>NW_024039191.1:0-655000 GCF_016077235.1 Cyprinodon tularosa
GACAACACTGATTTAACATTAGGAAGTGGATACAATATGACTACTGACCATGACCCTTCCCTTCACACGCAACCCTGATAGACTTTCAAAATAAGACTCCGGGGACCCTTCAAAATAAAAGCCCCTACATTAAACTCATATTTTTTTCCCAGCATATGGCTCAACATTATGACCCAAACTCAACCACTTTAAAAAAAAAATGAGACTAGGGGTTTTTCAAAACACACCCCACAGCAAATTTCAAAATAAAAGCCTCCCATTGCCACTTCATCTACTGCCCTAATAACAAGGGAAAGAGTGATTTAATGATTAGAAAGTCATCAAGTATCACTGCTGGGTCTGACCCTTTTCTCAACACACTACTGCTAGACTTTCAAAATAAGACTCCAGTGACCCTACAAAATAAAAGCCTCTATATTATACTCGCGTAATAATTGATGCAAATGGCTCAGCATTATGTCCCAAACTCTACCAGTTTGTTTCTATTAGACTCTAGGGACCTTTTCAAAACATACCCCAGAGTGAATTTCACAATAAAAGTCTCCCATTTATGGTCTAATACAGCATCTATTCACCCAATAACATGGAAAACCAGTGATTTCATATTTAGAAATGGATTCTATATCACTGCAGGACATGACCCTTCCCTTAACACACATCCATGATAGACTTTCGAAATAAGACTAAAGGGACTCTACAAAATAAAAGCCTCTTCCTTACATACATTCAACATCCACTTCCATTGCTATGCTGATGACACCCAGCTCTACCTCACCACGCAGCCATCGTCCTCTCTTCCGCCCACCTCCCTCAGAAATTGCATCTGTGAATTAAAGGCCTGGTTCACCAACAACTTCCTTCAATTAAACAGTAGTAAAACCGAGGTTCTCCTCATTGGTACCAAATCAACTCTTTCCAAAACCGACAGTTTCCAAGTCACTATTGATAGCTCCTCCATCTCCCCCTCCCCCCAGGTTAAGAGTCTGGGTGTCATCCTCGATAGCACACTATCTTTCCAATCCCATATAAATAACATTACCCGGTCTGCCTACTTCCACTTAAGAAACATCAACCGCCTCCGTCCCTCCCTTACCCCACACACTACTGCCATACTTGTGCACAGCCTTGTCACCTCCCGACTAGATTACTGCAACTCCCTCCTCTTTGGACTTCCTCAGAAATCACTCCACAAACTACAACTGGTCCAGAACTCAGCTGCTCGCATCATAACAAGAACTCCCTCTATCCACCACATCACTCCGGTCCTCCGACAGCTCCACTGGCTCCCCATACAGTTCCGCATTCAATATAAAATTATCATGATGACTTTCAAGGCACTTCACCATCTTGCCCCCCCATATCTGTCAGACCTCCTGCATGTTCCCACCCCCTCCCGTGCTCTTAGATCCTCATCTGCTTTGCACCTGTCTGTCCCCTCCGCCCGTCTCACCACCATGGGGAGCAGAGCATTCAGCCGCTCTGCCCCCCGCCTCTGGAACTCTCTACCACCCCAACTTCGAAATACGGACTCAATTCTCCATTTTAAAATACAACTCAAAACCCATCTGTTCAAGATTGCTTATTCTCTTTAAAAATATCAATTTCACTGTCACAGCCTCTGTATTTTTAAATGTTTTTAAATGTCTTTATAATTATAATTTTTATTTTTTCTGACACTTTTTATGTTTTGTACGGTGACCTTGAGTGTCCAGAAAGGCGCCTTTTTAAATAAAATGTATTATTATTATTATTATACACTCATTCATTGTGCCATATGGCTCGTACCTATGACCCAAACTCAACCAATTTCTTCAAATTACACTACCAAGGCCTGATGACCACAAACCTCAGTGCATATTTCTTAATCAGGTTCTAAGATTTACACTGTAATAAAGCATCTGCTAACCTCTTAACATGCAGCCTAAGCCTGCCAACGGTGCTGTCATCAACACAGCGGCTCTTAACATGCAGGTTACATTTTTTGATAAATTCAGCTCCTTAAGTGGTATTAGCTCTCTTTCTATAAGCTTCTCTCTCTGTCCTTCCTCTGCTTGTCATGGTCGGTCTTGCACATAGGTTTTTAGATTTTCAATCCTCTAAGGATGACACTGTTTTCTTTATGCTTATCAACCGACACATTTTAAATCATTTCAAATTGTTTTGCAAAGTCTTGACATTTCCACAATTTCTAAATTTTGATACTTATTCAATACCATCTTCCTCAACATTTTACTTCCCATCCTTGAGCTACTCATTTTTTCTTCAACCAGATAAGATTCGAGTTTTTCTTTGTAATTTATTTTCTGATTCAGCTAATTTAATACTTTTCAGCCTATGCTGTGAACTTTGGCTTCATTCTGCTCTCTTTCTGGACAGGAATTAAGCTTTTCTGTTTGCTGCTAATTCATAACAAGCCTGACATGTTTCTGGAAAGTAGGTAAACCCCCCTTCAAAATTTCTTTATACATTTTTCTAGAAACTTGGGAGACATTATATTAAGACCCTTCTAGTGCCCACATTCAAGACATTTTTTTATATTATGTATGGTTTGGCTGTGTAGCTTTTAAGATGAGTTTGTTTCTGCCATTTTACTGCCAAATGATTCTACCCTACAAAATCTTCAGATGATTCAATTGTTTTCTGCAGTTTGAAGTTTCTGATGACTTCCTATCACATTTTCATATGTTCTGCTATTAATTTCAGCTTGTTTCATTCAGCAAAAGCATTCCCACTTGCTGTTTCTCCGAAACAGCTTTTTCTAGTTATTATTATTATTATTATACTTTCCGTACGTTTTTCCGTCTCTAACTAGTTCCCCATACTTCAGCCGATTTCAACAAATTTGGTATCAAAACGTTCAGCTTCTTCTGGTCCATCCTGCTGTATCTTGTGATAACTTCAGCTATTATACTTTTTTAAATATTTAGCTTTTTATGACTTTTTCTGTCCCATTGAAATACATGTAAAACTTCAAAAATTCCACTGAATCTTCAGCTACTTTGCCCTTTAACTACTTCAGCATACTTTCAGCTAGAAACACCATTCAACTTTTAAAATGTTTCCGTATCTTTCTGCTATTACTATCTATCTCAGCTTTTTGCTAACTTTTACAGTTTTGCTTCAGTGAAGATTCAAACTTTAAAAGAAATTTTAAAGATTTTCAGATTTATAATGGAAGTCTATGGACGGAATTCTTCAACTGCTAGAGTGCGTGCTCTAGCTTTTGAGCTGTTCTGGTTTTTCCGAACAAATTGTTCTCAGTCCCTCATTTTTCACTCAGTTGAAATAAATTATACATCAAAACGTAGGGATTTTTGTCAGGATTCAGGAAATATAACCCTCATTTGTGTGGCGTTTACGGTTTTCCGACAGTTTGGCCCAGACCACGAAGAAGTCCACACTTCCTCAATAGAAATCCAATGAGAGCTCTCTGAAAATCCGAACTGAAAATTCAAAACAACAGACTTTTTCGTATCGCTCCCATTTGGGAACCGTTCGACGTAGCAACATGAGCCTTGCTAAAGTTGTTCCTCAGACCTTCCTAGCACTCACATTGAAGGAATTGTGTCGATATCTTTTATCGTTTAGCTAGGAAAAAGGTTTGTTCGGGGGTAACAAATCTGTCCGAACACCAAAATCGAGATTTTGACAATTATACACTTTTTTACATCGTCACCACGCCTAGACGAAATATTGTAGAAATATGAACATTACACCAGTTGTAGTCCAAAGATGGCTGACGCTCACGGTGAAAGAATTTTTTGAATACCTAATACGGTTTTGGCTCACCGCTCGTTTGTTCGGAGGGAAAGTTTTGCTTTTGAGAGTTCTGCTCTACCATTGTGCTGCATGTTAATCAATGAGACCAGCAGGATTTCTCAAACATTTATATTTCTCCTTCCCATTAAGGTTGTGAATGAGCTACATCCATGAAAGTTACCCCAAACGGAGACAAAGGATAGCTCTCGCTTAGACTGAAAGAATTTTTTAGATACCATTTACGGTTTGTCTTCAGCACTCGTTTGTTCGGAGCTGATAATCCCATTCAAAAAAGCCTGAGAACTAAGGAACGAAAGTGAAGCGCATGTCTCTCTGTCACTGACAGGCTCGTTAAGCGTTGTCAAGGTAACCGTGCTTCAAAGAGATTTTACCTCCACCACTTTAAACAGCACATTTTAATCTAATGGAGGGAGACAACACTGATTTAACATTAGGAAGTGGATACAATATGACTACTGGCCATGACCCTTCCCTTCACACGCAACCCTGATGGACTTTCAAAATAAGACTCCGGGGACCCTTCAAAATAAAAGCCCCTACATTAAACTCATATTTTTTTCCCAGCATATGGCTCAACATTATGATCTGAACTCAACCACTTTTTTAAAATTAGACTCTAGGGGGGTTTTCAAAACACACCCCACAGCAAATTTCAAAATAAAAGCCTCCCATTGCCACTTCATCTACTGCCCTAATAACAGGGGAAAAGAGTGATTTAATGATTGGAAAGTCATCAAGTATCACTGCTGGGTCTGACCCTTTTCTCAACACACTACTGCTAGACTTTCAAAATAAGACTCCGGTGACCCTACAAAATAAAAGCCTCTATATTATACTCGCGTATTAATTGATGCAAATGGCTCAGCATTATGACCCAAACTCTACCAGTTTGTTTCTATTAGACTCTAGGGACCTTTTCAAAACATACCCCAGAGTGAATTTCACAATAAAAGTCTCCCATTTACGCTCTAATACAGCATCTATTCACCCAATAACATGGAAAACCAGTGATTTCATATTTAGAAATGGATTCTATATCACTGCAGGGCATGACCCTTCCCTTGACACACATCCATGATAGACTTTCAAAATAAGACTAAAGGGACTCTACAAAATAAAAGCCTCTTCCTTACACACACTCATTCATTGTGCCGTATGGCTTGTAGCTATGACCCAAATTCAACCAATTTCTTCAAATTACACTACCAAGGCCTGTTGACCACACACCTCAGTGCATATTTCTTAATCAGGTTCTAAGATTTACACTGTAATAAAGCATCTGCTAACCTTGTAACATGCAGCCTAAGCCTGCCAACGGTGTTTTCATTACCACAGCGGCTCGTAACATGCAGGTTCAATTTTTTTTATAAATTCAGCTCCTTAAGTGGTATTAGCTCTCTTTCTATAAGCTTCTCTATCTGTCCTTCCTCTGCTTCTCATGGTCAGTCTTGCACATAGGTTTGTAGATTTTCAATCCTCTAAGGATGACACTGTTTTCTTTATGCTGATCAACCGACACATTTTAAATAATTTTCCAATTGTTTTGCCAAGTCTTGACATTTCCACATATGATTTCAAAATTTTGATACTTATTCAATACCATCTTCCTCAACATTTTACTTCCCATCCTTAAGCTACTAATTTTTTCTTCAACCAGATAAGATTAAAGTTTTTCTTTGTAATTTCTTTTCTACTTCAGCTAATTTCATACTTTTCAGCCTATGTTGTGAACTTTGGCTTCATTCTGCTCTGTTTCAGGACAGGAATTAAGCTTTTCTGTTTGCTGCTAATTCATAACGCGCCTGACATGTTTCTGGAAAGTAGGTAAACCCCCCTTCAAAATTTCTTTATACATTTTTCTAGAAACTTGGGAGACATTATATTAAGACCCTTCTAGTGCCCACATTCAAGACATTTTTTGATATCATGTATGGTTTGGCTGTGCAGCTTTTAAGATGAGTTTGTTTCTGCCATTTTACTGCCAAATGATTCTACCCTACAAAATCTTCAGATGATTCAATTGTTTTCTGCAGTTTGAAGTTTCTGATGACTTCCTATCACATTTTCATATGTTCTTCAGGAAATTTCAGCTTTTTTCATTCAGCAAAAGCATTCCCACTTTGATGTTTCTCCGAAACAGCTTTTTCTAGTTATTATTATACTTTCCGTACGTTTTTCCGTCTCTAACTCGTTCTCCATACTTCATCCGATTTCAACAAATTTGGTATCAAAACGTTCAGCTTCTTCTGGTCCATTCTGCTGTATCTTTTGGTAACTTCAGCTATTATACTTTTTTAAATATTTAGCTTTTTAAGACTTTTTTTGTCCCATTGAAATACATGTAAAACTTCAAAAATTCCACTAAATCTTCAGCTACTTTGCCCTTTAACTACTTCAGCATACTTTCAGCTAGAAACACCATTCAACTTTTAAAATGTTTCCGTATCTTTCTGCTATTACTGTTTAACTCGGCTTTCAGCTAACTTTTACAGTTTTGCTTCAGTGAAGCTTCAAACTTTTAAACATTTTTTACAGATTTTCAAATTTATAATGGAAGTCTATGGACGGAATGTTCAGCTGCTAGAGTGTGCCACTCTAGCGTTTTCAAACATTTCACTCATGCCGAACAGCTTCAACTCACTCGCTCATTTTTTACTCTATCTAGATAAATTTTACATCAAAACGTAGGGATTTTTGTCAGGATTCAGGAAATGTAACCCTCATCTGTGTGGCATTTACGGTTTTCCGACAGTTTAACCCAGACCACGAAGAAGTCCACACTTCCCCAATAGAAATCCAATGAGAGATCTCTGAAAATCCGAAATGAAAATTCAAAAAAACAGACTTTTTCGTATCGCTCCCATTCGGGAACCGTTCGACGTAGCAACACGAGCCTTGTGGAAGTTGTTCCTCAGACCTTCCTAGCACTCACATTGAAGGAAGTGTGTCGATATCTTTTATCGTTTAGCTAGGAAAAAGGTTTGTTCGGGGGTAACAAATCTGTCCGAACCCCAAAATCAAGATTTTGACAATTATACACTTTTTTACATCGTCACCACGCCTAGACGAAATATTGTAGAAATATGAAAGTTACACCAGTTGTAGTCCAAAGATGGCTGACACTCACGGTGAAAGAATTTTTTGAATACCTAATACGGTTTTGGCTCACCGCTCGTTTGTTCGGAGGGAAAGTTTTGCTTTTGAGAGTTCTGCTCTACCGTTGTGCTGCATGTTATTCAATGAGACCAGCAGGATTTCTCAAACCTTTTTATTCCTCCTTCCCATTAAGGTTGTGAATGAGCTACATCTATGAAAGTTACCCCAATTGGAGACAAAGGATAGCTGTCGCTTAGACTGAAAGAATTTTTTAGATACCATTTACGGTTTGTCTTCAGCACTCGTTTGTTCGGAGCTGATAATCCCATTCAAAAAAGCCTGAGAACTAAGGAACGAAAGTGATGCGCATGTCTCTCTGTCACTGACAGGCTCGTTAACGTCGTCAAGGTAACCGTGCTTCAAAGAGATTTTACCTCCACCACTTTAAACAGCACATTTTAATCTAATGGAGGGAGACAACACTGATTTAACATTAGGAAGTGGATACAATATGACTACTGGCCATGACCCTTCCCTTCACACGCAACCCTGATAGACTTTCAAAATAAGACTCCGGGGACCCTTCAAAATAAAAGCCCCTACATTAAACTCATATTTTTTTCCCAGCATATGGCTCAACATTATGACCCAAACTCAACCACTTTTTTTAAAAATGAGACTCTAGGGGTTTTTCAAAACACACCCCACAGCAAATTTCAAAATAAAAGCCTCCCATTGCCACTTCATCTACTGCCCTAATAACAAGGGAAAAGAGTGATTTAATGATTGGAAAGTCATCAAGTATCACTGCTGGGTCTGACCCTTTTCTCAACACACAACTGCTAGACTTTCAAAATAAGACTCCAGTGACCCTACAAAATAAAAGCCTCTATATTATACTCGCGTATTAATTGATGCAAATGGCTCAGCATTATGACCCAAACTCTACCAGCTTGTTTCTATTAGACTCTAGGGACCTTTTCAAAACACACCCCACAGCAAATTTCAAAATAAAAGCCTCCCATTGCCACTTCATCTACTGCCCTAATAACAGGGGAAAGAGTGATTTAATGATTGGAAAGTCATCAAGTATCACTGCTGGGTCTGACCCTTTTCTCAACACACTACTGCTAGACTTTCAAAATAAGACTCCAGTGACCCTACAAAATAAAAGCCTCTATATTATACACGCGTATTAATTGATGCAAATGGATCAGCATTATGACCCAAACTCTACCAGTTTGTTTCTATTTGACTCTAGGGACCTTTTCAAAACATACCCCGGAGTGAAGTTCACAATAAAAGTCTCCCATTTACGCTCTAATACAGCATCTATTCACCCAGCACATGGAAAACCAGTGATTTCATATTTAGAAATGGATTCTATATAACTGCTGGGCATGACCCTTCCCTTGACACACATCCATGATAGACTTTCAAAATAAGACTAAAGGGACTCTACAAAATAAAAGCCTCTTCCTTACACACACTCATTCATTGTGCCGTGTGGCTTGTAGCTATGACCCAAATTCAACCAATTTCTTCAAATTACACTACCAAGGCCTGTTGACCACAGACCTCAGAGCATATTTCTTAACCAGGTTCTAAGATTTACACTGAGATACAGCATCTGCTAACCTCATAACATGCAGCCTAAGCCTGCCAATGGTGCTTTCATCACTGCAGCGGCTCGTAACATGCAGGTTAGTTTTTTTTTTATAAATTCAGCTCCTTAAGTGGTATTAACTCTCTTTCTATAAGCTTCTCTCTCTGTCCTTCCTCTGCTTCTCATGGTCAGTCTTGCACATAGGTTTGTATATTTTCAATCCTCTAAGGATGACACTGTTTTCTTTATGCTGATCAACCAACACATTTTAAATCATTTCAAATTGTTGTGCCAAGTCTTGACATTTCCACAATTTCAAAATTTTGATACTTATTCAATACCATCTTCCTCAACATTTTACTTCCCATCCTTGAGCTACTCATATTTTCTTCAACCAGATAAGATTCAATTTTTTCTTTGTAATTTCTTTTCTGATTCAGCTAATTTTATATTGTTCAGCCTATGCTGTGAACCTTGGCTTAATTTTGCTCTTTTTCTGGACAGGAATTAAGCTTTTCTGTTTGCTGCTAATTCATAACATGCCTGACATGTTTCTGGGCAGTAGGTGGCCCCACTTCAAAATTTCTTTAGAAATTTTTCTAGAAACTTGATAGACATTATATTAAGACCCTTCTAGTGCACATATTAATGACATTTTTGATATTATGTATGGTTTGGCTGTGCAGCTTTTAAGATGAGTTTCTTTCTGCCATTTTAGTGCCAAATAATTCTACCCTACAAAAATCTTCAGATGATTCAATTGTTTTCTGCAGTTTGAAGTTTCTGATGACTTCCTATCACATTTTCATATGTTCTGCAGTTAATTTCAGCTTTATTCATTCAGCAAAAGCATTCCCACTTGCTGTTTCTCCGAAACAGCTTTTTCTAGTTCTAGTTGTTTTTGGTCATATTTTAGAGTTCTTATGTATTTCTTCTTTACCCTCTTTTGCCCTCTTGCATCAGTCTCCTTCTCCTAGCTCCCTTCTTGAATCCTCTGTCCACACCTGCTCCCAATCTGCTGATTAGCCTGGTTTTTGTTCAGTCTCCCATTTATACTCCTCATGTTCAGTCGCTGTTTGCTGGTTCCTCATTGTTTTATTGCTCCTCATGTGTGTTTTCTCTTGGATTTTATTATTTTGGATTTTGCTTCAGTTGCCGCCTTTTGGAAATTACACCTCCAAGAACTCATCTCTGCCTCCCTCATCTCTGCGTTTGGGTCCTCCAAAACCTCCCCCCAGCCTGACAGCCTCATCTTCCATAGATAAACCAATTATATTTAGAGGGGTGCCAATTATCTTATTTTTACTAGAAACAATCTTATTTGGAGAGAATTTTGTAAAATCGTTACTACTGAGAGCAGGTGGTATGGCCTGTTCAACAGAGCTATGGCTCTGGGTGAGTTTGGGCAACTGTATTAAAAAGAAATATTGGAAGTGGACATGTCCCCACCAACTTTGGCATGGAGGGGACAGTCCCCACCAAGTTTCCGCTTTTCTCCCCCTTTCCACCGATTTACTTAAGCTAACAGTAACTGGGATTAGGTGCAGCTATCTGTGTTCAGAACTTTTTTAGTCTGTGTTTTTTTTTCGCTCTCTCACTGCTCTTGAGTCCCATCTCTGTGAAATATCGTCGGATCTGTCGCTTTGTGACATAATATTATTTGGGGTTGCTATTCACTGCGTACAGAGTAGCTACGAAGGAGGAGAGACACAGCATCAGTCAGTGAATTTTAACTGGCAGCGACCGGTACTTCAATATATGTTTCAGTAAAATTTAGGAGACAGGTTGGTTAAAAAAATTAGACATGCCACTGAAAAATCAATTCATTATAGATACAGAGCTTTTTCAGCTAAAAATGGCAACAGAATTTATAAAGTCTGGGCTTCTCAGAGGACCATTACTCAGAGTTACAGATTAAAATGAAAACATATGTGTTGCCTTCTTATTGAACAGAGAATCAGACTGCAGAGCTTCTTGGGGTCTTGAAAAAGATTTTCTCTGCCATCATTATATTGGTAGACAGGTTCATAAATCTGTTTTTAAGCAGAGCAGAGACACAATAAGAGAGAGCTTCTGATTTAAAGGTGAAACAGATTTACTGGGATATGCAACCTGCAATGAAATATATCTCCAAGTTTAAAAGAAAAAATATGCTATGAGGTCATAAAATTCAACATGTCTTTTTGTCTTTTGTAGTTCAGCAAGACTCAGAAATAGCGGTGCCAGCCAACCCAGAGACAGTCAGACTCACAGGACGCAGCCTTAGAATTAAAATATAAGGAACGTGCAATAATTAAAGCACACATAATAAAAATCTGTGTATAAATGATTTGTGAAATATAAGGTTTAATACATAGACGTTGGCTGTCAATGACATATGGGACAAATTTCTAAATTTGATTTTGCTGCTTGTGAAGGAGCATAATCACTGATGTAGCTGAAAGGGAAGCCATGCATGGATGGAATTGAAGCTCCATATTAGGGATGCTTGATTTATTGCTATTTTTTATACATTAATGTTTTTGAGCCCTTTATAAATAATGCACTAAGGGCAGACATCTGTCGATAACTATAAATATCAGTGTATTGTGGTACTCTTGTTTTCTTAACAATAGGAAAGCATTCAATAAATATATGTTTGAGCTCTTTTTGGAAAATATAAACCCTATTGAAACGTTGGGGTCGAGTAGCTGTAGGTCCATCAGCCCCCACCCCTAGAGCATCCTCACCAACTTTTATCACAAAGTTACACCTTTGCTAGAGTATTCTTATTCTCCTCTAGTAATAACGAGAAATGTGCTGCCCTTGCTTTACGAATGTTCGTTTATATACAGAAGGAAACTGTACATGCCTACGGATTCACGTAAGCATGTAGAGCACCATTTCCTCTTCAATATCCTAGCATTTTGCTTCAAAGTGTGCAGCTTTGCACGAAACTAGGGACCCAGCTCTCTATTTTTAAATGTTTCTTTTTTTTCAAAATCGCTACATTATCCAAGGCAACTAGCATCCCAATCAACAAAAGTGGAACAGATTATTTAAAATGTATAACTGCATTATTTGAAAATTATCTGCTGTAATCAGTGAAATTGAAAAAGAAGTGAGACCTTCTTTTGGGGGAGGAGAACTTTGTTAAAGTAATCCTGAAGGTAATTAAAAAGTAATCAGAGAGGACAGGGTTGTGAATGCCACATGTCAGCACAAGGTCCAAAGTGTGAAGCTGAGAATGTGTAGGACTACTCACATTTTGAACAAATCAAATCGAGTGTAAGATAGCTTAAAGGCTGCACTTAAGTTATCACCTTCAACCTCAGCATGGATATCAAACTGCCCCACTATAATGACCTTGACAGAATTTAATATTAAATCAGTTAGTAACTCTGAAAACTGTTCTAAAAATGCTAAAGGACCTGGTGGATGATACAAAGTTACAAAAAGAAGAGGTTTTCTTGATTTTCAATTTAGATGAGGGAAACTAAGGTTAAATGTTATATAGAGTTATAATTGTTCACTGAATTTAAGTAATCAGTAAGTCAGCCTGAAAGATTGCTATTACTCCTCATCCTCACCCAGAATTTCTGGGTATGAGAAAATAACCCACATTTAATTGTTTTAACTTTTTCCCCAATTGAATTTATTTTAATTTTTATTAGATTATCACGATTTACTCCTAAGGGATTATTTTTTAATAAATAAAATTTTGGTTGTGGTCAAGACTCTATCTGGATCGAGTAATGAGTGGGTAACAGAGAAGCTGCCGAGAGGTGTGTTAAACTATGAAACTTCATGAAACTGGGTTAAACCTTCTGGTCTGGACCCTGGGTTGTCAGTGTTTTGGAGGACTAATAAATTTAGCCAGATTCTTTGAAAGAAGAGTTGCACCATCCAAAGTGGATGCTGTCTCTCCGAAACAGACCAGATTTCCCCCCAAAAGATTGCCAATTATCAATGTTGCCCACGTTGTTTTCAGGACACACAAGCATGACGACAGACGGCTAAAAATGTAATTACTGGTCATATCAGAGAGGGGACCAGAGAAAATTACAGTCTGACATTGTTTTGGCAAACTTATACACTGAAGCAACACTTCCGATCGGCATAACCGGATGTCATTACCACCAGCATGAATAACAATCTTACTGTATTTAACCAATGCCATGTTTCTGACTATGGAGCAGCCAATTAGCAGAGAGGGTTTTCCAGTGGGTGGACAACCCACCAGTGACCAGTGGTCAGAGATCGACAACTACGCTTTTTGTATGGTGCATAATAAGACAACTGCGTAAGAGATTAAAATCAGTGCTTCTTTGGACTCTGCTCCTTCTCTACCTGATAGTGAATCCAGTTTATCTGTTTAAAACATTTTTTTTTTTTTTTACTGCTGTCTGTGGTCAGCCACTATAGAGACACTCAGTTTATGCACCGAAGTACGTGCGCAGCAACACAGAATCAGATTAGTCTGGATTTTAACCATATTTCTCAACAATTGCTCTTTTCAGGAGCTTGCGAATAATGTCAAAATTATTTCACCAATTTTATTTTTACTTTCATGTTTTTTGGCTCCCTTCGTGACGAATGTTTCACTGCATCAGGATCTGGAAAGGTCATCATTGTTTCAGTGTGCCCTGAGTCTAATGGTGCGTTCACACCAGAGGCGACGATATAAAGTGAGAGTCACATAAGCCCAATCCCAAACCAGCCCCGTAAACACTAATTGTGAGTACTAACTCTCTGTTTGCACTTTCCACGGAGGAACATTAAGTGCCATCCCATACCATAGTGGGCAGGGCATGTGGACCACTCAGCCCTTAAAAAGTGAGTTTGCATCAGTTGAAGATTGCTGATAGTTAAGGGTTAGTACTTAGGGGCCAGTACGAGATTGGGCCTATATGCTGGTGAAGATTCTCAGTCTTCCGGGTCATAGTCATTCCAAAAAAGTAAAAAAAAAACATCCTGACTTTGCTTTCAAGTTTGAAGAAATCTTGCTTCCTATCCTGGAAGCTTTTTCAATTCAATTGAATTGCACAATCTGACCATTGCCTGTTCATAGCTTGGTGAAAACCTTAGACCCTGAATATGATCAAATAAGGAACTTATCAGGAGAATGGGGTACAGATTCTTTACTGTGTAATCACTGCAGGGTCTGTTCTTTTTATTGCAAAAAATAAACCTGCCCCAGCAGGCAAGGAGGAGGGAGGATGATACCTGCCCTAAGTGATTCCCAGACTTCTTTATAGCCTGGGATTCAGGGGCTGACAAGGAGTAAAACCTACCCCTAGGGGGTGTGGTACCGGGCAGGAGAACGATACCACAATCAAGTTCTCTGTGAGGAGGTAGGGCTGTGGCCTTACCCTTATTAAAAACCTCTCAGAGATCATGATACTCCTGGGGGACCTTGGAGAGGTCCCGTTAAAACTCTGAATCCTCTGAGTAACCCAGCATCCCTGACTTAGCCGACCTTAAACAGGAGCTCGAAAAGGCAGTGGACCAGCCTATGTCTTGATCAGCTCTCACAGTGGACCTTATTCATACACTTAATTCACCTGCCTAACTCTGCCGGGTTCCTAATCAAAAAATTTCTTTGAGATAGGGCCAAGGATGAGGGAGGTCTTATTGGTCTCTGTCTCCATCTCCATATACGCTCTCGCCTGTGTCCAACCTTTCAGACATTTCAAAATCTTTTTCTGAATCCAACAATGTAGCATGGCAAAGACAATTCGCATTTGCAGTCTGCTTGCTTCTAATGATTTGCTTTAGCTAACCAATGAGTGTTTGCGTTATATGACTCATCCAGTCACACTAGTTTTCACTAGATGTGGATGGAGCCAATGATCTGCATTGGATGGAGCACATGATGTAAAATAAATATTTATAAACAGTTAACCAATGACAATAGTAACGAATAACGTTTGTTTTAAAAATGTAAGGAATAGAAAGTACAGATACTTGTGTGAAAATGTAATGAGTAGAAGTCAGAAGTAGGAAGAAAAATAAGTAATGGAGTAAAGTATAGATTCCTCAAAAGTGTACTTAAGTATAGGAACAAAGTATTTGTACTTCGTTACTTCACACCTCTGTTTTGGATTAACCTCTTAAATAATTTGAGCTCAATTATCGATCCTTTTGTTAAAAAAAAAGCTATTTGTTAGTCCTGCTCTTTTGTAGGTTTTTTGCATAAAAGGTACTTCTCCGAGAATTCATCTGGTCACCTTCTTGTTAAAACAGTAAGCAGCACAGATTTAGTTTCAATTCAATTAAATTCAGTTTATTTCTATAGCGCCAATTCACAACACAAGTCATCTCAAGGCACTTTACAGGCTCAGTGTGAGCGGCCGTCTGCTGAGGCCGACTGGGGTTCAAGGAGAAAGAAGCAGAGACACAAAAAGCAGCTGTAAAAGGCGGCTCCATCCAGGAAACACACAGCCAGGCAGACGAGCTCCGAGCCAGCTCCCATGTCAGAGGATGAAGACAGCACATCCATCCAAAGACAAATGTAACCGGGTGTCCAGATAGAAAGACTGCTGAAGCAAAAGGGGTCAGACAGATCATGAAAAGCAGAGCGCTTCTGTGTCTGTTGTTTCTAATTTGTCAGCCTTCACATGATAAGCCCGTTGGTGCCCCACATCAGCTATGTTTTCCAACTTTCTACATTACTCCCATTCCCCATCAAATCCCAAACTACATTTTCAAAACATAATAATGCCTTCATATATATCCGTATCAGTTTGAACCATGAGAACAAGAAGCTCTTTTATGATCTGTTTTTGCCTTGTGTTAAAATAAAACTAAATATCAGACACAGCTGCAATGGGAAGCTTGTTATTACCAACTGGTTTTCATGATCTTATCGCTCAGCTCTAACCATGAAGCTGTTTTTTGTTCAGCTCTGTCAGATTATTGTCAGCAGAATTGGATAATGATGTCTCTGTAAGGTTCCTGAACTAAACAAATCTTTATCTTTCAGGCATGGTATCCCCATATCACATGATCAATTTTTAGATTTTTTTTCTAAATGGTGTCAGTGTTTTTTGTAGGAGGCTGCCATCTCTTTTACATTTAAGGTTTTCCTTTACTTTTATTTGTTAGTTAGTTTGGTTGTTTATCTTAGTGTCTAATTAATAAATTAAGAAAGGATTACATATTTTATATAATGTTTAGCTTTCTGCTGTTTTATCGGAGAGATAGTTTAGATTGTTCTGAATGTTGGTCTTCAGAAAGATGGATCTTAAATTGTGGCGTGGACATATCTGCATGAAGAGATCCTGGGATACAATGGTGCCCTCCCAGGGTTCAGAAATATGCTGGTCTCATTAGACAGTCCTGGAATATGTTTGTACATGTATATGTGTGTGTATTTGAACACATTTTGAGTTTTTCTGTGTTGCCCTGTTATATACTAGTGATTTTTTTGGGGTGTACTTCGCCACTCGCCAAATCACCGCAGGAGAAAACCCAAACATCCTTAACACTTCACACAAACACAACCCTGAACTCAAACAATGGTTAAAATCCTTCTTTCTGGAAAACTTCAACGTTTTCCAGAAACTCCCCAGTCTTTTGAAAGCTTTATTTCATACAGCCCAAGGTCTTAACTGGATCATGCTTGTTTTGCTTTCAAAACAAACACTGTTTTGATATTAGGATATCACGAGGTCTGCGAACAGGGTCATAGGTCATCTCTGAAACATAATGTCAAACCAAGGCTGTGTCCGAACGTCCACCCTAATCTCTAAATCCATCAATCACTTTATCGAGCAGGGACTATACAATGGACTGTATAGGGAACTTAGTTAACTGACTGTTCGGACAGTTGATGGCTACTCTTCGCTCCCAGTTGGTCATGTAACTCCGCCTCCTCGCACGATGCCTGCTCCATCTCTATTGTTTGTACCCGACAGCAGCCCACTGTGACAACAAATCCCTTAATGCTTTGTGAGAAGAGTTCTCTGAATGTATTCTGGGATATATCTGGTTGACAAGTGAGCAAGGAGGACCACTACTGTTCAAGGTACATTGAGGAAAATTTTGAGTCCACTACTTTTTCATCCACTAGACATTCGGACACTCATCTAAAATGGCGTTATCACTATATAGTGCCCTATATAGTGATTAGGGCAGATGTTCTGACAGCCCAAGACTGATATGACCAGCCAGAAATCCAGCACAGCTGCTGAATCTCAATCCTGCAGAAAAAAATAGTAAAAACCAAAAAGAACAGAATATAAATAATCACCTGGAAAAATCTGGTGAGAATGTAAGAGGAAGAACAGGCAAAGGAGTCTCCTTTGTTTTGGAAGGTGGTCAGAAGTGTTTACTGAGTTGCCAATAAGAACCTCTTTTGTAGTTATTTTCTGGATTACATTCTATCCTGTTTTTCTGGTACAGTCTATATCATAAAGCCAATTACATCAGATCTGTTAGGAGAATCTGTTTAATAGTTTTTGCTTCCAATAATTTTGATTACACCAATCAGTTGGCATATACTCAGTGCACTTTTTAGCCATCCAAACTTTAAGTTAAACTACACACATTAAAACCACATCAGTCTGGGGAAAAAAAGACGTAGTTGTTAACCCCAAACCTGCTGGAAATTGTTGATTACTGATATTTTCACTCACAGCTTCTCCTTGTGTACAGATTATCTTTACATATTTATTATAATAAGTAAAAGCGGAAGTTCATTATCACATTCTGACACAACTGATGGGGAGCTGCCCTGTGTTATAATGAGTATGGTAATCGATTTGTTTTATTTGGACTGAGCTGATCCTGTAATAAATGTTTGCATCATGTCCAGTTAAAAAAATTACCAATAAAAAGAAGTAAGACAAAACCACCTTTTACTGCTGGTATGACAAAAACTTGACTCGGATTAAAAACTCCTTGTAAGGCCCTAATCTGGTATGGTGGTTAAAGATGTTTCAGAACTGTTTGATGACCTTTAGTTTATATTTAAGAAAGTTAGTTATTATAAGTTGTTTTCTGATTTATGGTTGTAATTTATAAGCATAGACTTCTAGGCTTAGGTGTGCTTTTCTACTACTTAGTTTGGAGATAAGAACATTTCTCATGAAAAATACAAGTCAGTAACAGGAAAACTCAGACATGATCCACGTGATCTGAAAATGATGGATTAAGAGGCAACTACCTATCTAACATTCACTTATTAGGCTGTTTTTGCTTCTAGCTTCAAATATGATCCAAAATGAATGATAAGCATTTTTAGTATTTAATCCGATGAGATGATAAAGATAATAATATGTTTGCTGTTGCACATTCAAATTTTTTTGGAACTGTTGTTGATTCATGTCTCTGTTTTAGAATAGTCTAAGATTGATAGAAGAGGAGAGAGAAAGAAGACTGAATCAAAGTGGAGGAAAACTAGAAGACTAGTTGAAGAGAAGGGAAAAAATCTATATAGAAGCAGAAAGCAGACAGAAGTCAGAAGAGCGCCAGAAAGAAAAGAATGTAGAGAGGGAAGAAGCCAGAGAAGACTGAATGGACCAGATGTTTGTATTTACTTTTTTGATTTTTTTATTCCTCATGTAACTCTCCTCTTAGGTGGAAATACTGCCAGTTTTAAGTTCTTTTTCCTTTGATACCTCTTTATCCACGTAACTCTGATTATTCAGAAACCAGTTTAAAGCATAGCGCCTTCTGCTGCACCTCTCTACAGAGGTGCCTATGCCTATGTTTGGTTTTACTAAAGATGATGACCTAAAATATAGCATAAACCAAGCTAATCAACAAAAGTAAGAGAATACCATTGGCTGAGGTTGGCATGAGTAAATAGACTCAGATAAAATTAAACAGAATGATCGAAAGCTCCTTGTAAGCAGTAGTGTGGTGGTCCCTGGAGAAGTGGGTATAGTTGCACTCTTTATTTTATTTTAATGGCGCCCAGAAACAATGACATGTAAGACTGCTCTATGTAGTTTACCAAAACATTCCTTTGTAATATTTTGTTATTATCATCTAATTGCTGCTATTTGATCTCAGGGAGGAAGAAATATGAAATAAAAAAAACGCTGACCCACAGACTAGTGAGAGATGTGAGTGAACTATTCCTTAATCCTGAGTCCATCCACATGGATGACACCTATTCTCTCACTAAGTAGGTCAGTACTTCCTTTTGTAAACCGTCTCTTTGAACAGCTGATTCATAACAGTTTGGCCACAATTAAAATCAACGTTACTAAATCAGGACCAGTTTGCTGGTATTACTGGTCACTCAGGCACCCTCCATGAATATGAAATACAGATAAGGCTAACAATAACATGCTGTTTCAGTTATTTTCTAAACATTTATTTAAAAAATACATTTTAGATGTGAATTTGTCATCTTTGTTTATATTTCAGCTTAGATTTAAAACTCTATTTTAGTGTAGATCATTAGACATATATACATATGATGAGTAGAATTCATCATTCAAATTATTCAATAAAACGGTATCTCGCATAACAATATTTAACATAAAAATGCGTTTACAACACATCAAAATTGACATATTCTCCTAACCAAGTACTGCCGAGCCCTGAAATGTTATTAACATAATTTACGGGGTTCAACAATAAAAATGGCAAACACCCACCTAGTGTAGTTGATGTGATCATCCAAAGTTGTACCGACATATTTGGCTAAGGGCGAAGAGGCACCTTCCTCTTCACTGACAGCTTCTTGTCCGACGGGGATGGGGGGCAAAGCGGTCATCAACATTAGGCTGTACGGGGTAGCATTGATAACATTAGCTCAGCTGCTGGCTAATGTTAATTCACAAGGATGTTTGTACTTAGGAAATAGAAGTGTTGTTTCACTAGCTTGCTTCATATCACAGTTTCTTTGCTAATCCTAAAGGAGTACCATTTAAAGTAAGCCTTTAAATATTATTAAATATGTGAGTCATACTAACCTCAGCAAAAACCGCCCTTCTCTGCTTGACTCACGGCTCATCATGCCTACAGTTAACCAACGTAATCGCTTAAGGCAGCCAGAACTAGCCAATTAGAAGAAGCTTAGGACAGGTGATGGCTTCACTGTCCTTTAAATAGAGTTATACGTTTTTGTCATGGTTTGGTGCTGAAGGCTTGCTTTTCCATCTACCCACGCTCTAATTGGCTTCACCGGCTGATTACCGCCAATCTGATTCACCTGGTCCCTGCAGCTATTTATGCCGTTTGATTTCCTGCCATCAGCTCCAGATTATTCGACCTGTTGTGAGAGTAACTCTAGCGATCAAGTGAGTTTTTCTGTGATTCCAATTCTGACCTGTTTTCTGATTCGAGTTTTTGCCTTGCCCCTGTCTGCTCTGTCGGTTTTTGGCTTTTTACTGTTTTTCCTGGTTACTGTAGAATGTTTCACTGACCTTTGCTTAGTTTCCCCTCACGGACACTGTTGCTCCTTCAGCTTTGGCTGGCATCAGCTTATCTTCACTCAGGGTTCTGGAAGCAGCCACAGCTGCAAACGATGAACTGAACTTTAAATCAGGTCAGTGACTTTTGCTCCAAATCGTAATCAGCCTGACATCCCTGTCTCTGACCTGTGTTTCCTACGGTATCTCGGCAGAGTATCTGCCCCGCTGAAGCCCAGCGTTAACAATCGTCCTTGTCTGTCTGTCTGAATATTGGGTCCTATTTTCTACCACTCAGTTTGGATATATGAAAGTTTGTCATGAAAAAAACAAAGAGAAAATAAAATAGTTATGCTCTCTCTGCTTTTCCTCAGAGTAGCTTTGCCTCGTCTGTTCCTGTTTGGCTGTGACACCACCCTGTAGAGAAATATCAGCTGTGCTGCTGCCATCAACACCTTTGTTTCTAGATCTTGGAGCTTGGCCTGTTTTTCAGTGTAGTCCTGTTTCTCTGACCGTGACTGGCTGGATGTGCTCTCTTCATCCTCTGACATGGGAGCTGGCTCGGAGCTTGTCTGCCTGGCTGTGTGTTTCCTGGATGGGGCCGCCTTTTACAGCTGCTTTTTGTATCTCTGCTTCTGTCTCCTTGAACCCCAGTCGGCCTCGGCAGATGGCCGCTCACACTGAGCCTGGTTTCGCTGGAGGTTTCTTCCTGTTAAAAAGGAGTTTTTCCTCTCCACTGTCGCTACAAGCATGCTTAGTGTGAGGGATTGTATTTGAGTCAATGAGTCATTCAACTGGTTTTCCTTAGATAGAAAACTTTGAATCAATTTGACTGGATGATCTGGTTGAACTCTAAAGAGCCTTGAGATGACATGTGTTATGAATCGGCGCTATATAAATAAACTGAATTGAAATTAATTAAAAGGAAAACTGAATGAGACAAGATCTACATAATCTGAGAATGATGGAGGAAGAGATAACCACCTGTTTAATGTTCATTTATTATGTTGTTTTATTTGTAGCTCCAAATATTGTAGTGATTAGTCTTGTTAGTATTAAATCAGATGAGATAATAATAACAATAATGATATAATATGTATGATGACATTATACCGGTGTTACAACAAAATCTGTGACCCATCATATACTGTGACAAAAGCTTCTGCTGTAACGGGGTCTCCTCACAAGTCTGTATTGGCATTAAAACATTTTCTCTGTTTCCGTTAAATATTTCAATGTTGAATTTAAATCTATGTTGACCCTTGAGCAGTAGTAACTAAGGGGCAAATTCTTAGAAATAAACCCAAAATTGTCAAAGCAGAAAGAAGAATGTTTGCTTTTTATGGAGCAATGAAGATTTTATTGATCTGTGTGTAATGCATAATTCATAGTAGATTAGGAAATGTTTGCTTTACGATGGAAACCTTTTATGTTTAAAACCATTGCTTTATTGTACATTTTGTTTGCTTGTCTGTCTGCTATTTTAACCAATATGATTTGTTGAACTAGATCTGCTATTTTCACAGATTTTGTGAGAAGCTTTTGTATAAAGTAAGGCATTAATTCCTAAAAAGGTTTGATTGAATTCTGTAAATCAAAGTTTTCTGCCCAACAGCAATGATGAACCGCATGGCAGCATTTTATACCCATCTATTGTAGAATCTAGGAAAGAGCTGCAGGCTGGTAGTTTTTGCAACATAAAACCAACTAAAACTAGACTAAATCCTTGTTAAGTTTCAGCTGATTTAAACCGACTAAAACTATCACATATCGTAATGACTAAGATGGGACTAAAACTAACGTAAATATACATGTCATACCATGTCTGTCTGTCCTCCCTTAGTCCAAAAGCATATCTGCTAGGTTAACTGAGTTGTTTAAAGTTGTGTTTGTTTGTGTAGGGGTGTGTGTATGTGCATTGTTGCATGTCTTCTCTATGTTGCCCAATGAGAGACTGGGGACCTGTCCAGGGTGTACCCTGCATTCCTTCCATATGCTGCACTGGCCCGGAATAAACGGAAAAAGATGGACGGATGGATTAATATACTGTTCTTGTTTGCTGTAACAGTATAAATGAGAAGTATCATAGTCTTACTATAGTTTACTCGAAAATATGCCTTTAGTTCTTCACAAAACTTCTTTTAAATTCTTTTCCTCTAAAATGAGGAAATTTCCTTCTTTACTACTTTATTTATTACTAAATATTTTAATAATTGGTTAGTTTTGACTTGGGTAAAACTTTGCAGCTGAAAAAGTCAAAAAGCAAAGATTCTAGAAGAATGTATACTGTCAATGGCCCTATAGACTGTCTTTCCAAAACTAATGCAATATACAAGTTGTAGTAAATAAAACATTTCCTTCGCATCACAATTAAAGGGATGGACATAACAACTGTAACATACATTCACATAAACAATGATTTTTGATATAATTGGTTCCATGTATGTTTTATTGCTTCCTTTCATCAAACATGAACACTTGATTTAAACAGCCGAAGACCAAATCCTACATTATCATAGCTTGGTTGCAGGTATGGACACTGAAAGAGCTAGCTACTGCACTGCGGATACAATGATAACAACGAATAACCAGAAAACTGACACTATCACATGTAAAGACTATTATGGTTGATGCTAAGAGGTTAAGTTTTCACAGGAAACTTGGCGAATGAATTGTTGAGTTAGCAGAAGAGATTCACATGAGCTTTGTCCAGGTGAAGGTTTGCACTGCCTCACTCACGAACGTAAATCCTTGTGCACACCACGTCATCTGCACCAAATGTCTGCAAGGAAAAAACACACAAATAAACAGGATTTTGCTTTGTTCATGTCCTCAAAAGTGTAAATCGACACCAACAATAAGCTGAAGTAAGTGTCTGTCTCACGGCCAGCTTCCAGGTTTGATTAATACTTTGTAATAAATACATGAATAAAGCATAAACATACTCAGTTTTGCTCCCGCTGTATTTTTAAATACGCAGTAGAGGCATTTAAACGTAGTAGAGGACATGTACCTGTATATAAACCCCGCACCCTATAATCCGGTGCGCCTTATGTGTGTGTTAAATACAGTAATGGCACACATAACTGAGACTGTGCCTTTTAGTACGGTGTGCCTTATGGTCGTGAAAATACGGTAATTGTTTTTGCATAATGGGCAGCTCACACATAATGCATAGCTGTCTGCAAAGCAGCCTACAAAGCAGATGATGCAACTTTAAAATCTCTTCAAGTGAAACTTCAACTAGTGCACATATATATGCATGCACCTTTTTTTCTTGGCACCTTCACCTTCTTTTTGACTATCTGAGCCGATGTAATAATACATTTTCTGTTAAGTCAGTAAATCAATCGATCAATTATCAGGGCAGTCTCAGTACAGGGGATGCTGTGGGAACTTTACTAGATGACATCAAAGCATATCAATTAACAAAATTTTGTTTTATATCTGAAATAAAACTTTGTCTTATTTAAAGTCAGTCTGCTCCTGGTCTTTGTAAAATTCTGTATTATTTCAGGTCGATGCAGCTCAACAGAAATCCCACCCCACTTTACTGCTAAAATGCTACCAGACTAAACCAATTACACACATTATGCAGCTCTTATGGAAATGTGTCCCACTTACAGCATGAACTGCCACACACAATGAAACCACTGCATTGTTATAGCAGCTCCAAATGCAGGGCTCAGGCTGAGCCTCTTCAACTGTAAGGCTTTCTCTGCATCTGTAACCTGCCTTGGTTCTGATTCTCATTCAAACACCGTTTGCTTGGCTTCCCTAGTTCCACTTCACACAGAGAATGCTACAAACAGTTATAAATAATCTACAAACATGAGTCTGTGATATTTTTGGTTTTCCAGAGAAGATGAAACACATTCCATATTTTTAAAAATCATCAAAACCCAATGAAACCATTTAACATAATCCAACAGAAGGGTTGGAACAAGGGCGTAGGTTTGATTTCAACTTTGGTAGGGACACTATGCTTCAGTGTCATTGGTCCTTTGCAAAAATATGCATGCTCTTTTTTATGCTTAATGTCAGCTTCAGGGCTCATTTTATATAAAGAGAACAGCAGCATTTCTTGCTACATTAATACAAATCGTATAAGCACTACATGCACTAGATGCTGTTTATCAATATTTAAAGCATCACTGGCTCTGATGAATGTGGAATTAAGACTTTTTCCACTTTGAAAAGGATTGCATTAAAATTTACCTTCGACTAGGACATTGTCTATTTAACCAAATATAGTCTATAATATGTGGATTTATCCTGTGTTTTCTTTTGATGATATAGAATTGTGCAGAGGTAAACAGAGGTAAACCCCACTCTTATTTTTTTATCTAATATGCTCTCTCTGGATCATGCAAAATAATACATTCAAGGGACAGCAAATAAATGTATTGTATTTACATGTGCACTGGAACTAGAAGAGGAACTGACACTGAGCATTTAAAGTATTAATATTAGAAGTTGTACATCTGGGCTACACACTAAAATGTGCCTTTAGCCGACAGAGCGACCCACTTAGAGCAGGAATTATACCAAGATTGTAAAAAAATATGTAAACATTTAGCATTTAAGAAGTAAAAAAAAAAAAAAAAAAAGTTTTTGTCTGTCAATATTCACCATCCAGAACTCCTCCAAAGGAAACGTTTAAACGTTTCTGTTTCACCTGGTTTCATTTCATAAAAGATCTTCCTTAAGGAGCCTTTGGCTATCTGATTAAAAGATAAAATAAAAGAAATCCTAACGTTGTTAACTTACATTTCTCAAGTTCCACAAATCAAAAAACTCTCTCCTGCTTCTTTACAGAACTCCAATCAGAAGCTTTCGCTTTTTTTTTTCACGCTCCAAGCACCCGCGCACGCGCACATACAGACTAGAAAACACGCAATCAGAAAGAGAGAAGGCGAACTTAAGGCAGAATAATCAGAGAGTTAAACCGCGCAGCACAGTTGATGCGCTGCTATGTGAAAGGGACAGGAAAGAGCAGGCAGCTGCAGCTACCAGGCAGAGAAGCTGCGAGAGGAAAAGAAGCGGCTGCTGTATAGTAAATTATAAACATGTTGTTCACATCCAATTATTGGTAGGGACAAATGGGTCCTTCCAAAATTTTGGTAGGGACATGTCCCTATGGTCCCTATGCAAACCTACACTATATTGCCAAAAGTATTTGCTCACCTGCCTTGACTCACATATGAGCTTAAGTGACATCCCGTTCCTAATCCATAGGGTTCAATATGACGTCGGTCCACCCTTTGCAGCTAGAACAGCTTCAACTCTTCTGGGAAGGCTGTCCACAAGGTTTAGGAGTGTGTTTATGGGAATTTTTGACCATTCTTCCAGAAGCGCATTTGTGAGGTCGCACACTGATGTTGGACGAGAAGGCCTGGCTCTCAGTCTCCGCTCTAATTCATCCCAAAGGTGTTCTATCGGGTTGAGGTCAGGACTCTGTGCAGGCCAGTCAAGTTCATCCACACCAGACTCTGTCATCCATGTCTTTATGGACCTTGCTTTGTGCACTGGTGCACAGTCATGTTGGAAGAGGAAGGGGCCAGCTCCAAACTGTTCCCACAAAGTTGGGAGCATGGAATTGTCCAAAATGTCTTGGTATGCTGAAGCATTCAGAGTTCCTTTCACTGGAACTAAGGGGCCAAGCCCAGCTCCTGAAAAACAACCCCACACCATAATCCCCCCTCCACCAAACTTTACACTTGGCACAATGCAGTCAGACAAGTACCGTTCTCCTGGCAACCGCCAAACCCAGACCCGTCCATCAGATTGCCAGATGGAGAAGCGCGATTCGTCACTCCAGAGAACGCGTCTCCACTGCTCTAGAGTCCAGTGGCGGCGTGCTTTACACCACCGCATCCGACGCTTTGCATTGCACTTGGTGATGTATGGCTTGGATGCAGCTGCTCGACCTTGGAAACCCATTCCATGAAGCTCTCTGCGCACTGTTCTTGAGCTAATCTGAAGGCCACATGAAGTTTGGAGGTCTGTAGTGATTGACTCTGCAGAAAGTTGGCGACCTCTTCGCACTATGCGCGTCAGCATCCGCTGACCCCGCTCCGTCAGTTTACGTGGCCTACCACTTCGTGGCTGAGTTGCTGTCGTTCCCAAACACTTCCATTTTCTTATAATACAGCTGACAGTTGACTGTGGAATATTTAGGAGCGAGGAAATTTCACGACTGGATTTGTTGCACAGGTGGCATCCTATCACAGTTCCACGCTGGAATTCACTGAGCTCCTGAGAGCGACCCATTCTTTCACAAATGTTTGTAAAAACAGTCTGCATGCCTAGGTGCTTGAATTTATACACCTGTGGCCATGGAAGTGATTGGAACACCTGATTCCAATAATTTGGATGGGTGAGCAAATACTTTTGGCAATATAGTGTACGTCCATGGGTTGGAACAACAGAAAGGCTAGTCTGTTGATATGTTTTCCTTCTTCTGTAGAGAAGTGTTAGAGTGATAATTATAAAATTATTGTGTGGACATATGAAACATCGAAAGAAAGAGGATGTTACATGTCTATCATGTGAATCAACCAGAAAGGTCATAAACTTTTATGACCTCCAGGCAGAATCACACGGTTGTGCGACTTCCATCCAGCCAGTTGGTCAATTTACACTATCTTGTTACCTGCATCCTCCCAGACAATCATTACTGGGCCTTCTGTTTTAGGCCCGCCTATTTGATGTTGTAAACTGCTTATAAAAGGCTTTGCCATGAAGGGATCTGTGTGAGTAGCTGCTGGTTTTCTGAGCCGGCAGCTGCTCTCCACCCGGCACACGCTGACGTCACAGAACCCTGTCTCTGTGTTGATCATTTTCCCTTTAATCTTTTAAAATCACATTTCTCTGGATTAAAACCCAACATTTTTGGTGCTGAAACTCCGGGAGTCAAGATCCAATTGTCCAGGACCGTGCGGGACCAAGGCCAAGAAACTGTCAACAGCCGTCCACCCTTTGCCAGACTGAGCCAATAGGTTGGTCCAGCCCTGCCCTGGACATCCTGGTGACGACTCAAGCTGAAGACTGATCTGCACAGAAACGGTACGCCTAAAGTTTTTTACCAACAGTTGGTCTGGGACCATGTGAAAGCTATAACTAGTTGTAGTCGCTAGAATATTTGACAAACAGGGTTTGTTGTGAGAGATCTGGGATCGGTATTCTGTGCGTTTGGGTCTGGGACCCTCTGTGTGAAAGCTATAACTGGTTGTAGTTGCAAGAATATTTGACGAAACCAAGTTTTGTTTACAGGTCTGGGACCTGGGTATTCTGTGCATTTGGGTCTGGGACCCTCTGTGTTCAAGCTATAACTGGTTGTAGTTGCAAGAATATTTGACGAGACCAAGTTTTGTTTACAGGTCTGGGACCTGGGTATTCTGTGCATTCCAGTCTGGGACTCTGTGTTGTAAAAAAATAAAAAATATTAGGCCTTAGGTGTGTGTGACTGTGTGAAAGTGTGTGAGGAAACAATCGAACCGCTGTGTACTGGACTAAATTCTTTAAAAATGGGACAAGGCAGTAGTAAGAAGGAAATGCCAGGTGATGTTAGATGGATGGTGGCGTGTTGTGGTGGTGACCCAGAGTTTGCCAGAAAGTGGATTGAGAAGGAGGGCTGGGATGGAAAGTTGAGAGTTGAGCCGCTGACAAAGATTCAGCAGAAGGTGGACATGAAGTTGGTGTATAAATCAAAAAGAAAACAAGCTAAATACAGAAAAGAATTAGAAGAGTTAAATAAGTGGATTATGCAAGCAAAAAATAGGGAAAGCCAAATACAACAGAAGAAGGATAAAAGGACAGCTACAATTGCTGCTGTAAAAGTTAAAGCTGATGAAGAAACTGTTGTATCCCGTATGCTTCCTCAATATCCTGATCCTAATCAAATTCAAGGGGGTGATGGGGTTCAAGCAGTGGCATCAGCTGCGCAGGAAGGTGGACATAAACCCCATCACGGTGAATATGAACACAGCCATGCCACTGTTCCTCCTCCAGTAGCCCCACCATCGTGTGGTGATATTGGAGGAGCAGGAGCAGGCCCCCTGTCCGTGTCGTCCTCTGTGGATGGTATGGAACTTAGTGCCGCTGACCCTTGTGAGCATGAATTAAGAAAATCAGGGGGGGATGTGAAGCTTGATTTGAAGTGCTACAGGGATGATTATCAAGTGGAGGCTTGTGGAAGGGGCCCATCTGCCCCTATTTATCCAAGATTGGCTGAATTAAAAAAACAAGAACAGGACCAAGATCCTGGGGGGGGGCATGTGCTTTTCCGGTGTTGGAGGTGGCCAACCCTCATTGTGGTCAACGCACGGGACCCCAAGATGGTGACCCACTGGATTGTGGACCCACTGTTCTTGTGTGTGGGCCATGGACAGATGCAGAGATGCGGACTGCCTGTCGAGGTTTACCTCCAGCCAGACAGAACCCAGTTAAATGGTTCGAGGATGTTAAAAATAGATTGAGAAAATTCATGGCAGAAACAGGAAAGCCATGGGCAGAAAAAGAACAAGATGACATTGACCCGCTAACTAAGTGGATGCTGAAGCTTTTCAGCGACAAAACTGTTCGGAAAACATGTAATCTGCCTAGTGCTCCTTTTGTTTCCCCACAGGACGGCCTGAAGCCTGGAGACCGAGTGCTGATTAAAATCATCAAAAGGAAAACTTGGAAAGCTCCGAGGTGGGAAGGACCCTACATAGTGCATCTAACAACCCCCACTGCCGTGAAAATCCAAGAGAGAGAGACACTTGGATCCACCAGAGTCATTGTAAACTGATTAAAAACTTTCCACAGCAAGAAGCCCAATTACCTTCACAGGAACCCCATAACTAAGGTGAGGGATATGTGGTGAAGTCCAGCTTCAAAGGGGTTTGGTTTTTTTAGGACCACTCGTCTCAACGCTGGTGAAGTAAACAACCTAACCCAGTCCTTTAGAGTCCTGGTTAATGGGTGTTTCAAACGAAGAGCAGGATGATTTTTGATGGATCCACAGCAAGTCATCCTACAGTGCCAAGATGTGGTGGCAGCATTCCAAGCGCGTTGCCGAAGATTTAAACAAAACAGACTGTTATGTTTGTACTCATATTCCTTCTCCTATGAATACAATATGAATTGAAAGATGCTGATGTTTTTATGTATAAGAGGAGGGAAATGTTAGAGTGATAATTATAAAATTATTGTGTGGACATATGAAACATTGAAAGAAAGAGGATGTTACATGTCTATCCTGTGAATCAACCAGAAGGGTCATAAACTTTTATGACCTCCAGGCAGAATCACACGGTTGTGCGACTTCCATCCAGCCAGTTGGTCAATTCACACTATCTTGTTACCTGCATCCTCCCAGACAATCATTACTGGGCCTTCTGTTTTAGGCCCGCCTGTTTGATGTTGTAAACTGTTTATAAAAGGCTTTGCCATGAAGGGATCTGTGTGAGTAGCTGCTGGTTTTCTGAGCCGGCAGCTGCTCTCCACCCGGCACACGCTGACGTCACAAAACCCTGTCTCTGTGTTGATCATTTTCCTTTTAATCTTTTAAACTCACATTTCTCTGGATTAAAACCCAACAAGAAGTTTTATAGGTTTATGGGAAAATCTCTTGTTAGTGGCTGTATCTTTATTTTTTTTTTGGCCTTTTTTTCCCCTTACTTCTATGTTTTTGAGCTTCCTTGGTAGAAAAGCGAGAATAATGCTCATATTCCCAGATGCACCAATAGTGGTTCAGCTGATTTTTCCAGAGAAACACTGTCACTCATTGTATGGTAAAAAGTTTCATCACAAACAATTGCTTCCTTCCTTGGAAAAGCATTCCTGGGTGCAGAGTCATAAATGGTCAAATATTTCATTGGGAGAAGAGTGAAGGAACTGAAAGGACTCTTCATACCACAATGTTAACCTCCTGTTACTGTAAGTAAGGGTTGATCGTTGATGGTAAGTAACCAGTTGATGGCTCTAGATATCTTGAAGTCAAACTTTCCTTAACATATAATATGTTGTACATGAATTAAACAATAAAATAGAAGGGAAATAAAAGCAAGTAAAGATAAAAATATGATAGAAGCATATAGTAAACACAAAACAGTTGGACCACAACCTTGAACTTATAGTACAACAGTTAACAGTTTAACTTCAAAAGTCAAAGGCAGTTCTAAAAAATAGGGTTTTTACTTTGATTTTAAAGAACTCGGGCTTTCAGCACTTTTACAGTCTCCTGGGAGTTTGTTCCAAATAAGTGGAGCATCAAAACTAAATGCTACTTCTCCATGTTTGGTTCTAGTCCTGGGTGTACAGAGTAGGCTCGAACTAGAAGACCTGAGTGGTCTGGGAGGTTGATACACTGACAACAAATCTGTCATGTATTGAGGCACTGATCATTCAGTGATTTTATGGACTAACATAGGGATTTTAAAGTCCAATCTCTGAGCTACAGGGAGGCAGTGGAAGAACTTCAAAAGGCTGATGTGCAGGGAGCAGGTGGACCATCTGAACACCACAGAGAAGTCGAGGGCGTGTTGTCAGATTTGAGTGTTTGGAAGACCGGTTTTGAGTGAGGGTTTTCAAGTTTAAATAATGCACGCTGTTCTCACTGCATGCTCAGTATGGTGGCACCAAAATTACGCCATAGATGTAGAGCAAAAAAATACAAAATACAAAGTTTGTTATAAAACTATCAGGACTACCCAAAGTAACCCATTCACCGTCTTCCACCATCATCCAACACAGACAGGCTGTTCAGTACAAAGATGTGCAAAAAGCTCCATTGCCTTTGTGCAAAAATGTTTGCAAAAGACGTAACATTTTTCTCTTGTTGAGGGAGACATTGTTAAATGTTTAAAGGTGCAGTAGAAGATCTTGGAAAAAAAGTTCCAGCAAGCTATATTTTTGAACATACACAACCACGCCTCTCGCTTCTAACCCTTCAAAACCACGCTTTCAAAACCCATTTTCATGTCTGCAGTGCGAGACAGGCAGCACTGATTATGCAGAGCGCTATGATCACTCCTCTGAAAACTGTTTAACGCCATAGAATAGCATATGAAAATAAAGCTCAATTTTTCAACTATTTCGAAAAATTTCTTTGAGATAGGGCCAAGGATGAGGGAGGTCTTGTTGGTCTCCATCTCCCGATATGCTCTCTCCTGTGTCCGTCCTTTCAGACATTTCAACATCTTTTTCTGAATCCATCATTGTAGCATGGCATAGACAATTCACGTTTGCAGTTTGAAGAACACCTGCTTGCTTCTGATGATTTCCTTTAGCTAACCAATGAGTGTTTGCGTTCTATGACTCATCCAGTCACACCAGTTTTCACTAGATGTGGATGGAGCCAATGATCTGCATTGGATGGAGCACATGACCTGAAATAAATATTTATAAACATTAAACGGAAGCCAAGAGTAACGAATAATGTTTGTTTTAAAAATATAAGGAATAGAAAGTACAGGTATTTGTGTGAAAATGTAATGTGTAGAAGTCAGAAGTAGGAAGAAAAATAAGTAATGGAGTAAAGTATAGATACCTAAAAAGTGTACTCAAGTACAGTAATTAGGTATTTGTACTTTGTTACTTGACACATCTGCTTAAAATGCCAAAATCTGCTGGCAAAACATGTTTGCTTTTATTATCCTGGTGCCTGCCGCTTGGATTACATACATGAAAAGCACCTTTCAGCCGTGTGGCAAACCGCAAGGAGGCGACCGGGCTGCTGCTCCGCCGGTGTACGGGGTTCTGAGCGGCTCAGACAGAAATAATATTTGAAGGCAGGATGGCAATCTGGATTAACTGACTACATTGACTATGTTTTCAGGTGGACTTTCTCACTTCAAAATAGATTCAAACTACTTTTTACCCACTGATCCCAGCAAATATAGCTGCCATTGTTACAAGCAAAGAAAGGATAGAGTAGCTCTGCCCAAAGCTCATCAGACCCACTTTTTCCACTGCACAGCCAGAGCAGCAAAGATAGGGTGACCAGACGTCCTTTTTTCCCCAGATATGTCCTACTTTTCAGACCTTAAAAAAAAATGTCCGGGGGGAATTTCAAAATTGTCCGAGATTTTGGTTGACTACAGTGCAGCACGTAGTCGACACAGGGAGCCAAGGCAGGGGACGGAGCGACCGAACCTGACCCGGTAACAGTAGCCTGGACAACGGCGGCCCTGTCCTTCCCCCTGCCTGCCTTACCGTTCACCAGCCCCCCTCCTCCGGCTAAGAAAGGGCGACTCATGGCTCTCTGCTGAACTGGCCCCGTCAGCGGCCCAGCAGTCGACAAAAAAAGTGTCCTCCTTTTCAGAAACCCAAATCTGGTCACCCTAGCAAAGATACTTCAGCTTCGTATCAGAACTAAACTGGTACAAGCATAAAAAATGAACAGCATGCGCATTTTTGCTGCTCTTGCTTCTTTTGGTGTGAACGTAGCATAACACTGGCTAGCTTCCAGCCATGGTGTCCTACACGGACATTGGGGGGTCAATTCATTCATGTGTCAGGGTATGCGCATAGGGGGAGGGACAAGCGGACGACCATGATTGGCGTGTCAGGAACCAAACATGTACAACTGTCTTTTGTGATTGGTTGGGGTTATTCATTGATTTGGACCATTTATTTTAGTTTCACTTCCAGACCTTCTATTTCACTGCTTACTAAGTGGCTGTGGGGAGATCTTTAAGCCACATGGTAAAAAATGCGTCAGAAAAGATCTCCTACTACACCTTTAAATCTAAATGGGTACAAAAATTTATATTTAATTGAAAGTAATATGTAATGTGATTTATTCAATAAAGGAATTATAAATAGATCAGTTGCATTTCCTGCAAATGAATTTATTTGTGATAGAGGAGCTGGAGCATTTATCATTATTGAGGTTAAACTGCCCAATTTATCTTGTAATTGATTTGAGGGCATATTTCCTGACCCTAGCTGCTGGTCAGGTTATTGTCATTAGAATCAACACCTAAAATGTATATTCTAGATCAAACAGACCCTAAACCACTGAAATTTCCAAAAGAGTGTTGAAATGTCCAAATATCTCTAGTTCTGCTACAGGCAGAAGTTGAAATCAGTATTCATCATTTTTATCTACTGACTATGGTTTGGAACCCAATGTTGGAATGAGCTGCAGACATTAGCCCGAACCTGTGCAAAAAAAAAAAGAAAAAAGAGTTTCCTTTTTATTTCTTGTAATGTTAAAGTGCTGGATCTGTCAGGCTTAGAGCAGTAGGATCCAGTATTAAAGGAGGCAAAAAAATTAGATTTCTCAAAACATGTATTGGAAACTGAATCAAAGTGAGCATTGTCACTGTCTAAGATAGGAAAACCTGCAGGACAAAGCAACAGGTTAGTGACCACATGTTTCTGGAAGTGGATTATAATAAATGTGTGAGTCACTAACTCGGTCTCGTAGTTCAGTCTGTGCCCAGAGGGTAAGGTCGGTTCCAACCGATCGGCTACCAATAAGGTGTGGCAGTTACCGCACAGAGTCCCAGACACTCATATAACCATGGTTGGAGGACAGGCAGGAGATCAGAACCCATGATACCTAAAGGTATTCAGGATAATCCAGAGGACGAAGCAAAAGCCGATGTTGGTGACGTGCTCGGTAGTCGGTAGGTACACAAACAGACAGAGATCCGGCAGGAGTCAGAAGACAGGTCAGTCAAGCAGATCAGATGGGGACAGGTAGGCTCAAAGGTCAAGCGGCAGAATAGGTCAGGATCAGGTTATCAGAATACAGGTATGCTAGAATAATTCTCACCAATGGCTCAAAAATAATCTGGCTCTGATGACTGGCTGGTTAAATAGAAACTAGTACAGGTGGATCAGAAGCAAGTAATTTGAACTGGACAGAGCTAAGCAGGTGTGTGTGGTAATACAAATATGAGCAAGAGTGACACCCAGTTCCTAATCCATTGGTTTTGAGACAGTGTTGTTTCATCTCCTCTGGGAAAACCTTTCACAAGTGACTTTGTCTGAGACTGACTTTAGGGAGCATATTTTCAACATCTGACAGTAATGTTATTAAAGATACCCAGCTCATGGTTTCCACTTTAGTTTAACATCTGCAAGTCTCCTTGTAGATGTCAGGAATCTTCCACAGCATAATTGCTCTTTCATGTTTTTAGGGTTCTTCTTTTATGCTGTTGTGTGCAGTCACCAGAATGTCTATCCTCAAACGTTTCTGACAAAGTTGGAAGCATTGAATTGTCCAAAATATCTTACAATGCTAAAGCAATATGAGTTGCTCACACTATGAGGTCTAGACTAGCTATCCAATAAAAAAAAAGAAACACATAATTTAAATTTTACACTTGACACAAGTCAGTCAGGGGAATGCTGTTTGTCCTTGCAAGAACCTCTATAGTCATATTAACCTTGGGCAGAGCAGGAAGGCATGATTTCCCCCCCAGGATAGTGCTTCTCTCGCTGTTGGACTCATGAACCCCCTGGTTTGGCTACGGACTCCTCAATCTCAGAACCAGGCACGTTATTAGGCACAAAGCTTTAGTGGGCACTGGCCCCCTAGTGCATATGCCCCTCCTTCCATACATAAATACAGACAAGCACACTGCCCCACGCTGATATATTCCTACCAAAATTACCAGTTGAGATATTAATGAGTGTAAGAGCATATTGTTTTAACAAACATGAACATTTTCAACATTGCAGCTATAAAAAATAAGACATCAACAACTTTGACAAATAAAAAGTTTCCTTATACACATTCTGAAGTAATCATTAATTCCTAGGTTACAGAGTTTTAGTTCGGGGGAAATTTTAACTCATCCTGAACTAAGTTTTCCTTTTATTTTTTGAGTATTAAAGTGTACCTCCTATTTATCATTTTTGCAAAGCGGTCAATCACTAGACTGTGACTCAGCTTAGAAAGTTCTTCCTTTTCAACTGATAAAATAGCAAGATGATGGAGCCTGTCTTGTCCCATTGTGCACCTCAGCCAAGTGTGGAGCCTTCTCAACACACTGAATGACCTTTCACAACTACAGCTGTAGACTGGGATTGTGAGGGAGATCTGGATGACCTGCGTTAGTTTTGGGAATATGATGTTATCAAGCAAGTTGAAAACACACTGCATATCCTTGATGACAAGGCTTTCTTTTTTAACCAGGAAAAGCTTTCACACCATTTTGAATTAAATGAAAGTTTTTTTACTCCAAATTTGTGCTGGGAATAGTGGGACAACTTAACTTGTCTAGGACCATCATGCTTTCCCCCTAAGTCACTAATGTCCCCTTCTTGTTTGTGGAAGCTGGTTGTTGTATCCTCATAACTTTAATGGTCCTGTCTTTCCTGTCTCTCACCTGTCTCTTGCCTGTCAGTCTCGCCTCCTCCTCCCTTTCCTACTCCAGCGCCTTCATTCTCATTCTCTACAGCAAACATTAAAAAAAACGTAAATTTATAATTATGTAAATATCAATCATATTGCTTATAACGTTCCTAATGTAACTGCTTAGCTTAAATCACTAATTCATCACGGGACCTTACCTCCCTCTCTCTCATCTTGTTTTACTGCTTCCCTGTCTCTGCTTCGTGTGAGGAATTTCCTGATATCCATCTACAAACCAATGCAGCAATTTTCAGTTACTAGCCTATCAATAAATCATGTGGTTTCACTGGGAAAATAATAAAATTGACAGGTAAGAAACGTTACCAGAACTAAAAATGCGTCGCGGCCGCACAGTGTCCCATCCAACTCAGTTGAGAGCAGCGTGTTAATTTACCTGCAGTTCATGCAGTGACATGCGCTGACGTGGGAGCGCTAATATGGGGCCAAAATGGTAGCTTTAATATTTGCAAATGTGTGTGGAGAGTTGTGTGTCTGTATCTCGATTTGTGTGTGTGCAGTGGGATTTGAAAATGTGTAAATAAATCTGTAAATGTGTGAGGAGATTTGTGTGTCTGTACAACAATCTGCAAATGTGTAAAACTACTTGTGTGTAATCCGTTTTGCAAATGTGTAAAAAATCCACAAATCTGTATTCAGATCTGCAAATGTGTACTGAGATTTGCAAATGTGTAAAAAATCCACAAATCTGTATTCAGATCTGCAAATGTGTACTGAGATTTGCAAATGTGTAAAAAATCCACAAATCTGTATTCAGATCTGCAAATGTGTACTGAGACTTGCAAATGTGTAGATCAATCTGTAAGCACACACAGAGACACTTGTGTCTGAAGTATTTTCGCTTCAAGACCCAGAAATACAGACAAATCATTGGTTACAAGTCAGGCGGTTTTTCAGTTGGCTCTCTTTACACACGTGATTTTTGCTACTCTTCTGCCGCGTGAGATGCACAAATGCGTAGAAGGATTTGTATGTGTATTTTCGCGATTTGTAACCCCTTGCGCAGGCTCGCAGGCTCACATGCTGCCCTGACCGCAGGCTCACAGGCTCACAGCTCTCTCTCTGCTGCGACAGTTCAGCACAACTTGCTTCACATACAGCCACATACCACCAGTTAGCGGTATTGTACAGTACGTGACGTTACTGGGGTCCTAGGGGTTGTACCTGCTAAGTTGAGAGCAATGGAATCCCGTCAGCTTTCTGTAAGTATATTTATTTAATTTTTTCTATAGTTTGCTTTAGTAAAACTGTTTCTTCTTCTTCTGCTTCTGTTTTATGGCGGCTGGCAAGCAACTTTATGATGTGCATTACCACCATCTACTTCAGTGGAGTGTGGATCGGGATGCTATGTATTTTCCCACTGAAAAATAAAAATAAATATTAACAATATTTACATAAATAAACTTATATCCTTTCTACCAATTTCGTTTTTTCAAGATTGTTTATCAAATTACAAAAATAATCATAAGTAGATTTTTTTTCCCCAAAATATCTTGTATATTTAACTGTAATTTATTTTCTTGTAACCCTTCTCTGCATAGAATATTTAGAACAAAACAACAAAACATGCTCCACCGTCTCCCCTTGATAACAAAAGCCACAACCTCCTGTTCCCATTCTAAATAAGTTTCCATTTAACCCCGTGTTTCCGAAACTTAATCTAGATATAACCTCTTTTTTATTCCTTTCCGTTCTCCTCATTTCACCAATTTTCCTTTGAATACTATAAAGCCAACTTCCAGTTCTATGCTCTTCCCACAGCTTCTGCCATCTTTCCGTAACCTTTTGTTTAAAGCTACAGTGTGTAATAATTACAGGCATATAAAGTCAGAAATTTAATATATTATACATAACTATGTTATTTATCATCACCTATGAGCTCAGCCTTTTAACCATAATATTTGCGTTGCCTTAGAATTCGTTATTTATAATTACATAGGAGCGGGTCTCGCAGCCATGGAGGCAGACATCTTTGCGCTACGGCAGCCCAGAGCCAACAAACTAGCGATTGCGAGATCTCCCATGACGCTCGAAAATAACTACGGCAAGTTGAGAGAGATGAACTGAGATGGTACTGAACAGTAGATGGCAGTATTATGCCTGAGAAGCGTTTAGTCTGCCTGAAACCAAAGAAGAAGAAGAAGCAGGTATACTGCGCCTCGGTAACAAGAAAGGTAAACAAGGCGGCAGGCGTGAGTGACTTTGCAAACTGTTTGGCCAAACATCAGAAGAATGGAGGATCATGCCTACTCTGTATCACAACGAAAAGCGGCGGACACCGAACCCCCGTCATCTAAGAAGCGGAAACACGACGAGAATAAACGCAAGAGTGACAAGAAACGGCAAAAAACACGGATCAACATTAGCACGGCATTTACACGATCGAAGTCACTGATGGAGGAAAAAGGTTTTCAAAGTGACGCTCAAGTTGCCAGTTTTCTCTTGGACAGGTAATTAATCCTACACACACAATTGTCTAATATCACTGCAGTTTTTGGAGTACAGGATGCTCAGACCTGTCTAAAACAATAACATGCTGCGTGATGATGCTGTTACTCTCCAGTATACTTATTCAGCAACGTCCCTGACGTTTCACAGGTAATGATTCAGTAATTTTCTGTAAAATAATTTTCTGGATATATACCTCGGTTACTTCTCTCCAGCTCCTTTGGAGATCTTCAAGCCTTTCCTCCTCTGCTCTCACCCCGCTGGCTCCCCTCTCTCGCCTGGCCCCAGCTGCACGCTCACCCCGGCCTCTCTGCCCTCTTCCTTTCCCTCTTCCTTGCCTTGTAACCCCCGTGCCACAAACAAGACTTGGACTCTGTAAACGGGGAATATATATTCTTCCAGCGAACACAATCTCGCTGTTAAACTAATGACTACAATTACTTCGTCTGTTTATATCACCATGCAAAGCAGCTCACCAAAACGTCACAACGACGTAGAAAAAATAACGGGTATATTTATTATCTTAAGTCTACATGAAATCTATACCCTACACAGACTAATGAAATACTATCTGTAAAATTATCTATGTAAACAAACCTCATCACTTGAGAAGGTAGGTGATGTGGACGTCGTGGAAGACATTTTGTCCCGTAACGCTCGCCGTACTGTTGGGGGGGAGAAGCGGTGGGGGGGGAGACGTTCATGTTGCTGCAGTCTGCAGTCTGACCGCTAGATGTCGCTGAAAATTACACACTGTAGCTTTAATAATAGATAAAAAAATTTCCTTACTGAATGGTATCAATATCATCCTTGTCACGTCAACTCCCGCAGCGGAGGAAAAAAAAAAAGGTAGAGGCGGTCTGTGAGCCTGTGAGCCTGCGGTCAGGGCAGCATGTGAGCCTGCGAGCCTGCGCAAGGGGTTACAAATCGCGAAAATACACATACAAATCCTTCTACGCATTTGTGCATCTCACACGGCAGAAGAGTAGCAAAAATCACGTGTGTAAAGCAAGCCAACTGAAAAACCGCTTGACTTGTAACCAATGATTTGTCTGTATTTCTGGGTCTTGAAGCGAAAATACTTCAGACACAAGTGTCTCTGTGTGTGCTTACAGATTGATCTACACATTTGCAAGTCTCAGTACACATTTGCAGATCTGAATACAGATTTGTGGATTTTTTACACATTTGCAAATCCCAGTACACATTTGCAGATCTGAATACAGATTTGTGGATTTTTTACACATTTACAAATCTCAGTACACATTTGCAGATCTGAATACAGATTTGTGGATTTTTTACACATTTGCAAAATGGATTACACACAAGTAGTTTTACACATTTGCAGATTGTTGTACAGACACACAAATCTCCTCACACATTTACAGATTTATTTACACATTTTCAAATCCCACTGCACACACACAAATCGAGATACAGACACACAACTCTCCACACACATTTGCAAATATTAAAGCTACCATTTTGGCCCCATACGCTAATACATCCTCAATTTGGAGTTACCAACACACTGCGCATTTGAGTAGAAATATACACTATATTGCCAAAAGTATTTGCTCACCCATCCAAATTATTGGAATCAGGTGTTCCAATCACTTCCATGGCCACAGGTGTATAAATTCAAGCACCTAGGCATGCAGACTGTTTTTACAAACATTTGTGAAAGAATGGGTCGCTCTCAGGAGCTCAGTGAATTCCAGCGTGGAACTGTGATAGGATGCCACCTGTGCAACAAATCCAGTCGTGAAATTTCCTCGCTCCTAAATATTCCACAGTCAACTGTCAGCTGTATTATAAGAAAATGGAAGTGTTTGGGAACGACAGCAACTCAGCCACGAAGTGGTAGGCCACGTAAACTGACGGAGCGGGGTCAGCGGATGCTGAAGCGCATAGTGCGAAGAGGTCGCCAACTTTCTGCAGAGTCAATCACTACAGACCTCCAAACTTCATGTGGCCTTCAGATTAGCTCAAGAACAGTGCGCAGAGAGCTTCATGGAATGGGTTTCCATGGTCGAGCAGCTGCATCCAAGCCATACATCACCAAGTGCAATGCAAAGCGTCGGATGCGGTGGTGTAAAGCACTCTGCCACTGGACTCTAGAGCAGTGGAGACGCGTTCTCTGGAGTGACGAATCGCGCTTCTCCATCTGGCAATCTGATGGACGGGTCTGGGTTTGGCGGTTGCCAGGAGAACGGTACTTGTCTGACTGCATTGTGCCAAGTGTAAAGTTTGGTGAAGGGGGGATTATGGTGTGAGGTTGTTTTTCAGGAGCTGGGCTTGGCCCCTTAGTTCCAGTGAAAGGAACTCTGAATGCTTCAGCATACCAAGACATTTTGGACAATTCCATGCTCCCAACTTTGTGGGAACAGTTTGGAGCTGGCCCCTTCCTCTTCCAACATGACTGTGCACCAGTGCACAAAGCAAGGTCCATAAAGACATGGATGACAGAGTCTGGTGTGGATGAACTTGACTGGCCTGCACAGAGTCCTGATCTCAACCCGATAGAACACCTTTGGGATGAATTAGAGCGGAGACTGAGAGCCAGGCCTTCTCGTCCAACATCAGTGTGCGACCTCACAAATGCGCTTCTGGAAGAATGGTCAAAAATTCCCATAAACACACTCCTAAACCTTGTGGACAGCCTTCCCAGAAGAGTTGAAGCTGTTCTAGCTGCAAAGGGTGGACCGACGTCATATTGAACCCTATGGATTAGGAACGGGATGTCACTTAAGCTCATATGTGAGTCAAGGCAGGTGAGCAAATACTTTTGGCAATATAGTGTACGTCTCCTTCCGTTGGAATTATCTAAATTGATGCATTAAAAAAATGTAATACTGTTGCAAATATTCATGAGATTTATACTGGGGCACAGCTCATTTATACTGGGGCACGTGCCCCAGTAAATGGGGTCTGGCGACGCCGATGCTCAGAACCTTCCTTGTTCTGAACTGTTTCCCTGATCTGATTCGGACCCCTGTCTGCTCACTAGGGCTACTGCGTCAGGGATGCCCTGGGCCAGCCGATGCATTTCATTGACAGTGCATCGGCTGGATCCTGCCTTACCCGAGAAGATGGACTGAACTGTTAAACCAGGTAAGTGACTTACACTGATAATCATCTTCTGTCAGATTATCGTGGTCACTTATCTGTGTTTCTCCCTCCAGAGTGTCAGTGATGTCTGTGCAGCCTCTCCCTGCAGCCTCTGCATATCAGCAGATCCACAGCAGCCTGCATTCTTTTTTCTGTTCTGTTTATTTTCATTAAATGTTTAGAAAACTTCCCATGACACTTCAGGATGTACTGGACTCTCTGTGTAACGATCACACCAGGCAGGTAGCTGTTCGTTAAAGCCCTCTGAGATTCAGTTATGATTGGAAGATTTTTAAAGCCAAATATAGAGCAATCCTGGAAGATAACCTGTTTATCACTGTTACAGTCACGTGATCGGATAGAGCGAAGAACTAAATATGATAAGGAACCTCTAGCATGGGTTGATAATTTATGTTTAGATTTGTTTTTCATACTATCTGACTCAACCTGCAAGCTTTACAATATAAAACTGGGTAAAAACTGAAAGCAGGCAGATACATCCCCCTAAAGAACCTGCAGGTCTGTTTGGCAAAAAGTAACTCATACACTCTTAGGTGTTGTTTTGAAAATTATGATCCTTTTTTTACTCCAAATCATTGTTTGAGATAAAACCCCAATAAAAACTTTATCATTGGCCTTAAAAATATGTTTGTTTGTTTTGTTTTTTTTTGTTTTTTTATGTTTCGAGGTTATTTCTGTTAACCTTCATGCTGATGGACAAAGACAAACTGCTGAAAGCAACAGAGTAACGGCAGCAGTTCCAATTGAATAATGACTCTCTCAAATTAAACATGGCTCTTTGTAATAAGTAATAAAAAAGTTTAAGTGCTTAGTGGTGGTCTGCAAGAAGCTGACACGAGAGGAGCTGAGAAACAAAAAGCCTCTGCTGATGTCACGGCTCGGCCACATCGACCTCTATCAGTCTAAAGGCTTCAGCTTTTTTCAGGGCAGTGTCACCAAAGGAGCAAAGGGGCCTTAACTCCATTCTGCTTTTATCACCCACCCATCACAGAGGAATTCTGACTTTCTGCCCTCTCATCCGTCAGTGAGGAAAATAAAGAATCTCAAACTCCCAACATTAAATAAAGTATTCCCCCCTCTTCATCCTGTATGCCTCTAAGCTGCTCAAACATCTGGTAGTTTGATTTATCAGCATGTAAACTTAGAGACTTTAGACTTTAGACAGATTTTATTTGTCATTTTGTTTACACAAGTGTAAAACAAAAATACATATTAAATAATATATATATAATATATATATATACATAATGATTAAATATAATAAATATAATAATAAAATTCAATACTAATAACCTATTCTACAAAACATTCAGCAGTCTAATGTCAGTGGGGAATAAACTGTTGTGGAATCTGCTGGACCTGCATCCAATGCTTTAAAGTCTCTTCCCAGAGGGCAGCAGGGAGAACAGTCCATGGTGGGGGTGTGAGGGGTCATTGATGATGTTACAGCCTTGGGACACACAGCTCTGGGATGAAATGTCTTTTATGGAGGGAAGAGGAGCACTGATGATCTTCTCTGCTGTTCTCACGACTCTCCTCACATTCTTCCAGTCTGAGGCGCTGCAGCCTCCACACCACACAGCGAGACAGCTGGTCAGAACGCTCTCTATGGTGCTTCCGTAGAAGCTGGGCAGGAAACGTAGGGGCAGGTGGGCTCTTCTCATCCTCCGCAAGAAGTACATGCGCTTTGGTGCCCTTTTAATCAGTGAGGTGGTGTTTACAGTCCAGGTGAGGGTGTCTGTGATGTGCACCCACAGGAATTTGGTGCTGCTGACCTCCTCTACAGCTGAGCTGTTAATGAGACATTAATATTTATTAATGCTATTCTAAAAAAGTCTGTATAGCATCCTGTAGAGCCAAGGGTGTAAGTTTGTAATGAAAGTTGGTGGGGACCCTATAAGGCAGAGGTCACGCATTAGCGGAGCGCAGTCCGGATCCAGATCCACCTGCTGGCTAATCCGGACCCAACCTGATTTAAAACATTTATAAATTACCTCATGTTGTCTGAGGACAGTGTCTAAACGTCACTTGTTCCTGTTATCCCAAAGTCCCACATCCTCTATCAACACTCCGCCCCCCAGCGCTCAGGACCTCCTGCACAAAGCAAAGCCTACAGCCTCCGCTGTTCCTCCCGTCTTGCTGCGCTCCGACTTACCCTCTGAGTTCGAGGAGAGAATGTGCGATATTATCATTAAATTCCTTGGAGCAAAACAGGCAGAAATGAACGCTTAATTTAATATGACATATTTAAAAAATCCCCATCAGCATCCAGCATATGTGCGGTTTCTGATGGAGATGAGAAATCTGCTTCCTGAGTTTGGAACCACATGAGGTGCATCAGTCTTCTTATGTTATCAGTAGAAGATCTCCCATATAGGAAACCCAACTGATTTACTCTTGGTTTACTCCAACATTAAAAAAATGCATTCAGAGTAGGCCCCCCGCCCCCACCTCGGGACACCATATCATCTTTCGGTCATGCTTATCCCTGCATATAAGCCCCAGCTGATCAGGGTTAAACCGAAAGTTAAAGGGGTCAGGGTGGTCAGAGAGCGGCATGGAGAAACTCCAAGACTATTTTGAATGCTCTGACTGGAACATCTTCTATGCTGCCGCAACATATGACAACTTATTTAATATAGATGAATATGCCATGACTGTGTCAGCCTTCATAAAAAAATGCATTTAGGACGTCAGCATCAAAAAGAACATCACCACCTGAGCCAACCACCCACCATGGATGAATGGAGGGGTTCGGAAAATGCTAAAAGCATGGAACTCAGCTTTGAAGTCAGGTGATAAAGAGCTACTGAGAACAGCTGGTGCCAACTTAAACCGTGCCATCAGATCAGCAAAGTAGAACCACAGCCAGAAGATCCAGGATCTTTCCATGATGACAGCAACACCAGGAGGATTTGGAAAGGCATTTGGATGATCACAGACTACAACACACCCTCCCCCCCGGTAGATGTAGCAACCACTGACTTCCTAAATACACTGAACATCTTCTTTCGAACAATTGAGGCACAAACAGCCTCCAGCAGTGAAAGCTGTTCCACACCAGGGGGAGGAAACACTAAACCTGAGAAGAGTCAATCCAAGGAAGGCCCCAGGGCCTGATAACATACCTGGGCGGGTGTACAAGGAATGTGCAGATCAGCTGGCTGGTGTCCTCACAGACATCTTTAACACCTGGCTGGACCAATCCATAGTGCCAGCATGCTTCATGTCTGCCATCATTATTCCAGTCCCAAAGAAGCCTCAGGTCACCTAACTCAATGATTACCGGCCTGTCGCTCTGACTCCCATCATGATGAAGTGCTTCCAAAGGCTGGTTAAAGAAAACATCGTCTCCAGTCTGCCGCCAACATTTGACCCCATTCCAGTTTGCCTACCAACGCAACCACTCCACAGAGGACGCCATCTCTGCTGCTCTCCACCTGAGCCTGGCACACAGGAGAACATCCAAGTGCGGATGCTGTTCCTGGACTTCAGTTCAGCTTTCAACACCATCATCCCACAGCATCTGATGGGCAAACTTAAACAGCTGGGCTTCAATACACCCCTCTGCTATTGGCTGCTAGACTTCCTCACCAACAGACCTCAGTCAGTCCGGGTCAGACAGAACACCTCTTATGTCATTATCCAAAGCACCCCTAAGGGCTGCATCCTGAGCCCCCTGTTGTTCACCCTCATGACACATGAGTGCGTCCCCAGGTTCACCACCAATCACATCGTGAAGTTTGCAGACGACACCATGGTGGTGGGCCTCATCAGTGACAAAACCGACCAGATCTACAGAGAGGAGGTGGAGCAGCTGGTAGACTGGTGCAAAGATAACAGCCTGATCCTGAACATGGAGAAGACCAAGGAGATCATTGTTGACTTCAGGAAGAACTGTCCTAACCACGCTCCACTGCTCATCAACAGCTCAGCTGTAGAGGTGGTCAGCAGCACCAAATTCCTGTGGGTGCACATCACAGACACCCTCACGTGGACTATAAACATTCCTCAACTGGAATGTAAACACTACCTCACTGATCAAAAGGATACAATAGCACCTTTACTTGTTGCAGAGAATGAGAAGAGCCCACCTGCCCCCACCCATCCCCCCCACCTTCTACAGAAGCACCATAGAGAGCGTTCTGACCTGTTGTCTCACTGTGAGGTGTGGAGGCTGCAGCGCGTCAGACTGGAAGAAGGTGAGAACAGCAGAGAGGATCATCAGGGATCCTCTTCCCTCCATTAAAGACATTTCATCCCAGCGCTGCCTGTCCCGAGCCAGTAACATCGTAAATGAGCCCTCACAACCCCAACATGGACTGCTCTCCCTGCTGCCCTTTGGACAGAGACTTTGAAGCATTGGATGCAGGTCCAGCAGAATCCAGAATTTGTTTACATCACTTTTTTTTATCACTGCTGCTTACTTGCACTTTAAAAAATTAAATAGTCTACAGAGCTGTACTTAACAAAATTTCTTTTTGTTTACACTTGTGTGTACAAAATGACAAAAAATCTGTGTAGTTTGCTTAGATTTGGGAGTGCGGCCACGTTGGGAGTGGTGGCCTGGTGGTTAGGGCATAATGCTTGGAATCCTGAGGTTCTGAGTTCAAGCCCCACACCCACAGGTTGTCATTCTGGGTCTCTGAATAAGACCCTTAACCCCACACTGCTCCCCGGGCGCCCCGTTATGGCAGACCACTACTCCCCAAGGGAATGGGTTAAATGTAGATATACACTTCTCAATGTGAAATCAATAAAGTTCTTATTTTTTGATGATTTTGTAATGAGTATTTTATTAGTCAATGTAGGATTGTATATAGACCTAACTTGCCACGAGCATATTTGCGATCTCTATAGTCACTAGTTTGTCAGCTCCACATGACTGTCTCCGCTAATAGGAGCCAACTCTTATTCAATTATGAAAAGCACTTTTTAAGGCAAGACAAACATAAACATTGAGACTTTCAGCCCATAATAAATGACATAGATTTAGATAATTTATTACATTTCTATCATTAAACCACATCAATTACTAGACACTGTACCTTTAATTTATTTTATTTCATTTTCTATTTCAATATTAACACCATACGGGTTATAGTGAATAAAAGTGGCTTCCTGACACTCAATTGTCTCATATAGATTTGATTTAGAACTGGCTTTGTTTTCTTGTTGTTTATGAGATCAAAAGATAGGTCTGTATAAATATATAACTCATGTTTCTGTTGTATATTTGTATGCCATTAAATAAGTACTGGCAGTTATTCTTTTCCAATTTAAGTGATGCAAAGCATTGTAAAAGTAGAAGTAGAAGAAGCAGCAACCACACATGCCCCCTCATGCATGGCGCTTGACCTCAGTATCTTCCAGATTAAACTAGATGAAGAGTTCTCATACTTTTGTGGACTTAGGGCAGCCAGAACCACAAGGAGGCATGTTTTGATCACTAGCAGGCAATGCTTGGGCTTTTGGTGACTGAACTCTTGGAGAAATTAACAGGCTCTTATTTGAACCTTGGTTTCTAGGAACAAATAAGTTCCTAGAAACCAAGATCAAAAGATCTGACTGGAACAGACGTTGCTACATGTTAGAGATGAGCAGAGAAGCTGTGTCAATAAGGGAGAGCTTTGAGCAGAGGAGCTGCTCTTCCTCATCTAAAGAACTCAGGTGCACATATTCAGGGATCTTATAATAACATTAGTAAATCTAGCGGTACAATTTTATTTCGCCTTTTCTGATTCTAAATGAGACTAATTAGATCTGGTGATCCATTTTCCAAAAATCAGTTTGTATTTATCACTTAATTACGTGCTTAGAAGTAGTGAAAACCTAGTAAATACACAGATAATTTGGTATTTTCCCCAAAGATGTTCTTAATAAGAATCTTAAACAATTTCATGTCTAAATAAAAGATTTTCTATTAGGTACCAAACTCACTGCTGGATGCTCACCAGTATCAGTTCATCCCCTTTCAGCTCTCGGGTCCAGTACGTTTTAGGACCATCTCCGTCCACCAGAGTCTGCTGACAGTAAATCTTGTTCTCTGTCTCCCATGTGGGAAGGCTCTGCACAGAAGGAAAACCAGAGATTGATGTCTTTAATATCTTTACTGCCATCACAGAGTAATTCAATAGCATTGTTTAACCGTGATGAATAGTCTTACGGATCCTGTGCTTTAGTTAGAAATAAATATGCAAATATGAATTTGGAATCGCTGATGAATGCTAGTAATAATTTGCTTATTAGGAATCACATTTGCTTTCCTGCCTTTTAGAATGCCAATTAGATAGGGCAGAGAAAGCACACCAGTGCCGCTGGAAGTAATTTTGGACATGTGGTGATATAAAAATTGTTTTCTGTTTGTTTTTTTGGGACAATAGACCCATGAGCCTATATGCCCATTTAAGATACAATAAAAATAAATAAGTAAATAGATACATATTCACTACTCTATTGTCATATACAGTTCAGTGCACACCAGCAGGGTATGGAACGCACAGACATCATCATTTCTCAGGTGAATATATTCTCTACCACTTAAACTTCAGAATAACACTTAACAAAGTAGATTTGGTCAGCTGGCATAAACCTGACTCACTGTGTTTATGCCAAACATGACTCTATTAACTCCAAAATACTTTTATTCAAACCAAAAGGAAATAATTATATGATTATACTATTTAAATGTTATTGGGAGTGGCGACTGGGAAATGGCAGCCTGGTGGTTAGGGCATAGGACTTGGAATTCTAAGGTAGTGATTTTTAAACCCACTCCCAAAGACTGCCACTCTTGGTCTCTCAACAAGACCCTTAATCCCCAATTGCTCCCCCATGACAGCAGCCCATTGCTCCCCGAGGGGATGGGTTAAATGCAGAGGTAAATTTCTCCTCTCTCAGATCAATAAAGGTAAATGATTATTTATTGAATAGTTCTCCATTAACACAAAGAATCCAAGATTAAAATAACAGTCTAAAATATTATGGTTAAATTAAACTGCATGAACAGGTGTAAAAGTGCACGGCGGCACCATGCTCTTTGAGCTACAGGCAGGGTTCCTGGTTACAGGTGTCCAAATGTAAAGGTGCGCTCTGGGGTCATGTAAATAAAGTCTCTCATGAGAGGACGAATACTAAATGCGTTTTTGTGCCATATTTCCTCCTCGTTTCTGTCATTAGACTATGTATATGTACTAGTCTGCTACTTCGAGCAGGAATCTTCATTACTCCCACTACGGGGTTGCCACAGCACCCCCACTTCCTGTAGCCATGAAGCACACTGTTTAAGCAACTAGGACTGAAGACAGAGAGCAGAGACTTTGCACTGGAGGGGCAAATAGAAGAAAGAAACAGAAGAAATGTCCTTACTGTGAAGTGAGAATACAGAAGTTAAATAAAGTTATTTAAAGCTAAAAACCTCCATCTTTACTTGCTTCTTTGTGCATCTTTTATTGTCTGTTCATTTTTTGTTTTTTCCTTTACAACCAAAAAGTTTTTAAAGCCTTTTCAGGTAGCAGAAACTTTTTGTCATTGCAGGATATTTGTAGAGGCACATTTTTAGTGGTTTGGCAAATACAACGCGCTGCGGTTCAGTTGTGAATAAAGCAGTTGCCTCAATCGTAATGGACAAATGTTAATCACCATATCAAAGGTTTTGGACCCTGCAGGTTGCCTTACACAGTGCTTGCCAAGCTTTAGAACCTCAGAGCTATTCTAAAGCTACTTTGATCATTTTTGTTGTTTTTTTGTGCCAAGGCAGAATCAGGACAGTTAGCTACAGAAACGTCTGAAGTCAATATTCATCTCCGTCTCTGACTTGGAGAGTTTTCCATAGTGAAAATGTTCTCACACTTAAGCTCTCTCCTCTAAAGAGCTTCCGTACATACTCGTGAGTAATACTAATTCACCCTGTGTCAGGAAGTTCAGTGTTTCTGACACACAATGCTGTTTAGGCTTTTTGGCTGTTTAATTAAACTTTTATGATAAACTATTCCCCACCAAAGGTAACTGTATCAAAGAAAGTGTACATTCATTAGCCTTTTAGATATGTTATTGTTAAATGTTTAATTTCCCATTCTGTTTAATAAAGTATATCTAAATTTAATTTGAATTGAATGTTTGATCCTTTCTCACCAAACCTCTGTTTCAGGCATGAAAAGTACCTGAGCACCTTGCAGGAACAGAGTAGTGAGATCATGATTTCTGTGTATGATAAATAAATCTGGACTCAAGGGGCTGTATGTCCAAAACCTGCTTGGCTAAAAGTGGGTCATTGATGGACATATGATCCCAAACAGAACAGCACAGATGGGCTGAAAAAGAAAAGAATAAAAGAAGTGCAGTGGCCCAGTTAAAGTCTGGACTCAAATCAAATTGAAATTATATGATGGGAGCATAGAGCAGCTTAACATTAACATTGTAAACCTCCCTGAACCAAAGCAGAAGTGACAAGAGGTTTAACTTCACTAGAGTGAAACATTTCTGCTGAATATCAAGCATTCACCTGATGTAGCCCAGAGTTTCTTATCCACTTCTGATTCTCACTTTTAACCCTATTGCAGTGAGGAGATAATGGTTAATCCCACTAAAGTCAGTCAGATGAACTGGAGCTTTTTAACCCTGGAACTCTGTTAATCAACTCACTACCGTATGCCAGACAGAGATCAGAGTGTAATCCCACCATCCACGGCTGACTAAACCCACCAGGGAAACCTCAGCCAACCTGCTCCACCGGAGAGTTTGCCAGCACTCCACAGAGATGCCTCTCACCCCCAACCTGCCAGAACAAGTAGGTTCAGTGGACCCTGACTCCTGGAGGTATATCATCTCCAGACTATACTATTGGAGGTTCACTTTTCTCTTCCTGCTGATTTCTTCCCTTTTTCTGTGTTTCACAAAAGGAAGCCATTTGTTACCTTTAGACACTTCTCAAGGTGTACTTTCATTTAATTCATAGATTTAACTTACAAACGTTAAGACTGGGAGGCTTTGCTTTTATCAGCTTGTCCACAATGCTCTAAGAAAACAAAGTTTCTGAGCATTAAGTGTATTTTCACACCACACAAATCAATCTATTCAGATTCACTTCTAAAATATGAAAGGACAATCTGTGGGTTGGCATCTCATTTGTGATTTTGCTAAGGGTCTGGTTCTGGTTCATTATAGGCATTAATTGGTATTGAAGTCTTCGTTCTGGTCCCATTTGAGTTAATAAACCCCGTAATGGGCCAGAGCACTTGTTAACCAGAGCTGGTTTGTAGCTCATCCAGTTACTTGCAGCATTTTTCCTTTGCATCTGTTAAATGTGTATGTGTGTCAGCATCATTTCAGTCTTTGGAATATTTTTTGTGTTTGCAGAACCTGTATGCTTTTGCAGCCTTTTTGTAACTTGCTGCTTTCTATCATCTATTATCATTTATCTTTTGCAGCATGAGGCTTGAAGAGTTCCAGAATGAGTAGAGGGGGTAAAATGGGGGTCTAGTCAAGACAAGTGAGAGGGAGGGAGAATTTGATAGGAATTAATAAATAAAATGCCTAAACTGAAAGTCTATGCTGGCTTGTTAATAAATGCCAGCAGAAGCATTATCTTGGCACGGTTAAAAGTGGCCATAACTGCTATGAATTAATGTGGGAAACTAGAACCTCAGAGATAACATCACTACGAACCTATTCAAGCTCCTAGGTAGATCAAAAGCACCATTGTTCCAAAACACAGGGCTGTTACGTGGACATGTGCCAAACTGTATAGGATAATTCAACTGTCATCAACTTTTCACACTAACATAAAAATGGATTCTTAAGGAATGATTTATTGATTTTATTATTTCCTCTTTAATGTGGTGGTACATAGTTTCACTTTGGAGAATGATGATCTAAGGACCTTAGCTCAGTGTTATTTATTGGGTTTTAATTCAATCATTATTATTTTTGAAATATGTTTTTTTAGATGTCATAAGGTAATCTCTATTTTTCAGTCCTTCAGAGCTGCAAAAATACAGAGATTTAAGACCTAATTTGTTATGCACTTTGATGTTAGAGGCCTTCTGCATATTTGCTTTCTCATGTGTCTGCATTTCCCTGATATACACAGACTGTACCATACCTCCTGGACAATTAACCATTTAAGAAAAAGCCACACTAATGCAGTATGCTAATTCACACCCTTAAAAAACAACATTTAGAATGCATGGTATTTTGAGTATACTAAAAACTATTAGTTTTTTTTTTTTTTTTTAGATCTCCTAGCTGATAAGGATTTTTTTTTTGCCCTCAAAAATATCTTGCAGACTACTACTACTCTAAGATTAGTATCCAAGAACAATGATATGGGTTTGATTTCACTTTGGATACTTTGGGCTCCTCCCATCATTAAAAAAACAAAAGAAAAAACTGTCAAAATGAACCGAAAGACCCAATATTCGAGGCAAGACAGACAATGGAATTATTCAAAAGTGTTTATTTAATCCCGGAGGATTGGAGTAACAGTATCTTTGGTGTCTATCACAGGAAACTCTGCAGAAAGGAAACATAGGTTAGTTAAGAAAAACATAATGTTAGAACAGTAAATTTACAGTCATATGTTTATATTACTGTTTTTATATGTACATTTATATACATTTTACTATATAGGCTGCACTTTTAAAAAAAATGCTGCACCCGTAGCATAGCAAGATACTGCGAATGCCGCCCAGAGTGTCCCAGATGCTGCAGCCTGGGAGAACATGCAGGAGTCCGAAGACAGGTCAGGCAAACAGATCAGAACAGCAACAGGTAGGCTGAGTGGTTGAGAGGCAGAACAGGATCAGGTAATCAGAAACACTAAGGTACGCTAAAACACTCACCACAGGCTGGAGAGATGAAGAATAACCTTGAGCTGATGACTGAATGCAAGCAGCTTAAATAAACGTAGGAGCTGGTGGCTCAGATAAGCAGTTGATGAGACCCCAGGCAGAGTTAGACATGTAGATGGAATGAATAATCAAGTCAGTCATCAGCACCAAAATTGTGGAAATCAATAAATCAATCAATAAGCGCTGCTTTTATCTATGTCGAAAAATAGGAGCCACATTGGGGAGAGAGAACACAGAGAACACCTCAGCACAAGAAAAACACATATAACATGACACAAACATTTCAGCCGAAGGAAAACCTTGGAGGCTGAAGCCACATGTGAGTCAATCTGGTATTTGAGCATCAGTTGTGTGTCTGTATGGGTGCGTGTGATCAATTTGTCTATGACCACTGTCCAGTGGTGTCAAAAGTACCCACATTTGTCACTTAAGGAGAAGTATAGATACTGCAGTTTAAAAACACTCTGGTAAAGGTTCAAGTATCACTTTTACCAGTACTTCGTTACTTGACACCTCTGACAGTGTCCAGAGGCCATTTTCCATGATAAGAGCGAAGTTTATCAACTGCAGCTATAGTTCTGAACACATCCACAGGTGTCCACGGGTGGGGGTGCGTCAGTGGGCCCTTACACCATAACATCCAGGAGAGTTTTGATAAGGGGGACGCCAAATCCAAAATACACTTTTTGCTTTGAGGGCAAGCTACACAGAAATTTTCGTCAGCCTTGAAATCTTTTGTCACTGGGTTCCACATGGCGAATTCAATATTCTGAATTTGCTGGGCCTTATAGTGTATGTGCATATCCAAGATATTATCCCATTATCTATTATCCCATTTGAGTTCAACATCCTCAGCCAGCTTGCGTTCAATCGCACCCAGCATACGGCTCAGCTCATGGTCCTGCTCATTCGCAGGCATGGTAAGCCTGTCAATTGCTGCCCAAATTGCCCAAAAGTCCTCTGTAATTGCAGATAAATCAGGTATCCTTCAAATCCAAACAGAAGAAATTCTTGTATCATAAATCCAAATATCCATACTGCAGCTGCCATCTGGGTCAGCTCATTTAATTATTTTGATAATTAGTTAAAAACAAGAGTTCATACATACTAGTATAAAAATGAAATGTTCAGTCATAAACTAATAAATAAATTTCAGTTAATTCAATTTGTTGCCTATCACATTGTTGCCTATGGGAAATATTAACACAATTATTAGAATCACTGGGACTGTTTTCCAAGAAGTTTCGCCAGATAACGCAAACATTTTCTTTTGTGAGAAACGTTGCATGAATAATCTTTATTCCTCTGGAGTTTATGCGGTCACTGAGTTATGACTTTATTGGTTTACTTGTCTTTGTGTAAACCACTATATTTGTTTTGAGCTAATTTGGGTTTCTGTTTCCCATCTTAGTACTGACGGATTTTTGGGGGGGACCTGTGTGTGTCCAAAAGAACGACATTGAGCCTTGACTGATAACACAAACTTTGTCGACATCCTTGACTGACTACATTGTAAAACACACCATCCTCCAAGCCATAAGTCAATGGTGCATCCCACGAAGTATGTCCTGACTGGACTGGGCGGGCCCCCTATTCCCTGTCTTCCAGTAGAGAAATTTCGATCAATTGCATTGAGAGACCAGCTCACCAGATCCATTGTTTGAATTTGGGTGTTATGAAGAGAAGGCTCAGAAAAGACGGCAAAGCAGGTACAGAGCAGGGAGTTGCAGGAGCAGCAGGAATATCCGGCTGCCTCCTTGGAGAGTCAGAACAGACACAACCCTTTGGGTTAATTGGTGTTTCTCAATTGTCCTTTAGTTTGTTTGTATATAAAGGAGGGGTGGATGGACACAAGAAAATGAAAGCAAATAGAAGCAGTGAAAAAAAACTTTTAGCAAAAATTTTTAGTAATCAACAAATAAATACACTACTCAAAAAATTAAAGAAACACTTTGTAATCAGAGTATAGCATCAAGTTAATTAAACTTATGGGATATTGAGTTGGTCAGGTAAGTAGCAGAGAGGGTTGTTAATCAGTTTCAGCTGCTTTGGTGTTAATGAAATTAAACACAGGTACACTAGAGGGGCAACAACGAGACAACCATCAAAAACAGGAATGGTTTTACAGCTGAAGGCCACTGACGTTTTTTCTACACATCTTTTCTGACTCATTTTCACCAGTTTTGCATTTGGCTAGGTTCACTGTCACTACTGTTAGCATGAGATGCTACCTGGACCCTACAGGGGTTGCACAGGCAGTCCAACTCCTCCAGGATGGCACATCAATACGTGCCATTGCCAGAAGGTTTGCTGTGTCTCCCAGCACAATCTCAAGAGCATGGAGGAGATTCCAGGAGACAGGCAGTTACTCTAGGAGAGCTGGACAGGGCCGTAGAAGGTCTACAACCCATCGTCAGGACCGGTATCTGCTCCTTTGTGCAAGGAGGAGCAGGAGGAGCACTGCCAGAGCCCTACAAAATGACCTCCATCAGGCCACTGGTGTGAATGTCTTTGGCCAAACAATCAGAAACAGACTTCACGAGGGTGGCCTAAGGGCCCGACGTCCTCTAGTGGGACTGTGCTCACTGCTCGGCACCCTGGAGCTCGATTGGCATTTGCCACAGAACGCTGGAATTGGCAAGTCTGTCACTGGCGCCCTGTGCTTTTTTACAGATGAGAGCAGGTTCACCCTGAGCACATGTGACAGACGTGAAAGGTTCTGGAGAAGCCGTGCTGAACGTTATGCTGCCTGTAACATCGTTCAGCCTGACCGGTTTGGTGGTGGGTCAGTGATGGTCTGGGGAGGCATATCCATGGAGGGACTTGTCCTTCTGGTGCACGACAATGCCCGGCCTCATTGGAGAGAGTATACAGGCAGTACCTGGAGGATGAAGGAATTTATTGATTGGCCCCCACACTTGCCTAACCTAAATCCAATAGAACATCTATGGGACATTATGTTTCGATCCATCCGACGCCGCCAGGTTGCACCTCAGACTGTCCAGGAGCTCAGTGATGCCCTGGTCCAGATCTGGGAGGAGATACCCCAGGACGCCATCTGTTGTCTCATTAGGAGCATGCCCCGACATTGTCAGGCATGCATCGTGGGGGCCATACAAATTACTGAATACCATTTTGAGTTGCTGCAATGGAATTTTAGCAAAATGGACTAGTTGCCACACATTTTTTTCACTGCAATTGTTGGGGTGTCTTTGAATTCAACCCTCTGCAGGTTGATAATTTTCATTTCCATCAAATGATTTGGCATCCTTTTGTTCCTAACACATCACCCAGTCCAAATCAATAGAAATAAACTGCAGTGAGATCTTATGTGTTTTCAAAGTGTTCCTTTAAATTTTTTTGAGCAGTGTAGTTCATTGCAACATTAAACATATTTGCCCAGCTATTTACTGCTGTTTTGTAATATTCATATAAAGAAAGACCTCATGTTCCTTAAAACTAAAAACCCCAGATTAACAAGATATTTGTTCAGCAAGTAAAGCAAGTTCAGCCACCATCTGCTTTCTGTTACATAACCCTCCTCAGCATGCAGCACATAGTCTAGGTGAATACATTACAGGTGCTGGTCATAAAATTAGAATATCATGAAAAAGTTGATTGATTTCAGTAATTCCATTTAAAAAGTGAAACTTGTATATTATATTCATACATTACATACAAACTCATATATTTCAGATGTTTATTTTGTTTAATTTTGATGATTACAAATGACAACAAATGAAAATCTCAAATTCATCATATCAGAAAATTAGAATATTGTGAAAAGGTTCAAAATTGATGGCCCCTGGTGCCACACTCTAATCAGCTAATTAACTGAAACCACCTGCAAAAGCCTTTAAATGGTCTTTCAGTCTAGTTCTATAGGCTACACAATCATGGGGAAGACTGCTGACTTGACAGTTGTCCAAAAGACGACCATCGACACCTTGCACAAGGAGGGCAAGACACAAAAGGTCATCGCTAAAGAGGCTGGCTGTTCACAGAGCTCAGTGTCCAAGCACATTAATAGAGAGGCGAAGGGAAGGAAAAGATGTGGTCGAAAAAGGTGTACAAGCAAGAGAGATAACCGCACCCTGGAGAGGATTGTGAAACAAAACCCCTTCAAAAATGTGGGGGAGATTCACAAAGAGTGGACTGCAGCTGGAGTGAGTGCTTCAAGAACCACCACACACAGACGTATGAAAGACATGGGTTTCTGCTGTCGCATTCCTTGTGTCAAGCCACTCTTGAACCACAGACAGCGTCAGAAGCGTCTTGCCTGGGCTAAAGAGAAACAGGACTGGACTGCTGGTGAGTGGTCCAAAGTCATGTTCTCTGATGAAAGTAAATTTTGCATTTCCTTTGGAAATCAAGGTCCCAGAGTCTGGAGGAAAAGAAGAGAGGCACTTCATCCACGTTGCTTGAAGTCCAGTGTAAAGTTTCCACAGTCAGTGATGGTTTGGGGTGCCATGTCATCTGCTGGTGTTGGTCCATTGTGTTTTCTGAGGTCCAGGGTCAACGCAGCCACATACCAGGAAGTTTTAGAGCACTTCATGCTTCCTGCAGCTGACCAACTTTTTGGAGATGCAGATTTCATTTTCCAACAGGACTTGGCACCTGCACACAGTGCCAAAGCTACCAGTACCTGGTTGAAGGACCATGGTATCCCTGTTCTTAATTGGCCAGCAAACTCTCCTGACCTTAACCCCATAGAAAATCTATGGGGTATTGTGAAGAAGAAGATGCAATACACCAGACCCAACAATTCAGAAGAGCTAAAAGCCACTATTAGAGCAACCTGGGCTATCATAACACCTGAGCAGTGCCACAGACTGATCGACTCCATGCCACGCCGCATTGCTGCAGTAATACAGGCCAAAGGAGGCCCAACTAAATACTGAGTGCTGTACATGCTCATACTTTTCATGTTCATACTTTTCAGTTGGCCAACATTTCTATAAATCCTTTGTTTTTATTGGTCTTCAGTAATATTCTAATTTTCTGATATGATGAATTTGAGATTTTCATTTGTTGTCATTTGTAATCATCAAAATTAAACAAAATAAACATCTGAAATATATGAGTTTGTATGTAATGTATGAATATAATATACAAGTTTCACTTTTTAAATGGAATTACTGAAATCAATCTACTTTTTCATGATATTCTAATTTTATGACCAGCACCTGTATATACACCCGTGGAGGGCAGCTTGACATGTTACTGTGAGGGACCAAACCCAAACCACCAGCAGGTTGACACAATCACAGCAACATTATACAGTTGTAAAGAAACCTTTAAGGTGTTTTTGCGACAAACAATTCAGTTTACAACCACATAATGTGGTTAAAGTCTGTAAAATATGCAACATACAGATGTCTTCTATATCTCAGAGCTGAGATTCTATCAAGAGACTCTTTTACAAAACCAGTTCCCTCCTTTGGTATCATGTCGCAGAACACATTTGTTGCCTAAGGATTGAATTACATATATTACATATTTTTTTAAGATCAAATTTTTTTTGCAAGTTCAGCCATCATTGGATTCTGTTTTCCATGATATATAACCATCCAAATGTTTTTGTATTGCCTAGATCTCTAAAAGCTAATACATTTTTCTACTGAGTTGGAAAAATACTGTTGTCCTTGCTGGAGCCTTGTCTGTATGAGGATAAGAGACCCCCCGCCCCCCCGTCTGGATCCAATGGGCTTCAAAGAGAAACTGTCATCCAGCTCTAGCCACCCTCCCTGCTAAGACGTGCACATGATACCACTGCTGGGACCAGAAAAAGATGTTTAAATTTCATTTGCCGCTTTCATCTGACAGCACATTCTCTCTTAATCACATAATAATGTCTTTAAGAAATAAATATAATTTGACTGCACATAAAATTACAACAACAAAAAACTGTATTCATTTAATAGACATCAGATATGAACAAAAACACATATTTTAGCTGAGGAAGGAGTTTCACCTCCCTATATTTTGGTGTGAGACTCGTTAGATGAATGACAAAGATGTTCTATCTATCTATCAGTTTCTGACATCAATCTGAGGAAAATTTGCTCCCCTGTTCACTTTGAGCTGTTCAATGATCACAATGATCTTAAACAGAATAAGATTAATGATCAAGGTGAGGGCCTCCACTACTTTCTGTTTTTGTTTTGTTGCGATCCATTGTCGCTCATTTAATGTAATTACGCTGGTCTGAAAACACACCCCTACGGCGTAAGTTTTAAAAACACAAGCTTCCCATATTAGCGTCCTATTTTGCCGCTCAGCCTCTCAAAGGCTAGGCAAGCGCTTCCAGCTGAAGGCTACGTAGCAACTAAATCCCTCTGGAGAAGTCTGTGCTTGCTGGACCGAGTCAGAAGGCCTTTTTCCTGCGATTCAGAGGGGGCTGAATAAGGACTAATCTGAGGTTTAAATAGTTTGTGTCCGGATATTTTACTACAAAACTCTGGCTTTGATAAGTTTTCCTAATATTTTTAGATAATAATAACCTATAAGAGAAGCACTTTTTTTTTGGATTTGAAAGAAAACAGTTCTCATTCTCACTTCTAAGACTAAAAGGAGGTTTTAAATTGACACCGATTGAAGCAAATGGCTGAAGACCACAGACTCGTATCTGTTGTCACTTAAAAATAAAGTTTACTGCTAGTTTCTAGATACAAGTGAGCACAATACCTGTGTAATATTTTTTTTCCATTTTATTACATAAGTAGTGCATCAGAGGACAGTTTTCAGCATTTTGACATATTACAAACTTTAACATGCTGTATTGCTCCTCTGTGGGAAAGACCAATGCAGGGATGGTGTAATTTAAAAATAGAAGGAATGTGATACTGGGTTTTTAAAAGTACATTTAGGTTACCCCTATCTGATAGGCTTAATAAAATCCAGTCTCACATTCCTTCTATTTTTAAATTACACCATCCCTGCATTGGTCTTTCCCACAGAGGAACAATACAGCATGTTATAGTGAAATAACACCCTCTATACCCTCTATTTCTTTTTGAAAAATGAGCAAAAGGAAGCGATTTGTGCAAGTTTTTGTGTGACTTTGATATATCAGTTCACTCTGTGAAACAAATCAATAATGCGATACGTCACAACTGCCACTGCTGCTGTGATTGGCTAAAAGCTTGACATAGAGGCAGATGCCAGTTGGTGTTTTATCCAATCAGCTGGCAGAATTATATTGAACGTCCCTTCCTTTTGCGAACACTTTCCACAAGAGGCTTTCAGATGGATAGGACTGAGTAGAATTCAGTTGAACTAAAAGATAAATGTGGTTTATGCAGCTAACCTGAAATCAAATTTACCTCAACAGCTGACCTCCACAGCGACCCTGAAGACAATGCTTAGGCTACAAATGCTTCAGATCATAGCAGATGTGACCAGACTTGGATCTGCTTTTTCTGATCACGGTAGCTTCATCTGGTCTGTTCCTGTTCAGCTGTGACTCCTGCAGAGAAATATCAGCTGTGCTGCTGCCATTAACCTCTCTGTTTATAGATGTTGGAGCTTCGCCTGTTTTCAGGATAGTCCTGTTTCTTTATCTCCTTGAACCCCAGTCAGCCTTGGCATATGGCCGCTCACACTGAGCCTGGTTTTGGTTCTGCTGGAGGTTTCTTCCTGTTAAAGGGAGTTTTCCTCTCCACTGATGCTACATGCATGCTTGGTGTGAGGGTTTGCTATAGAGCCAATGACACAATCCAGGTGAAGGTCGTCGCTGCAGGCTCATCCAGAAGGAGCATGTCTTGCAAGTCAATGACTGGATACAATCAGCTGGTTTTCCTAACCACTCTGATATATCATGTCTTTAATGGGCCTTGACATGATGTCATCACTGTTTATATAATACTCTACTTTTATTCATATTAAGAATCCTTACAGTCCCTTCCTCAGGCCTAATCTCAAAGTGTATTCATTTATCTCTAGGACATTACTCTCCTAACAGTAGGTTTTAAACGCTATCACTGTTCATGTACTTCATCCATTAATGGAGCTAATTGACTTTGAACAATGGTTAATCGCTAAACCATTTAGGCAATTCTGTGTTTTAATAATCTTTAGAATGTTGGAGGGTAAGACTCTCTGTGCATTGGCTCACTGGACCAAGGTCCAGGTTATAAATGGATCAGGTGGTGCCTGCGGGCTCAAAACCTTTGTTTAAGTACTAAAATCTCAGTTATTATTGGCATTAGTCATAAACAGATACAACAAAAACTCAGGATGTATTCACAGAGAAAAGTGACTGAATCCAACAAAACAAATAACACAGAAATATACAGAAATGTAACATAACAACCAAGAGTTTCCTCTAGATTAAAAGAGACGGATAAAATCCTCTGGTATGTTGAAAGTGTTCACAGTATAATCTGTAAACAATATGAAACAGAAATGGGTCTTTTATTTTGTGCTTCACCGTATCAGAAAGGTGAGTAAAATAAACAATAAAAATACATTTTAAAGAACCTAACTGATATCATAATTGAGGTGGTTAAGATTGGATTAATTTAGGTTTTTTTGCCACTTTATTGACAGTTAGGTACGTTATTCCAGAATGTGCTTGATGTCGTCCTACCTTGACCTTGCGTCCATCCACAGTCTCCTCATTGAACTCTTCGCCGATACGGAAATTGATCTCAGTGGTTCGCACACTTGTGGAGGTTTTGATGTAGAACTGCTCGCCGTCCTGGTGGATCTCCACCTGAGGGGTTGAGGCTGCTGCCACAGCTACCTTCCTCAGCATGGCGTTCACACCTGAACAGACACAATATGCGCAAGGTTTTAAAAAAAAGAGACTGCATTACAGCTGCCGCTAATGACTAACTTTCTAATGACAAAAAAAATCCCCACTGTTGGGGGTTTGCATAGTAGCCACAGGATATTGTGGCTACTATGTAAGTTAAAAAAAGTTACACCGTATTGTGTCTATGTATGCCTTTGCTCATATCCTAAACCCTATGTCTCCAGTCAGGTGCTGTCTCAAAGCACAAAAATTACTATAAATGTGCCTGCAAGGCGTTGTTCAAAGTTCATTCTGCATATGAAAAATAAATTAGGGAGTTAAACTCAAAAGGTTAATAAAAAAAAGTTGAAAGAATGGAATGTTATGTAGACGGAACAGAGAGAGCTCTGATCATTATTGCTACAATATAAATTTTTTTATGAAATATGGCAAAAAAAGTTCATCAATAACCAAATTTAAAACAGTAATTTTAAAACCTTCCAGCGAAAAATACTCGATTGTATATTCTGGTACTTGCAGCTTTTACCACAAAACCTTAAAAACTCTTTATTTTCACTTCCAGCCACTACTAACAGCAGTGGGAAATCACCCAAATCATGCCAAGGTAGTTATCCCCAGCAGAATTTGTATCCCCTCACTAGGAGCTGATCAAGTTCACTCCGCCTCACTTTCAACCAACTAAAAATCTTTATGAAAGATGGACGTTGTTATTTTAGTCTTCATTTTACATGTTATAGCAGAATATCACCAGTAATATTCATTTAAAGGGAAAAAAAATTTGTTTCAAAACAGCACGCTGACAGCAGTGTAAAATCCTTCAGCTGAAAACCAACAGCTCCTTGTTGATTTCAACGTATTCCAGAAAAAGATTATCTAATTGTTTCACTGGTCTGAATGTTCTCATCTCATTTAAAACTGTTGTCAAACATATTCTTATAATAAAAATTAAAAAATAAATGGAGTGTACATGTATGTTATCTAGGCTACACCCAGTAGGAATATTAATTTATCCTATGTCATATTTAGTGTTTAGATATATATTTGTGTTTTATATTGACTAACAATTTCTGGATGTTGTACTACCTTTATGGAATTTAGGCGGAGTGAACTCGTTCAACTCTTACAGCATGTGTGCTCCCGGCGAGGGGACACAAATTCTGATGAACTGACTACACAGACATTTGGAGATGGCCTTTCTCGCTTAAAAATATGTTAAAACTATTTTTCCTACTCATGAAGAAAATAAAGCCAAGCTGCTCTCCATCTTGAAGCTACAGAACAGAACAGAAAAACAACCAGAGTGCAGAGCAGCCAGAGTGTCGAAGCATCAAAGCAACTTGAACACAGATTGATCCAGCATTCAACGGCTCCGATGTGAACACAGCATTACAGTTAACATCAGACCTCTATCACTCTATCAGAGGGGTGTCAAAAGTACACACATTTGTTACTTAAGGAGAAGTATAGATAGTGCAGTTTAAAAACACTCTGGTAAAAGTTTAAGTGTCAACTTGACCTCTTTACTCAAGTAAAAGTGAAAAAGTATGTGCTCCAAAAAGTATTTAAAGTATAAAAGCTATAAGCTATAAAGTAACCTTTAAAAAAAACAGCCAGATGCCACTAAAAGAATTGAAAGCTTAATTTTTCAACTATTTCTAAAAATCCTTTGAGATAGAGCCCAGGATAAGGGAGATCTTGTTGGTCTCCATCTCCCAATACGCTCTCGCCTGTGTCTGACCTTTAAGACATTTCAACATCTTTTTCTGAATCCCACATTGTAGCATGGCATAGACAATTCACGTTAACAGTTTGAAGAACACCTGCTTGCTTCTGATGATTTCCTTTAGCTAACCAATGAGTGTTTGCGTTATATGACTCATCCAATCACACTAGTTTTCACTAGATCTGGATGGAGCCAATGATCTGCATTGGATGAATCACATGACGTGAAATTTATATTAATAAACATTAAACCAGGGGTAACCATTTAAAAATCAGCTGGGTCTGAATAAAGAAAATCATCAACCAGTAAAGGTCTGGAGACATTTTTAGTGATCTGTTACTTTAAACAGAATTTAACACTGAAATAAAATGAGGTGTTTATGCATCCATACATTGAATTTGTAAATTAAAAAAAAAAAAAAATATATATATATATATATATATTTCCATTTTAAAATCTAAAGTGTTTTTTTGAAGTAGAGAATAACAATCATCCAGTTTGGGTTATCGACAATTATATATATATATATATATATATATATATATATATATATATATATATATATATATATATATATATATATATATTTCCATTTTAAAATCTAAAGTGTTTTTTTGAAGTAGAGAATAACAATCATCCAGTTTGGGTTATCGACAATTTCCTGATTCACATGATTTTTTTAATATGTCATATTAAATTAAGCGTTAATTTTTGCATGTTTTGCTCGAATTTAATGATAATATTGTACATTCTCTCCCCGAGCTCAGAGGGTAAGTCGGAGCGCAGCAAGACGGGAGGAACAGCGGAGGCTGTAGGCTTTGCTTTGCGCAGGCGGTCTGGAGCGCTGCGGGCGGAGACGGAGGATGTGGGAGTTCAGAGTAACAGGAGAAGCGGCATCAGTGAAGTTTAGACACTGTCATCATCTGACAACGTTTAATGATTAAACCGAAGCCAAGAGTAATGAGTAACGTTTGTTTTAAAAATGTAAGGAATAGAAAGTACAGATACTTGTTTGAAAGTATAATGAGTAGAAGTCAGAAGTAGGAAGAAAAATAAGTAATGGAGTAAAGTATAGATACCTAAAAAGTTTACTTAAGTACAGTAACCAAGTATTTGTACTTTGTTACTTGACACATCTGCTCTATCACCAGCTGCGCGAAAGTATTCCCATACTTTGAATACTTTTGGTCTTCCAGCAGATGCCTCCGTCCAAGATTCAGAATCACCCGCTGCTGACATTTTTGTATCACGCTCAAAACCAGAACCAAGAGTAACAGAAGCTTGTGACCAGAGAGGAAAAGGGAGCCAATTTACCCGCGGTTTTGCCCACAGCAAAATTAGTGTTGTGAAATACTTGAACTCAGATGAGCTGTTTGCTCCGATCAAAATTAATAGGCGAAATGTTCGATGAATTTTTATCGTCAATTGTACAGACCACATTGACTAATCGTGGCAGCACTAGACTGTGTTTAGCAGAGATAGTGTGAGGTAATGCGTACACCCAAAACCACAGACTGTAATAACACACGACCCAGTATTCAAGGCGGGAGAGACAGTTCAAAACGTTTATTCAAAAACGGGCAGGCTGTGGAAATGCGGTATTAGCGGCTAGGGCATCTATCACTGAAGCTCTGTTGGGAAGAAACACAGGTTAGTCACCATGATACACTATATTGCCAAAAGTATTTGCTCACCTGCCTTGACTCACATATGAGCTTAAGTGACATCCCGTTCCTAATCCATAGGGTTCAATATGACGTCGGTCCACCCTTTGCAGCTAGAACAGCTTCAACTCTTCTGGGAAGGCTGTCCACAAGGTTTAGGAGTGTGTTTATGGGAATTTTTGACCATTCTTCCAGAAGCGCATTTGTGAGGTCGCACACTGATGTTGGACGAGAAGGCCTGGCTCTCAGTCTCCGCTCTAATTCATCCCAAAGGTGTTCTATCGGGTTGAGGTCAGGACTCTGTGCAGGCCAGTCAAGTTCATCCACACCAGACTCTGTCATCCATGTCTTTATGGACCTTGCTTTGTGCACTGGTGCACAGTCATGTTGGAAGAGGAAGGGGCCAGCTCCAAACTGTTCCCACAAAGTTGGGAGCATGGAATTGTCCAAAATGTCTTGGTATGCTGAAGCATTCAGAGTTCCTTTCACTGGAACTAAGGGGCCAAGCCCAGCTCCTGAAAAACAACCCCACACCATAATCCCCCCTCCACCAAACTTTACACTTGGCACAATGCAGTCAGACAAGTACCGTTCTCCTGGCAACCGCCAAACCCAGACCCGTCCATCAGATTGCCAGATGGAGAAGCGCGATTCGTCACTCCAGAGAACGCGTCTCCACTGCTCTAGAGTCCAGTGGCGGCGTGCTTTACACCACCGCATCCGACGCTTTGCATTGCACTTGGTGATGTATGGCTTGGATGCAGCTGCTCGCCCATGGAAACCCATTCCATGAAGCTCTCTGCGCACTGTTCTTGAGCTACATGAAGTTTGGAGGTCTGTAGTGATTGACTCTGCAGAAAGTTGGCGACCTCTTCGCACTATGCGCGTCAGCATCCGCTGACCCCGCTCCGTCAGTTTACGTGGCCTACCACTTCGTGGCTGAGTTGCTGTCGTTCCCAAACACTTCCATTTTCTTATAATACAGCTGACAGTTGACTGTGGAATATTTAGGAGCGAGGAAATTTCACGACTGGATTTGTTGCACAGGTGGCATCCTATCACAGTTCCACGCTGGAATTCACTGAGCTCCTGAGAGCGACCCATTCTTTCACAAATGTTTGTAAAAACAGTCTGCATGCCTAGGTGCTTGAATTTATACACCTGTGGCCATGGAAGTGATTGGAACACCTGATTCCAATAATTTGGATGGGTGAGCAAATACTTTTGGCAATATAGTGTAATTTGATGGAGGATCATGATCCACATGAGTCACTAATCTGGTTCAACAGTTCAGTCCATCCTAGAGAACGGAACCAGCTGGATTCTGCAGGCACCACCCAGATTGTCCACAATACTGCAGCCCCGGAAGACAAGCTGAAGTCCGAGCCAAGTCAGGGAAACAGATCAGAACAAGAAGGCTCAGAGGTCCAGGAGTCTGAATCCCAGTCAGGGATACAGTTCAGAAAAGGAACAGACTGGTTCAGGGTTCCAGGAGTCTACAGAAAGTTCAAACGGGAGCCGGCAGAATCAGTGGATGTGAGGCAGATCAGGAAATCAGAAACACTAAAGAAAGCTAAAAACCCTCTCTCCGCTGGCAAAGATAATGGGAACAAGGTCATCTGGCCCCAATAGCTGGATGCAAATCCCTTAAATGGAGGCAAGAGCAGGTGGATATGTGGCAATGAGAAACCGGGCAAAGTTAGAGAAGTGAATGGAATAAGCAATTAAGCCAGCCATCATCACCAAGATCATGATAAGGACATTTGAGAACCATTAAGACGATTTGGTAAAAGGCACACAAATGCAATTTAATTTCTAAGAAAATGGTGAAATTCCAGGAATTATAAAACAACTAAATTGCACGTTGTTGTGAAAATGAAAAACAACACCAAAAACAAAACAAGAGCAAAGATGCCTTTTATTTGTGCGCCCATTTTTTTTTTACAGAAAATCTTCCAACATGCACCCCTCCCCGATTTAGAGAGTTGGAGTCTCTCATGCCAACCTGTATTAGCTCAGAAGCTCAGACATAGAGACGTACTGGCTGACTGTCTTCCTTTCTTGGTGTGTGTGTGTGTCTGTCTGGAATTGGCCACACAAATCTTTAAAGGGAACGGAAGAAGAGTGCTTGTTTTGGAATGAAATTACAATGAGCCCTGTGTGGCTCTGAGAGACCTCAGCTTTTAAGCAAAACCTCAGCTATTTATCGAAATTGGATGAAATCTGTGGAATTTTGGCACTGAGGTTGAAAAGGAGGGGTTGGTAACTGTCCTGTTTTCAGCTTAGCCTATCCATGGTTGTCTTATTTTGCCTGATAGTTCCATGCTTGGTTTGACACTGCAATTGCCATATGGCTTTATGCCTGCCAAATTCTTTCTCCTTGACATTTATCTGCCCTCCTGTATCAGCAGGGCAAACAGAGGATCGTTTTCAGTAGAATATACTGATTTTATAGAAAGAATTAAAGAAAATTATTATGTAAGGTTTTTATAATTATCTTTGAATAGTTTTAGTAAATGATCCTCCTTCAAAACCGCAATAGTCCCTTTAGGTTTTCACCCAAGGTTGTTGTGTAAGTAGAGTAGAGTTGTTGTGTGGGTGAGTAGAGAGGTAGGTGGAGGTAGAGTATTGATGCCCCTATCCAGCTGGGGAGAAACTAGTCCAAGCATTTGCAACTTCAAGTCTGGACTATTATAGTTCTTTGCTATCAGGAACTCATCGAACTGTAGTCAAAAGCCTTCAGCTGATTCAAAATGTTGCAGCCAGAGTTCTAATGAAAAACAAAAACAGATCATATATCTCCTCTTTAGCTTCTCTTCTCTGGCTCTCTGTTAAATCCAGAATGGAATTTAAAATCCTCCTTCTCACATATAAAGCCCAAAATAAACAAGTTCCATCTGATATCAGAGATCTGAATGTACCTTGTATTTCAGCCCGGACAGACGTTTCTCCTTTACTCTACCTTGGCCCTATTGTGACTCTACCTTTCTTATAAATTATCCAAAAGAGGTAGGTTATCCTGAGCTGCTCTCTGTATTTGTGTTGCTATACTGCAATTTATCTGGAAGGTTGGAGGCACTAAACAGCACTCTAGCGATGAAAGCCATTCCACATCAGGGAGAGGAGGCACTCAACCTTGACAAAGCTGATGTGTGGAAGACTCTGAGGAGAGTCAACCCAAGAAAGGCCCCAGGCCCCGATAACATACCTGAGCAGGTGTACAAGGAATGTGCAGGTCAGCTGGCTGGTGTCCTCACACACATTTTAACACCTCGCTGGACCAATCCATAGTGCCAGCATGCTTCAAGTCTGCCACCATTATTCTGGTCAAAGAAGCCTCAGGCCACCCCACTCACTGACACCCATAATGATGAAGTGTTTTGAAAGGCTGGTTTAAGAACACACCATCTCCAATCTCCCACCAGCATGTGACCCGTTCCTGTTCGCCTACCGACGGAGCTGCTCCACTGAGGATGCCATCTCCTCTGCTCTTTACCTGAGCCTAGCACACCTGGAGGAGAGGAACTCCAACATGCAGATGCTGTTCCTGGACTTCACTTCAGCATCTGATAATGAAACTGGAACAGCTGGGCTTCAATACACCCCTCTACAATTGACTGCTAGACCTCTTCACAAACAGTCAGTTTGTGAGTTATTGAGTTGGACAGAACACCTCTGATGTCATCACCATAAGCACCTAAGGGCTGCATCCGTCCTGAGCCCCCTGCTGTTCACCCTGATGACACATGACTGCGTCCCCAGGTTCACCACTAATCACATCGTAAAGTTAGCAGACGACAATCCTCATCAGACACAACAACAACCAGGGCTACCGAAAGGAGGTGGAGCAGCTGGTGGTGCAGAGATAACAGCTTATCCTGAACGTGGAGAAGATGAAGGAGATCATTGTTGACTTCAGGAAGAACCGGCCTAACCACGCTCCACTGCTCATCAACAGCTCAGCTGTAGAGGTGGACAGCAGCACCAAATTCCTGGGGGTGCACATCACAGACACCCTCACCTGGAATGTAAACACCACCTCACTGGTCAAAAGGGCACAGAAGCGCTTGTACTTCCAGCATTCGAAGCAGGACCAGCAGTCTGCAACAGCTTCTTCCCCACTCCCATTAGACTGCTGAACTTTTGAGAAAACTCAAAATCATGTCACAGACTCTGCATCACACTGATAACACCCAACTAAAATACTGCATATTTGCACCATATATTTAATGCTCTGAACTTCCATATTAATGTGTTTTTGTACCATTTTTTTCTCCCACACTGTTTAAATTTCATCACTGCTGCACTTTATGGAATGGAAATGTACATTTCACTGGTAAGTTGCTGCTCATTACTGTCTGAAAGCAGTACAAATTAAAATTGCGTTTTACATACACTCCATTATACAAACTGGCAAAAAAAAAAGTTTTCTAACATAGTGACAATTTTTCCTCATTCTGCCTCATTCTATATTTATTCTCCCCCTCTGCAGTTTTTATCAAGTTCCACTCATAACTTTATATTCTCTCTACTTTTTCTCTTCATCGCTTCATCTGGTCTGTTCCTGTTTGGCTGTGACTCCATCGTTAATATAAATATTAGCTGTGCTGCTTCCATCGACATCTCTGTTTAAAGATGTTGGAGCTTGGCCTGTTCCCAGTGCAGTCTTTTACTTTGCAGAACTTGTTTGAAGCTGATCTACCAGGCTGTGGCCACCTGTGGAGCTGGTTAAAAGTTTTGTGTATCTGCTTGTTGTTGAAACTCTGCTTCTTTTTCTGCTTGCTTGCCTCTTTTTGAAACCCAGTTGACCCCAACACACTGATCCTGGTTCGGCTGGACGTTTCTGTCTTTTAAAGGGGAGTGTTCTTCTCTACTGTCGCTACATGCATGCCTGGAGTGAGGGAATGCTGAAGAGTCAACAACAAAATGCAAGCAAAGATTGTCGCAGCAGGATGCTCCAGGAGGAGCATGTTTGCAAGACAAAGATAGCAGATAATGAAGGAGCTAATCTTCCCTTAAGTACCGTTCACTCAGTCCCTTCCTAAAGACAGCTGTACATTGCATCTTAGCTGGTATTAAAGATTTCCAATGGCCTTTTTTCAACATATTTCTTCTTGTCACTCTCCTACGGTAAAGTACAGAGCTAATAGCTGTCTTGCTCCTAAACTGTAGCCCATCTTGGCCACTTCACATATTAATGTTCTGTTTGTCCATTCAGTCTAGGCAGATGCTAATATCTTGGTAAGTTTGCAATATTATTATAACTTTTTCATTTTCCAGAAATAGACCTGAGCTTTGTCCTGTCTGTTGTGTTCCTTACTATTAGCGAACATGTTGCTGTTTTTCCTTTAATGTTCTCTGGAAACATCAGAAACTTTGTAGAACAGCTCAGTTTTATGCTGAGATTAAAATGCACCCAGTGAACACCTTTATTAATACTTGACTTTTAAAGCCAATTGGCAAGCATACATTTTTTGCAAGGGTGTCAGACTAAAGAGGGTAAACATTTTTAAAACACAGTCTACTTTTCCTACCACTTCACAGTTTTCTTCTATGCTGTGTCCATATCACAAAAAAACACATTACATATAGTCCCTGTAACATAATGAAATATTTTTTTTTAACAAATATTGTATCAATCCTTTTCTACTACATGGAAACCGTTGACTCATCAGATACTTAGAACGTTGTGGCCCCGTGGCGTTGAACTGCGCATCAGACAGCCATCAGAGATGCTTCTCTCTGTTTCTCTCTCAGACCACCGTCTTCTCTAAGAACTAACTGTTGACCTTCCCTAGCAGATGTGGTTTATGTGTTGAATGAGGTGTTAAACCTAGAGGCTTTTCCATCAGACCAAAGATCACACCAAAGAAGCTGTTGTCCTGGCAACTTTAAAAACACAAAACATGGAGAGGGAAAAAGAACTACAAATAAAGAAGGAAAACCTGATATTTTACTTCCAGTTTTTATGCTTTTCTCAAGTATGTCTTTAAGAAAAAAAGGGTGACAGAAAAGACACAGAAGAAGGAACAGTCACTCAGACAAACCTGAAATATTTCCAGATTTTGTACTATAGTTCTTTTTTTTAAACAATCAAATTTTTTACTAAACTTGAATCATTAAGTGTAAGAATCTGTAATTAAAAAAATATATAAACTTTGGATTTAATGTGTGGCATTAAGATGTGTTATCGCAGATTATGAAAATCATTTTAGGTTTTCAGGTAAATATATATATGGACAAATATGTGGTTTGTCTTTTCATCCAGTTCTTTGGTGTTCCAACTCTCCAACTTGAACAATGTTTTTTTTTTTTTCTTTTACTAATTAGTCGTGAAAATAGCTTGATAATCTCTAAAAAGAAGTTTTCAAGTTTGGACTTTAACTGGGCCACTGTGGACTTTGACCAGGCCATTCTAACACTTGAATCATTGTCATAATTCAGAACAGAAGGACCCAGTGTTCAAAGCGAGACAGACAGTGAGTTACTTCAAACCATTTATTTAAAAACAAGCTAGCTGTGGATCTGTGGTATCAGGAGCTAGGGCATCTATCACAGAAGCTCTATTGGGGAGAAACACAGCTTAGCGATCATGGTAATCGGATTGAAGAAGGATGATTGTCCATGTAAGTCACTAACCTAGTTCAGCTGCTCAGTCCATACCAGAGAACACGGTAGGATTCCAGGATTGCACACTAGATGCGGCGGGCGCTGCCTAGAGTGTCCCGATGCTGCAGCCCCAAAGAGTCAGGAGTCTGAGCCAGGTCAGGGAAACAGATCAGAACAGGAAGGCTCAGAGGTCCAGGAGTCTGAATCCCAGTCAGAGATACAGGTCAAAACAGGAACAAGCTGGTTCAAGGTTCCAGAAGTCCACAGACAGCTCAGGCAAAATGTTCAGATGGGAACAGGCTGGCTCAGTGGTTGAAAGGCAGAACAGGTCTGGATCAGGAACTCAGAAATTCTATGGTAAGCTAAAAATCCCTCTCTCCACTGAGATCAGATAGGAACAGACCCGCTCATTGGCTGACAGGTGGATTAGGTCAGGAACAGGAAATCAGAAATACTAGGATACGCTGAAACCCCTCTCACCAATGGCCAGAGACAACAAGGAAAATTTCACACTGATATCTAGATGCAAGTACAGGAGCAGCAGCAGGTGGCTAAGATGAGCGATAATGAGCAACCAGGCAGAATTAGACAGGTAAATGTAATGAGCAATTACGCCAGCCATCAGCACCAAGATCATGACATCCGTTCCATTGTAGCCCTGCTTGTATGTTCAGGGTTTGGATGCTTTATTTCAGACTTTTTCCTGTCTTTCCACTAAGTGGTACAGTCCCAGTTGCCACTGGGTAGAAGGCATTGAATGATCTGGTCTAGTTAGGTGAGCATTTCGACAGCAAGTCTCTCTTCCACTGGACAGGCCAGAGTTCAACCAAATCTCCAGCCTAGTCTCATATCAGCATGACAATAAACAGCAGCAGTAATGAAGATCATTCACTGGCTCTTGTTTGTTTACTTTTCTTAGCAGACATCTTCCTGGGTATCTCACTTTGCTGCCGGTGGTTACATATTTCTGTCTACCAATAAGTTGATTGTAACATGTTATACCAAAGACCCTAATTGAACTGACCTACTACAGAGTTATGACCATCAATGGTGCAACCAACCCACTGTGTTTGGTTACACCCACAAACCCATCTACTCTTCCACCACGAAAATAGTGCATTCAGGATATCTTGTACTGTTGGTTTTCCTCTACAAAACTTCTGCTTAAAGGCCAGAGAGGTCAACATCCTCAAAATGTTTGTTGCATCTCATGTCTTCTAACAAGCTGTAGATGTCATGATCTTGGCGCTGATGCTGGTGCATAATTTACTCCTGTCACCTGACAAAATTGGTGGCTCATGTTGTCCCCCTGGTTCCTGCTGCTACTTATCTGTGCCATATTATTTGAGCTGTTTTCTGAGAGTTACTCTAGCATTCTCAATATATGATCTGTGATTCTGATTCTGACCTGTTTCTGCCTTTGGATATCCGAGTATTGCTTTGCTCCTGTCTGCTCAGTCAGTATTGTTTATTCTGGACTGATTCCTGGATTCTGCTGGTCAACCGAACTTGAACTGTGCTTCTGACCTCGGCTTGGATTCTCCACCTCTGATCTTCTGGTCTGTAAGCCTGGTTCTGCTTCGACTTCGGCTCTGGATATTCCCTCACGGACACTTTTGCTCCTCGGGGTCGGCTGACGTCAGCCCTGCTAATCACTTTGAACACCTCACGCGGTAGAAATTCTCCCTCTCGGACTTATCTCCTTCCTCTGGGATCTAACTGGACTCAGAATTTGGTTAGGGAATTTGCTCACAGTCTTGAACAGCCTGTTATTTTAGGTCACTGTCCTGAGTTTCTATCCCTACAGAGGATCCGGTTTATCCGCCCAAGCTAGCGAGCAGCTACATGCTGTACTGTTAAAAAAAAAAAAAGGCTTTTTAGAAATTTGGCTGATCTGTATGCTTTGAATATTGGGTCCAAGGTTCAGAAGTCTTGACAGATCTGTCTAGATCTAGATCTGTGCAGCCCGCAGCTCGTAGGGGGTATTGGAGTAATCCTGCACACCACACTTTTCCTCATTCACATTTTGTGCTGGAATAAGTACTTGGAGTTGATCTGTCTCATAAAATCAACCTGCATACATAGAGGTTAGTGAGTTTAACTTGTGGCACTGCATTGCATCCACAAAAACTCCACTTATATCCCATTCTGCTGCTTAGGGGCTCATCGGTGGGACCTCTCCCTGAAGAATTCCAGATTATTCTAACAGGCATCGAGCTTCTTTTGCCATGTCCTTGTCTGTTTCACTGGTTCTGGCGTGACGAATCGCTCCAACACAATCGAATGACCCAATTTAACCGCTCTAAATCTAAACCATCACAATCATCTGTAAATACTAGGCAGGTTGACAAAGGATGGAAGAGGACAAGAGAAAGAAGAACAGCACAGTGATCCACCAACCTCCCCTTGCAGTAATGCATGCCCTACTTAAATACTTAACATGATTAATGTTATACCCCCCCGCCACCACCACCACCCCTTTTCTCACCTCGTGTAACAATACTACGTCTGTTTAGCCTGGAATTTAGCACCCAGTGATTCTGGGAGATTTTCTGAGGGATTTTCCCTCAGAATCATCTCTGCTTGCTTTTCCAGGCAGCTTCTCGCAACAATCTGATTTTATTAGGAGTCATGTCTTTCCTAAAGCACAAGAAAGGGCTCTTTTCCCTTATTTGGACATGATGCAAAGCAAACCTAAGCAGTGAGGACAGAAAAGAGAAGACTCACCCAAGGCTTTGAGAAGTTCATCAAAATTCTCACTGCTCTTCATCTTCCAGTTGCCGGCAAAGTTAGGCATGGCTGCTGAGGCTGAGGGCTGCAGAAGGAACCTGTTCCTCACTCTGCTGTCTCTCTCTGATTCTTCCTCACCCTCCTCCTTCACTCTGCTCCTCTGCTCTGAGCTCAGCCCCCCGCGCACACGTTTCACCCAGCTAAGTCTTTTATATATATATATATATATATATATATATATATATACATACACTACCGTTCAAAAGTTTGGGGTCATCCAAACAATTTTGTGTTTTCCTGAAAAGTCACACTTATTCACCACTATATGTTGTGAAATGAATACAAAATAGAGTCAAGACATTGAAAAGGTTAGAAATAATGATTTGTATTTGAAATAAGATTTTTTTACATCAAGCTTTGCTTTCATCAAAGAATCCTTCATTTGCAGCAATTACAACATTGCAGACCTTTGGCAATCTAGCTGTTAATTTGTTTAGGGTAATCTGGAGAAATTGCACCCCACGCTTCCAGAAGCAGCTCCCACAAGTTGGATTGGTTGGATGGGCACTTCTTGCGTTCCATACGGTAAAGCTGCTCCCACAACAGCTCAATGGGGTTCAGATCTGGTGACTGCGCTGGCCACTCCATTACAGATAGAATACCAGCTCCCTGCTTCTGCTCTTAATAGTTTTTGCACAATTTGGAGGTGTGCTTAACGTCATTGTCCTGTTGTAGGATGAAATTGGCTCCAATCAAGCGCTGTCCACTGGGTATGGCATGGCGTTGCAAAATGGAGTGTAACCTTCCTTATTCATAATCCCTTTTACCCTGTACAAATCTCCCACCTTACCAGCACCAAAGCAACCCCAGACCATCACATTACCTCCACCATGTTGAGTTTCAGTTTTTTCTGGCCATTTTGAGCGTTTAATTGACCCCTCAAATATGATGCTCCAGAAACTCAATCTGCTCTAAGAAATGTCAGTTTAGTAGATTCTATAACGAGCTAAACTGTTTTCAGATGTGTGAACATGATTGCACAAGGGTTTTCTAATCATCAATTAGCCTTCTTCTATGTAGATATTGCACCAAAAACCAGACATTTGCAGCTAGAATAGTCATTTACCACATTAGCAATGTATAGAGTGTATTGCTTTAAAGTTAAGACTAGTTTAAAGTTATCTACTTTGAAAAGTACAGGGCTTTTCATTAAAAAATAAGGACATTTCAATGTGACCCCAAACTTTTGGACGGTAGTGTGTGTATATATATATATATATGAGGAATATGTCTCCATCACAACAAGAAGCAACGTTCCCAGCAGCTCCTTTACGTCTGTCCCATAGTCACTGGAGTTATCTTCTCTTTTGTTCCTTTATGGCTGCCATCTTTAATCGGTCTGTGACAGTGTACGTCACTTCCGCAAAAGCGCAATGCATTTAGGGTAGTTAGCGCCATTTCTGTGGTTAAGAGACAGCAGCAACAAACAAAAGAAAACTAACAGAGAGCAGACGTGTTCTAGTTGCTTCCTTTGGAAATAATGGGACACTGGTGCTGAAAATGGTTTGTTTATAAAGTTGCAGGAGTTCATGTAAACCTACTGAAACATGCTGTGGAAGAGAAGCGGAAAGTGATGTTTGTTTTGTTTATTTCTTTTTTAGACCGCTAAAATTTAATAAATAATACATTATCTGTATATAATCATTTACACAATCTGCAATACAAATATATTTTTTTTTAATGAATAAATATATATAAATACAGTGTACATATAAAAACACTGTACATACCCACTCGTCAGCCAACTCACTGTATTTATTCATCCTGTGCAATCTACTTAAGTTTATTTATTATAATCCTTTGTTCGTCTGTAAGCTTTTCAGTTTATTTATTTACCTCTGGCCTTACTAGTCCGATGTGCTTGTGCTGTTTCGGTATAGCAAATTTCCCCACTGTGGAACACAAGGTTATCTTATTTTATTACACATCTAATCTAATGGGCTCTGTTATTAAGGTGCTTTATATAGTGTTTTGAATAGATGTGTAAAACACTCAACCTTTCATCTACTTTGCAGGTCAACCCGCATATGAGATGATGGAGACTGACCCAGACTGGGCTCCATCCCTGCATCTGGGCCACACTGACATCAAACCAACAGACACAGACCGCTCTTTAAGACGTGGTTATCGGGAACAGCTGAAAAAGAATGCCCTGCAAGCAACTGAAACGGGGCTCCATCAGGCTGATGAAATCCTTGAGCGACAGGATGAAGTTACACATGAGGCGACAGAGAACCCTAACCAGCAACAGACTGATACGTAGAAGGCTGCTGAAAACGTTGGCCGTCCAAACACCAAGGATGACACAGAAGGTGGTCATCAGGAAGGACAGACAGAATGTAACCTGTGTGTGCTCAGGTGTGCAGAGATCAACCGTCTTTTGGAAGAAAACAGAGCTGCGGCGTGAACTTGATGAGCTGCGGATCTCTGATTGCTTCTTTGGAGACAGTAATGAAAAAGTCCAGTACTATACAGGTCTACCAAACTTGGCAACCTTTATGGCTTTGTTTAATTTTCTGCTGCCTCTCATGTCTGCTCAAAATAAAATTCTCAGTCCATTTCAAATGCTTCTGTTAACCTTCATGCGTCTGAGATTGGATCTGCCCTCACAACACCTTGCTTATCTCTTCCGTGTTTCACCAAAGACTGTGTACAGAACATTCAATGAAATGCTGTCATTTTTATATGCAAATCTAAAGCGTGCAATTGTGTGGCCAGATAGAGACACCTTGCACAAAATTATGCCTCATCAGTTTGTGGAGGCCTTTGGACATAGTCACAGTGATTATTGACTGTTTTGAAATTTTCACAGAGAAACCAGCTAATAAATGAATGCCAGATCAAGTACTGTTTCAACTTTATTCTTCTTTTTTTATTCTTCTTTTCACAAAAATAGAATTTTGCTTTTTTTAAAGTTACTTTTGAAAAATAACAGCAAAACAAATATAAGTTTCACCATCACTTCAAATATTAACAATGTTTTCTGAAGTTGTAAAAATGTGTGTACAATAAAGAGTGGATTTGAAATTTGAAACAAGTGTTGTTATTATCTTTTCAATCAAGCAGAATTTATGAAAATGCAATACAAAATCTCAAATACATAAATAATGCAGAACAGTGCAAAGCTTCAAATGTTTTGCTTTTTCTTCCTCCCTCGTATATAGCAGATTGCTCTTTAGATTAAATTAGAAGATTTTCCTTTTCCCTGGACTTGTTTTCACTGTGGTCTGTGGTCTTCCGTAGAGATATGACCTAACAGGTGATATCTGTGAAGAAGACTGCAGATCCCAGTGAAAACAGGCCTGGATAAAGTGAACAGCAAATTATGACAAGTTTTTTCGTTCAGTCTGATGAGCAGCACAAACTGCTCTAATAACTGCAGCTATCTGTGCAACTGCCCACAACATCTGCTTTGTCACTGTAATAATAATATATAAAATCGTTCCCTAGCAGCTTTAGAAAGTTTGTCTGGGTAGGGTATCCGTTCAGTTTTCTTGTTCTTTTCCATTTAACTGATAATCCTCACTGCTGGCAGCGCTCTCCTCTTGTTTTCTGCTGTTTTGTTTTTTTTCCGCTCACCACAAAAATTGCGCTAGGGGGCGTGTCAGTCACGTGTCTGACAAAGACCGTCCTCCTGAAAGCTGTATCCCTTCAATACAGTAAAGCTGGACTTAGATGTCTTCTTTGACCTGAAAAGCAATTAATTACTTTAGGAACTCAAAAAATCAAAGGGATTCAAAATCATGCTTTTAAATAATGGCATGTTTTTGAGTATACGTATATGAGCTCCCTCTGCAGGTTTTTCTGAAGGACTCTGATCTTTGTGATACCTCCAGGATATATCACACAGAGGAACCTGTGGAGGAAAATTTATATTATCCTTCTGGGATACTGACTGACAGTAAAAGTTTAGAATGAACCAGAGTTTTATTCTGAAATGTCCTGGTTATTCAAAAGACTGTGATTGTTAGGACACTGGACCCTCTGGGGACGGTGGCAGAGACAAGGACACTTAACAAATGGGTGGACATTATGAACAATGCCAGCCAACCTCTAGACACTGCCTTCACCACTCAGGAGCCTGATCACTGGGAGATTGCTCCTCCTCAAATTCAACTGTACAACTCCTCATTGGGGGAAGGGGAGGTGATAGGAAGAGGGACAAGGGTCAGCACCCCCCTCCTTAAACATCTTGTGCAAAACATTACCTATTGCCACTCATGTGTAATATTCTTCTCTCTCACTGTGCAGTAACACATGCCAACTACTGTGTAGCCTGTTGATTTTTTTTAAACTTATTTATAAGGTCAGTACATCTCTTCAGTACAAGTGCAATAATCCAAGGCAACTACTGTAGTCTTTCCTTAGCTCTCTACTGTGCAGATAATGTTATATCTGAAGGACACATATTCCTGGAAATTACAACTTTTTAATGCTTTTTTGTATATATACGCTCTTTTCATGTTGTCTGTTGTATTTTTCTGTTGTATCTTTAATGGCATCTTGTTTTTTTATTTTTTATATGAGCTACAGGAACCAGAATTTCCTTGAAGGAGCAATCCCAAGGGAAATAAAGTTGAGACTAAGTCTAAAAAGGCCAATAAACTCAGACTATATTGTGTAACTTTAATATGTTATTATAATATATCTTATTTAATCATATATTATTAATATCAGAACAATGTTAGAACAATAAATGAAAGTGAGTGGAGCTCTAATCATGGTCAAACAGATAGTTTTGCATTTATGTGGAACAAATTAACCACAACCTCCTTTCATGTTTATTAAAAAGAATTATTCTGTTCCGAGTCAAACATAATTTGGTTAAAAGCTCTTCCTCATAGTCTTGGCCCTGATGGTAGTCTTTTTCATTTGCTCCTGCTCACCGGTCTAATTGGCCCAGTGGCTGATTAACGCTGATCTTTTCCACCTGGTTCCTCGACTATTTATGTTGTTCGCCTGCCTGTAAATATAGCAAAACTATATCTTTTAAAGGAGAAGTTCGGTTTTTTACACTTTAAGCCCATTTTCTGTAGTGTCCAGGATGAAATCGAATGAAGGACACCAAAATTTTGACAATTGCTCCTGTCTCTGCTTTTTGGCTCATTTAGAATCAACCCCTGGCTGCTTTAGAATGGCTAGCATAGAGCATGTCTGATAATGTCCTTAAAACAACCTTAAACGTTCTTTTTTTAAAATATGCTACTCACCGTGTCGTCAGCGCTGTTCAATGACGTTCCAAAAAAAGTTTCGTGAAGAAAAAACGTTCCTGTAGTGTTTTATTTAGCATTTTGTAAATCCCATTGAGTTCTGTAAGAATAGTCAATATTCCGCTGCCACCGGAAACGGAAATGGGGCCTGTTTACACAGTTGTAGTCTTTTCGCTTCACTCTGTGTACTCCGACGTCGAGAATCAAGAATCCACCTTTCGTATTCCATTTTCAGAGTTTTTTAAAGTGTTTAACAGAGACGTTAGCACCTCGACGTCGGAGTACGCAGAGTGAAGCGAAAAGACTACAACTGTGTAAACAGGCCCCATTTCCGTTTCCGGTGGCAGCGGAATATTGACTATTCCTACAGAACTCAATGGGATTTACAAAATGCTAAATAAAACACTACAGGAACGTTTTTTCTTTACGAAACTTTTTTTGGAACGTCATTGAACAGCGCTGACGACACGGTGAGTAGCATATTTTAAAAAAAGAACGTTTAAGGTTGTTTTAAGGACATTATCGGACATGCTCTATGCTAGCCATTCTAAAGCAGCCAGGGGGGGATTCTGCATGAGCCAAAAAGCAGAGACAGGACCAATTGTCAAAATTTTGGTATCCTTCATTCGATTTCATCCTGGACACTACAGAAAATGGGCTTAAAGTGTAAAAAACCGAACTTCTCCTTTAACAGACAGAAACTTTCTTGCCGTTTGCTGAAGTGGGAGTGTTCAATATGTTTGATACGCCCCCTTGTGGCCAACTGCTAGTACTACATGCTTCCTCTCAACCCCTCCTCAGTACGATAGTCCAGTGAACAAACCACACACAAACAAACACAAGGTAGGGGTGTAATCATACCTGAAGTCTCTTATGTCAGAATAATATTCTTTTTTGTAAGAGTTGAATGGTTTAAAACATATCTATCTGAGCGATTTCAGTTTATTCACATTAATGATAAATCTTCCTCATACTCCAGGGTTACCTGTGGATTACCACGGAGATCAGTGCTAGGACCAATTCAATTTACTATACTGTATATATATGCTCCCATTAGAATTATTAGACAGCATGGGATTCATTTTCACTGTTACGCTGATGATACCCAGCTATATCTGTCTATAAATCCAAATGAAGCTAACCCTTTACATAGATTACAGGCATGTCTTAAAGACATAAAAACCTGGAACACTCTTAACTTTCTGCTCCTTATTGCAGACAAAGCAGAGCTTATAGTGTTTGGACCAGAGTCTTTGAAAAAGAAGCCGATTAGTCAGTCACTTCATCTGGATGTTATTAAATTGATTAAGCTAAAATATAACTGATTATGCTGCTATAGGCTTAGACTGCTGGAGGACATAGGGCCCCCTTATTCATTATTCTGCTTCATTCTATCTCTATTCCCCCACTCTGCAGAATCTGTTAGTTCAATCTCTAACGTTCTGCTCTCTCTGTTTTTTCTAATAGTAGCCTCATCTGGTCTGTTCCTGTTTGGCTGTGACTCGATCCTGAAGAGAAATATCAGCTTGTGCTGCTGCCATCAACCCCTTTGTTTATAGATGTTTGACAGCGGCCTGTTTCTCAGAGTAGTCCTTTTGTTCTGACTGTGACTAGCTTGCTTTCTTCATCCTCTGACATGGGAGTTGGTTCGGAATTCGCCTGCCTGGCTGTGGGTTTCCAGTTGCTTTGACAGTTGTCTTTTTTTCAATATCTCTGCTTCTTTTTCTATGTCTGCTTCTGTCTCCTTGAACACCAGTCGGCCTCAGCAGATGGCCGCTCACACTGAGCCTGGTTCTCCTGGAGGTTTCTTCCTGTTAAAAGGGAGTTTTTCCTCTCCTCTGTCGCTACAAGCATGCTTAGTCTGAGGGATTGCCTTCGGGTTGATGCAATCAACTGGTTTTCCTTAGATAGAAAACTTTCTATCAATTTGACTTTATAATCTGGTTGAATTGTAAAGTGCCTTGAGATGAAATGTGTTGTTAATTGGCGCTTTATGAATAAACTGAACATGTAGCAATCAATAATGTTTATTATTTGTCCAACTTATAAAAAAAAAACAAGTATAAAAACTGAAAAACTTATCCTGTTTATAGCCTACAAGATTAACTGTACAGACCAAGTCAAACATAAAACAGAAAGAATTAAAATAATAATCAAAGGAAATGAAAAATTCTTGGACATGAGGGAACAGGTGAACAAACATTTAAAGACAGATGGGAAACCAGGAAGTGGTGAAGGAAGAGCTGCATGATTATTCTGCAATGGAATGCCAGAAGTTTAATACAAAATGTGCAGGAGTTTAAAGGCTATATAAACAATCTAAAAAATAAACCTGAAATTATATGTATTCAAGAAACATCGCTGAAATCAATGTTAGCTTTTGTCATTAGTGGATATAAGAGTTTATGTAGGGATAGAGAGGATGGGCCAGGAGGGGAATTGTGATATTTGTCAAAACAAGAAATTTCATACAGAGTTTTAAAAATAGGAGAGCTTTGGGAAAAGACTGTAATTGAAGCTTGGAGTAAAATTGGGGCTGTGAAGATAATACATTTTTATAATCCATGTAAAAAGTTATCTTTAGAGTTATTAAGGATAACAGAAAATTTAAAGGGGAAGATTACATGTTGTGAACATTTTAATGCACATAGCAGTTTATGGGGAAGTCAAAATGATAGTAATGGAGAAATAATAGAAGACATGATTGATTTAAACAATCTAATATGTTTAAATGATGGAAATGGTACACGAATAGATATTAGGAATGGAAGGGCGTCAGCTATTGATCTAACTGTTGTCAGAAATAATAGCTGGCATATGTACATGGAATGTTAAAAATGAAACAATAGGAAGTGATCATTATGTTATAGTGATAGAAGTAGGCTTGAATATGGAAGAGAGTGAAAACGTGAGGGTAGATAGATGGAACTTTAATACCGCTGATTGGGGAAAATTTAGAATGATTACTGAAAGATATTTAAAGACAATTAATATTCATCAAGATATAGAAGGGCTGAATCATTATGTGTGTGAAGCCATTTTAGAAGCTGCTAAACAGTCAATTAATCTGAAAGCAGGGAAACATAAAAAGAAATTTGTACCATGGTGGACAAAAGCATTTGGAAATGTGATTAAATCTCGAAATAAAGCATTTAAAGTATTAAAAAGAACTCATAATATACAAAATCTTACTGAATATAAAAGGCAGCAGGCAATGGTGAGGGAAAAAAATTAAAGATTCAAAGAAGTTATATTGGAGAAAGTTTTGTAATTCAGTAGGAAGAGAAACAAAACTAGATAAAATATGGGGTATGGTTAAAAGAATGAATGGGATGAAAGAGAGTTTGATTATCCCGTTTTAATAGGTAATGGAATTACAGCAAAGAAGGATGATGAGAAAGCAGAAATGTTAGCTCAGACTTTAATCAAGTTCATGGATCAGAAAATTTGAGTGAAGAAGAGAGAAGAAAAAGAGAAGAGATGATCACAGAGAATGCAGAGATTTTAAGTCAAGATGTTGACAATGATAAGTTAATCAATGTACCGTTTACAAAAGCAGAGCTAAAACGTGCACTAAGGAAAACAAAGAGGAGAGTTCCAGGAAAAGATCAAATATGTTATATCATGATAAGTCAACTTAGTGAACCATCAAAGGAGATTTTGTTGGAATTATATAATAGAGTTTGGGAGGAGGGAAAACTGCCAAAGGTTTGGACAGAAGCTGTGATCATACCAATACGTAAACCAGGAAAAGATAGGCCTATTGCTTTTACCTCAAATATTTACAAAATAATGTAGAAAATGATCAATGAAAGGCTGACATATTATTTGGAAAGGAATCAATATATATCTAAATGGCAAAGTGGCTTCAGAAAAGGAAGGAATACCATGAATCCATCTTTGTGCCTAAAACACGAAATTAGAAAATCCCAAATAAATAGAGAAAGTGTAGTGGCTTTATTCTTTGATATTGAGAAATGATGTGGAGAGAAGGGTTGATGATCAAACTGCTGAAGATGGATATTAAAGGTAGAATATATAGTGAATATTAAGTGAAAGAAAAATACAGGTTAGAATAGGAAAGAGTTATTCTTCAAAATATCTTATTGAAAATGGAACACCTCAAGGAAGCATAATAAGTCCATTACTTTTTTCTATAATGATTAATGATGTTTTTAAAGATATAGAAAATGGGTTTGGGTGTTTATCTTTTTCCAGATGATGGGGCAATTTGGGTGAGAGGTCGGAATACTGATTATATTGTGAAGAAATTACAAAAAGCTTTTATTAAGATAGAAGATTGGTTCTATAAATGGGGATTCAAACTGTCAGTAGAAAAATCGAAAACTGTTTTTTTTTACTTAGTAAAAAATTATAAAGTATGGTGAAGGTTAAATTATATAATCAAGAGATAGAAAGGGTCAAAAACTTTAAATTCCTTGGTTTATGGTTTGATGATAGAATTACATGGGCATTTCATATTCAGAAAATTATTTAAAGTGCAAAAAAAATTTTAATGTTGAGATGTTTAGTCGGTCGTGAGTGGGGAGCAGACAGAACCGCTTTAAAAGCTATATATACAGAATTGATAAGATCAGCAATAGACTATGATAGTGTGGTTAATGTTCAGCAGCTATTAAGTCACTTAAAAAGTTAGAGTATATACAGACACAAGCTTTAAGATTAATTGCAGGAGCATTAAAAACAACATCTATTATAGCTTTGCAGGTTGAAACTGGAGAAATGCCTGGAAATCAGGACAAGTATCTCTTAATTAGTGAGTTAGTTTACAGGGTCATGGTCCAGATCATCCTACAAAAGAAACACTGCAGCCGTTTGGGAAAGGGAGAGGAGACAAACAGGAAGGTTTGGATGGATAGAAGGGAAAAAACTAAGAGAACTTAAATTAGATCAAACTAAATGTAGTCCAACTCTACTGCTACCACTCCCTGGATCATACCTGAAACTACAGTGGATGTGACATGGTTAGAAAAGAAAACGGAAGGCAATATTTATTATAAAATGATACTGGAATATGTTAATAGTTATGGTTATATTCAAATATAGTGTGAGTAATAGGCTAGGTATTGCATTCTATGTTCCAGAGTTCAATATCAAAGTAAATAGGAGAGTAAATAATGAATTGTCAGTATATACAGCAGAATTATTACCAATATTATTAGCATTACAATGGATAGAGGAAGTGAGACCATTAAGATCAATCATATGTTCAGATTTGAGTTCAGCTTTAGTCAGTATACAAAATCATAGTTCGGAAAGTAGATCAGACATTTTAATTGAAATACAGCAAGTTATATCAAGTTCAAATGATGTCATATTTATTTGGGTGCTAGCACATATAGGGATTAAAGGAAATGAAATTGTAGACAAGATTGCTAAGGAAGCATCACAAAATAAAACCATTGTTATGATGATTAACTTAAGTAACACAGAAAATAAGAGCATCATTAAAAACAGGATGAAGGACAGGTGGCAAAAACAATGGGAAGAGGAAAGGAGACGAAGATGGTTTTATAGGATTCAACGGAAAGTCAGAGAAATGAGGATAGCAGAAGGAAGAAGAAGAGAGGAAACAGTTATTTCAAGACTTAGATTTGGCCATACAGGTTTAAATAATACATTATTCAAAATAAGGAAACATATATCAGGCAAATTTGAATTTTGTGGACAAGACGAAACAGTAGAACATGTAGTGATGTATTGTAGCCTAAGAAGTATGAAGAAGAAAGGACAAATTTGGTTAGAGACCTGAATAAGGAGAAAGTAAAATTGAATTTGATAGATATTATGCAGAAAAGGACAAAAAATGTTATCAATATTTATTTAAATATGTAATATTAACAGGAATAATTATGAGGATTTAGTATATTTTTAGTAATAATATATATAAGTAATATTATAGATAGAGGTATATAAATAAATAAATAGAGGTATCTTTATGAAAAGGGCCATTCTGATTCACACTCCTCGCCAGTATGTGACGGTAATGCGCACCGAAAAGATATTTGCCAACCGCCATTAAACGCAACAAGGAAAGCAAGCATCACTGTCCTGTAATCCCCAACTCCACCGCCTCCGTGGAGGCGGTAGTGAGGAACTTTTGACATTTTTCGAACCCCGCAAAAAAAAAAGAAGGTTAAGGCGGAAGTGACGTCAAACGTTGTTATGGGCTTACATGTGTAAGTCCGTGAAATCCAAATACATGTTAGTTTTTTTTTCAGATTGAAGGTAAGTGAGAGTTTATCGTCACATCTAAAGCTACTCCTAAAGTTGTCCTGTCAGTGTTTTTAATGCAGCTTGCCGCATTTTGCTGCAATGCTAACATGCTAGAGAGAACTAGCCAGCATTAGCCACCACGCTTGACTCTGCTTTAGATGTACATTGCAAACAAATTTTATTTAAACCTATTCCGCTGCAGTTGCATTGAGGATGATTTTTTTTTTACTATAATTGCAGTATAAAGACCACTTTGAATACAGCGTGAAGTACTTCCAGGACCAAAAAAATGAGCACACAGGTAATAAATTACTTCAAATAGCTTCATATAATTGTGAGATATACGACAAAGGTTTACTCTGATTTTGCTTTCATTTACAGTACAGCATCCTGTTCAAGCAGGAACATGGTGAGTTATGTTGACTAAATCGCCACCGCCTCTGTTCGTCTTGCTTTGCTTTGTTAAGCAATTACTTAAAAAAAAAAAGATCAGGAGGAGGATGGATGCTCCACTGTCAACTGATCATAGACTGGACAAACAGATGCATACCTGTACAGCTAAACACAACTATTAAAAGCAAAAACAAAATAGATTTTTTTTTTTTGTAGATTATTCAAATTAGACACAGAAAGCGTCATTCTGTTATTTGTAGTCCAGATGTTCAGTCAGGCTTATTTGGCAAAGTCTGGGTTATGTTGTCATTTGGGTTTCATAAGCTGGCTCATTCAGCTACACTTTCACCAAAATCATTTACGTTTTTGTCAACTAGTGAAACCTCATGATGCATTGAACTGTTTGGGCAAATTGCTTCAATGATCCCCACAGTTCCTTGAAGCTTCATGTGAACAGGTCGTCAAATACTATTAGAGTGCAGAATTACATAACAATGGTATGCTTTTTTTGGGGGGGGGGGGGTTGTTTTTCTTTTTTTTTTCCCATTTAAGTTCTGTTGAAAATTTTAATGATTGGTGTGCATAATAAAAATTTTTGTAAGGTCTATTTTGCATAAAATGTCTTGGAAGAGAATAATTATTTAAGGTGCACTGTTTTTCTGTCATTTTAGTGTCATAAGCTCAAGCAGACAGTGAACGTGCTTTTGCTCATTATTGAAAATTAGGTAATAATGAGCAAAATGAAAGGTTTTAGAAGCAATGTGTTCAACCAATCGTTTGGTTAAACAAACTAATTTGCCAGTGTTTATACCCAATCTGTATTGGTAAAAGGGCAAACCAATACCAATTGTTCACATTGGCCAAATAACTGGTTAAATAGCAACTTTCAAAAGCCTTAAGCCAAGACTTTAACCAACAACCATTGCATTGGAAGGCAAGGTCTTACAGCTGATGCAACAGCAGAAAATACTAATGTTACAACTGAAATCAGTGGCCTGCTCAGATTCTGATCATTATATTGTTTAATTTAACCAAAGTAGTTTTAACCAACTAGGTTTGTTGGAAAAACAACCAATCTATTCTTAGAATCTATCCAGACTCTACCCAACTGACTGCAACTCTCCTACAAACTCCTACATCTTGACTGAATACTGAGGCTGTTTAAATTCCTGTTGAAGTTTTCGGGCGAGTTGAAGCCCTTCCCAAAGTGGTCACATGATGTTAGCGAAGCTGATTGACACTGTTAAATATCACATCTACTTAAGATATATTTCTGTAAAAAAAATGTTAAAATTAAAATGGTGACAAACTACTCATTTAATCTCTCAGAAATAACCTGCTCACCCCTTTCCCCAGTTTTATTGACAGTAACAGGATTTTCATTGTGTCTTTTGTATTTTGATGTCTAAACGCCTCATAGTTTTCTACCAATGAAAACTCTTCAATGAACTCTGCTATCGACTGCATGGTCTGCTTTGGTAAGCAGCAATGCTGATTAGTTGAACCTGTCTTCATTTAGTTGTCTTGAGGAAGCAAGGCGACCTTTTGGTGAAACACAGTAATCATGACATGTTTGTGCCTAAGTTGAGTCAGAAATGGGCGTCTATGCCTTAACTTTTCGAAGTGAGTTTTTATGAACTTACCCTCCACATCTTTTTTGTAGTGATGGGTCCAACAACTGCGATGCGTTGGTGCATGCGTCCAGCCCATATGTATCGGTGTACATGTCGGAGTTGTTTCTAACTGACTGACGGTGTTTAAAAACGTCTCTGTCAACATGATCAATAATTTAGGAGCATCCTAAAGGAGCAGGAATGCTTCAGCCAGCCGTTGAGTTTTTATTTTAATTTTCTTGTTGTTTCATCATTTTCCTCTCAGTTGTCACTCAACTTATCTAAATAAAATTTCATTTCAAACTGACACAGTTTACTTACTATTTTAACCGTACTTATTGTTTTTAGATAACGATTTAAATTCTTAGCCCACAAGTGTCCTCATTCACCTTTTCCCCTAAATGATCAGGTTATGATATGTGTTTACATTATTTATTGGCTGCAACTAAAATATCAAATATATTTTCAATTTAAACATGGATATGGAATAATACAATATAACCTACTATCACTTGTAGTAGGTCATCAAATAAATTCAGTTTAGTCCGTCCAATAAGCTGCCTGTAGTGTCTTTAAATGTCCAGCAGGTGTCAGTATTGTGTGAGCGGTATCAACGCAGCGTCAATGCACTTTGGCAATGTGTTAAAACGCTTCAAAATGCCTCATCACTACGGTTTGGTTCATCATTTGTCAGAGAAAGAAGTCAAAAGGAAAAACTGATTTTGTTTTGTTTATATCTACAGAGGGGTGATCTATCTGAGTCGGTTTCTCTGTTGAATTTTATTTTTTTTTTTACTTCTGATCCTTGTTTCCCAACAGCTCATGATGATGCCATCTGGACAGCAGCTTGGGGCAAAAGTGAAGCGGATGGCTCAGAAACAATCATCACTGGTTCACTGGATGATCTGGTCAAAGTCTGGAAATGGTGAAAAGCTCTTCGTTTTTTCAGTACTGATATCAATAATTACAGTCTCTTTCCTGCCTTCCTCCCTCCCTTCCTTCCTTGCATGCTGGGAGTGTGTTGGTGATGGTGAGAATGCATGTGGTGAGTCTGATAGAGAATGAAAGAATCGTTTTTAACTGTTTTTTTCCCAATCTTTTCTTTTTCCATGCTATTTTTCCAATATTATAAGATTGCTAAGATATCCTAACTCTGGTTTGACTTGTGGGACCTAATGTTGGCATCTCATTGTCCGTGCAGGTCAGACGAGAAGCTGGAGCTGCTGTGGACTCTGGAGGGCCACCAGCTGGGAGTCGTGTCTGTAGACATCAGTCACAACGGAGCCATCGCTGCCTCCAGCTCCTTGGACGCACACATCCGTCTGTGGGACCTGGAATCAGGAAAGCAGATTAAGTCCATGGATGCTGGACCAGGTAGGACGGCGTGAGAGGAGCTTGTTGTTGCCTTAGTTTTATATTTTACTCTCACTACATTCCTTTTTTTTGTGTTGGTGGTATTTAGATTAAATACAATGCCTCAGTGCAGTGGTGGCTGGCCAATCGAGGGCGCTAGGGCACCGCCCCACCCAATGACCTTGATTAAGAAGTAAAAAAAAAACAAATTCATATAAAATTACAGAATTGAAATATTTCAAAATGTATTGATACATATTTTTTAGATGTACAAGATAAATATTTTATCTTTAATCTAGGTGACGTATTTCCACAAAAATCTTTGGCCGTAGATTCTCATTAAACGTTGCACACATCTAGTGCGCCCTGAGGTGACAGCAACTGTTGTCACAGATTCAGTGAGGGTGATTAACGGGTCGACCTGTGGAAAGGAAGCAAACGTGCAAAGAGAAACTGGACCTGATCAACCAAACATTAAAATGAATCGGCAATCCAAAGACTGATGGAGACGGTTCACTCGGTCCTTTTCCAGAACCTAGTTTAGCTACAAGGCTTAGCTAACTACATGCAGCGTGGCTAATGCTTTATTCTGCTGCCTTGACTGCCTGCCTCCATTTTCAAATGTCCGGATCTGACCCAGCATGACAGGTAGGGCTGATTTAGAGCCCTTTTTAGAATAGAATAGAAAATCACTGTATTGTCCCACAATGGGAAGACTCTGGTGTTTACAGCAGAAAATGGATTTTAGAAAAAATGGTCACGCAAATATGGACCTTAGATTAATGTATAAGAATGACATGATAGTGAAGAGTTAAAAGATTAACAATAAAATACTGTATTATAAAGTGTTTTTAGAATATCAAACTGTGCACCTCGAGAATAAATAACCAATATCCAGCTATGGACATTTTTACAGTAACAGATATTTGAAAATAGCAGCAGAGATGTGCAAAATGACAGCAGCATGTTATTTAACTGACTAAGGTAGAAACTAAAAAATCAGCATGAATGTAACAACTTCTTGAGGTTGTTGGGATCAGTGTTGGTTCTAGAGTCTTCCAGCTGCTGGGAGGAAGGATCTGTGATAACGCTCCCTGGTGCATTTAAGGTGCAGCAGTCTGTCACTGAAGGAGCTGTCCAGTTCAGCACCAGATTCATGCATGGGGTGGGAGACAATATCCAACAGAGATGATCATTTGTTAGGATGCTTTAGAAAAGGCAAAGAAGCATAAGCAATCTGGGATTAACATTCAAAATAATATCATATAGTCTACTTTTTATAGATGTTTTTTAATTTGCATAGTTGCTCTTAAATAAACACATACTCGGATAATATTTTTTAGATATTAAAAAATATAAAGCTGACTAATAGCTTCTCCATTATTAAACAGGTAGATTTGTTTTTTTAGGTTTGTGACACAATATTGGACCATGCAAAGCACAGATTTACCTTCACAAAGCCTCAGGAGGCCAATACACCCACCACCAGTATACGTTTGATTGGTTTTTGTTATACGTCTATTTTGAATTTATAGCCCCCCCCCCCTGGAGAAAACCCCACCAGCCGCCAGTGCCTCAGTGGTATACTGAACAGACATGAAGTTTTCATAGCCTCCTCTCTCTCTCTCTCTCTCTCCCTCTCCCTCTCTCATAGTTGATGCGTGGGCTGTGGCCTTCTCTCCAGACTCTAAATATGTTGCCACAGGAAGCCACCTTGGCAAAGTGAACATCTTCGGTGTGGAAAGTGGCAAGAAGGAGTATTCCTTGGACACTCGAGGGAAATTCATCCTGAGTATAGCTTATGTGAGAACACGCTGCTGCATCACCACTCCCTCATGCTTAAGTCTGCCCTTCATTTCCTAATTCCTCATCCATTCAGCCCAGCTTTAGTTTTTTAATTTGCGCTCAGGTGGAGAAGTATTTCCATTCTTATTCAAGTTGTGCAATTTTGTTTTTCTTTTTTCCCCACACTGAAATGGTTTTTATCCAAATTAATTTTATTAACAGAGAAAGGAGTTGAGGATGCTCTGGACCAGAAGATGGATTCTATTCAGTTTATCTCTGTAGCACCAACTCAGAATTCATCATCTTAAAGCACTTTACAGAAACACTTTTCTATCTAAGGAAAACCAGCTGATTGCATCGACTCATTGCTATATATCAAGACGACTCGATTATATGTAAAACCAAGCTCTTAAATATTTATTTTATCAAGAGTAAAAAGTGATTCAAATGAACCTAGGTGATAAATCATCATTAAACGAAACGTACATAGTGACTATGGTTGTTTGAATTCCTCCCTGACTGCCACTGGCATGTTAAAGGCTGGGTTCAGCCTCCTGGGATCTTCTCACTGTGGGAGAATTTCAGAGTGATCATTGTGACTGGCAGTTATCCATTATATATTCAAACGTGTCGCGCAAGAGCTCATGGTGAGAAGAGATGGCAAATCTTCTTCTCAAGATGACAAATAGCAAATCTCCGCATCCCAAACTGAGACAGCAGGTGGTCTCTGTCCAGCAGATTGAGGAGCAACGGCAACCAGGCTCTCCTGGACCACCAAGAGAACCTACAGGGTTGACCATTTCACTCGATGGTGACTGGGCAGATCCAATGGAAAGCAGGGAAACAGACAGCGGACCAGCTGGTCATGTGTTTACGAGAGAATTGATTTCCTGTGGGGCGCGGGCCTCTGCCAGGGAAAACCACAGTGGGAAATGTTTAAATCTCCACAAGGCAAAAACATCGACTTGGACCCTGCCAAAGCTGTCCTATATCTACTATACCTCCGGAGGAGGTAAACTCCAATACCCTGCAGGGCGCCTCTGTTGGGACAGAGTTCTGCATCCCTGGTAGTTGCACAGCCCTGATTGATATAAAATGCTTAGATCCACAGCCTCTGAATCTCCCTCAGGCACAGCAATGATCTGGTACTACCCTGGTGACTGATATGGATCACAACTCAGGTGTTGTCTGTCCTGATGAGCACATGCTTTTCCTCCAGAGAGGGAAGGAAGTGCCTCTGTGCCAGATGGATCGTCTCTGGATGGGCCTGAACTGCCCGCCATCCCAGGGGTGATGCATCGGAAGTCACCAGCCTTGCATCCTTAGGGTACCAGACTAAGGGGGACCCCGTGCTGCACATATGCCCTGTCTTCTCAATGACAGAGGAGCACAGATCAACCTGGAGTTACTCTCACTGGGTCCCATGTGGAGGATGTTGAAGCACCGTAAGGGCAAAGATGAAGCAGCGCCAGTGGAGTCAGACTTTAGGCTGCCACCAGCATCCCGAGCAGTCTCAATTAAGGCTGAAAAAGTGCATCAGATAATAATTGATTATTGAAATAATGGTCAACTAATTTAGTAATCAGTTCATCATTAATTGGAGTATATCCATCCATCCATCTTCTTCCGCTTATCCGGGGTCAGGTCGCGGGGGCAGCAGCTTCAGTAGGGAGGCCCAGACGTCCCTCTCCCCAGCCACTTGGGCCAGCTCCTCTGGTGGAACCCCATGGCGCTCCCAGGCCAGCCGAGAAACATAGTCCCTCCAGCGTGTCCTGGATCTCCCCCTGAGTCTCCTCCTAGTGGTACTTGCCTGGAACACCTCACCAGGGAGACGTCCAGGATGTATCCTGACCAGATGCCTGAGCCACCTCAACTGGCTCCTCTTGATGTGGAGGAGCAGCGGCTCTACTCTGAGTCCTCCCCTAATGACTGAGCTCCTCCCCCTATTTCTAAGGGAGAGTCCAGACACACTACGGAGAAAACTCATTTCAGCCGCTTGTATAGAGACTCTAAAACATTCATTTAGCTGACAGAGCGACCCGCTTAGAGCAACAATTAAGCCAAAATTGTAAAAAAAAAAACTTTTTGTCATTCAATATGTTCTATCCAAAACTGCCCAGGTGGAAAAATGTTACTTTCACCTAATTTAATTTTATAATTCATCTTCTTTAAGGAACCGTTATTGTTAGTTGCAGCCCCAGAGTCGACCATTGACTGACATGGTTTCCTGATTAGCCTATATTTCAGCTTGTAGTGACAAACATGTAGCTGCAGGAACCCCGCAGTGACTCTGAAATCATCTCATAGAAAAAATGCTGCAGCCAAAAAGGCTCATCATAAGTTTTTACTTTTTTTGTGGTGTTTGTATTTACACTGTTTCAGTGTCATATCTCACATCTTCATTGTCAATGCAAGCTGTCACTGTTTTAGCTGCTTATGCATCTGTTCACCTTCTTTGGAGTGGCCTATTCAAAGTAAGGACTCCAATCTGATGAGGGGAGACCCTGGAGTCAAGTTAAACCGTCCGTTTTTGCTCGAACAAAGAAAGAAATCTGTTAAAAAGTGATGTTAACGACTCTTTGGTGGGCTCACATACTTGATGACAGTAGGTGCCGCCGCTAGAATCGTTTTAACGACAAGGTTGGCTTGGATTGCTTTCTTCTCTTGATAAACACAGTCATATATTTTGAAAAAGCATTTGGGGATTAACTTTGATTGTCTTTGTTTTAATAACCTGAGCTGAAATATTTACACGTGAGTGGAAAAAAAAAAAAAAAAAAAGTTGTGGAAATCAGTTAAAGAGGCTGAAATCTTCCTCAGAGTTTTCCTCATCTGTCATTTTCTCTTTACTCCTCAGAGCCCCGATGGGAAGTATTTAGCCAGCGGAGCCATTGATGGGATCATAAATATCTTCGATATCGCCACTGGAAAGCTTCTCCACACACTTGAAGGTTTGCTCAGTTACAAGCTTATATAATAAAAGGTGGTGATTATCCTCAGGAATAACCTGACAGTTAACAATGTGCGATATTTTCAACCGTTGCACGCAGCTACAGCTCAAACAGTATGATGAAATCGCAGGTTTTAAAAGTTCACACTTTACAATGCATGTTCTCATACTGTGCGACCCGACGTTCTGATGAGATCTACCTGCTCACACTGCACATCCAAAATCGCACGTCGGACTCAGCTCCAAGAGCTGGCGTTGGTCGGACTCGTCAGTCTGGAAGAAGAAGCAGCAATCCCTTGTTTTCACATTTGCAGTGCTCGAGGTTCTGGTAAATCGGCTGGTAGCTCTGCTTCAACAACACCTACCAACGGCCGACTGAATTACAAATGTTTGATTTTCTCCCAACCTTACCATTCCTAATCAGGAGGTGGCTGTGGAAATTTTTTTTTTGCAAAACTGGAGACTCGGCCCGAAAAAGACAAAAAAAAATTGTACATTGTATGCCCAGCTTTAGAGGCCAGCGCACTAAAGATGCTGAGGAGCAACACAATCAGCTGAGTGACTGCTCAGGTGGTTGCCTTGGTTCTTTTATTTCCTTGAACCTAAAGCCAGACTTAAACAGCACATTGATTAAATTAAAAAACAGCCCACAATATTTCTTGAGGCTTTTATTGTTAAATCCCGCACATAAAAGTTTATCTTTTTCATTTAGACTCTAATGCAAATGTTAGATTGAAGGATTTGCATAAGCTGAAAAACTGCATTAAAAATAAAAGAACCTAAACATTTCCAGACTGTTTTCCCTATCGTAGGAGCTCCATGTCCCCGTTCATGTCAGTCCATCCTTTGTTCCTTTCGGAAAGTTGGGATGTTTTCGTTTTCCCTGGATGCATCCTGTGTTAGAGGCTAAAATTATCTAAAAGGCGGAAGATTCCTAAAACTGGAATGGGTGAAACGGTTTAAAAGTGTAAATCACCCATACATGCATATTCACAGACATGTTGTATGCACAGTAGAGTTGGGTGTCTGGAGATATGTAGCTTAAATTAATCTTGAGCTACTTTGATGTTAAAAACTGGCCATAAATTAACAGAAATCCTTAGAATAAGCAGTCGTTTTGTCATGACGGATGTGGGTTTTTTTTTTTTGTCCAAACACAAGAAGTTTTAAAAGGTCTGGGAAAAAAATAAAGAGTATTGAAAAATAAAAGATTTGATTTTCCAGACCTGTTCTTGTTTTCAGTTTTCTAAAGGAAAAGTGTTTTGATTGGACTCATCTTTACAGTTTACCCATCTGCATGTTTGCTCTTCGCTGAATCTGAGGATTATGCAGAAAAAAGAAATAAAAAAAGTAATTTTTGGTGATATAGGCCCAGTAAAGAATCTAAATTTGTCAAAATGTACAACAGGTATACATGTTGTCTTCTTTCTTGATCCAGATGCTGAAAAAGCAGGAAACTGACTACCAGCAATTCAAGGGGATTTATTCTGAACTTTATGTTAAAAATGCTAATTAAATGCTTTCCAAAAAAAAATGGCCTGGAAAAGTGTGATATTTAAGCATGGATAAAACATATGCTCCATTATTCCGGGGTTTGAGATTCTCACCAGCTGATAGACGAGTTGACATCCAGCCTGACATTGGAGCTGAGAGCTTACTGGTGTGTCTGCAGGTCACGCCATGCCCATCAGATCCCTAACCTTCTCCCCAGACTCCCAGCTGCTGGTCACAGCCTCAGATGATGGATACATCAAAATCTATGACGTGTAAGTTCTCCTGTCGGCAACATTAAACACACCTTATTAGCTGGTTAATGATTCCTCAGTGCTTTAGCGCTTCAGTCTGCTCAGTAAAATATCACATAAGGTGAAGTAATGGATGGAGGCGTTGTTCTGTCCCTTCCACAGACAACACGCCAACCTGGCCGGCACGCTAAGCGGTCATGGATCCTGGGTTCTTAATGTCGCCTTCTCTCCGGACCACACCCACTTCGTCTCCAGGTGGGACTAGCAGACCCAGAACAGATCAGTTCTTGCTGTGATGAATCCCCTTCCTCACAGATCAGATAGAGATGAACGATGAGAAAAGTAAAACCACCTTCTCTCTGCCACCCTCAGCTCATCAGACAAGAGTGTGAAGGTTTGGGACGCCGGCTCCAGAGCTTGTATCAACACATTCTTTGACCATCAGGACCAGGTAAATAAAGCTGACTCTCCTCCAGGTTCTAAAGCTCCCCTTCAGATTGAAGCTTTACAGATTTTCTCTGAAGGACCAACAGAAGAACTCAATGCTTTTCTTAACCTTTCAAAAAAATTGTTGAAGCACCAAGAAGTCTGGTTTTCAGTTCTATGTTAACCATACAGGGGAGAAGTTAAGTCAGAAGGTGCTTTTCCGACTATATGTGAAAACTAAAGCTGCAGCTTAATGTGGTGGTGGCAGCATCATGCTTCATGATGCTTCAGGATTCATTGGTAGGGCTTGGTGTTTGGAGGTAAGAACTTTGGGAACCTTACTAGCTTAGATCAACATGTGAATGAATTAGAATGGTCCAGTCAAAGTCCAGACCTAAACCTCGCGATTCAATTCAGTTTTTTTATATAAATTTACAACACGTAATCTCAAGGCACTTTACAGAGACAATTCAATCAGATAATGCAGTCATATTGGTTCAAAGTTTTCTATCTAAGGAAAACCAGCTGATTGCATTTACTCATTGACTCTTCAGCAATCCATCACACTAAGCATGCTTGTAGTAACAGTGGAGAGGAACAACTCTCTTTTAACAGGAAGAAACCTCCAGCAGAACCAGGCTCAGTGTGAGCGGCCATCTGCTGAGGCTGACTGGGGTTCAAGGAGACAGAAGCAGAGATGAAGAAAGACACAGAGATATATATGAAAAAAAAAAAAATGGTAACTTTAAATTAGCTATAGACACAGCCAGGCAGATAAGCTCCAAGCCAGCTCCCATTATAGTGAGTGAAAGAGAGCACATACATTTATTCATATTAAGAGAAACGGGGTTACACTGAAAAAAAGGCCAAGCGCCAACATCTATATATAAATCAGAATCAAGTTTATCGTCAAGTAGGGTTAGGTGGGTATTGTGAGAAATGGTATTGATGGCAGCAGCACAGCTGGTATTTCTCTCCAGGATGGTGTCACAGCCAAATGACAACAGACCAGATCAAGCTACGAGAGAAAACAGAGAGAGCATAATGTTAGAGTGGGAGAATAGAGATAGAATGAGGGGAAAACGAGTCCCTATGTCCTCCAGCAGTCTAAGCCTATAGCAGCATAACTATAGAGATAGCTCAGGATAACCTGAGCCACTCTAACTATAAGCTTTATCAAAAAGGAAAGTTTTAAGCCTAGCCTTAAAAGTAGTCTACCCCACGCACTACTACTGGTAGTTGGTTCCACAGGAGAGGAGTCCGATTACTAAAAGATCTGCCTCCCATTCTACTTGTAGAAATTCTAGGAAACACTAGTAAACCTGCAGATTGAGAGTGAAGTGCTCTGTTAGGAACATAAGGAACAATCAGATCTATGATATCAGATGGAGATTGGCCATTTAAGGCTTTATATGTGAGAAGGAGGATTTTAAATTCTATTCTGGATTTAACAGGAAGCCAATGAAGAGAAGCTAGGATAGGAGAGATGTGATCTCTCTTTTTCATTTTCATCCGAACTCTGGCTGCAGCATTTTGGATCAGCTGAAGGCTTTTAACTACAGTTTGTGGACTTCCTGATAGTAAAGAATTACAATAGTCCAGCCTTGAAGTAACAAATGCATGGACTAGATTCTCAGCATCACCTCAGGACAGGATATTTCTCATTTTTTATTTTTATTTTTTTTTTTTACAATATTCCGCAGATGAAAGAAAGAAATTCTAGAAACCTCTTTGGTTAGGGATTTAAATGATCTAAGTGGTCCTGATAAAAAATAACAGTCCCACCTTGCCCATCATTAAATCATTATTTTTTTAAATTGAGGCCTCAGTTGGCATTAATTTCATTAACTGCAATTACCGTGGCAATTAAAGTAGCATTTAAAAACAAAAAAAAGAAAACATTTTAAAAAGAATTTTATCAGATATATTGCGTTATATTTGCACGAAACTGCTCCGGGTGATCGTAAAGCCATATGTTCGGATTACACACACACACACACACACACACATATATATATATATATATATATATATATATATATATATATATATATATATATATATATATATATATATATATATATATATATATATAAACCCCAAATTAATCCCACCCAAATGAAGTGACTGACTAATCAGCTTAATTTTCAAAGACTGATCCAAAGACTATAGCTTCCGTTTTGTCTGCATTCAGAGGCAAAAAGTTGAGTGTTTCAGTTTTTTGTGACAAGACATGCCTGTAGTCTATGTTGTGGGTTAGCTTGATCTGGATTCATAGACAGATATAGCTGATTATCATCTGCATAACCTGTCCTAGTCCACAGGCAAACCTGGAACATGAGGAAGATTTATCATTATCATGTACAACCTGAAATCTGTGAGAAAAATAAGATCTAAACCAGCCTAGTGCTGTTCCCTTCATTTCTACAAAATGTTCTAGTCTTTTTTTAAAAGAATAATAGTATCAACTGTTTTAAATGCAGCACTGAGATCCAACAGGATGAGCACAGATACAAGTCCATTATCTGAGGCCATGAGAATATCATTAGTGACTTTCACCAGAGCTGTTTCAGTGCTATGATGAGCTCTAAAGCCAGACTGAAACTCTTCAAAAAGTTCATTATGGTGTAAGTGATCGCACACCTGTTTGGCAAAGTACTTTCTCAAGAATTTTAGATAAAACAGGAAGATTTGATATAGGTCTATAATTGACCAAGTCATCTGGGTCAAGAGATGATTTCTTTAATTACAGCTACCTTAAAAGCCTTAAAGTACATATCCCTGTAACAGGAATGAATTAGTCACAACTAAAATGGAGTATGAATTAAGACAGAATATTTCCTGAAATAACCTGGTTGGAACTGGATCTAACATACAAGATAATAGTTTGTCTAACTCTGAAAGTTAACTCGATCAAAGCAGTGTTAACCCGGTTTAGATTCTATAGTTACCTTCCAGAGATAAACAAATCATATTTAGAAGAGTACTAGTGATCTTATTTTTAATAGAACCAATCTTATTTATAAAGAACCCCATAAAATCATTACTGCAGAATTATGGATGTGGTTGGGATTCCTGTAAACATGTATGGTGTCATTTTCTCTCCAGTTTTCAAGCATTTTGCTTCAGTGCACAGCTCTGTATTAAACCAAGAAGCCAGCCTTCAGTTAAGTTTTTCTTTTTCAAAGGGGCTACGTTGTTCAAGGCAGTATGCAGAGAACTAGTTACCCCAACAACAAAATGATCAATTTATGAAGAATAAATTAAATTGCTGCCCTCTGCAGCATTGCTCAGTGATGCAGAGGAGATAAAAGGGAAACTGATTTTTTTTAAATCTCTCTCTGCATTATCTGAAAATGATAAATTAAAGCTTTTGGGGGAGGAGAACTCTCTTAAAGTAATCTTAAAGGTTATTAAAAGTGATCGGCGAGGACAGGTTTGTGAGAAAATATTGTTCTATCTTCTGATTCAATGCCATGAGTCAGCAGAAGGTCTAAAGTGTGAAGATGAGAATGAGTGGAACTAATTACATTTTGAACAAAGCCAATCAAGTCTAAGATAACATTGATGGCTGCATTTAAGTCTGTAAGATGCACTACTGAGGGTGTGAATAGTTTTAGTGCAATACTATGTTTATACTGTTGGTTATTGTGGGGCCATGGTTAATGCCACGGTCAAGACTCCTGCAGAAAGTTGGATCAGTTCTCCTGCAGCGCTTAAGTAGCACAGATCCCAAGAGACTGAATCTGATCATCTGCTGGGTTCTGGTGCACAATGTTTCATTACTGCTTAACCAAAAAAACTATTCTACCGGTACTTTGATCCATCATCTAATTTAGGATAAGATCAGTGGAAAACTTTCTCTTGCACTCAGGAGGTCTTAGTTGTTTGTAACTTATAAAAACTCTGCTTCTCAGGTGTGGTGTGTCAAATACAACAGCAATGGCTCCAAGATCGTCTCAGCCGGGGACGATCGCGCCATCCACATCTACGACTGTCCTCTGTGACGAAGAATATTCAGACGACGGTTTCCAATAGATAAACCAGGGGGAGCGAAAGTGTTAGATTGTTTTGCACTGAAATAAATGACTTTTTGTTACATCTGTTGCCTTTCTTTTATTGGTTTACCCTAGAATTTGGTGATTTACATTTTTTTTTATCTTTATACTAGAGCTATACAGGTCCTTCTCAAATGATTAGAATTTTGTGATAAAGTTCATTATTTTTCATAATGTAATGATAAAACTTAAACATTCATGTATTTTAGATCCATTGCACACTAACTGCAATATATCAGGTCGTTTTTGGGCTTAATACAGATGATTTTGACAAAGCTCATGAAAACCCAAAATTCCTATCTCATAAAATTAGCCTATTTCATCGGACCAATGAAAGAAAAGTGTTCCTAATTCAAAAAAGTCAAATTTCAATAATTGGGTACGGTTATGCACTCAATACTTGGTCAGGAATCCTTTTGCAGAAATGACTGCTTCAATGCGGCGTGGCATGGAGGCAATCAGCCTGTGGCACTGCTGAGGTGTTATGGAGGCCCAGGATGCTTCCATAGCGTTTAGCCTTTAGCTCATCCACAGTGTTGGGTCTTGCTTCTCTCAACTTTCTCTTCACAATATCCCACAGATTCTCTATGGAGTTCAGGCCAATTTAGCACAGTGATACCATGGTCAGTGAACCATTTACCAGTTGTTTTGGCTCTGTGAGCAGCTGCCAGGTGGTGCTGAAAAATGAAATCTTCATCTCCATAAAGCTTTTCAGCAGATGGAAGCATGAAGTGCTCCAAATGATAGCTGCATTGACCCTGCCCTTGATAAAACCCAGTGGACCAACACCAGCAGCTGACATGGCGCCCCAGACCATCACTGACTGTGGGGACTTGACACTGGACTTCTGGCATTTCCTCCAGTCTTTCTCCAGACTCTGGCACCTTGATTTCCAAATGACCTGCAGAACTGAGCAACAGTCCAGTGCTGCTTCTCTGTAGGTCAGGCGCCTCTGCTGCTGTTTCTGGTTCTAAAGTGGTTTGACCTGGGGAATGCGGAACCTGTAGCCCATTTCCTGCACACGCCTGTGCACGGTGACTCTGGATGTTTCTACTCCAGACTCAGTCCACTGCTTCTGCAGGTCCCCCAAGGTCTGGAATCGGCCCTTCTCCACAATCTTCCTCAGGGTCCGCTCACCTCTTCTCATTGTGCAGCCTTTTCTGCCACACTTTTTCCTTCCCACAGACTTCCCACAGAGGTGCCTTGATGCAGCACTCTGGGAGCAGCCTATTCATTCAGAAATATATTTCTGTGTCATTCCCTCTTGCTTGAGGATTTCAATGATGGCCTTCTGGACAGCAGTCTGACCCATGATTGGGGTTTTGAGTGATGAACCAGGCAGGGAGTTTTAAAGGCCTCAGGAATCTTTTGTAGGTGTTTAGAGTTAATTTGTTGCCACCATAACACCTCAGCAGAGCCACAGTCTGATTGCCTCCATGCCACACCGCATTGGCATTGAAACAGTCTTTTCTGCAAAAGGATTCCCGACCAAGTATTGAGTGCATAACTGTGCATAATTATTGAAGGTTGAGTTTTTTGTATTAAGAACACTTTTCTTTTATTGGTCCGATGAAATAGGCTAATTTTATGAGATAGGAATTTTGGGTTTTCATGAGCTGTATTCCAAATCATCAGTATTAAAACAATAAAAGACTTGAAATATTTCAGTCCACAACTTATAAATTCATTAAAACTGCTGCTTCACAAGCATCTTTTTTCTAAATGAAACTAAATAAAAATGCATGCTAAGCTTTCCATTAAGATACTGGATACAGCACCGTCTACTGGAAGCTGTTAAATAACGCTTTTAAACATTGCTCCTTGGCATCTTTCCAGGAAAATGGAATAGAATGGGTGCAGAAAGTATTCAGACCCCTTTAAAAGTTTCAATCTTTGTTTCATTGCAGCCATTTGCTAAAATCAAAAAGTTCATTTTATTTCTCATTAATGTACACTCAGCACCCAATCTTGACAGAAAAAACAGAAATGTAGAAATTTTTGCAAATTTATTAAACGAAAAACTTAAATATCAAATGGTCATAAGACCCTTTGCTGTGGCACATTAAACTCACATGCCGTCCATTTGTTCTGATTCTCCTTGAGATGGTTCTGCCCCGTCATTTGAGTCCAGTCGTGTTTAAATAAACTGATCGGACTTGATTAGAAAAGGAACACACCTGTCTATTTCATACCTTCCAGCTCACAGTACATGTCAGAGCAAACGAGAATCATGAGGTTGAAGGAACTGCCCAAGGAGCTCAGAGGCAGAATTGTGTCAGTGCACAGATCTGGCCAAGGTTACAAAAGAATTTCTGCAGCCCTCAAGGTTCCTAAGAGCACAGTGGCCTCCATAATCCTCAAAAGGAAGACATTTGGGACGACCAGAACTCTTCCTAGACCTGGTCATCTGGCCAAACTGAGCAATCATGGGAGAAGAGCCTTGATGAGAGAGGTAAAGAAGAACCCAAAGATCTCTGTGACTGAGCTCCAGAGATGCAATAGGGAGATGGGAGAATGTTTCACAGTCAACTATCACTGCAGCCCTCCACCAGTCAGGGCTTTATAGCAGAGGGGCGTAAATTCTAAGGGGTATGTGAGGAGAAAACCGGGCACTGCTCATCACCTGCTAAATAAAATCCCAACAATGAAACATGGTGGCGGCAGCATCATGCTATGAGGGTGTTTTTCAGCTGCAGCGACAGGACGAGTGGTTGCAATTAAAGGAAAGATTAATGCGGCCATGTACAGAGATATCCTGGGGAAAAAACCTCTTCCAGAATGCTCAGGACCTCAGATTGGGCCCGAGGATCACCTTCAAACAAGCACCCTAAGCACACAGCTAAAGTAACAAAGGAGTGGCTTGGGAACAACTCTGGCCATTCTTGACTGGCCCTAACCTAAACCTAATTGAGCATCTCTGGAGAGACCTGAAAATGGCCGTCCACCAACGCTCACCATCCAACCTGATAGAACTGGAGCTCTCTTCCCCATGAGGTCAGAGATCAGAACAAGGGAGAATGGCAGAGGATCCCCACATCCAGGAGTGAAAAACTTGTTGCATCATTACCAAGAATGGCTGCACTGGCACAAAAGAGTGCTTCAACTAATACTGAGCCAAGGGTTTGAATACTTATGACAATGTGATATTTGTTTTCCTCAATAAATTAGCAACAATTTCCTACATTTCCTACTTTTTTTTCTGTCAAGATGGGGTGTTGAGTTTATATTAATGAGAAATAAAATTAACTTGAATGATTTTAGCAAATGGCTGCAATGAATCAAAGAGTGGAAATTTTAAAGGGGTCTGAATACTTTCTGCACCCACTGTAAATCAAGATCACGTAATTTAGTCAAACTGATAAAATAATTGTTATTTTATTCTGACTCCTAAAGATGGATGAAATGCTCCCTCTAGCTTAGGAGCACATGTACTGCAGAACCAGCTCCTCCAGTAAATCTGCTGGGAAAGACATTAGTAACCAAGCACCTGAAACGAATCAAAGATGACGTGTTTAAAACACATAAATTATTTTAATTCAACTTGTTCTCTTTACATTTTAATGTAAGTCTAGTTTAACACAAGTTAAATGTTACAGATCACAGAAACAGGGGCGGATCTAGAAAAATATTTATGGGGTGGCAAGAGGGGGGCAGGAATTTTTGAGGAGTGGCAACATATGGCATTTGTTTACACTGAATTTAATCACAGTTATCAGTTTGGTGAGTAGTATGTACAGTAAGTGTTTCATTTGAAACAGTTCATATTAGAAATACATCGTACAATGTGATCTCACTTAATAGGAAATAGAAGAATGATAACACTACTTCTAGAGGGGCATTATCACAGGTATTAAGGTAAGACACAGGTGCTGAGTCGCAGATGTGTGAGATTGACTGTCAGAGAGGCAGCTTTGCAGCATTTGCAAGAAGAAACTATAGAAAGAAAAAGTTACCCATCAGAGATCTATGGACTGAGCTGTACTAAAGTGAGCATCACTACACAGTAGAAATAAATGGGTCAAGGCACCCAAACAAGGGACCAGACATCTATGTAATGTTTACTCTGAACACACATTTACCACATTTGTTCCTCAGTAACTTGACATACAGCAGTTACGGCAACATGAAAGGGACATTTCATGCATGTAGATATGCTGTAGATAGAGCTGCTGTATCAACAAATCAACAAAAAGGCAGGTACTGTATGTTACATCAAAATCTCCACAAATCTGAAAAGAAGCAACATAAAAATAAATTTTGCTTCCAGTCTGAAAAAGTACAAAACATTTTGTGAGTAGGTTCATACAGGTCATTTCTGGATAGATTCATACTATATATACAAAAAAAAGAAACAATACTGCTTCATATTAAGCAGGATTTACACCAGTATCACATTTTTAACTTTACTTTTGACAATTTTGGTTTTATTAAAAGGAAATATCAGATTTTCTCAGGTGCCAAAACAAAATGTAGCAGCTCAGTAAAGGCTCACCAAAGAGCATAAAATAAAGTTGACATGACTATTAACAGCTGAATGCGACAATTTCCATGTTGCTCAGCAAAACACTTCACAAATGTATTAGATCCAATGCCTTTGTGCGTTTTGATTTGAGTACAACCAAACTCATCGTCTCTTTTCTGTCATAGTTGACCGAAAATATGTCTTTATGAGGCTGAGACATCAGGCCTAACTAACATCATAGTGAAGAGAATAAATGTTCTGCAACCTGATTTTTATCATCTTAAAATCAGCATTGCAGCTATGCTAGCAACATTGTGCTTTCATTATGATTTAATTTCTCGATAGATAGTTAATCAGTTTTACCTGTTTCATCCCGTGTCTCCTCTCCCCATCACCCCTGGCTCCCTCGCTTTGCCTCATTCGGTTTTAAAAACAAATCATTCTCAGTCGCTCTTGCGTCATGTCGTGCTGCATTCACTGCAGTCCGACATTGGAAATTAGCGGTCATAATTCTCAAATTATCCATAATTTATAAGCCTGGCCACCCCTACCACCAACTGGGGTGGCAGCAGGGGTGGCAAGGCTGTCATTTAGGGAGGCATTTGCCACCCTATGCCACCCCAGTAGATCCGCCTATGCACAGAAATATAACTCTTACTCACTTAAAATTGTACTTGACCTGAAAAGTTTATTTTTTGTAAAAACAAGAAAACATTTTTTAAAAGGCAGATGAGTTAACCAACCCTGTCTTTGAAACCAGGCTGGTATTTTTATGTCACAGTCTTCTTAAAATGGTTGACATTAAAAACATTTTTCATGCCTCTGAGCTTAAGTCAATGGTTGACCTTTGTGGCAGTGATATTCTCTCTTGTCTGGGCTTTAAAACGAATTAATGTACAGAATTACATTTTAAACATATAACATTGGTTTTTACACCTTAAGAGACACCTTCCTGAAATGAGCCAAATGCAGAAGTAAATCTGTGCTGCAGACGTCCATTTTCCTCCACTCACCCAAAGTTGCTATTTGAAACCCCCTCCCCAGCTTTGTCTAGATGCTAACAACTAGCCCAGGCAACTCCATCATCCTATAAAGAAGGAAGGCAACATGTCCAAGGCTGAATCCGTTCTTCCTACGGATGTATCCTGTACGTTACCATCTTGTCAGGATGAAGTAGGACCAGCTGTTCTGTCCCTCTTGTCCTCTATCCAGATCCGCACGGACGGACCTCTCAACCTCGAAGGAGGGATCCACTTTTTTTCCAAGTTTATTACCACTTTGGATCAACAAGAGCCTACTGTTATCCAAGAGTTATGGTTCTGGCTTAAAGATGCAAGCACCACCACTTTGATGAAGGAGGAGGAAAAGATGAAACCCTGAGGTCAAGCCAGGAACCCACAGTCCAAAAATCAGGGCAAACTGAAAGGCAGTTTAGGATTAGAGTCCTATTTGTGGACACATCTGCTGCTTTGGGTCAGACAGATTCATCCCTTGAACACCTTGGATAAAACCTAAAGTTCTTAGAAAAGCATGTGGACTGAGGATGCACTCAGCAGCTTCTTGGGCGGGGGGGGCGGTGTGTTAAGATCTGCAGACACAGAAGGTGATTTGTACCAGAACGCAAACTAAGCAAATCCATTTTTTCCCCCTGCCACATAAAGTGGTTGTATCTCAGTGACGGTATAACAAACCCAAGCTTTCCCACAGACTGAACCTCTAGTTTCTCCAGTTTTCCTTTTCTTCCATGTGATACAGCAGCAGGAAAGAGAAACATGTCCATGATAACTAGGGTTGTCAAAAGTATCGAAACTCAAAAAAGTATCGATACTGAAATGTTGTATCCGGATACAATACTCGTTTTTAAAAGTATCGATACAGTGCTACCACCAGTGGCACCTAAGCAGTCATTCAGCTAAAGTGCAGAATAGAGGAAAATGCACTTTCTGAACACTGTGTGATTGAATAATTCTGTGCACTTTTCAGTTTCAGACTTTTTTTGTAACAGGTGCAGCTGCTGAGAATTATTTTTGTTTCTTAACCAGTTTGGCTTTATACGTTTTTTATCAAGCTTGCTTAATATTGTGCACAGCATAAAACCTTTATTGTATTTATTTATTGTATTTTATTTATTAATGAAAATATTTCTGTAGAATTTTTGAGACTTTGTTTTTATCCTTGTGGTATCGAAAATGGTATCGAGTATCGAATATTTTCCTTAGTATCGGTATCGAGTTGAAAAGTTTAGTATCGTGACAACCCTAATGATAACACACCAGGGGTCTATTTCATTAAGCAGGTTTAACAAATTCAGATTCAAATCCGCAACTCTAAATTGATCCAACCAAAAAACGTGGGAACTCTGAGTGTTCGGCTGCTATCAATTAGTTCAATCGATTTTAACTAGGTCCACTCAGAGTTAAATGCTGATAATGTGAAAAACCATTATCAGTGGAGCACCGATTCAACAAGTCACCATGACAACAGGCAACGGGAAATGCCTATTTCCCCCCCACTGGAACTAGAGATTTTGATGCAGAAATGCAAAGATATCGAAAAGGAGAATGTGTTTAAAAGACAGAGAAACATTGCTACAGCTCCAAAGGAGAGGAAGATGGCAAAGGAGAAGATTGTTGCTTGAGTTAATGCAGTGGGCTATGGCAGGCCATAACAGACCAGACCAGACCAGACCAGGTTAGCTCTGGAAGAATGTTACTATGGCGACTGAATCAGAGGTTGAGGAAACTCTCTTTGTGAAGCTGAAAAGTCAGTTTCCCTGTTCAGGTTTAGACTGCTTAGAGTTTTCTATAAACCTGCTTCATGAAATGGACACCAGACTGCAGGACAGATGGAACAATAGGAGATGGTTGGATAATAATTTGCCATGCGGCAGAAACAGTTCTGGATCGTTTCATCTCTGTAACAGATTTGAAGGACAGTTAATAAAAAAAAGAAGAGAAAAATGAGGTCAGATGCCGAACTCTCTATTCCTGCATGGCAACGGTAGGATAGATGTGGGTCACTGCCTTGGTCAAGCTGGAGGGTTGTCTTTCACCAGTGCCTGGTCTCGATCAGCTCGGACCGCAGGCTAAGCCTCTTCAGAGTCTCATATCCAACCACGATGAGCACAGAGGTGGGTGTGGAGGAAATGATGCGAGCCGACAGCCCTTTGGTAACCATCCAGACGCCCTCCTCCGCCAGCAGCAGCTTGAACGTCTCCACCACAGACGATCGGCCCTCCACCTTGGAGGAAGAGAGGATGTTTGATTAGAAGATAAACATAGTTAAGGGTTTTTCTCTCAAAGAGAAACAAGGTTTAAAGCAGGTTAAAGGAAGCGCTTCCAGATTAGGGTTCTGTTATTTTTTTAATTAATTTTTTCTACATGAGTGAAAGCCTCTTATTTTGACATATAAGCATGAGGATACATTTCAGGTAACAAGGATAAACCTGTCTGGTGTGTTTGAGTTCATTGTCAACATAGACGTAAGCAGATTGATTTATACGATCGTTCTCAGTGTAAAAATAAAAGGAGAATTATTAAAGCTGCAGTATAACATACCGTAATCTAGTGTGGATCATATGAAAGAAGAGAAAGGTTTTAGGTTCTGGCTGAATTATGATTTTTGATGTAATATTTCCTTAATTTCAGGGAGGGGTTTGGTTTTCTATCCAAGGATTATTTTTTGTACTAGTGGTTCCTACTGTAGAATGGGAGGCAGATCTTTTAGTTATCAGGCTCCTCTCCTGTGGAACCAACTACCAGTTTTAGTCCGTGAGGCAGACACCCTGTCTACTTTTAAGGCTAGGCTTAAAACTTTCCTTTTTGATAAAGCTTATAGTTAGAGTGGCTCAGGTTATCCTGAGATATCTCTATAGTTATGCTGCTATAGGCTTGGACTTCTGGAGGACATAGGGACCCCCATTTAATCATTCTGCTTCATTCTCTCTCTATTCTCTTATTCTGTAGAATCTGTTAGTTCAATCTCTAACGTTCTGCTCTCTCTAGGATTTTTCTCATAGTAGTTTCATCTTGTCTGTTCCTGTTTGGCTGTGACTCCATCCTGGAGAGAAATATCAGCTGTGCTGCTTCTATCAACACCTTTGTTTATAGATGCTGGAGATCGGCCTGTTTTCCAGTGTGGTCCTGTGACTGGGTGGATGTGCTCTCTTCATCCTCTGGCATGGGAGCTGGCTCGGAGCTCGTCTGCCTGGCTGTGTGTTTCCTGGACGGGGCCGCCTGTGGAGCTGCTTTTTGTGTCTCTGCTTCTGTCTCCTTGAACCCCAGTCGGCCTCAGCAGATGGCCGCTCACACTGAGCCTGCTTCTTCTGGAGGTTTCTACCTGTTCAAAGGGAGTTTTTCCTCTCCACTGTCGCTACAAGCATGCTTAGTGTGAGGGATTGCCTTCGAGTCAATGCAATCAACTGGTTTTCCTTAGATAGAAAACTTTGTATCAATTTGACTGGATGATCTGGTTGAACTGTAAAGTGCCTTGAGATGACATGTGTTGTGAATTTGGCGCTATAGAAATAAACTGAGTTGAGTTGAGTTGTTTTCATGACGTTCTGGCCACATGATGGGAATCCTTCCCTCCATCCTGTTGTTGCCATCATGAGAGAGTTTTGCCTGATAAGACCATTTCTAAATGAATAAAGCTGTTTGTTGAACCTGCTAAGCTTTATATTTAAGAAGATGTGTACATTCAATTCTGGAGCTTCTGACACATTTAATAGTGGTAAAAAAGGAACTTTGTTACCTTGTGCTTCTAAAAACAATCTTGACGTTTAGCTCCAGATCGAACTACCCAAACCCATGTGTTGTCACATCAGAGGATGACCTCTGGTGGCTACCATGCTGTTGCCTGGAGGAGCTGCTCCTGTACTGAGCTCTGTTGCCAAATATGCCGTGTGGAAAACCACATTGGAAATGTGTGTGATCCAAATAGCCTCTTAGCTTTATTATCCGTTTTAGTCATCCAAGTGTCCAGGTCTGACTTCCTTTCTGGCTCATATGTTTATTTGTTTTGTGTGCTTTTTTCTGTCAAAATGGCAGATAGGACAGGGCCGTCCATCAGGCAGCAGCACCAAGGAGCTTCATTGTTCACAAGCTTATTTGGTTTTGTTCTGTCTCTCAGGTATGAACAATACATATCAAACATTTACCTCGTGAGATTTGTAAGTTCACCGACTCTCGAAAATACATCTTGGAAGAAAAACAAAGATGGCTGCTCTGGCTTTAACTTGTTACCCTCTTTTTTTTTTTAAGCCAGCAAAATGAGGCGATTGGTGCTTTTATGAATAAGAGGGTGTTTGCTGGTCCCCCCTGACCGGATTTGATAAGAGTTTGATTTATCAGTCAACTCTGCGAAACAAACCAAGAATGGGATACGTCACAGCTGCTACTGCTGCTGTGATTGGCTAAGAACTCAACATTTATTCATCTGTTGACTGATAAAAAATTTTTTATTCTGTTTATTTCTATAGCTCCAATTCATAACACCTCATCTAAAGGCACTTTACAGTTCAACCAGATCATACAGTCAATTCGATTCAAAGTTTTCTATCTAAAGGAAACCAGTTGATTGCATCCACTTATTGACTCGAAGGCAATCCCTCACACTAAGCATGCTTGCAGCGACCGTGGAGAGGAAAAACTCCCTTTGAACAGGAAGAAACCTCCAGCAGAACCAGGCTCAGTGTGAGCGGCCATCTGCTGAGGCCCACTGGGGTTCAAGGACACCGTTTTTTGCCTGGTCATTCCCTAAAATTCCTTTTCTGGAAATGTTTTCTTACAGAGACATTTATGGAACATTCATCATTCCGGTGAAGTTCTTTATTCACAAAGCTAAATACCTTAAAGTCCAACCCAAGTTTTCTGTGTTTCACAATAATCATTTTGTTATACTTCCAGGCCCTTAAAGCAATATTTTGGTCACATAAATCTGACCAAAAGAACGAGACCCCCCCAGCGAAACATGGTGGCTGGCTTCAAATTGTCCTCAAAATAGAGACGGCTCATTCCTTCATGGGGGGTGTGCTTTAGAATCCAGTATTAATCCTATGATGGCTGCTTATTTGGAAACTTTTTTTTAGGATGTTCTGGTCCCTTCCTAGGATGAACTCCAGATGCTGCCATCTTCCTTTTTTTCCATTGAACCTGCTAGCCTTATTGGCTATTTTGTTCTTAAGTGGAAAAGCCAATGGCAAACTTGCATGGACCCAAACCCATCATAAGACGCTTCAATCTTTCCTCTGAAAGCAGCTTTCTGACTTGCATCCTGAGGTTCAGTCAGGAGCTACCAAATCTACAGATCTGAGGTTTGAATATGAACATTTCTTATAAAATGCTGAGTGATGAATTCTTTGTCATAATTACAAAGAAGTCCTGTAATCATGTACATGGTCCCATTGGTCTGTGGAATGTATGCAAAGGTGCCAACCTGGACTCTTGCACGGACAACATCCATGGGGTTTGTGATGGTGGAGGCGGTAGCTGCTGCCATTGGTCCGGCCACAGCCTGCAGGATCAGGTGGGGACACCCACTCGGTGCCATTAAGGACAGTTTTTCTAGAAAAACACACCATATTAAACAGATTGATCATGCTGAGTAAGAGAGCTGGTTGTTGATTCAGAAGACATTTTGTCTGGTTTGTTCATCTGTGTCAGTGCTGGCAGAACACACTGAACCAATGGGTGTATTTACCTCCATAAAAGTGATAAAAAGGCCACCAGAGGGCGCTGTTGGGGATGTATGTGAGCAGCGACGCTACATAACCCCTGTAGAACCCTCTGAAACCATCCGCTGCCAGTATCTGCACTGTTATGTCCCGCGTTTGCCCGAAGGTAGGCTTGCATTTGGTTGTGGCAAGCATCACCTTGGGTTTGACCTTGAAGCGGGTCAGATGTTCCCCCTGCCCCTGCATCATCAGGTGCTGGGACACTATATCGATGGGAACGGTGATGGTCTGGGCCACCAGCGACGCCGCTCCTCCGGCCACCACTGACTTGACCGTGTTGCTCGGTGAGTAGTTCGACGTGTACTTGCGCACCAGTTCATAGGTGGTGATGTACGCCTGTCCTGAGATCAGAGTGAAGGTGTTGACCATGAAGCCTCGGTAGAGGCCTCCAATGCCTTCCGTTCGCAGGATCTTGCAGAAAGCATCAAAGGTGCCTGAGTATAAGGCCTTCCCTTTCTGCACCTGCAGCCGGGTCCGGATCAGGCTGGCTGGATAAACGGTGGCCCTGGTGGTCAATGTCATGAATACACCTAGGGAGTAGAACTTCCTCTTGTCCAAATCCTCCCATTCAATGATCTTGAGGGAACCTTTCTGTTGCATGCTGCCGTCAGGCTTTGAAGCCACAGCTACGCTGTCCTAAACCTCAGTGCTTCCATACCTGCAAAGAACAGAATTATTGAATGAATCAGAAGATGTAACATCTTTTTTCCTTCCATTCATCTCTGCCTTTCTCTACTTCCACCTATTTTTTTTCATAGTCGTTCAGACAGCAGCAGACCAAAGCAAATCAGCTGGGATTAAAACAGATGAAAACCTCATTATATAAAAGCGTTATAAAAAAAAGCAATATAAAAGCATTCATGCAGCTGGAAATTACACCCAAAATCTAAAATGGGTTTTAATGAATTGCGATGTCATAGATCATTAACAGAAGAAAGCAAAGCATGTTTTTCTTTTTTAACCATCAGAAAACCTGAGTGTTTAATGCAACTAAAACTAAATCAGCCTGGTGTCCTTTGCAGTCTTAAGTTGCTTTTCTTCCACATATTTTCCTGTCCACTCTGACAGCTTCTTCTGTCCCACTAAGGTGAACCACTGTCACACTGGTAAACTCTGGATTTTTGATGATGGGTTGGACTGTTGGACCATTTAACCAAAAGATCGACCCATGTAGTTTTTCTTGGCTGATGCCAATACCACTTACCGTATATTGACATCTTTCTAACTGAACATGCTGCCAATATTTTTGGACTGATTCCAAAAATATTGAATATAGCTGTTTATTCAATATTGCATGCATATGCCAATGCATATGCCTGCATATGCATTGGTCGATTACTAATTTCATACAGAATGGTTTGCATCCAGAATGTGTGGGATCTGCAGATATGTTACGCCCCCTCCTGACCATAGACCCCCTACATGACCTGGATGCAGGGGGTGATATAGGAAATTTTGGGTCCTAGGCAAAGTCAGGCAGGGGGCCCTCCGAATTGAGAAGACAACACATAAAACAGATCCATTATACAGATAGAGAAATGTTAATAGAATAGACATACGTTATTTGTTCTACGCTTTGTCCCTCTCTACTTGTTATTTTCCTCTCTGTTTTGTACTCAGCTGACTTTTCATGCTGTCTCAAAAGCAATGATTGCTACGGAAGAGGATTAGGGCCACTGGAAAAAAAAAAGTTAACTGATTTTTAAATTTTATTTCAGTCTAGTATGGGGAAAAAAGTCAGAATTCTGACTTTAATCTCAGAATTCTGACTTTAATCTCAGAATTCTGACTTTTTTATTGTCAGAATTCTAAGATTAAAGTCAGAATTCAGACTTTTTTCCGCATACTAAACTGAAATAAAATTTAAAATCAGTCGTCGAGGAACGAGGAAAGGATCCAGTTCATCCCCAACTGCAGTAAAGCAATATCCAACCATAGAAGACCAATCAGTCCTGTAAACGTTTTATCCATCAATCAATAACGTGTTTTTATGTTTTGAAGGAAGAAGGAAGCACGTGCCAGTCGCAGCGTGGTATTCCCAGCTTCGACATTTCCGTTCCAATAACTCAGCAGCGGAACAGCCTTTCTACAAAACCAACAACTCACTCCAGTCGCAGCAAAGTTACACTCATGTTGTTCTCTAAAGGGGACGTCTTTCGCACTAGAGGCTAGGCATTGCTCTCCATGCGCTGTGACCGCGCAGGGACCGTCTGCAAGTTGCAACACCGAAAAAAAACGTGAAAAATAAATTCAATCGCTATACAAAGGACACGTGTAGTGTAATCAAAAGCAAACTTCTGATCTTAAGTTTTGTCCGGAATTGAAGGTATCACTTTTAAATGGTTTCAAGAAGACTAAAGTAACGAAACGGTTATTTCGTTCCACGTGGCAGACCCTTCAAAATAAATCCCCCTCGAGCTGAAACAACAAACTGAAGAAGACTTTCTTGTCCAAGATCCACAATGCGATTATGTCACCTGACGAAACCAATCGAACTCACCCGAAGAGTCACGTAGCTCACCGGTCCTTGGAGTCTGATGAGTCGAGTTAATGAATTACATTTGGACGGCCTGTTCTGCTGCTGCTGCTCATGTCTTCCGTCCATTAACCGTTCTCTGCACAAACACAGAAAAGGTGAAAGGTCAGCAGCCTTCGCTTTTCATCTACACACCCCTAAACTGCTACCCTACTTTAAATTAGAAAACGCGATAAAAAAAAAAAAACAGACAATCTGCTCGGATTCATGTAACTGAAATATTTACTTTGTCAGATGTTTGTGTAATTGAGCGAAGGTGATGCATTCACGGTCATGTCGGGATCCTACACAAGACACACTCAACACAATTACAAGTACGGTGTTGTGGTATACAAAAATACCTTTTCGATTCTAAATATAAACACCCCACACCCACCCACCCCAAATTAATCAATAAGATATATAGATTACCTTGTGACATACAGTCTAGTTCTTCCGGGATACATTTTACAATTATAGCTGGTAAAAGATTGGAACAATTTGGTAACTAGATTTACAAAAGATTAAAAAAGGATTTGTTAAAATGATGCCAAAGTTTTCAGATAATAGCAATAAACTTTTGTTCATTTCACTAGTTACCGTCCAACAAACAAATAGTCCGAGATGCCTTGAAAGCACCGGGTATGGCATCACATCGCAACACAATTTTTAAAGACACAGCGCCATTGGTGAGCTCTGTCAACATTGGCTTTAAACATGACAGCAAGATCTGTGCCTAATATTTGTAATTTTTCTTTCTCGTTATTTTTTTGACAGTGTCGCATAATAGGGAATTTAAAACTTCACTCGTGTGATACTTTATCTTATATTGATTTAATTAATCCATTCATTTAGTCTGAAATCGTTCGCTTAACAATTCTAACGCTCACTTTAGTTAATGGTAAGTTTGATCATTGCAATGCAAAACTCTCCAGTCAGGAACGATTCCAGACTCTGGAAGAGGTGTAGAGTTTTCATTTCTATCTATCTGACTTTTATGTTTTAATCATGTTTGCACAAAAAGTCTTCGAAACAAGGTAAAATAGATCTTCCAGATGATGCATGAAACTTTTTCGAAAAAAAAAAGTGGAATAAATATAGAAGATAATAAAGGTGACAAATTTTAAACAAATGTATTTATATTGAGCACATTCAATTGCAAGAGATGTAAGCTGAAATCACTGTATATTGCAGGGGGAACGATTCCTCTCTCTCGCCTGGGACAACCCCCCCTTTTCTCCTTTTGATCTTTTAGTGTAAAAAAACTATTTTTTTTTTACATTTAAAAAATGTTTAGCATTTCTAGGTTGGGCGTGTTCAAGCAGATCCTTTCTCTGATTGGTTGGTTTGCTGCTTGCTGTGTTGTGATTGGTTGGCCTATGGTTGGATTTGCGATGTGGGGAGGGCCGGTCCCCGGCCGTGTAATCATTTCTGAAGTCATCATGGCGGTCAGTGCGACATTAAAAGGTAAAAATGAGCCTTCTGTCAACGCTCCTCAGACAACTTTTAGTGGTAAACCTAAGTAATCTAACCGAAATCGAAGCGGGCTTAAAACGGCCTCCTAGCCGGTAGAGGAATCTCCGCTTGTGTCATGTCAGCGTTATATAAAATGCTTCGGCCTCAGATAAGCTAGCATGTAGCCTGTAGCTTCTCTGATGACTCTGATAAGAGCTCGTCTGAAAACGCTAAAGCCGTATAACCGTGGTGTAATTTATTTTAAACCAGTGCCACCAACCTAACCGAAACGCATGTTGCTTGTGTTATAGCTAAAGGGTTGTTGTTATCTCTGGAAGACGTTCAGCTCGATAAGTTCACTGCGCCAGTGTGTTTCACGATAAGTGGCTAACAGGTTAGCAGCTGCTAGCCGAGCACCTTTCTCTCTCTCACCTTGTTTTTACGCTATGATGTTTTATTTGTAAGCAGATGCTCACCATTTCACAATGGACCTTTACATCCATTATAATATTTCCACTTTTCTGTGTGGTTCTTGAAAAGTGTAAAAAGTGCGTCTTTCTTAAAAAATAAATAAATTGTTTAATAAACTGATGACTTTAGCCTGTCTATAACAGTAAATAAAGATCAAACCCTTAATAATAATAATTGCTTCATCTATGATCATGCATCACGTTTGAATTACATTTCATTATGTTTTGCTTTTTTTTTCATAACACTGACCGACTGCCCTGAACATTAACGTTCAAATTAAAGTATAACCTCTACATAGATCATGATGTTGCTAAATAAATAATTTTGCTGCCACATTATCAAACCATTTTCATTAATGTTAACACAAAAACACTTAGTACTAAGAATCAGACTTCCTTTAGTGGAAAAAACTAAATGGGAAATTTTAATGAAGTATTTTTCCATGTCTGAATAAATATGTTGTTTTTTCCAGTTTAAATCAGTCTAAATCCATTTATCTGCCAGTTTGGTTCATCCATTTCCTCATAGTGACAGTTATTTAATGAACATTCAGTTTGAAGTTTTGCTGTAATTTTATTAATACTAGTGAAGATTTTGTCTCTATAAGATTTCAACATGGAAAAAAAGTTATATAGTCCACTATTAATGTGTATTTGTATTTGCACTTTGACATTATTTTTCATTTATTCCACCATTGCCTCTATTGAGCTGGGAGCATAATGTGTTTCCTGTGTGTCCCTCTTTCCTGCTGCTACTCTCTCTCCAGTGTCTGTCAATAGGTGGTATTTTTTTGTTCATGACAAAAAGGCATGTTTGCTTCTGTAAGGAGAACATACCTGAAAGCCAACATAGTGGTAATTTCAATGTGTAAATCAAGCTGCTGTACAGATTAAAAGCTGAAGGATGTTTGTGAACGAATGAAATTAGATCTGCTAAGGAAAGTCTATCAGATGGTGGCAGGGTCTCTTTTATTAATGATCAAACTTGTCCCTCTTAATTAGCTCTCTATATAGGTGCAATTATTGATACTTTGGTAATTATTCTTTCTCTTTGAAATGATAATCTCAAAAAGGAGATACTCTTACAAAACTACCATACTTCAGTCAGAAAGTGAACATGAACTAGCATTTTACAGAAAAAGGTTTTATCTTCAATCCAAAGTGTAAATATTTTCAATACAGCTTTGACTAAAGTTCTGCCCTGAGTTGTTCTTTAATTAAATGGTTTGTGTTTAGAGCCTGATTTTGATAACAGATTTTTTTAGCACTAATCTATCTAACAATTCTTTCGTTTTATGGTTAAAGGGCTGAATTAAGTCTTATTAAACTTAATTTCTCATGTGTCTTATGGTAACCTTGAGTATGGAACAGTTTTAGGCTAATATTTCGAAAAAGAAAATCTAAAACTTGTTCCAAATTCCTCTAGTTATAGCAAAAGCCACAGCTAGTTTCAGGTCTAACAGGTTATGACATATAGTCATCATTACATGGATAATATCTTTTACATATATTAGGATTTTGATTAGTCATGCTATCTGCTGCAGTAGCCTGCAATAATTTACAGCTTTTCAATAAAAGTAGGGCAAAAACAATGAATCGCATTAATCGTGATTTATCAATTATTGAAATAATCGTCAACTAATTTAATAATGGATGAATCATTAAATGGAATATAGAGATTTTAAAATGTGGCTTTAGCTGACAGAGCGACCCACTTAGAGCAGTAATATATTTACAAATATCAAGATTGTAGAGAAATATATCAACATTTTGCATTCAAGATAAAAAAAAAACTTTTCAATCTAATAGTATGTTCTATCCTGAACTCCTCGATTGGAAAAGTTTTAGTTTCACCTGGTTTAATTTCATAAAAAGTATTCTTTTGTACCTTTTTCTATGTGATTATTAATCAATTATTGAAAAATTAATCAGCAGATTAATCGAATTGCAGAATAATCATTAGTTGCAGTCCTAAATAAAAGAAAAAACTCTTGTTGATTCCACACAATTTCTTCAGTTTAAGTCAGACCTTTGATATGCAGCCATCGGAAATGTGTGAAGTCAAATCTTAGCAGTTTTTAGCCGGCTTCCTTTTAAAGCCCATTTCTTTCAGGAAAGCTTACCATACCGGTTTAGAAATGTCATGGTGCAACTCCACCATTCTGTTGAGTCTGTTCACAAGAAATGCTGTGGATAAATCAGATAAGGCTTCCCCAAGTGTGCCTGTTTCTCCTGCTTATCATCTGCTTTGCAGGAATGTTGCTCCTGTCTGTTTACAATAGTGAACAATTGCAAGGATGCCTCTGTACGTTCTCTCATGTTTGCACAGTTTGCTTTGAAAAGTATCATGCTGAACAGCGGAAGGCAAGTGTTTGATGCCCATCTTAGGCTCAGGAGGCTTTTCACCATTTGGACTTTTCATTACGTTTCACACTTGCATGATTTTAACCTTTCTTTCTTTTCCTAAATCCTCATTGTTTCTACAAATGCTGAAATGTTGAACTGTTTTAATTAAGGGGCTTTAGCAGTGTGTTTTTACTAAATCTTATTACAAGTGGCTATGGTTAGAAAAGGGTTAGTAAATGTTCATCTTGATCTAGATGTTAATACCTCCTCTACAGAGCACCCCTACGCCCATCTAATCGACACGTTAAAAGATGGCATCAAGTTCTTCAACCCCCGTAAATTAGGCGACCCAAGATACGGTGAGTTCAGGCCCTCCAACCATGTCTGTGTTAACATTCAGCAGTGACCAGAAGCAGGCAGGTCAATGCTTCTTCTTCTTCTGTGTTGGTGGCCTGCAGACAAACTGCCTCTGTCCATCCGGATCTTACTGGAGGCGGCGATCCGTAGCTGCGATGGCTTCTACACCAGAGAGAGGGATGTGCAGAACATCCTGGACTGGCAGCTGCAGCAGGAGAAGGCAGAAGTGCCGTTCTCTCCAGCGCGAGTCCTCCTCCAGGACTTCACGTGAGTTGGTTGACAAATAAGGAAACGGAATCTGTTTTAACTCGTTGAATGGAAACAAAAGAACTTAAGCTTTGGTTTCTATCAGGGGAATTCCTGCTATGGTGGACCTGGCAGCCATGAGGGACGCTGTGGCCAAACATGGCCTGGACCCTAATCTAGTTAACCCTAAATGTCCCACGGACCTTATCATAGACCACTCTCTACAAATCGATTACAGTAAATGGTGTGTTCCTTTGTGTTTAATGATCATCTTTAGAGAAATTCCTGCTCTGATTCAAAACCAGAACCTTTGGTTTCAGCGCCATTCGGAACGCTCCAAACCCAGGTGGAGGGGAGGGGCCAAACCCCAGCCAGCCTTCTCGTCCAGCTCCGGCCAGGCCTCCATCCAGAGGGGTTTCCCACTGTGGGACCCAGCGGGGCTCCTGCAGTAAAGCCTCCTGCAGCGACCCCCCCAGCGCCTCAGGCCGTCCTGCATCTGTCCAGCAGATTGAAAACACTCCCCTCCTGTGCCCCTTCCATCTGCAGCCTGTTTCTGAGTGAGTTGTGCTTCTAAAGCCATGTTGGTCAGAATGGCACAAGATGCTGAGCACCTTAAACCGAAATCCCACCTCCTCCATCACCGCCCCACTGCGCTGCAGACCACCTGCACAAAGCAAAGCCTAGAGCCTCCGCTGTTCCTCCCGTCTTGCTCTGCTCCGACTTCCTTGGAGCTCAAGGAGAGCATTCACAATATTCTTGTTAATTTTATACGAGCAAAACATGCGAAAATGAACGCTTAATTTAATATGACAGATTAAAAAAAAATCCCCATCAGCATTAAGCATATGTGCTGTTTCTGCCCAAATATTTTCTTTTTTGTTGTGGATTTATGTAACAGGGATATCTAGGATCATACAAGATAGTTTTTTTATGAACTATGTTTGTTTTCTACCTCCAAAGTCGGCATCTCTTCATCCATGCCTGTGATAAGTTTTTGGGGTTTTTCAGATGCGCTCTTGGAAGTTGTTGTGACTGGATTTGATTAAACTTTTAAGCCTCTCGCTATGAAATAAATATTTTGATGGAGATGAGAAATCTGCTTCCTTGAAGTAGCAATAATTTGCCTCCAATTATTTAATCAAACAGTCTTAGCTTTTGGGAATATGTAAGAATAATGCTCTAATCTCCAGTTACCGATCTATCAATAATATATTTTAATTTGACAAACCAGATCTTCTCAATGTTCTTTTTCCTTTTTGGCGCGATTGTGATTGTGGATCTTGACCTGTCCTGAGTGGAGCAAAAATAGCTCGGCTCCGTATTTTGGTGGTGACGGAGAAGACGTACGGGACGGTGGGGTGGCAGAGGATGTAGGATACTTCTCATTGATTAACATGACGGACGAGTACTCTGCTTGACGTGCATGAGCGGGGCGGTGATGGAGGATGTGGAATCTGGGGGTTAGACTGTGTGCATCCATGCAGCATTGGAGTAAACCTTTCTATGATAATTATAGGAATTTAGATAATTGTTGGTGGTTTTTTCTCAGCGTGTTTTAGGCCCCTTTTACTTTGATGCACATAAATAAATCTCTGCCTGTAGATAGTAGAGCATCTCAGTATGAATTCAGCTGCTCTGTGAGGCATCAGAGGCTTGTTTTCTTCTAGTGATCTAACTAATGAACAGGTCAGATAAAACTTGAAGCAGGGCTAGGTTATTCACTCATACCTTCATCTTTGATGATCTCTCAGAGCGCTATTCATTCCTTCAAAAAAGCTTCTCAAATCTGGTTTTGGTTCATTTGTGCTTTTTTTTTTCTTTAATGGATTGTTCCTCTTGTGAAAGACTTTGACCTTTTACGCCAAAATTTTCTACATGGATTCACTCACTCCCTTCCTAAACAGAACCTCCCCCTCCATGGTTGTTGACCAATCCTTTCAGGCCTAGCATTTATTAAATGACTTTGGTTGCTCTGGAGAAGCTGCAGATTACTAAGATTCATGAGGCGAAATACAGGAGAAAGAAATGTTGTTAGATGCTAGAAAATATTTCAGAGAAGGGCAGCGGTTCCCCTTCAGCAGAAAGAAAGGCCCTAGCTGAACTGCAGGGGAATGTAGAACAAAGCCTGTTGAAGTTTAAGCAGCCCAGTCAAAGTCTAGACCTCAGTTTAGTCTAGAATCTGTTGAAGGATTTGAAGCTGTTTCTCTAAAAGTCATTGGACTAATTTTTAGCAGAGGTTGTCTAGAGACCTTCAGCTTGAATTCCTGCAAATAAAAGAATTCATACAAGATTGTCGTAAAGTCCAGATATGCATATTTAGGTTTCAGGAAGGCAGTGCAGAGTCTCCTTCCAGGAGCTTAGTGTGTTTTTGGTTCTGTTTGCAGAGTTGAAACGGCTTTGAAGAACCAGGAAATGGAGCTTCAACGAAACAAAGAGAGACTTCATTTTTTCAAGGTACTGATTCAGTTTGTGTTTAGGTTTGATGATCAGGATTGGTTTGTCTTCTACACAGGAGGGCTAAAAATAAATCTGACTTTTTGGTTCTACTGTTTCCTGACAGTGGTGTTCTAAAGCTTTCAAAAGTGTGAACGTTATTCCTCCGGACATCGGAACCGTCCACCAGGTGAATCTGGAGTACTTGTCCAGGGTGGTCCAGGTGAGCGGTGGTCTGATGTACCCCGACAGTGTGGTGGGCACCGACTCTCACACCACCATGATCAATGGCCTGGGCGTCCTTGGATGGGGTAAAACCTCTTCTCACTAATTGACCCTCTGGGCCACTCAGACTTTGGCAGTCTTTGGAAAAAGTCAGAAGTCCTTTGGTTTTTCCTCAGGGGTCGGAGGAATTGAGTCTGAAGCGGTGATGCTGGGGCAACCGGTGTCGCTGACCCTACCTCAGGTGGTGGGCTGTAAGCTGGTGGGCTCCATCAACCCCCTGGCCACCTCTATCGACATCGTCCTCGGCATCACAAAGGTATCAGACACGGTTCCATTCAACTGAATGAACTCTTTATCAGATGTAACCTGACTAAAAGCTGCATCCTCTTCATCGCTCCCATTTTTCCAGCAACTGCGCCAGGCTGGAATTTCTGGGAGGTTCGTTGAGTTTTTTGGACCGGGTGTGTCCCAGTTATCAGCTCCTGACCGAACCACCATCGCCAACATGTGTCCAGAATACAACGCTACCATCAGTTTCTTCCCCGTCGATCACATAACACTGAAGCACTTTAAAAAGACGAGTACGTAACCCGAGTCCCCCGGCCCCCGTCTGTCGGCTCATTTTACTGAAACGCCTCTTCTTTCCCTCTTCCAGATTTCACAGAGGAAAAACTTGAATTGTTGGAGTCTTACATGAAGGCTGTAAATCTTTTCCGAAGCTATGAAGAATCAGAAGATCCTCAGTTCTCCCAGGTCATTTCACATCACATTTTAACCAAGAAAAAACCTGTTTTTTTTTTTTGTTTTTTTTTTGTCTAATAATTCAGTTCAAAAAGTGAAAAAACTGTTATTTCTGTGCAAGGTTATTATAATAGATTAAAACTAATAATTACACTGAAATTGAGAAAACATTTCTTATTGCAAATAAATACAAGCTTATTAAAAAGAGAAAAAACTATAAGTAAGTGAATCTGAACTAAATTCAAATGTACTAAAATTATAGATGTGTATAACCTTTGTTTTCCTGTCTATTTATTTTTTAATACGCCTTTTCCCCCAACAGTCAGTTGCGACTCAACCATTTTTTATTTTTTTACCACATGCGATATCAAAAATATTATACTGACTTAAATTTTTTTTTATCCTTTCTAAAAATTAACCTAGGTATGAAAAAAAACTTAAGCTAGTACTAAAATCTAAAGTTAAGGTTTATTATAATAATATCCATTACTAACCGCCATCAAACCTGCTCTATAATCTAATTGAAACAAACCAAATTATTGAGGAAAAAACCTCCCATATAAATGAAAGGAAACTTAGCTTGGTGATGTGGAGGTGGACAGCCTGTTGTTCCCAGGTGTTCAGAAGCCTCAGGTTTTTTTTGGGGGCGTCTTATCTTTGCTTGCATTAAATATTGTCTAATGGGGTTTGTTTCTCCATCAACGTTCTGGTCGTCCCTTTTGCTCCTTTTTTTTTAACCTTTTTTCCCCCTTTCACTCAACGTTCCAATAATGTTACTGAATATTGCATTCTGGAAACATCCAGCTACTTTAACGTGGGATTTAGTTTCCCAACACTTGGCCCTGTTTTCATGTTTTTATAATTAGAACTCATTTCATTTTTCCCAGAACTTTTTTCTCATTAAAATTTTCTAAGGAAACATGATTGAGGATTTTTTTTTTAGCTTCAAGCTGGTAGCTTCATCATAGTTGAGACTAACACTGTAAATATGTGGCATTGTCTGTAATGAAAGTCTACATAAAGAGTTTCACTTTTTGAATTGAATTCTTGACATAAATTAACTTTAGTTTATTCAAATTTATATACCTCTGTTTGTTTTACACATGCTACTTTCTGTCTGCTTGGAGTAAAATGTGGTTGCTGAACCTGGAGTAAAGGACGGAGAGTCTGAGCCACGTTAAAGCTAGCTATGTCTGTGCAGGTGATTGAGATCAACCTGAGCTCCATGGTTCCACATGTGAGTGGCCCCAAAAGACCCCAGGACAGAGTGGCGGTCAGCAGCATGAAGGAGGACTTCCAGAGCTGTCTGAATGAGAAGGTACTACCTGCTGTCAGGATGCTGCTGATGCCTTAAAGGGGCAGAGGATTCAGTGTCTTCTGTCTTGTCTCAGGTGGGATTCAAAGGCTTCCACATCTCCAAGGACAAGCAGGACATCCGCGTCCCTTTTCTGCACTGTGGTCAGGAGTACCAGCTGGCTCACGGCTCAGTGGTCATCGCCGCCGTCATCAGCTGCACCAACAACTGCAACCCGTCCGTCATGCTCACTGCAGGTACAAGACCCACGGATTGGAGCTTTTTCCTTTTAGTCCTAGCTGCATATTTAATCCAGTTTTCAGACAAAGATGGAGCATCTTGCTGCCTCAGCCACACAGAGTTCATGCTTTCCTTGTTGTATACAGGGCTTCTGGCCAAAAAGGCGGTGGAAGCTGGGCTGGTGGTCAAGCCCTACATCCGGACCAGCCTGGCTCCTGGCAGCGGCATGGTCACCCACTACCTCAATGCCAGTGGAGTCCTGCCTTACTTCAACCAGCTGGGGTAAGCCCGTTCTCAGCACCACAGACCCCAGTGCTTCTTCTGCATTTGGTGTGCTTAGATTGGCAAAAAGCAATTGGCTCCAGATGCTATTATTTCAGAAAATATTTTTAAAATTAGTAGGAAAAATTTAAATAGTTTATTTTTCTTAATTATTTTTATGATCTTTTACAGAATTTACCGGATTTGAAATCTAATATTTTATTCAGGGTTCATTTATGTTCATCAGTGGTCATTAAAATCGTTCCAAAAAAAAAGGTTTGGAAATCATTTTTGAAAATGGTTATAAAAAGAATCATCCCTAACCTAACCCTAACCTCTAAAGTCCTTTAATTTTTTTTTTTTTGTGGATTAGAATTTCTCACAGATGAAGACAATTGTCATGTCTCTCTTTCTGTTTAATGCTGGAGTTTACTGTTTCCTGTTCGTAGCTGGTTCTTTGTGTGTTATCTCTGTGATGCATGGTTTGCTTTATTCTTTACTTGCTATGCTGTTAGCTGACAAGGCAGCTCGCTTAGAGCACAAGTTAGAAATGGCGAAGTTCCTGTGCTTATACAGTGTTGTTCAAGTCAGGAGACGGGCTTTACACTCCATTCAGCCGTTTGCTGATGGTGATGAGCTACACTGTAGCCACAGCTGATCTGGGGCTCACTGATAGAAGCCAGCCTGCCGTTTACAGGCGCCACCATCAGTAGGTGAAGGACACGACACTAAAAGCCGGCGCTTGTACCGGCAACCCGTCGGTTGTAGGGCAGCTCAATTGTTTCCTGATTTCTGTCACACTGGTGACATCATCAGTGCTAACCCATCATGATGACGTCAGCAGACATGCAGCGGCACGGGGACAGAGGCCATGCAGCTGTTCCCTTTTGCCAGTGAGAAGGGAACCAAATACTGATTGTTAGCTGGTCGACCCACGTTTGAAAAACACGTTTTCACGTGCTATTTTAAGTGGGAAAGAGGCTTTAGAGGATCTGCCAATGAAATGTTTATCCATGCCCTTAGAATAAAAGATCTGGGGTAGTGGTGGACTAGTTGTTAATTCAGTTCAGTTTATTTATATAGCGCCAATTCACAACACGTCATTTCAAGGCACTTTACAGTTCACCATGGCATAGGGCTTGGAATCCTGAGGTTGTGCGTTCGAAACCCATTCCCACAGACTGCCATTCTGGGTCTCTGAGCAAGACTTAACCCCGGACTGCTCCCCAGGCACTTAATTTCTCCATTGTGAGATCAATAAAGTTCAATTTATTTTAAGATCTTAAGATATTATGCACTTTAACTCATTTAATTTTAAACATAAATCATCTTATTTTTGGCCAATTATCATTCTTACCTGCTTAAATCGGGGGAAAATGCACTTCAAGAAAAATGGACATTATGTTAAACTTGTCTGAGTTAACAGTTTCAAAGTTGAATATTAACGTTCAAACGAGAAAAGAATAGTGTAAAGCAGTAGGAGGTTCTAGCCAGTTTGGTTAATTGACAGCCATCTTGGATTTAGTGTTAGAATAATAATAGTTTTCGTCCTGAAGACTGTCACATTTTAGTCATCGCAATGCGATAGATTTAGACGGTGTTAGTCGACTAAAACTTAAAAAGGTTTTAGTCAGTTTTATGTAGCAAAAAACAGCTAAACTTTACAATTTGGAATAACAACCAGATTCTTTCCCAGACTGACAGCTCTATCCTAGATGCTACAAAAGCCTGGTATAGAATGCTGCTGTGCAGTTCATCATTGCTGTTGGGCAGAAAACTGATTTATAGAATTCAAATAAACTTTTTAATGAATTAATGCACTAATTTATAAAAAAGTGTCTCAGAAAAGCTGTGAAAATAGCAGATGTAGTTCAACACGTCATATTTGTTAAAATAGCAGACAGACAAACTGACAAAATGTACAATAAAGGAATGGTTTTCAACACACAAGGTTTCCAGCCTAAAGCAAACACTTCCTGATCTACTATGAATTATGCTTCACTCACAGATGAATTAAAAGCAAAGAACAAAAACATTCTTTCTACTCTGGCAGTTTGGCTTTATTTCTGAGAATGTGCCACTTGGTTACCAATGCTCAGGGGTCAAAGTAGATTTACATTCACAGGGTTTTGATATAACAAAAAATACAGAGATAACCTACATAACTGCCTTGTAATGCCATGACAATCCAGTCCTAAATGCTAACTAAAACGTTGAAATATTCAGTGGAAACCAAAAAAGTTTTAATGACAGAACAAGGAAACATTTGCATCATATTTAAACAGATAGAAACAACAACTATGATAAAGAAATGTTCAAAGATCTATGTACCTTTTCATCTGGCTCTTTATCCAAAAATAAAGAGAATTCAATTAAATATTTAATTTCAATAATATTTATGGATCCCTTTCAGTAGAATTTAAAGAATGTTCCATGAATATTTAGTATCACCTCTTTTGAGCTTGAAGAAATAAAATCTTGATAGTTAGACGAAGGGATTGACAAAGGGGACGCTGCTGCTGTGCTGCTGCAGCATGTGTTCACAGTGATGCATTTGACCGTCTGACCTAATTTTATTTAGTCTTGTCTCTTTTACAAAAACTCAAACATATGACTGGTCATGTTTTACGCATCAAAGATCCATGTTTAGCTTGTCGATTTTCGTAATCGTCATGAAAAAAAGGAGCATCAATGAAATAATTTTGTCATCCTCATCATTGACGAACACAGCAGTGGCTCTCCTTTAAGGGTGGAAATAACTGAGGCGTTTTTGTGACAGGTTCGAGGTGATCGGGTATGGCTGCGCCACCTGTGTGGGGAACACGGCACCGTTACCAGACGCTGTGGTCGACGCCATCAGAAAGGTAAACTCTGGCCGGTGCTGTTCTCCCCTTCTCCTGCAGCCCACCCTCCCTTCAGAAGGTGACCTGGTTTGTTATTTCAGGGGGATCTGGTGGCTTGTGGTGTATTGTCTGGCAACAGGCACTTTGAAGGCCGCCTGTGTGACTGTGTGCGAGCCAACTATCTGGCCTCCCCCCCTCTGGTGGTTGCTTACGCCATAGCGGGGACTGTGGGAATCGACTTTGAGAAAGAGCCTCTTGGTAAGACGAGCCCCTCCTGAAGAGCTGGAGACTCCTCCAGATTAGAGGCAGTTTCCTCCTCTCTATATCTCTGCATAGATTCATACACTGTAGAGACATCCACTTACTGCCATAAACATTTGATGTGTTCTTAAAATATAGAGCATAATGGGGGAGAAAATACAAGGTAGTGCTAAATAAAGCCTCATGCAAACATTCTGTCACCTGATCAGAATACAGAGTCCATCTGTACGTAAGTCCAGCTGCTCTGTGCAGCTCTAAAAGCACACAATACGCTTCTAGTGTCAGAAAACATAAATTACAATTAACCTTAGATGTTGTTAAGAAAGAGTCATTATCATTACTATGCAAAAACCTATTGGGACATGGCTAATTACTGGAATAAACACTCCAAGCAGAACACACATCGAACTTACGGCCATTGCTTCCTGGGATGTTAGAATGGATTGATGACACAGGAGGCGGTTTGTACATTAATAGGCAGGGTTTCTTGTTCCTAACTGCCACTGACTCTGCTACCCACAATGCACTGCTACCTCAAACTCCGCCTTCAAAATGGAATACAGATAAAGCAATACTGTAGTAGAAGTTTCTTTTTTTAGACTAAATTAATAAGACATATTTCTAACTAACCTTGGGCAGAAAATCCTGTATTCATCTCCCCTTACCTCTCATCTTTCAGCTGTAGGGGGCAGAATCTGGAACAGTTTTAGTATAAAGTTCTTGCTAAATGTGAAAATGTTTGAGCAGGTTGGACTTCAGAGGGTAAGGAGGTGTATCTCGGTGACATTTGGCCGTCCAGAGAGGAGGTCCAACAGATCGAGGAGGATACAGTCATCTCCTCCATCTTTAAGGATCTCAGGACGAGGATGGAGGTTAGAATCTGCTCTGCTCTTATGTTTATGGGAAACCTGTGATCCAAAAGGTTTTTCAGCATGTTTGCTTTCCTCTTAGAAAGAGAACACCTATTGGAACCAGATTGAATGTCCAGACTCTGTGCTTTTCCCATGGGATCCCAGATCCACATACATCCGCTGTCCTCCGTTCTTCAGCAAACTGGTGAGTCCTTCCACCTTCAACATGGATGTCCTGTCCCTTCTCCTGGACCACAGAACCACTCCTCCTTCTTTCATCCATGTATCCATTTTTTTTTTAATTCAGAGTAAAGAAGTTCCTGCTCCGCAGTCGATTGAAAACGCCCATGCCTTGCTTTTCCTCGGGGACAAGGTCACCACCGACCACATCTCGCCAGCAGGCAGCATTGCCAGGGTCAGCGCCGCTGCCAAATACCTGCAGAGCAAACGGTCAGTTTCCAACCGCAGCCACGATGGGCCCCTGAGCCACACAGCTGTCCTAAACCTGATCGACTTCTCCTCCAGATTGACCCCGAGGGAGTTTAACTCGTATGGCGCCCGCAGAGGAAACGATGCTGTGATGACCAGAGGAACCTTCGCCAGCATCAAGCTCCACAACCGCTTCATCGGCAAACCAGGTCCAAAGACTCTCCACATTCCCTCAGGCCAGACAGTGAGTAGAAACCTTATCACACTTAGCTTTGTTTGCTGGAAGCTTGAAGACACTTTTTTCTGAAAATTGCTCTCTCTTCTCCCTCCCTCCCCTCCTTTCCTTGCTTCCTTCCAGCTTGACGTCTTTGAAGCAGCCGATCGCTACCAGAGGGACGGCACTCCTCTCATCATCCTGGCAGGCAAAGACTACGGTTCTGGGAACTCTAGGGACTGGGTTGCTAAAGGGCCGTACCTCCTGGTAAATAATTTCAAAATGGATCCAATCCTTCAGATTTTGCTCATTAATTCATTAAATAACCACTGATTGACTTCCTGCTCTCTGCTGAGTGCTCGCTACAGGCTGTAGAGCTGGACTTTAATCGTTCTCTCTCAGCATGACGCAGCTTTCAGCCCTGCGCTCCGGTTAGGTGTTCAAATTGTTCGGATCGATACCTTGTCTGATGGTCTGTGTTTCCAGGGTGTCCGCGGCGTCATCGCAGAGAGCTTCGAGAAGCTTCACAAGAACCAGCTGGTGGGCATGGGCATCATGCCGCTCCAGTTCCTGTCTGGCCAAAATGCCGACACGCTAGAGCTGAGCGGGAAGGAGCGGTTTAGCATCATCCTGCCGGAGAGGCTGAGTCTGAGGCAGCAGCTCACCGTCAGGGTAGGGATCTGATCCTCAGCGACGTCCATTTAAATGTCGTCTTAGACCGTCTGCTGAGTCCTCTGTTCTTCTGTTTTCTTCCTGCAGACCAGCAAGGGAACGTCGTTCTGTGTCACAGCGCTGTTTGACTCCGATGTGGACCTGATCCTTTTCCAACATGGAGGGCTTCTTCGGTACGTCGCTCAGACTGTGGTGAAAAACGGCTCGCAAGCCGCCGCCGAATGAGCTCCATGAAGAGCAGCCATCTCTAAACCCCGCCCAGCTTCAACCTGAAGCATCCTATGAGTCAACACAAGAATGTTTCTGCTCACATGTATGAACCCAAGACGAAGAAATATGGATCCTCTGAAACGCAACTTGAACTGGGCCATAGCTGCCAAAGCTCTCTGTTCTTTCCAACCTGCATGAGTTTTAGGTCTATTAAGCAGAACTGATGTGAACCACAGAGGTGTTTATTTCTTTATTTGGCTTCAGATAAAAGTCACTTTTTATTTGCTGTGAAATCTCACCACAGTGTTGCGTATGTCAATCGTCACACTTCAGAACCTGACACTGGATCAGAACCAGGCCCAGCTTTACCTCCATGGTGGACTGATTAGACAACTTTTTTTTAATTGCAACTTTAAACCCCATTAGGTAAAAATCATACAAACAAGCTTAAATATATTCATACACCCCTACTAGTAGCTTTCTGTTTATTTGTGTTAAAGTGTTTGCCATCTGTTGCAGCTCATAAACGCATATATTATCCATTGATTAGTTTAGTCCTTATTAATTTGGTCCGATTGGGCTGCGGTGGAGGGGTTGACCTTCAGGATGTGGGCCGGGATTACAGCAGACTGTGTCCCAGGAAAGCATGACTTCATTGCAGAGGATGAATATTTATTTTTGATCCCAGTCCAGCTTGTAAGACCAGGAAGGATCAGAGAGATGCTCAATGATCGGGGTATGTAAACCTGTGGCTGCCATCAGCTCCCCTCCCAAACCTGCCATTAAAAATCTGGCTTTTTCTCAGCATAATGACTGATTTGGCTCCACGTGGAATTACAGTCGTCTCTCTCGTGGCTTAAGATGATGTCACTGCAAACACGGCTAACCTGTTTTTCACAGCTAATCAGCATCTTACCATCAGGGGCTGAAGCAAGGTTTGAGCTCAAGCGGCTCCATCCATGCCCTGGATTTACGCCGGACTGAACCATTAATGGCGCCCTTTACAGGTGCTGGTCATAAAATTAGAATATCATGAAAAAGTAGATTGATTTCAGTAATTCCATTTAAAAAGTGAAACTTGTATATTATATTCATACATTACATACAAACTCATATATTTCAGATGTTTATTTTGTTTAATTTTGATGATTACAAATAACAAATGAAAATCTCAAATTCATCATATCAGAAAATTAGAATATTACTGAAGACCAATAAAAACAAAGGATTTATAGAAATGTTGGCCAACTGAAAAGTATGAACATGAAAAGTATGAGCATGTACAGCACTCAGTATTTAGTTGGGCCTCCTTTGGCCTGTATTACTGCAGCAATGCGGCGTGGCATGGAGTCGATCAGTCTGTGGCACTGCTCAGGTGTTATGATAGCCCAGGTTGCTCTAATAGTGGCTTTTAGCTCTTCTGAATTGTTGGGTCTGGTGTATTGCATCTTCTTCTTCACAATACCCCATAGATTTTCTATGGGGTTAAGGTCAGGAGAGTTTGCTGGCCAATTAAGAACAGGGATACCATGGTCCTTCAACCAGGTACTGGTAGCTTTGGCACTGTGTGCAGGTGCCAAGTCCTGTTGGAAAATGAAATCTGCATCTCCAAAAAGTTGGTCAGCTGCAGGAAGCATGAAGTGCTCTAAAACTTCCTGGTATGTGGCTGCGTTGACCCTGGACCTCAGAAAACACAATGGACCAACACCAGCAGATGACATGGCACCCCAAACCATCACTGACTGTGGAAACTTTACACTGGACTTCAAGCAACGTGGATGAAGTGCCTCTCTTCTTTTCCTCCAGACTCTGGGACCTTGATTTCCAAAGGAAATGCAAAATTTACTTTCATCAGAGAACATGACTTTGGACCACTCACCAGCAGTCCAGTCCTGTTTCTCTTTAGCCCAGGCAAGACGCTTCTGACGCTGTCTGTGGTTCAAGAGTGGCTTGACACAAGGAATGCGACAGCAGAAACCCATGTCTTTCATACGTCTGTGTGTGGTGGTTCTTGAAGCACTCACTCCAGCTGCAGTCCACTCTGTGAATCTCCCCCACATTTTTGAAGGGGTTTTGTTTCACAATCCTCTCCAGGGTGCGGTTATCTCTCTTGCTTGTACACTTTTTTCGACCACATCTTTTCCTTCCCTTCGCCTCTCTATTAATGTGCTTGGACACTGAGCTCTGTGAACAGCCAGCCTCTTTAGCGATGACCTTTTGTGTCTTGCCCTCCTTGTGCAAGGTGTCGATGGTCGTCTTTTGGACAACTGTCAAGTCAGCAGTCTTCCCCATGATTGTGTAGCCTATAGAACTAGACTGAAAGACCATTTAAAGGCTTTTGCAGGTGGTTTGAGTTAATTAGCTGATTAGAGTGTGGCACCAGGGGCCATCAATTTTGAACCTTTTCACAATATTCTAATTTTCTGATATGATGAATTTGAGATTTTCATTTGTTGTCATTTGTAATCCTCAAAATTAAACAAAATAAACATCTGAAATATATGAGTTTGTATGTAATGTATGAATATAATATACAAGTTTCACTTTTTAAATGGAATTACTGAAATCAATCTACTTTTTCATGATATTCTAATTTTATGACCAGCACCTGTATATATGCCGAGTCATTCCCTCGGTGTGCAGGATTATTTCATACCTTAATCTGCGATAGAATAACTTTGTTTTTTTTTGCATTGTCAGCTGCCAAAATGATGCGTGTTTTCTTTGTTGGTGTTCTGAAGATTTCTTTTAGACGCATTTATCTGGTCGTTCCCCCGCCGTGGCTCATTGGACTGAGCCGCTGCCTCTATTCAGTTTGCCGGCCTTTTCTGATCAGGTGGATAACACGTTTTGAGGGATGGCAGGTTCCCAGCTAGCAGACCACATCATGTGACAGTTTGTATCAGCACATCTTAATGTAAATAGTTTTTAATAAATGGAAAAGCAAAGATGATGTAACTGCCTTATTTTACCATTTATTAATTGGAACCATAACTTTTATTTTCAGCCTCTCAGCCATTATATTGATTATATTCAGTATCAGGTCTCAGTGCTAAATTCCCAAATAATGACTGAAGCCAGTTTTACAGCATCATTAAAAGCTTCAGTTAAACTATTGAACCCGAGTCAGACTTTGGGCTGCTTCTTTAATGTATTGGTTGGTTTCTTCTGATGAGTCTGTCATAAAAAGGTGGCATCAAATTTGAAGAGTGGCCTCAAAGTCAGACGGCGACATCCTACCGATTTAGGTCTCCGTTAAAAAACATTGAATGTCAGCAAGTTTTTTTATTTCCAAACAGCAGTCTTCTCATTAATAAGCACATGGAGGCTAAAATCATTGCTTCATATTTCAGAATAAATGTATATTTGGAGGAATTAGGGAAAAACCTGCTTTAAATTTGATGGAATAATAAGATTTATTAAAGTTAACCAGAGCCAAACCAGAACCTCACCCTCCTGTGTTCTTGGGGTCATTTCCAGTTGGACTGAGCGGCCCTTGAACAATGGACAGGAACGTGACATAAAGGCGAGGTGGGTCTGGGAATGAAGAGATAATAGCTACAGTCAGAGCCACCATTAGACCACTCTAAAGGAATAAGGTGCCAGTAAATGTAAAAGCTGCTGACATGTTTCACCGTCCTTTTTACAATCATCCTCTTAAACTGCCATTTTTATTGCTTTCACCAGATTCTGTCATAAAATCAGTGTTGCAGTTATGCAAGATCGTTGTGCTTCACATTGACTTTGAACTTATTCCACATTTTACAGGTTTGCCTTTTATTAAAAATGAGGATTTCTAACAGAATAAACACATCAAATCTAAATTACTTGGTTTTAGGTGGACAAAAAGAATATGTTCACCAAGGAACCTCAGGGCTGCATGCTTAGCATGCTAACCTTTTTTCCCCTAACGATTAAACGCATCATGCGGCACAACTTACAAAACCTTTCAGTTCTGAGTTAGTGGGGAAATCCCAAAACCTTTGTGTTTTTAAGAAAAGGGCTTAAAAAAAAGCTTGTTTCTAACCAAGCTTTATGTACTTTAAGCATCTCTGGACTCCATGGCAGGTTTCTGACCTCCAGGTGATGCTCTCTTGGATGTCAGAGTTTCCTGAGAAATGTCCTGCAAAACTGAAATGTTTCTACAAAAGATTTTCATGAAAAAGAAGTATCTAAAACATTTCCAAGAGTAAACAGTGAAAATTTTATTGATTTTTTTTTAAATGTCTGATACAGTGCATGTCCTGACATTACATTAGTGACACAGTAGGAGGGCAAACAGTTTTAGTAATGTGGTGTAAAATCATGTAAATAAACAGGGGGAAAAAAAGCTCAGGATTTTTTGGGATCTATGAAGAGAAAGAAACAAAACAAAGCAGGTATGTGATTTCCTCTGCTCAGCAGGAACATGAGTTGCTCTGGATTTTAAACTCCCTCCTGTTTGCTGGATGCCGCTAAGCTGCACAGTCAGATTCTCACACTTTCTATTTATGATAACCTACAAAAAATTTCTTTGTTTTTCTGCTTCTTCCTTGGATTATACAAGTTATTAAAAAAATAGCTTAGTTTTTAACGGATGTTTCAAACGTTTGGAATATCAGCAGAAATTTTAGATTTTAAAGTCAAAACTGACATGTTGCCCTTAATTTTGGTGCAGGTGGCATTAGCTCATCTGAAGAAACAGAGGACTGAGAATTCCATAAAGCAGAACAGAAAACAGTCCTACCAGCTAAAGCTTGTTGAGATCCATAAATCCCAGTTTGACGCCATGGCTGCAACCTGCTGAGTCTTCTATAAGCCTGCTGATGGCTGGTAGATTGCTGATTGATCATGGACACGATGACAAACAGGCCCAGACATGCTCATCTGTTTCAGGAACACAGCCTCAGCTCCACTCACATCATCTCCAAGTATAAAGGCACATACAAGTTTTTCATGACTGAAAAAGTGAACAAAAAAAAACCCACAGCCCCGTTTCAGCCCCTCTACTTTATTCTGCAAAAGACAAATAAACCAACTAGTGCTTGAAGATAATCCAGAGGCTAGAAGTGCTCAAAAACGTGATCTAATCCCTTTGAGGTTTCATCACAAGCTGGAAACGGAGCGAGACTCTCCGCCGCCTTCGGCCTAACCTCCTCTGCAGGAGGAGCCACTGAAAGGAGATCCTCCTCTCCCATAGGGGGCGCTGCTCTGGCCCATTCACTAGCTCAGAAACTAATGCAATCATTTAGCTACAATCCTTTCATTTCTAGCTGTTCATTTTTTTTCTCTAGTAAGAAAATATTGTGGAAGGATAAATGAAAATATACAGTTATTAATACAACAGAATACAGAGCTATATAGTAAAGATGATTGTATTACAAAACATGTTCATGTATCTCCCTTTTCAATGCACACATTTCTTGCTTTCAAGGCAAAAGAGGTAAAGTGTATAAAGAAGGCAGAGGGTCAGCTGCTAGGCGATGGCTTTGGCCTCAGGTAGGAACGCCTCCCAATACTTGATCAGCTGAAAGAGACAAAACATATGAGTGGGAGCTGTTCCCTCTAATTTCACATCTTTGAAATCCACAGCCTCTCCTGGCTTTGGCTGCAGAGGCATTCAGGTTTATATCAAAGCAGTAAAAAAAAACTTTTGGTGTTCAGGATACGCTTATTCAATGCATTTTAAAAGCAAGAATTTACCTCAAATCTTCACAAAGGGTCTAAATTATATGAATGAGCTCAAATAATTAAACTTTCAGAGGTTTTTGGATGAATGGTCCTAAAGAAGCTGGCTGGAGTTCCAGCATTAAAGAGGCATGAACTGCAGCTCTCTTCTACTCCTTCTTGTATTTAAATTTTTCTATTTTCTCACCTTGAGAAATTTCTCACCTTGACTTCTGATTAACTACAAAATCCATCTACAACATAAGGCTTCGATTGTTTGCTGGGTCGGACCCATTCAACATGGATGATTGACTTCACATCCGCAGAACAACGTGAGAACTTCTGACCCAAAGTACATTCAGGAAAACAGGCCCCCGCATTATAGATGGATGTGCGCTGAACAACTGAGCCGCCAAGCTGCTCATCAAACCATGACTTGACTGTTAAGGGTCATAAAAAGGATATTTTAAAGATATTTTTCTGTAAAAACTCATAAAATGTCTTTAAATAGAAGGGCCTCTACAAACAGCCCCCAAACAATTGCCCCATTTCCACTTCCCTTGTGAAACCGATCCGTGCATAGTTTTTTGACCAAGCTTGGATTGGTTAACTGTGCAGATACAGATACACATCACAATAGCACGGTTCTTTGCTCCTATCTGCGGTCAATCATACTACAGCTCTCAATGCGGGAAAGACGCAAACAAAAATGGCGGCGCCCACAACATTCAGGATCGTATGTGCCTGGATAGCGTCCTCTGCCCAAATTTCACTAAGAGCCTCAGTCTCAGCATCGTCCCAGGTCGCACCGCGCTCTTTTCATGCAGTGTATCGTTAATAAGAGAAGTTTCTGCTGTGAACAGGTGAAAAGATCTGTGAATTCCAAAGCCGGTGTAGCTACCAGAACTGCTCCCTCCCCTTCTAATGACTTAATCATACGGCAAATCTATTCAGACAAACTATTGCACCTCTTTTGGAGTCTCAACATATTATTACTGATCATTTCATTGGTGATCTAAAGTAGCCAAAAGTAGAAAACAATCATTGTCAGTCTTAAAGGAAAGTACTGCCTTCTACGACTGAACTTATTTTTATTCTTTTTAAGATCGGAGGAGGACAAATGGGACATCTTAAAAAAATACTTTTGTGGAGATTTTAGACAAATAAAACAACAGTTATTCTACTTGTAGCACAGCTAGCCACAGCGCTCCCACTTTATATCAACCGTTTTTTTCAGTTTTGTTATGGTTCAGGTAAAACTTCATCGGTTATTAGACAGGCTAATGCTACAGATGCTCCCGACTCGGCACATGGACGTTGTGTGATGTTATTATCGTTGTCTGGGCAAACACAATGTTTTACATCATGTGGCAACGTTCAGCCAATCATGTAGCAGAAGGTCACTGGCATGCTCAGGGCCAGAGCAGATCTGGTGCATACAGCGGACACCCTGCGAAATGAGTCAGCTCATTCACTCTTTGTTATCAGAGAACCGAACCAGAACTGGACCGTTCCGAGCCCTACGGATGAACTAGTTCTAGATCTAGCTCAGTTTGGTTGTGTCTGGCACGGTCCAGTTCAGTTGCGTTCCGTTTACACTCAACAGTTATCTTGGTGACCGTGCTCGGACGGTTCCCAGCAGTTTTAAAAAATTGCTAGTGTAAATGGGAGTATAGAGAGCAGTTCCAGAAGGCCTGCTTCATCCGTCCCTCTGCTGTTCAGACAGATTTATGGAATGTGAAGGTATTCCAGAGAGGAGAAGAAAAACTGCCCCGTAGCATGATGCTAGCAATAATGCTGCCTGTTCTTTGTGTTTTATACATTTCTATACAGACTTCTGGGCCCTTCTTCTAACATTCAACCTTCAGATCATCTCTGAGCAGATGCACATTTCATTTCAGATAACAGTTGATGATTTAGCAGCAATTCCTCGCTTAGTCTCAGTCTGTGTTTAATCTCCATCTATTCACAGTGGTAGAGATTAGGATTAAAAGCAGTTTCCAGCATGTTGCAGTTTATGACAGGCCGGATTTATTTGAAGATCTTAGTTTGTTTCTGCTGAACAGAACTGAATAAAAGGAAGAGTTTGGGTCATGTTGCCTCATTTAACCCCAAAGACCAAAGCCAACCTTCTGGAAGGATCTAAACTAACTGGAAACAAATAGTATTTTTCAAGTAGATGTGCTCACACTTTCAAGATTTGCTTTAAATATATTTTCTAATAAACTGCAGTCAAATTTAAATCCCTTAAAAATATAGCTTTGATGACTTCAAGAAGAACAGGATAACTGTAGGAAACAGAGAAATGATAATCAGTCTGAAGAAGAGCGTCTGACCGACTCAGACGTAGAACTAAAGTTATCCTGACATGAACGCATCTCTGAACCCAGATTAGAACCAGCAGCCTTCCTCTGGCGGTGTGAAGGTCTCCCTGTGGAGGAGACCTGGATTTCTGTGACCTTAATGTGGTCACAGAATCCCCAAACTGATATCCTTAAAGATTATATCAGTTTGTCCCTTACTGCTCAATGGACTCTGATTTGAGGTAAACAGAGGAAATATTGTGGCTCTCTGTGGTAGAGTTGGATGTATAACAGGAGTATTTTTGCTTATATTAGAAGATAAGCAGAAAAATGTAAAGATGCATTGATATATCTGTACGCCTGTGATTAGTATTTGGCCCTTTTGTTTTTGGACGTTAGTTTATCGGCTCATGTGTTTCCATTGTCATCTAACCTTATTTAAAAACTTTTCTGATGGGAAAAAAATGCAAACAATCTAATAAAACTTGTTCCCCAGGTTGTTGTTCCTAAAAGGCATTAAAGTTGAAATCCTCCAGCCATGATGGAGGGAAGCAGACTCACCTGATGCTGAGACTGAAGGAGAGACTCCAGGTATGTGATTATCTGCCTCTTAAAATTCTTGGTCTTTTCTTTCTGTTAGAAGACATTTAAAACTGGATCATCCGTATTTATCTGAGGGAAGTTTAGCTAGAAAGAAAAAAAAAGGTTGTACCTCGAAGCGGACGACTTCCTTGCGCACGGTTGCAGAAACTCTCTCAAATTCTTGCTCATACTGAGTCACTTTGGCCTCCCACTGTTTTCAGGGACAGAAACAAAGATCAGTTTTGAATTTGTGTAGCTTAAGGTGTTGAAAATAAAGAAAATAAAGACCTCAACAATCTCCTCCTTGGCTAGCTGCAGCTTGTCGGGCTTGTTGGCCCACAACAGTTTGGCCTCCGTCTCCCTCTTCTTCTGCAGCATAGCCTGAGCGTCCTGCCAGCGCTGCCACGCCTTCATCCGCTGGTCAAACGACCCCTGCAGGCAGAAAACTGCAGCGTTCTACCTCTGGCTCCAGGAAGCTGTTGTTTCTGTGTAAAGTGGTGGTTCGCCGACGTACCCGGACTGCTCCCAGCAGGCGGGTGAAATCTGCGATCAGTTCAGCGAAGCTGAATGTGTCGTTGGAAGCTTGGTCCTGGTGGAGCTGCTCCATCTTGTCCTCCACCTCGGCCAGCTGAGAGAGGGCTCGGGACAGGGCGGTGTTGTCCTCTGCGCTGCCCAGCATGGCAGCACTCTTGGCAAAGCTGGCTGTGTTCAGGGACAGCTCTGAACGAGCAGAAGGAAAAAACGGAAAACTGATATAATACTTCCTGATTCGCTGAAGGGAAAAAGCATGAATGGAGGAAATCCTGGTGGATGTCCCGGGAAAACGCTTCCCTTTACCTTTTCTGTGAACAACCAGGGACTCAACCAGAGCATGGAGCTTCCTAAACTGCTGATCTGCTGATTCCACCTCCTGCAGTTTCTCCTCAAACCACTAGAAGAGAACAGCACAAAAAACAAACTAAATGAGCAGCTACTTCCTCACAGGGACACATCCGTTCATCACATCACAAAATACCAGCTGACATACGGCAAAATTTCCTGTGGTGTACGCCATATGTGGGGCCATAAGTTAAGGTAAGTTATCTGATCGTTTACATGCGTTAAATGTACATCACTCATAAGTCATGGCGTCTAGCCTATCCAGAAACTACGAGTAATGTAGGGTTGAGGAAAACGTCATTTCTCCCCCAGCCTGCATCCCCATCATAGGTGAGCGAAAAGGTGAATGTGATGGATCCTACCTATGTTCACAACCAACCAACTTTTTTTGCAACTGCAAACCTTCTTTTTTATTGATTCTTTTTTTTTCTGGCAGTTGGTAAACAGCAGCTAGGTTAATACCGCGATCAAAGACATCTTTTTATGCAGCCCAGGCGCCTCTGAGGGCATTGCTGCTCCCCTACGGTGCAGAGATGCTCCTGAGGGGAGCAGCTTTAACTGATGCTTTCTAATGCCCATCAAATGATACACAAGGATCATTTCATGTGCATTATGCATAAGTTAGGCTGTTGTTGGACATACGCTTTGGACTTGTTATGAATACTCTATGTTTTCGCCCATACTTGAAAAAATACATCAGAAGTTCATCGTATGCCAGTGTTTTAGGATATTCCGGGACGTCAGGCATACGCTGCCTAAATCAGCAAGTTGCGACAGGAGCCCTAAACCTAGACTCCGTTAACCCTGCCCTGTTCGCCCGCCATGGTAACCAGGTTTATTTATTCATTTTTTCCAGAACTGTCAAATCCATCTGTTCCATTAACAGGCTGCAGCCATGAATTCCTTCTTTCTAGCCTCTTTGGTTGGTGTTAGCATTTTGCCCACTCTGTCAAGATCAGGTTGGGATTGAGAAGTTATTGACAGCAATAGGAGCTCATTTAGTTCTGTCTGATCGATGTTGCACCACTGCAGGAAAATATGATGCCTAATGACTAAATCTAACTAACAAAGCGCCAGAAACTTTCTTCACAAAAGCTGGAAGCTGAGCCTTAAACAACCCAGAAGCAGTTTTTGTTTGATGCTTTCAGGATTAAAGCTACCAAACTGTCATCAAACTTTGGTGCCACTCTATGACAACATTTGAATTTGTAAAACCAAGAGAGGATTTCCTCTTGTGAAAATGTCAGGATCAGGAATTTAGGTTTACACACTCACCACATCCGACTCATTCATCTTGATGGTCATTTTACTGACAGCATCTGTTGCCTTGGTGATCATTTTCAGGAATCCCGCTCCGCTCAGTGCCTGGGTGCTGTGAGCTCTGGGCAGCTGAAGACACACGTTACACAACATCAGTAGCAACTCAAAAACAAACCATCGTTATCCCCTCAGAACTAAATGGGAGGAAAATTCAGCATTCAGAGTTTCTCTGTAAAATCAATCAGACTAAATCATTGCCTGATCTAAACTGTTTTTACTGTTGACAGGATAAAACACGCAGCTCACTTCCTCTTTCTCCAGAAACTCTCTGACATCAGGGTCTTGCAGGAGCATCGGGTGATTCACCACCCTCTGGAGATATCTGGGGAAAAAATGCAAGGCTCAGTTAATCCTGATGAAACATTTAACGACTGTTTTCCCAGCCAGGCAGTCATCCTCACCTTTCCAAAGCACCCCTCCTCCTTTCATGAAAGTCTGCGGATGAGGAATCTTCCTTTCCCACCTTTACTTTTGTCATCCCTGCACAAAGAAAACAAGTATTCACACCCCAGCATGAAACATGGTGGTGGCAGCATTAGTCTGTGGGGATAAGACAGATGGAGCTGAGATAATGCTGGAGCTTCGCTTTCCAGCCCCAGCTTATCTACATCAGTCTAGTGGCCTAGTCAAAGTCCAACAGAAATCAAAGAAAAAAGATTTTAAAACTGCCTTAAAAATTCAAGCTAGGGACTAAACCTCCTGTCCTTGTTTTGTTAAGTTTGTTACCAGTTTTATCTACTTTTTTAATGATTCTAATCATTTAGAGCAGTGGTCTCCAACCCTGGTCCTCAAGATCTACTGTCCTACAGATTTTAGATGCATCCCTGCTTCAACACAGCTGAATCAAATGAATGGCTTGAAAAGGTAATCAATCATTTGATTCAGCTGTGCTGAAGCAGGGATGCATCTAAAATCTGTAGGACAGTAGATCTTGAAGACCAGGGTTGGAGACCACTGATTTAGAGAGTAACATCCAGCTAGTAATTATAACCTACACCTTTGGTTGATCACATGAAATGTACAGTAGCAGCCGTTCAAAATGGCCTTTCCCAGTCAAAAGCCAGCCTACTTCCCTGCAACTCCCAGCAATATCCCCTCCAACTTCCAGCCACTGGAATGATTCTGTACTCTAACTCCACCCTTTCACTGACCTACAGGGTCTGATCATGAAAAAAATGATATTTTAGGTTTTTAAAGAGGAACTGTATGGGACTAGCCAAGGACCCATCAGAGAAAGAGGGGAAATTCTGAATGGCTACTACTGTATGTTTTTAAATTGGAGTGATTTTCCACACTGGGTCAACCTAGGAGGCTTTTCTCTGGAGGCGGAGGCACGATTAGACCGTTGGGACCATGTTTTTCTGAGAGCTTCTCGTAGAGGCCGAGGAAGTCGCTGAAGCGCCGCTTCACCGTGAAGGTTTTGCTGCGGAACATGGGCAGGGTGGTCTGCAGGGAAAAGCCAACATGTCAGCAGGTCGGTCTTCAAGCAGCAGGTTTATTTAGCTCTTACTTCATACCTGTGTTGATACTTTATAGGCCATGTAGGCATTCATACCGTCACCTGGAAAACAACAAGATCAGGCTCTATTTAGTAAGATCTGATGAATTAAACCACATAAATAATGATTGGTGCAAAAAAAAAAAATGTCCCCACCTATTTTTTCAGGGTCTTTCACAAAGACATTAATGTCAAATTTATCCTGAAGCTCCTCTTCCTCTTCTTCAATCTGTAAATGTGAACCAGAAACATAAAGCGACACCTTCTTCCTCAGACACCAAACTAATGGCTACAGAGAGCCCCGCCTTGGTAGGCAAAGGTAGGAACGTGAATGAATAAACCAGAGGGGCGCGTACCTCTTCTGGGGGAGCAGGCTGGGATTTGGCGAGGCCTGCGGTTGCTGAGACGGAGGTGGAGGGTTTGGTTGCTGCCTCTTTCCTCCTCTCGGTCCTTGGACTATCCAGAGAAAGCTCCACCGTGGCTTCTGATGGACAGAAAGGAAGAAAAAAAAGGAAAACTAGCTTTGAACTTTGATCTTTACACATTTAGCAGGAAATATAAACTTAAACTGATTGGAAACCATCAGCCCACCAGCAAATAAATCTGAATCCTCCTCAGAATGGACTCCGTTGGTCTTGGAGTTCACCGCTCTGCTGTTTGGTGCCGAGCCGACTGCTTCCTCGGTGAAGAGGTCTGCAGGTGGTGCTGCGGCAGCTGGAGGGGCCGGGGCGGATTTCTCCTTCTGCTCCATACTGGTGGCTTTCTTCGACACGGCCCCCAGCGGCTCGCCGAACAGATCCTCATCGCCGTCACCAAACAGGCTTTTCTGAGGCTGCTTGGCAGTTTGAGTCGGAGGCGGTCCGGTGAAAAAGTCACTTCCCTCGTCGTCGAAGAGGTCGATCACTGCCCCGCTGGGTTTTATGGCACTGGACGCAGAGGCAGCTGTTGAGTCCCCCAGAAGGTCCACCAGCGGGTCGCAGACGGCTGGTTGCTGTGTGCTGATGTCTGACGAGCCACCCAGGTCCATTATCGGAGCAGCAGGGGTTTCCTGTTTGGCATTGCTTTTTCCATCACCGAGTAAATCTGTTGCCCCATCGCTGCCTTCAGCTGTAACATCCACTTCTTCTCTTTCAGCTGCCGCTTTACTTCCAAGGACATCAACGAAATCATCCGAGGCCTGATCCAAAGGGCTCTCTGCTGTGGCAGCAGACGCCGCTGACACATCCTTAGTCAGGTCCTCGAACATTTCAGAGGGAGATTTGTTTTCCGTGTGGCTGCTGAGGGGCTCCATCAAAGGATCGCTCATGAGGTCGATGGGCTGACTGGCGGGTGCAGACGTGTTCTCCTTCGTGGCCATGGGAGTGTTGGTCTGGAGATAAAGGAGAGGGTTTACTATTATTATCTTTACATAAACATCAACTTGGAACAACAAAAGCAAAACTTGGCAACACCTAAGCTGTCAATCCTGCAGCACAAACCCCCCGTTCTCTATTTATTCAATAATAATAGTGCATAGGGAGAGAAAACAAAACATTATTCCCTTTTACTTGGATACAACTGATGAAAGAACAAAACATCCAAAGCAGCCGGCTGGATTACCAGAGCAGCAAACAGTCACTACTGCGTCAGATTCTTGGATTCAAGCTTGTTTCTGAGAGGAGGAACAAGAGACCAATGCTAAACAGGTGGATGTCAAGGTAAAGAGGGACCCAAGAAGTGACTCTCTTACAGAAAAGGTGCTTCTAGAAGCTGTAACTTTGACTTAAATAACACAAAGAATTGCCTTTAACTTTGCTAAAAGAGTAAAAAGGTTCCTTCAACCAAAGGAACCGTAATGAGCAGTTATTGACCCGGCAGAAACAGATCCCAAAGAAGCTCAGACTGCTTCTACAAAGTAGTGACACAACCCAATAAAAGGGGTTGTGTCACCAACTCCTCTGCTCATAACGACATGTGGAAAGTTCAAGGACTGTAAAACATTTTACTAGGCAGCTATAGTGAGAGGAACAAAAACAAAATGCCCTGATGGGCGTCCAGAGCTCAGGTTGAAGAGGAACAGGCCCATCTCACCATGATGCCTTTTCAAATAAGCTAAACAATACATCTGAAATTACACCTGGTTCCTTTATTGACTTTGATGGCCACACTTTGCTAAATCTTTGTTAGGAAACACAGTTTGCTGCAGGAGGGAAAAAACAAACAGAAAAACCACAACGATTGCCCGTGGGAAACAGACAAGTTTTTTTGGGTGTAGTTGCAAATCCCCTTCCAGGCAACTCTGAGTTGATAGATTACCCAGATCACCCCCCCCCCCCCCCAAACAAAAAAAAAGGAAAGCAGCTCTGCTAACTGAAACATCAAAAAATGCTGACTGCAGTGATGAGTCAAACCTTAGAGAGGAAAAAGGCAGCAACTTTTGCAGTTTTTCATCTGAACTTTTGACTGAGAAACATCCGGGTTCTGACCACGTGACCACTGCAGGTTCACGTGATAGAATGAAGAAGGAGCCAGCTTTACCAGCTCCATGCAAACTGAATTAAAACAGCCTGGAAAACAGTCAGAAATGCCCTTAACCAACCACAGACTGCCGATCAAGCCACCGACTCCAGGCTCTAGCTAACGCTACCCACGCGTGGCCTTGAAGGCAGCACACCCTAAAAAAATCTGGCTAGTTGCAAGTCCACGCTGGATAGTGGAAGTGCGATTAAAAAAAAACCCAAAACAACATAACCCAAATCACACGTTTCAGAAAGCTAATGGGAAGTTGATTAGAAAAAAACTGCTGATCAAATTCCGCGTGATATGAAACTTTTAGAAAGGCGCTGATGCGTTCAAATACAGTCGGAGCTGTTTGGAGAAAGGTAGGAGAGAGCCGCTGCTGCTCCGCTTCATTATAAAATTATGCGGAAGGTTTGGGTTAAATTAAGCCAGAGAGCAAAGCGATGTGTCCAGAGGGGTTGAGTTGATGAGTCTCGGTGAGCAGCAGCTGTTAGCTCCCCTGTTGGTAACAGCTAGCCTGACCACCGCTCCGGGGAGACGTACCGCACTCAGGAAAAGTTCTTCACCGTCGTCCTCGTCGCTGTCTCGGCCTCGGACTTCTTCAGGATCCTGAGCATCCTGGTCCTCGGTGTCTGGGAACGGAGGAGGGCTGCGCTCTGAGCTGGTCGCCATCTTCGCTTTCTTTTTTAAAATAAAACCAAAAAAAGCGAAGCGGAGGTAAAGTTACCCCCTCTAACCGCTACAACCTGTTTATTTGTGTGTGGCTGTCAGGTAGCCGCTAATACCGAGGCCAGAGCACCGTCACGCCGCCCGCTGTCTGCAGATTGACAGCACCGAGCAGGAGGAGCGGAGACGCTGCGCCCAGGACGTGGAAACCGCGGCTGCCCTTTTTTACTTCCTGGTTCTCCTGCTGCTCCTCCTCCTCCTTCTTCTTCTTCTGCTGCTGCTGCTGTGGTGGGAGGCTAGCCTCGGTGTTAGCCCGTCACTCAGCTGTTATGAGACTCAGCCACAGCTGAAGGAACACATCTCCCACACAGGACCAGAGGAACAGCGGCTGTCAGCGGGAGAATGTCCCGCGGTGTCAGCGGCGCAGACCGGGAGGCCAGCAGGCCGCTGCTCGGCGGAGATCCGCTCAATCCAACCGGGCTGGACTCGGATGAAGGTAAATCTCCATCAAACTTAAACGATGGATGGCTGCTATGGATCCTTATAACTTTATGAAAAAACACAAGTGAGCGCTTTCATTCATCAGTAGAAACTTTAAAAGTTAATCTCTCTTTTATTTAGGTTAGAGTGTAAATAAATAAAAGAAAAGCATGAAGGCTGCTGGTAGATTTCTAAAATGGGATCAGAAGGGATTTAGGGATGCAAAGATCTGACAGCTCTAAAACTTTTTCAAAGAAGTTTAAAAAACAATCCACTGGACTTTGTTTCTAAGTCTTAAGAGGTTTCTGTTCCCATCCAGGAAGCTTTTTCACTTCAAAATGTCAAAATATACAATTCTGCTGGTGAGCAAACAGATGACCTCATGCTGTCTGCATGTTCACAGAAAACCAAGATTATTTAGCATTATTTTAAATATCGATGTCATGATCTTATTTTTCCATCCATAGAACTGTTGCATATAGACTCTGAGGATGGGGGATGTTATAAGGCAGACATCTCTTTAAAGTAATGACATGAGACATGTAATCCTGGGTAATCAATAGAAGCAATCAGCTGATTCCTAACATCTCTAGGGAGCTTCCTTTTCCAAACCTCTGCTCTATCGTATCAGCTCATCAAAATGAATCAATTATTTTACAGTCACACGGTGAGAGTTAAATAAAAAGTTTGGTTAAAAGTAAGACCAAAAAACGAATTCTTTGCTGTGAATTCAGGATTATTGTTGGATTTTTGCCACAACTTAATTTGTTTTATTCCAATAAACATAATCTTCTGCTTAAATAATAAAAGCACTCTCAATTAAGAAAACAGTCAAAATAGATGTTGGTAGTTAAAATTATTATTATATGAAAATGAGAAAGAAACTTAGCCGCTACTGTTCTTTTGCAAAAATATTCCTTTATTTCCCTGTAATGTTTTATATGCAATCCTTAGTTATTTTTGGAATTTGCTTAAACTTGCTGCCTTTTATTTATTTATTTATTGTTTTACAGTCTTAAATAAAATCCAAATTATACCTTTGCTGAGGTCATCATTTATTTCAGGGTTTAATTTACAAAGTTTTTAAAAAAGTCCTGTTTTTTATATATATTATTTTTTTTACAGGCGAGGTCATTTTTAACCGAGCGGCGGCGAGCGTTTCTGATGAAGCTGGAACCAAAAGGCTGAGCTATGAGGAGGCGGTGGAAGAAGCAGGTAATCTGAAGTTTTCCTTTATCACTGTTTTATGCTGTAATGAAGCTTCATCTTTCAGCCTTTGGGAAAAACAAAAGACAAAAATCTATACATTTTTATAAATCATGCTGAGATAAAATTAAAATCTATTAAAAGTATTGTGGATGATTTATTTGATTTATTTTTTTTAAAGACCTGCCCTTTCCACATTAATTAAAATGCACATGCACAACCCTGTACCTGCTTCCGAGAGGGAACGCATATTAAATGCATTTGAGAGAGCATGCATTTCTCCTCGTGCACGCTCTGTTTAAAAGTTGCTGTTCTCATTGTTCATACAAGCTTCCTGTGTCCGAATGACCGCACTAACCCCTAAATCCCTCAATCACTATACAGAGCGGAGACTATACAGTGGACTTCATAGTGGACTCAGTTAACTGACCGTTCGGACAGATGATCGCTGCTTTTTGCTTCCCGTTGGTCAAGTAACTCCTCCTCCACTGCATGGTGCCCGCGCCATCTTTGGTATTAGTTGCTGCTGTCGGGTAGTGACAACAGTAGTGACCGCTATGACAGCAAATCCCGTGCTGTCATTGCACATGCTGTCATAGCTCTCTGTGCAAAACATTATAGGATATATCTGCCTCTTCGGAGGCTTTTCTTTTCTTCTCATACACTTCGTAAACACATAGGACCGCCTTACATGAACAAATCACCAGAATGATTGACAGTTAGGAGGACCTCTTATTTAGATGATCCACCTGGAAATAAAAGATCCTCCTCTATACCTTTAAGTTGTATGAATGCAGTTCACACTGGAGATCGCATTCAAGTCGCATATATTTGGAAATGTGAACGACCATGCAAAAGAATCGGATAAAAAAAAAAAAAATCATAATATAGCATCAAGGCCTGCAGGGGGAACGTAGCCTTAGAGACCCAGTTCACTTTCTGCTCTGGAAACATTGGCGTCGTTTCACGTTGCTTTCTTCCCCCCCACCTCTGCCTTGCTTTGTCCTGACCTTGTTTCCATCAGACATCGGTTGTAAGGCAGAGATGGAAGTGACTGAGAGCAAAAGCTCAATGGCTCTTTAGTATGTATAGTATGAATAGATCTATCCCATAATGCTCTGCACAGAGACCTCTCCGCGCAGAGCATTATGCTATATATCTGCCTTATCTGAGGCCTTTCTTTTCTTCTCATACACTTCATAGACTCTTTTTCTTTTAAGACCGATGAGAAGTGAGCTTGAATGACTGGCTGAAACCGTAGCTCACCACATGGCTGAAAGTGCGCATGTGCAAAAAGCTATTTTATTACCTTTTGGAGTTTTTTAAGCATATGGCGGTCTTGAACTTAAAACGTTTTTCTTTTTGTCAATGGCTAAAGGGATACACATCCGTCAAGGTAGTTTAAGGTGTATTTTTCGTACAAAACTAAAGGGATAAAGGGGGATAAACCAAAGGGATAAACAGGACTAGCATGCATGTATGCAAATCTGACGCCTGCATATATATATATATGCTGGTCTGACAGAACAAGTGCCTTACATAAACATTTCACCAGAATGATTGACAATGAAGAGGACCACTTATTTAGATGATCCACCCGGAAATAAAAGAGCGTCCTCTATACCTTTAATATGACATAGCGACATCTGCATCTTATTTTTAAACATGCGTGGTGTTTAGAAGTAAAACTTTGATTTGATCCGTGGACAGATGTGGAAGAAGGAAAAGAAAAGCCCTTTAAGTCTTCTGGATGAGCCTTTACTGGCTAACGTGTCTCCTGTTTGTCCTTGCTTTGCTCTCAGGTTTTGGTTTGTTCCACTGGCTGCTGCTGGTGGTGTGCGGCTGGGCCAACGCCAGCGATGCCGTGGAGATCCTGTGCGTGTCCTTCCTGCTGCCCACGGCGCGCTGCGATCTGCTGCTGAGCTCCTCGGACATGGGCCTGCTCACCGCCAGCATTTTCCTCGGTGAAACACTGAAAAAACCATCATTCGTTACTTAGTGGTCTGAACAGCAGCTTCAGCCTGATTAGCTAGAACAAACTGAAGCTCTGTCTGCTTTTCCACTGTTAGTCTATTGATTTATCATTTCAATTGTGCAACACATTTTGCAAAACACACAATGTTTTTTTGAACCTCTGCTCTTGTTTGAACATTGTTCTTCATTAACTTTAGCTGCTACTTGCAGTAGGACTATTTGCACATTTTAGTACCAATTTCCCTGTTCTTGAGTAGCAAAACCAAATTATATTGGTTTCCTTTGTAGACCAGGCTTATTTTTATTGAAAAAAAAATGGAGAAAAGGTTTTAATTTAAAATAACCTCTAAGTCTTCTTACAAGAAAACGTAAAACAACAAATGAGTCTTTAATTAAGGCAACTGGTTTAAGTTAACAGAAAAAAATCAGAATTCAGTGAATTTCCAAGCGATAAAGATGATATGAGACGAGAGAAAGAAACAAACATCTGTTCACATCTCTGTACGAGGGTTTGACACTTGACTATAGATGGATCGTTTAATGAATACAATAAATACATTTCTATTTCTACATCTAGGACTGGAGGAATATGATGAAAAGGTAGAACTCTTTTGCAGTTAAATGTCTATCAAAACGGTTTAACTTTATTTAGAATCTTTGAAAATAGTCCTGATTTGCAGAGGAATGTTTTAAAGCTTCAATTTTAATTTAAGGAATTAAAAAAAAGGCAGAAGCTGAGTATCCTTCATTATCATGCAAATGATACAGACAGTATAAAGACTTTCTGCATAAAAAGCTGCGTTCTCAATATTTTAAAATATTTAATCGTCATCAGGTCATTCAGGCTAACATATATCCATTCTTGACAAACAGGCGGGCCGAACAAATTCCAGCTCCTACGTTCACATCGGACCTGCAGTATTTACCCATTTTACTAGGATATTCCAACCAGACTTCTTAGAAGATGTAAAGATTATTAACCCCTGTTTATGTTTACAGAGTCTATATGATTTATTTCTATCTCTTTTGTTTTACATTCATGGCTTCAGAAGTTTAACTTAAAGCTGAAGTCTGTAAGTTTTTAAAAAATCACTTTTTTGTCATATTGGCTAAAACTGTCCCTATGCCCAGACAGCAGTACATGTGATATGTAACCTGTGAAAAAAACTGCTTCAATTGGTCCCGCCTACTGCCTGTATTGCAATCTGGAAAGAATATTTCGGGACGAGACAAAACAACCAATCACAGCCAGAGGAGCGTCTGATGGAGTGTCAATTACAGCTCACACATGCTGAATCCCGCCCCCTCCCTCTCATCGCTGAACCTGCCGCCCGGCTGCTGCAGTCAGGAGGACGCGCATGGAAGTCATGGCGGAGCGACAGCCACCAGCGAAAGAGAAACTGCCCTTACTGCCCCTGCCGACAACTGCTTACACGGCAAAGACTTCAAAGAAGAAGATGTCAATTGAAGAGCTGCCGCGTACGCTGCTTGGACGCTTCTGGTCGCATGCGGAAGCCGCGCAGAAGCGGTGAGAGGGTGGGGCTTGGAGGTGGGTCATGAGTGAAGCAGAGAGGGTGGGGGAGTGGCGTGAAACCTGTTTTTCTTCAAATTTTCAGTCGAAGTCTGCTCTCTTCTCAATGTTACAGACTGCAGCTTTAAGTTACATAATAAATAATAAACAAACAGCATGTACTGCTTTCCCTCAGGAAGGTGACCTTAATTTAAAATGGGAACAAAATTTATCTGTAAAAAAAAAAAGCTTTAAAACATTCATTTTTCAAAACAAACAATGAAAATATAAACAGACTATATGTTAGCAGCCAGTAGCTAGCCATATACATGGCGTATCAGTCTGGCTGTGCCATGCTAGCTGGTAGGATCACAATGTCAGCTAGTTTATCAGATATAAGTACACATCTAAAAGAAAACCGTGATGAACAGATATGGAAGCAGATTGGTGGAAAAAAAATCTCAATTATCCAAAAGTGAGAATGCCATATACTGATGGATATGGTGTTTTGATTGATTCAAATTTGAATCAATTTGACTGCATGATCTGGTTGAACTGTAAAGTGCCTTGAGATGACGTGTTGGGAATTGGCGCTATAGAAATAAACTGAATTGAATTGAAATTGAATTGAATTAAATATACAAAATTGGATTAATTAAAGGAAAAGTCCAGTCAGCATGGAATAATCAATGGATCATTATTTATACCTAAAACTAATATGTTTGCAGTGATTTAATGAATTTTGCGTTAATCGGTAAAAAAAAATGTAAAATATATTTTCGTCGTGATCATTGAGTCCAGTAACCCCTCCCTCCTGACATCTTCCAGCAGTGACGTCACGGTGCGATAAGCCTAGCGCCATTCTCCCCGCTTTACAAGCAGAATCAATGGGAACTACTAGACACATCTGCAATCAACAAAAATTATTGAAGATTTCCAGAGGACTTCGCCATTGAAATTCACCAGAGCTATAGTGAAACTGACAATGCCCACGTGCATGGCAGCTGGATGTTGGAATACATCGGGTAAAAGTGGAAAGAAGAGTTATTCCACCTTTCTGATTCCTGATCCTCCACGGACGGTTGGTCGTATGATTGCCAACTTAAAGAGGGAGGATTTGCCATCGAACTTCTGGCCAGAGAAAAAACACGTAATATGTAGACAACATTTGGAAGAAGAATGTTTTCAAGATGACTTGGATAATAGCGCGTTGTGACAAACACCAGATACAGCACTGGGACTTGATCAACAGCCGATACCGCACCGTGACGTCACAAACCAGTAGGTGGCAGTAGTGTTCTTTGACAAACATGGATGCCTCCAGTAAAGCACATTCACATGAAAATTACTCTTAATTAAAACACTTACATTTTATTGAACGGTATGTAATCATTTCATATTTAAAGTAAATAATTCTGAATGTGACCTGACTTTTCCTTTAATAAAAACGATTAATGTCCTTAAGTTAAACTCTACTTATTAATAATTTCAGGAACAAACCCCACTTCTAATCAAATTGTTCAGAACAGGCCAAGGGTGATCCCTGTTCCTTTGAAACGGCCTTAAAGTGAACAAATTGTGAAACTAGATAAGTTGCAGCAGTGAAAATAAAGCTGTTATAGATTTTTTAACTGCACCGTGGTCATTTTTTACAGGAATGATGTTTGGTGGCTACATGTGGGGATATCTGGCTGACCTGAGGGGGCGGCGGAAGGTCCTGGTGGTCTCTCTGGCCATTAACGGGCTGTTTGGGGGTCTGGCCAGCCTGGCTCCGTGGTTCTGGCTCTTCCTGCTACTGCGGTTCATCAGCGGCGTCGGGTGAGCTCACTACTGTTCGCCTTTTTATTTCTACAGGAGGTTTACGGCTGATTACCGATCTTTGCTTCACCTGCCATCAGAGATTTCAACTGATCCATATTTTTTATAGATAATAAAAAAAATTTAATTGGTAATGAGATTTCAAAACTTTTACTTTAACAGATTTTATTAGTGAATAGCTTGATTAGCCTTTAGCACATTTAAACAGCAGTTTAAATCTGCTTTCCTTTTACTCAAACTCATTTTTTTAAAGGTTGTCATCTCTTACAAGTGGTGACTGTACAAATGTTCAATATTCTGCGTCATGGCAGCCACAAAAACAAACACCAAAGCCTTAAATCAGAGGCAAACATGTTTGGACCGCCATCCAGGAGTCTTGGTCAGTTCTAAATCTTCATGACACTGACTAAGAGCTCACACCTCAATTCTTTAAACCAAGATGGCTTCTTTCACTGCTTCTTCAGTCATCCAGGGCCACTGGAAGTCATTTTAAACTGGAGGTGCTGTGATAATTTGTTTTGTTTTCTCTTTGACAAAAGATCTACGAGCTAGACACCCCCGATTTCTGGGGACAGTCCCCGTTTTGGACCACTTGTCCCTGGCTGATAAATGAGGCTTATAAACGAGGGGTAAATGTTGGCAGCTGTTAGCGTATAGATGAGGAGCAGAGCGTAGCACTTGTGAAAGACGGAGCCGCTTTGCTGTTTCCTGGTGTCTGTAAAGAAGGTCCAAACGCTGCCGATTGCTCCTTCCTCTATCTGGATAAAGCTGGATAGAAAATGACACAAACAGACAAATAGTTTCCTATTAAATCAGTTTTGCTCTTCCTCTGACTTTTTGAGTTTCTGCCTATTTTTTGGTGCATCTCTTTCACTGTCTGAAAAAAAATCCATAAATGTGTCAGAAATAAAATAAAAATCAGTGAGAAAGTAGAATTGTTGTCCTGTTGGACTCATTCCCTTGGTTCTGCTCTGTAGGGTTGGTGGCTCCATCCCCGTCATCTTCTCCTACTTCTCAGAGTTCATGCCCCGGCTGAGGAGAGGCGCAATGATCAGCGCTCTCGCCACCTTCTGGATGGCAGGAAACATCCTGGCTGCAGGTGGGACTGACAAACAGGTTAGGGTTGAACAAATAAACCAACATTAAAAGGATTCAAAGGATGCTGTTTTGAAGAAGAGAGGTGTAACAGTTGTTTCTGGTATCAGTAGAAAAAAATGTTCAGAATTATAAAAACAATGGTTTGTTACTTTTTTTAGTTGTTTTTCAAACTCTGTGCAGGTCTGGCCTGGTTGGTGATTCCTAGAACTTGGGCCCATTTCGCTCTGGGGTCTTTAGACTTCCAGAGCTGGAGGCTGTTTGTGGTTCTCTGCTCCATTCCCAGCATCTCATCCGCCATCCTCTTCAAGCTCCTCATGCCTGAGAGCCCAAAGTTCCTCATGGAGGTACCTGAAGCGCAGACCAACATTTCACTTTCTCTGAAGCTTCTCTCTGAACTTTTAGGGTTTTTTTTTGTTCCAGGCTGGTCGGGAAAAAGAGGCGATCCATGTTTTCAAGCTGATGTTCCAGCTGAATATGAAGGGAACAGAAAAGCCTTTTCCGGTATGCAGAGTTGACCTTGCATGGTTCATAACTTCACCATATAAACCAAATGTCACTCTGAGGTGAAACTTGATTTTTTTTTTTAAGGAATTTGCTTTGCATACAAACTCCAATCAAAGAGGGGAAATCATAGAGAAAGGGTCTGTGGATACAAAGAGTATGCTCCTCATACGCTTTTTAAAACAGGTAAGATTCTGGAAAAGGTTTCATTCCAGCTTCCTGTTTTTTAATAAGAAGAAAATGTGGAGAGTAGAAATAAAATCTGTTTTATTCAGAAATCCTTTCAATTAAAAGCAGCAGCTTCTAATTTTCCGAACTGGAAACATTTATTCAGGAAATCTTTCCAACAACAAACCTCAATGAATTCATGAGTTGATTTAAAAAAAATAAAATAAACTCATAAAAAAAGCATAATGCTGCCACCACCACGTTTTATTTGTTATTTGACATTTAACTCCCAATAAAATAAATCAAACTGCTGTTAGTACTTTGTTCTCCTTATCCTCAATTGTTGTTAATTCATTTGCTCCCGTACTGCTCCTCAGGGACCCTGCCGTGCATGTTTTGGGTTACTCCTTGTTGCATCACACCAGAAATGAACGGATGATTAACAGGCTTCTGCAGCCCTGCTTTGAATCAGGCGTGATGGAACAGAGACGCATCTGTAAGAAGCAGAGCAGGGGCCCCTGAGGATCAGGGTTGGGAACCTCCGTGTTAATTACTTTATATTATTAATCTTGCAGGGCTTGCTTCCCATCAAGCATATATTCAGTGGTTCTATCAGAGCCAGAAGCATCGTCCTGCTCATCATCTTCTACTGCATCTCCTTTGGGTGAGAAGCGTCGTCGCTTTGCCTCCTTTCCACTCTGGCTTTCCTTCAAGGGTTGTGAGCATAAACAGGTCTGCTGATGGCTGCTCCGCAGACCCACAGATAACGCCTGGAAGGTCTTTTATCTTCTGCAGCCAGGACTGCTTCCTAACGGCTAACTCTTCTCCAGACTCACCACTGACACCTGTTGTTCTGTGTAGGTACTACGGACTGTGGATGTGGTTCCCTGAGCTGTTTGCTCGGATCGAGAGCAGCGGTGGTTCTCCTTGTGCCAACGTGTCCCTCCCGTCTCCACTCAACAACCAGAGCTGTTACCCAGTCAAGACAGCAGGTGGGAGCCCTCTTTATCAAGGTTTTCAAAACTCAGGTCTTTAAGTAGGTAACTTAATGTTTTTCTAAAATGTTTATTGAATTGGGAATAAATAATTGGTTTCTTTATATTATTTGAAGTAGCAGAAAATGACCTAGTTTCTGACTTTCTTTCATAAGTTTTCAATTTTAGCAGCATTAGAAGCATTTCTGGAAAGCAGCAGAGGAAGGGGAACATTTAACGTTTGTCAAGAAAAAGATGCAAATCCTCCTAAAGCTGTTCTGTAGGAGCAGAACAGTTTGGTTGTTACAGCCTGGCAGGGAAAATTAAGTTCTCCATGCTTACAGAACACGCATGGAAGCAGTACGAGAAAATCATTTCAGGATTGTCTAGCTGCTGCAGGGTAGCGATGTGCAGGAAATTTATTCCCTAAAATTATTTGGGATACCCCAGGGACAGTTTTTCTGTCCCTGGGGTATCCCAGGGACAGAATTTTTATTCTTAACATGGTTATTATATGTACTATCAAGCCATTTGGAAGCATCAACTTTGTAGTATTTGTTTTTTAATTAATAATTGATCTAAATAAACTGAACTGAATTGAATCTTTTTTTTTGGCTTCATGTGTTTAAACTTTTAAGACAAAAAGTTTATTCTTTGTTCGTGTTACTGGGCAATCCTTTGATCTCATATTCGTCAAATATGTCATATTTCACCTGGTAATAATTTTGCTTAACATTTCAAGGAGGGTTTGTATAAGAGTTGGCCTTATGAATTTTCAAATATTTTTATTGTATCAAATAAATATTTCTTGCAAATAAATCAAAATCATTATTTCTATAGTTTAATTAACCTTAATAATTTGTTTTCCCAGATCTTGTCGCTTTATTAAATTTTTCCTACCTAATAAAGATCTTTGGCAAAAAGAATCGATAATAAAAAATGAATTAAGCTTTTATTAATGTGTTTTTATCAAATTAATGACTTGTGTAACAATGAAGTCCAAGTTTGAATGTTAAAAAACTATTTTCATCCCAAAGTTGATGTTTGTGTTTGTTTGTTTTTTTTATACATGAGTAAAGTTTTTTTGTTTCTGGTGAATTGATGCTTCTCCTCACTGTTTCCTCTCTCCACCTGACAGTGTACATGGAGGGCTTCACAATCGCTGCCTCCAACCTGCCAGGAAACATCTTCACCATCCTCATCATGGACAGCATAGGCGGGAAGACTCTGCTCTGTAAGTCTGTTTTTCACTACCTCTCTTTGCTCAGAACTCCAGCAAACGGTAACTTCTCCGTCCAGCCTGCAGCCTGCTTGTGTCCAGCCTGAGCGTCTTCCTCATCTATGTGGTTCAGACCAAAGCCCAGAGTCTGGCTCTGTCCTGCATCTTCAGCGGCGTGTCTGTCATTGCCTGGAACGCCTTGGACGTGGTGGGAACTGAGCTCTACCCGACCCAGCTCCGGTAACATCTTCAAAACCTTAAATTCAACCTATTACTGATTGTGGATTGATGCCTAAAAGGTGTTTAACTTCCTGTCCTCCCAGGTCCTCTGCTCTGGGCTTCTTCACCGGGGTTGGCCGAGTGGCAGCCATCATGGGCAACGTGGTCTTTGGAAAGCTGGTGGACTCCAACTGCACCATGCCCATCCTGCTGGTGTCAGCTCTGCTGCTGACGGGAGGAGTGGTGGCTCTTCTGCTCCCGCAGACTAGGCAGACGGAGCTCACCTGATGGTCCTGCAAAGCTCCAGACTATGAATAAATCCAAAGTTTCAAGAGCTGTCAGCCAAATCTCTTTGCCAAAAGGCAGAAGAAACATTTGTAAACTTCCCAGAGGCAAATGTTTGAGGGATGGATGGTTTGTGGTCTCCTGCGGAAAAGAGATGCACCCATCAAAACTCTGTGGGGTTTTTGAGCTCTTGCCAACTCATACAGATTTTAGCTGAATGCGTTTTTTTCCCTTGATTATTTTAATTTGACCAAATTTACAAACACAAATTTAGAATGTTTTTTCCTAGCCTTCCTGTCCTGAGCAGTCTTTAATGATCTACTCTAAAGCAGAGGGACTGTCAGTCTGCCTGGGAATCCAAAAAGAACGTGATAAAACTGAGAAGCTTCGCTTTTGTCCATTCAACCTTCCTGTTATCTGCTAAAAGTTTTACTCTCCTCCTCCAGCCGTCTAAAAATCGCATAGTAAATAGTTTCCTTTTAAACGGCGTCTGTAAACCACCAATATCTGACTGATGGTCTTCTTCACTCCAGAACAACTTCCCCACCTGAGAGCTTTTAGAGCAGCATGTCAGCCTCTAGGTACGCTGCATTCACTTTTCATTCAGAAAATTAGATTTTTAGGTTTTTCTACAGGCTAGTCACCTGTTGGGGCTAATCAAGCTGAAAGTCACCACCTGATTTGTTTGTGCATTTCTACCCAACAGATGAAGGAGTTGGGTATTAAAACTTGACCAAAGCCTTACGTTATAATCAAATAGCAGATTTAGAAAAATCTGCTTCAGGGATTGAATTTCTGAACATTTGTGACCCAAACGTTTTTGTTTTATGTTTGATAAATTTATAAGTCCTTTGTGTTTGACTTAAGTTGTTTCAGATGACCATATTCCACAAGGTGTAAAATTATGCAGCCAGGATGTTATTTAAATGGAGAGCCTGCTAGTTTACGCACATCTTTTTAATTAATGTTAAATGAAGGAGCCTTTTAAATGATTTAGGACTGCAACTAACAATCATTTTGCAAATTGATTAATCTGTCGATTATTTTTTGATTAATACTCAGAGAGCAAAAGGTTCCTTATAGAAATTTTCGTACTAAATTACACCAGTTTAAACTAAAACTTTCCAATGGAGGAGTTGTGGTTAGAGCACATCGACAGATTAAAACCTTTTTTCTATCATAAATGCAAAATGTTTATATATTTTTACAATCTTTGTGTAATTCACGCTCTAAGTGGGTCGCTCTGTCAGCTAAAGGCGTCTTTTAGAGTCTCTGTACTCCATTTAATGATAGATTACTCAAGATTAAACTGATTGTTTCAGCCCTAAATTATTATTTAAAGTACTCTTATTTGTAGAAAATAAATATGCAAATATAGTTTTCTTTATAAAGTAGAATTGAATTCACCAAGTGTCATTTACTAAATTTACTGAACCACAGAGAATCAGTTCAGCCGATATGAGATTTGATCGCTCGCAGTGTTGTGGATTTGGTACAGTTAAGGAACAATTTTCAGATTGCTTTAATTCAAAACATTCAACTACTCAGTGATTATTTGACTGTAGATCAGAAAGTGTTACCTTAAAAAGAGTCATGGGTGGCAATCCTTAGTGTGAAAAGAGCTTTCAGCCAGCTTAGCAGCAGTGCACGCCAGCTGTTCTACCTCTTATTGGCTGCAACACCTTCACTACAGCCTTAAGACTTTTCAACTGTTCTATTTTAAAGATTTTGTCAGTTTCAGTGGAAAATCACCAGTGACCAAATGCAGGTTGTGTTCCTAATTGTATTTATGTCTTTTTATATATTTTTTTTATTGTTTTTAAACTTGATCCTAAGTGGGTACAAATCTTAAACTTGCTAGATATTTCAGTTTTAAATGAACCCCTTTTACAAAAACTGATTTACCTGCTTTCCTAGTTTATCTTTAGCTCCAGGAAGTTAAGCTCAAGCAGTCTGATCCAATCAAAGTATATTGAATGTGTTTATCATAATTTAATTTGTTGTTATTGTTTTTCCATTGAGGTGTAAATAATTTAAGACATGATTAAAATATTTATTTTAATTGATAAAGTCTTTGTTGAGCTTCTGAAACCAGTTTGGCTAAAATAAGCCAGGACAAAAAGTGTGATGAAACAACAGATATACATCTACCAACAAACAAGTCTTTGTTACAAATGAAAAATAAAGTTTTTTTGTCTGAACTTTTTGTTTCTTTGTATTAACCATTTGAATGGGTGATTGTAGCCAGACTGGTGTAGAGAAAGGCTTTGTGTTGCCAAGAAGAAACCAGGAGAGTTTAAAGAATTTTGTGAAACTCTCAGGCTCCTCTCCTGTGGAACCAACTAGCAGTTTTAGTCCGTGAGGCAGACACCCTGTCTACTTTTAAGGCTAGGCTTAAAACTTTCCTTTTTGATAAAGCTTATAGTTAGAGTGGCTCAGGTTATCCTGAGCTATCTCTATAGTTATGCTGCTATAGGCTTAGACTGCTGGAGGACATAGGAATCCCCGTTTCATCATTGTGCTTCATTCTATCTCTATTCTCCCACTCTGCAGAATCTCGTCTGTTCCTGTCCGGCTGACTTCATGGTGTAGAGAAATATCAGCTGTGCTGCTGCCATCAACACCTTTGTTTATAGATGCTGGAGATCGGCCTGTTTTCCAGTGTGGTCCTGTTTCTCTGACTGTGACTGAGTGGATGTGCTCTCTTCATCCTCTGACATGGGAGCTGGCTCGGAGCTCGTCTGCCTGGCTGTGTGTTTCCTGGACGGGGCCGCCTTTTACAGCTGCTTTTTGTATCTCTGCTTCCGTCTCTTTAAACCCCAGTCAGCCTCGGTAGATGGCCACTAGAACTTAGCCTGGTTCTGCTGGAAGTTTCTTCCTGTTCAAAGGGAGTTTTTCCTCTCCACTGTCACTACAAGCATGCTTAGTGTGAGGGATTGCTGTAGAGTCAATGAGTCGATGCAATCAACTGGTTTTCCTTAGAGAGAAAACTTAGAATCAATTTGACTGCCTTGAGATGATGTGTTGTGATGTGGTGTTATATAAATAAACTGAATTTAATTAATGCAAATAAAGGCTACTGTACAAAATATTATCATATTTTCAAATACTTATTTGCAGCAGTTATATACAGATACATCTTTTTTAAATCCTTAATTCCTTGAGATTTCTGTATGTTTTATTATTTTGGATTAATTCTCTCTTAGTTGATGAACATGTCAATCACTTCATGGCTGGTAAGTGGAAGAACTGGCAAAATCGCAGGGTGTTCAAATACTTACTTCCTCAATGTAGTGCTTGGCAACTCTGACGGCTGCTTTTTGATTATTTAAGAGTATGTATGCTTTATTTTTTTAGATTTAGAAAAGGTTTTTTGTCTGTCTGATTAAGAATCGGCAGCAGGCATTAACATATCAGAGTGATGTAGATCTCCTGGCACTTTTAAAATTAAAAAATGAAACAGGATGTCTTTTTCCAACTCATTTACCTTAGCTGTCACTTTATGGCTTTATTTTCTATTTTACAATAATTTACAAGAGAGAACACAAGCTTTAATCTGCACTTTTATTTTTACAATAAATAAACTTGCATTACCTCAAGATTACAATGCACAACCACACACAGGGTTTGATAAACCGTACTTCGCATATGTAAAAGCCACTGGAGATGAAAGGATGGACCATGTGTGAATTTGCAATGGAAGGTGCTTTCAGCTTTTTCTTGGGGGGAAAACAAAAAGTTTCATTTGGAGTTTTTACTTTAACAAAATCTTCAATCTCCTGTTCCACTCTTAGTGTGCTGCAATAACTGGAAGCCATTGGAAAACGAACCAACATTTAAGGAGAATCAGACCAAAACAATTATATAGTGTGAAACATACTGGTTCTCCTGACCTTGTTTCCAAGAGCAATTATGATTTAGGTATTAAAATCTTTCTTGTAATGATTTAAAATAGACAATTTCTAAGATTAATGGCATTAATACAGCAATAACATGCTCTATTAAAAAAACATGGGCATTAATAGATCATGGTATTTAAAAAAAATATAATAAAAACAATTAATTTTTACCACTTAGTTCAAGCTAAGTGACCTGATAGCATGATAGCACAATCTACAGATAAAAGTACAAAAAGGCTATACAGAGGATTTACCTAAAACTAACATGTGTTCACTGTGAAATGAATGAGTAGAGAAGAATACACTGGCTTTATCTTTTCATTTTGTTTTAAAAAATATTTAATTTAGTTCATTAATTTAAAGAATTACAAGTCTTTTTACTGTTTTTTCAGCTAATGTATTGTTTTTCTGAAACAATTGGCCATTGTGTTTTTCAAACACGGACATTTTATCTTTATGCAAAACAAAAAGAAAAATAATTCTCAGTTAAAAGAGCTACTTTATTGGGAAATATATTCTGAATGAGTAACTGGATTTATTTTCCTAATATGAACAAAATGCTATTATTAAGCAGAAACCAAATCAGGAAATGTTTACATCTGCTGTTAGCTTTTCTGTTAAACTGAGTAATTTATTTGATTTTTAATACGGATTTTTTATTACATGCTGTCTTTTATTCTAAAATACTGGAAAGGTTTAGGTTATTATTGATATTTTTCCAACAGGGCCTCTCCTGCCCAAAACTTATGTAATAAAATTATGCTCATTGAGAAGATTGTTTTTTGAAATTTACAAAATATCTGTTGCAGTTTTTATTCTTTAAAAATCCTTGATGATCATATCATAGTATAGATCCGGTATTGTTTTGCTTTCTTTAAACAACACATACAAGCTTTGGTGCAGAGTTGTGGTGACTCTCCAGTGCACCAGCCGCACTACTGCAGCTGTTTCTTGTTCCTCTATCGTTACACCTTCTCTAGGGTTTCTATGCAAACCAATAGTGTCAGGATAATAGCTACCCCAATCAATATTTATGTCCTGAGTCCAAAAGACACAATAGTCAAAGACACATACTAAAAAGCCATTTAACTCTTCCTCTCAGACATTTATATCTCTGCCTTACAACTGAGGTCTGATGGAAACAAAGTCAGGACAAAGCAAATGAACCAATGTTTTCAGACCAGAAAGTAAATCGGGTCCCTACTTTCACACTTAACGCTCAATTCCAAATTTTTTTCTCTAGAAATCTTTCCCAAACTCAGTCATTGCATTAAAAACACCATCTTTTAAAGACGATTGAAAATAAAGACTGTTCTCCGCATAGTCGTCTGCCATGGTTGTTGCTTTCCTTCCTGCTTTGTTGGGTGCTAATAGAATACACGTCGGATGAATGCGTCCTGGCCGTTCGCACACAGGTCGCATTTGAAAAGATCAGATCCAGGACCACATAGCCAAGTGGCCTGGGTCGCATTGGAAAAAATCAGATCTGTGTTGTTTAGACACTAATGAAAAGATTAGATACAAGTTGCATATGGGCATTAAAAAATCAGATTTGGGTCACTATAGTGTGAACAGAGCCTTGGCTATGTGGTCCTTAATCCGATACGAGTGAGTAAATACATTTCACACAGGAGTTCATATACAAGTCACATATATTTAGAAACAGGAAATAAACACATAAAACAATCAGATTTAACAAAAAAAATCTGAATTGAGCATTAAGGCCTGCAGTGTGAAGGTAGCCTAAATCATTTATGTAAGATGGATGGATATCTCACATGAATGATATGATTGACAAAATTGAAAATCTAGTTAGCCTTTTTCTAACCTAACCAAAAGTTTGATTTCCATGTGGAGAGTGAGAACAAACAGTAGAAAATATCTGAATATTAATATCCGCTCTGCTACAATGTTTATCCTGGAAACCAGTATAAGAAAAAGCCCATGAAATCATTTTTATACCTTGGATCATCTTAATTATAGATACTTCAGATTTAGGCTAATTACAGGTAAAATAATAATGCTACAGTTGGATTATTCTTGTATATAGATGTTTTCTCTGAGAAGAGGTTTTAGACGCAGCAAACAGAAACATCTAAAATACTAAGAGCCCATTAGCTTTTCACAATCTGGAAGCTTCCTCTCTAACTTTGCTTGCTGGAGAACACAGAAGATGGAGCAGTGGCCAAGTCCTTAAAATCTATGAGGTGGCTGAGGTGAGGGAGTACAAGTCCCGCTGGGTCTTTGCCTGTCGTCACTGAGTTAGAGCCAGGAGGATGTCTTTAACCAGCATCGTACCGATCAACATCTTCTCACAGTTGACAGTCAGCTGAGCAGCGCCCTCTTCTCTACTCGCAACAGTGACCAGCACCAGACTGCCACTGGTCACCGTTCTGCCAGCAAACCTGTAGACAGGATGATCAGGAGGAGGAACAGGAGGACTGAGGTCAAAGCAGCAAAGATCAGAAATAAGGTTGAATACACAGAATAAGAGTGAAACAGATACCAGTTAGCAGGATCAAAAGTAAAGAAATGTTTTAATTACCTTTACAGTTGATTTTGTACCCGAATCAGATAAGAATTATTCCAAATCTTTATTCCAAAACATAGGAAAAAAACAAAAAAAACCTTCATCTCTTCACAGTAAAAGCATCGCTGAATTTCAATCAGGCCTTTTTCTCTAAATGGTTTTTTTTTTTAGTTACATTTCATGTTATATATATATATATATATATATATATATATATATATATATATATATATATATATATATATATATATATATATATATATATATATATATATATATATATATATATATATATATATATTTATTCTAGCCTGCACTCTGGGTCCCTAAGCAAGACCCTTAACCTCCAATTGCTCAGCCACACAGTGGCAGCCCACTGCTCCCTAAGGGGATGGGTTAAATGCAGAGGTGAATTTCTCCAGTATGAGATTAATTAAGTCACATTTTTAAATTTTTGTCTCTTCTGGTCAGTTGAACGCTGCACTGTAGCTAATACTATTTATGGACTCATTCTATGGATATTTTAGAGAAATCAGATCGTTTCTCAGCAACAAAAACAATAAAAATGAGAAAATAAGGATAATTGGAGGAAACGCATAGAGTGAGCCCCAAAGGATCCAACTACAGAGACAAAACATGGAAAAGTTCATTGACAGTGAATTGGCTATATTTGTCCATACCCCTTAAAAAAGATTAAAAGTGTAGCCAGCAGCAGACGGTGTTCAGTTGATGTGAACTTAGCAGCAACTATTTTATATATTTGTGATTTTAGAGATTGCTTTATTAGCACTACTGTGGCTCGTATTAGTGAAGGTCAAACTAATGCATAATCATGAAGTGACATCTATTGGCATTGACATCTAATTGCATTTGCATTACAATCATAATTTAACAGAATGCAATTTACAAATCGCAGAGGCACAGATTGAATTAATCACACCATACTTAAAGGAAAAGTCAGGTGATATTTAGAATACAAACTTTTGAAAGTACTTTAAATATGAAATTATTACATAATATTCAATATATGATAAGTGTTTTTTAATTAGAAGTAATTTTCATTTGAATGTGCTTTACTGGAGGCATCCATGTTTGTCAAAGAACACTACTTTTTTACTGATTAACTGTAAAGTTAGTTTACAAATTTTTACGTACAAAAAATGATCCAGTGATTATTCCTTGCTGATGGTTCGGCCCTTCCTCTTCAAAAACATTCTCTAATATTCAAATCTCCAATCCTGAGGTTGCAGTGTCTGCTTTGGGTCTAGCACAGTGGAAACCCTCCTACCTGCACTCTTTATCCGACCCACAGGGGACTCGGCTGAGGTTGGCGGCCGTGGTCACTCTCTGGACAATGGTGTGCTCGTTCCGACACTTGGCATCCAACGTTAGCTTCTCTGTAATCTCATTCATTCCCATCAGCTGACCTGACAGAGCGCAGGCAGAGCAGGGATCAGTAAAAAAAAAACAACAATCTAGAAAGCTGATCTTTTAGGCTTGTGTAAATCATATGAGACATAGATGTATTACAAGAGTGTCACAGACATCTACCAATTTTGGGGATTCAGTTCTACATACTGCCCACTGTATATACATACAGACCAACAAAGGGGTAAAATATTGCTACACTAAATTTGACTCCACAGTGTTTGGGATTTAAAGCATCTGCGATGCTGTGATTCTTCCACTGAACATTGAAGAGGATGGATGGAAGCACCAATAACCGCCGACTCAAAACTGTCTTTGTCTACGTAAAAACGTCTTAAACACAGTTGATAAAAATAAAGAGCCATTAGCAACCAGAGAGAAGTAGCGCCCAATCTATCAGTTTGACTTTAAATATAAAGAACAGAAAAAAATAACAAAAAGATGACACTACAATACGTCTCATCATCAGAGGCGTCAAGTAACGAAGTACAAATACTTTGTTACTGTACTTAAGTACACTTTTTAGGTATCTATACTTTACTCCATTACTTATTTTTCTTCCTTAATTAATTCTACTCATTACATTCTCATACAAGTATCTGTACTTTCTATTCCTTACAGTTTTAAAACACACATTACTCGTTACTCTTGGCTTTGGTTTAATGCAGGGGTCAGGGATTTGCTGACCTTGGTTCGGTGTTATGCCGAAAAGTGCATGCCTGCCCAGATATGCATCCCCAGTTGCGGGAGCACGCCTTGATCTGTACAACTGCGGATTAAAACATTTCCAATAGTACTACTTGTTGTTATATAAATGATATAAAATGTTTAAATATTCCTCTCATGGAAAAAAATTGTGGTTATTTGGCAACTTTATTTACAATAGTACAGGTGTTATGAGCAACATTAAATCCAATTTTGTCCGAGGTACGGCTGATTTATTTGTTGTAGTCTCTTGTTATTTACACACAACAATAAACAGTGATGCCGACACGAGTTTTGAAACAGCAAAGCTTTGTCTTCAGCTGAAAATCAAACGCGCATCTACACAGACCAGCGTTCACAGACCAGTGTGATGCAGTCACGAGCGTCAGATAGCTATGGTGCATTCAGGAGCATATGGGACATATCTCACTTACAAGGAAAGAGACATAAACCGAACAGAACTTAACTCATACAATAATGTATTTATGCAGAAACAGTGTGGGCTTTCTTATAATACTGAATGCTCTATAATTGTATTTCTGTTATTTTTTTGATTATGCACATCTTCTAGCTTTTTATTCTAAAAAATCTATATTATTACAGCAGCAAATTGTCAAAGGTTTTCAAAATCCTGTTTAAAAGCTCCAAATATGGCTTCAGATCACACAGCGACAATTGCTCTGTCATTGTTTTACAGGCAGAATTTGCATTTGATGACCCTTGTCCTTTAACTACTGATGTATATACAGGAATACAGTGTCAACTCCTCTGAGATAGCATGGGATGCAATTTTGGACAAGGACCTAACGAAAAATGCATCCGGCTTGTTTTTAAGTTAGAAATTGTCGCACACACATGAAACTCACACTGGTAGCCCAGAACACATGTGTAAGCATGTGGAAAATGTTACATTAGTTACAAGTGTATATTTCTATGAAACAGCATAGGATGCAAATTTTAACACCTCATTTTATTTCAGTGTTAAATTCTGTTTAAAGTAACAGATCACTAAAAACTTCTCTAGACCTTTAGTGGTTGCTGATTTTCTTTATCCGTACCCCACTGATTTTTAATTGGTTACCCCTGGTTTACTGTTTATAAATATTTATTTCAGGTCATGTGCTCCATCCAATGCAGATCATTGGCACCATCCACATCTAGTGAAAACCAGTGTCATTGGATGAGTCATAGAACGCAAACACTCATTGGTTAGCGAAAGGAAATCATCAGAGGCAAGCAGGTGTTCTTCAAACTGCAAACGTGAATTGTCTATGCCATGCTACAATGTAGGATTCAGAAAAAGATGTTGAAATTGTTAAGAATCCAGTTTGTGTGGGTTGTGTGTTTGTGTTTTCTTCCTCCACCACTAGGTGGCGCCCGGTTCTTGGCCCTTCCACACACCTGCAGATGGTTGGCTCATTATCTGAGGACTCTTAAGCTGCTGACTTCCACTACCTCGACGCCAGAGTGTTTGCCAGTTGTGGGTACTCTAGCAAAGCTGGGTTTTGCTGAGTCAAACTGAATTTTTGTCTCCCTGAGCCCTAATCATGTTGTTTTTGTCTTTGCCTCTCGGCAGGAAGTCATCCTGCAAACTGGATGTTTTGGCCTTTTCCCCCTGGAAAGATCGTTTGATCCTCACACTGAGCAGGGGATGCAAACTGGATATTTGCACCTTCTCCTCCTGAAAGGATTGTTTGAGCTTCACACTGAGCAGGGGATTAATCTCCACATGTACTGTTCAAGTACTTTTAGGAAATTTAAGTGGCAGTCAGCTCCATTGCTCCTCAAGGAACTAACCAAACCTGAGTAAACCCTGTCCGCCCTCCAACGAGTCAACCAAATTCTGGAATAACCCACACCTACTGGATTCTGGGAAGGACACCTTTTTCTGAAAACGTGAGTCCAGTTTCAGTTTTTGTTTTTGCAAGTCGTCGCTCAATTTTCCCACTGAGCCTGAACTAAACTCTGAACTTCCCTTCTCACTTCCAGTATCGGTTCACCAGCGTTTTGAGTAACACTGGATCCAACTCATCGTGCTTTCAATAAACCTGTTAAACCTTCTCTCTGGTTCTCTGAGTGGTTTCCTGCATGTGGGTCAGATCCCCTAAAATAACATGACAGAAATGTCTCAAAGGTCGGACACAGGCGAGGGCGTATTGGGGGATAGAGACGGAGACCAACAAGACCTCCCTCATCCTTGGTCCTATCTCAGAGAATTTTTAGAAATAGTTGAAAAATTTAGCTTTGATTTCATATAGTGGCATCTGGCTGTTTTTTTTAAAAGGTTACTTTATACTTTTAGTAGTTTTTGGAGCACATACTTTTTCACTTTTACTTAAATAAAGAGGTCAAGTTGATATTCAACTTTTACCAGAGTGTTTTAAAGTGCAGTGTCTATACTTCTACTTAAATAAAAAATGTGTGTACTTTTCACACCACTGCTCATCATGATCCGTGGTTGCTTATGGTTACAAAGTGCATTCACAAAGTGAATGTGAGCCGGACCATGTTGTCCCTTCACACTGTGCTCAAACATGATCAGTGGACCAACATTTCCAGTCATTCCTGCGATCAGCAGCTCCACATGTGGGAGAGGAGCATCTAAGGGAGGAGGTTGGTGGGATAGTGGTGGTGGGGGGTGGGGTTGCTAGAAAGCAGCTGGTCACACAGAGGGCTGGGGACAGCAAACCTATCCAGTCTACTTACCTGTAGTCTGTACAGGCTTCTCTATCAGGGATCGTATCGGGGGTACAATGAATGGTACATGTTTACTGGACTTTTCTCAGGCTGGAAAAGGTTTCATGCAACTTTAAACCTATAGAGCAGTTTGTTTTTTTAACCATTAGAGAAATAGTGGAGGATTCTTCATAGACTCAGCAGGGATGATATACTAACCTCCGATTGTGCTTTAAACATTGCTCACCTTGCTCTTTTTTAAACTCGTTCTCTGTGAGGAAGACTGGCCTCATCAGCTCCCCGACGGGCGGCTGGATGGATACAAAGAACTTCCTGGTGTGTGTGCTGCAAAACAACAGCAGGGCTGTTAAACTCAACAAAGAACAAACAGACCGTGTCGTAGAGAGTGTACGAAAATACAACACGCTGCTGGAGGTTTCTTCCTGTTAAAAGGGAGTTTTTCCTCTCCACTGTCACTACAAGCATGTTTAGTGTGAGGGATTGCTGAAGAGTCAAGATAGAAAACGTTGAATCAATCTGACTGGATGATCTGGTGAACTGTAAAGGGTCTTGAGATGACATGCGTTGTGAATTGCCGCTATAGAAATAAACTGAATCGAGTTGAATTCAGCTATGTTCTGGCTGTGTTTTAATAGTGTCTCTGAGAGCTAAAGAACGAGCAGAGATGGCGACTCACCACAGCTGGAAGTTTGCTGCTTGTGTTGAGTCGCAGAAGTCAATGCCCATCACTGCTGTGGCAGTCTCACCGGCTGGTAGCAACTCTGTCAGCACACAAAGTATATTCATGAATAAGGAGGATGAACCTCTAAGGAATGCTTTCTTATGCTCTTTCAGCACCTACCTATCTCTTGGAACTCCTTGACCCTCATCCCAGAATGCAGCTTCACATCCTCCATATGTAGGCTCTTGGTGTCGGAGGCGGAGTTGTTTGTGAAGTGCATCTGGACCGCCACCATGTTTGCGTCGGGGCTGAAAGGCTGCCGGCTGAAGCAGTACTCCACTGACAGTCCCTCACCCGTGATGCGGTGCAGCAGCTCATAGCTCTTCAGCGCGCTGGAGGGAGCGATGGTCTGTGAAGAGATAATATAGGTCTTTTGTGACGTTTTTTTTTCTTCTTCTTCAAATATAGAATACAGGACAAAAATGTTTATTCTTACTGCTGGTGACAGGACGGCATCAGAGAGAGAAAGCCCCTCCAGGTCGGTCACAAGGCTGTTGGACAGCAAGTTGTTGACCGGCGTGACTTGAGGTGAGGGAGTTGGTTCAACTGACAACACAAGATGCAAGTCAACAGTCAGAGGAGGTAATCTGATACTAAACCATGAGCTTACCACGGAAATTGGTTGTTAAAAAGAAAAATACATGTAAAACTGTTTAAATAAATGAAACACATAAACTCACAATCATCAAGGTCAAGAAGAGACATTTCTTTCTTCTCTTTCTTGGTCTCCTTCTTGATCGGTTTGGAAGGAGGTTTAGACTCAGCTGCCTGTAAGAAATTTAGGTAAAGATCCATGAATATCAGCCACTGTTCAGCCACTGTTAAACAAGCAACACTTCGTGGGATATAATAACATAATTTTTTACATTTTATTCTGCTGCAGCTAGACTGGACTGGAGTTGATTGGCATTATTTGTGATATACCAATGATTACATTGGTCCTATTGTATGGCTTTTTTGCATTCATTTTGTTGTTAACGTTCATGGTAACTTGACTAATTTGATTAGTTTAAACCTATCACACCAGATACCAACACATCTTTCCTGCTGTGTGTGAGACATTTCACCCCTTTTTTAAAACTCTATTTTTCTTACCTATTACTCTGAAAAAAAATTGCATAGAAAATGCTGAGAAATCTCTGAGCTCACTTCACCGCATCTCCAAATAGGAGGAGCTATCTGCTGTCTGTTCAGTTCTCCATTTTACCGAGTGTGTCATGGTGATGGTGATTGTGTAACCATATGAAAAAAAAAAAAGTAAATCCATTTATAGTCCCTTAATGGGGAAATTTGCTCTCTGCTTTTGACCCATCTCAGCTGTTCTGTGAAGGTCCCTGAATACTGTTACAGAACACTGGTGAATGTTCTTAGAAGGGTTAGGTTATAAAAGAAGATCCTAAACTTAAAGAAATCTCATAATGCAATGCTTTGACCATTGTCTGATTCCCCTCAAACAAAACTCCCTTATCACAGTAAAACAAGGAGGTAGCAGTGTCATGTAGTGGGGGCAAATTTTTCATTTTGCGATCAAACTCTCCCTCTGGCTTTACTCCCACAGCATCTAGGGGAGTATTTTAGGAATTAAATACAAAAAAACCAACCTGATGAATAGGGACATACAGGTGCTGGTCATAAAATTAGAATATCATGAAAAAGTAGATTGATTTCAGTAATTCCATTTAAAAAGTGAAACTTGTATATTATATTCATACATTACATACAAACTCATATATTTCAGATGTTTATTTTGTTTAATTTTGATGATTACAAATGACAACAAATGAAAATCTCAAATTCATCATATCAGAAAATTAGAATATTACTGAAGACCAATAAAAACAAAGGATTTATAGAAATGTTGGCCAACTGAAAAGTATGAACATGAAAAGTATGAGCATGTACAGCACTCAGTATTTAGTTGGGCCTCCTTTGGCCTGTATTACTGCAGCAATGCGGCGTGGCATGGAGTCGATCAGTCTGTGGCACTGCTCAGGTGTTATGATAGCCCAGGTTGCTCTAATAGTGGCTTTTAGCTCTTCTGAATTGTTGGGTCTGGTGTATTGCATCTTCTTCTTCACAATACCCCATAGATTTTCTATGGGGTTAAGGTCAGGAGAGTTTGCTGGCCAATTAAGAACAGGGATACCATGGTCCTTCAACCAGGTACTGGTAGCTTTGGCACTGTGTGCAGGTGCCAAGTCCTGTTGGAAAATGAAATCTGCATCTCCAAAAAGTTGGTCAGCTGCAGGAAGCATGAAGTGCTCTAAAACTTCCTGGTATGTGGCTGCGTTGACCCTGGACCTCAGAAAACACAATGGACCAACACCAGCAGATGACATGGCACCCCAAACCATCACTGACTGTGGAAACTTTACACTGGACTTCAAGCAACGTGGATGAAGTGCCTCTCTTCTTTTCCTCCAGACTCTGGGACCTTGATTTCCAAAGGAAATGCAAAATTTACTTTCATCAGAGAACATGACTTTGGACCACTCACCAGCAGTCCAGTCCTGTTTCTCTTTAGACGCTTCTGACGCTGTCTGTGGTTCAAGAGTGGCTTGACACAAGGAATGCGACAGCAGAAACCCATGTCTTTCATACGTCTGTGTGTGGTGGTTCTTGAAGCACTCACTCCAGCTGCAGTCCACTCTTTGTGAATCTCCCCCACATTTTTGAATGGGTTTTGTTTCACAATCCTCTCCAGGGTGCGGTTATCTCTCTTGCTTGTACACTTTTTTCGACCACATCTTTTCCTTCCCTTCGCCTCTCTATTAATGTGCTTGGACACTGAGCTCTGTGAACAGCCAGCCTCTTTAGCGATGACCTTTTGTGTCTTGCCCTCCTTGTGCAAGGTGTCGATGGTCGTCTTTTGGACAACTGTCAAGTCAGCAGTCTTCCCCATGATTGTGTAGCCTATAGAACTAGACTGAAAGACCATTTAAAGGCTTTTGCAGGTGGTTTGAGTTAATTAGCTGATTAGAGTGTGGCACCAGGGGCCATCAATTTTGAACCTTTTCACAATATTCTAATTTTCTGATATGATGAATTTGAGATTTTCATTTGTTGTCATTTGTAATCATCAAAATTAAACAAAATAAACATCTGAAATATATGAGTTTGTATGTAATGTATGAATATAATATACAAGTTTCACTTTTTAAATGGAATTACTGAAATCAATCTACTTTTTCATGATATTCTAATTTTATGACCAGCACCTGTAAATACTTCTGCAGTATCTACTTCTAAATGAGAAGAACAAGTACCTTCTTCTTCTTTTTGACTTCTGCCTCAGATTCAGAGTCAGATTCAGACTCTGACTGGCTGCTCTCAGATTCACTCTCCTCTTGTTCTTCTGATTCAGACTCGGATTCGCTCTGCCGCTGTTTACCTTTCCTCTCACGCTTCCTGTCTTCCTCTTCGCTGCTCTGCTCACTGAAAGTAGGAAGGAGTTATTTATTACATGAAAGAGAGACATATTTCATGCTAAAGTGAAATGACAGCGGTGAACAGCTAGGCTTTATCACAAATTACAGAAAAAAAGGAACTACCTTTTACTCTCATGCATTGGTTTCTTTAACTCTCTCTTCTTAGGTTTCTTTTCCTCCTCATCCTCCTCCTCTTCCTCCTCAGACATAGAGGCTTCATCGCTCTCTTCGCTCTCTGAACCCGACCTGCTCTCCTCACTGCCGCTCTCTGAGCCGCTGCCAGAGTCTGACTCTGGAGAGGAAAGATGGAAAAAAATGTATTTAACAGGCGCTTTTTAATTTTTCTTCCTGACAAACCCCACAGAAATTCAAAAGGGTGACTTTTAACAGAGCATTTCCTGATCTTTGTCACCATCAAAGCTTTTTTTGCCAAGTGAGGTTTATCAAGGTTTCATGATCTTTTGAGTTTTTGACGCTTCAAGCATATTTTTGGGAACAAGTCCTTCATACTAACGATCAGTGGAATTTACCAGCTTCTCTGTCTCTAAAATGTTGTATTAGACTCACATAGAGAGAACCTAAGCAACTTGTGAAAGAATAAAGTTTAGAGATGGATGTAGAGCTGCTTCAAAATTTACACTTTTTAAGAACAATTTAAGAGGATGAATATCAAAGCTCAGTCCACAAACAAAGCACCTGATGTTGACTCAGGTAGTGGAGGTTTTATCATGTAATGGGCATCTTGTTGTCAAACCTCCAGCTTTATCACACGTAATTCCACATATCAGGTTCCACATGCTGCAGTTAAGCCTTAAATTCAAGAAAACGCCATGCTTTAAAAATGTTGGCCATGTGATATTTCCCTGTGTGAGTTTATTAAATGAGTTTGATTTAAATGTTTTCTTCTTTTACCCGATTGGCTGGATGAGATTTAAAAGGATTACACGCCACCCACACAAGAAGAGAAGGAGTCAAGAAGAGCATTTGCTGTTGCCATGCCTCTCAGCCTTGCTCCAGATGCTTTTTTATTAGATGCTATCTTTTGCGCCAAAAAGCCACATTTCATCGGACCGTGTGGTCTGGCTGTCTGTGGACACACTAGGCTATTTTGCCTGTTTCCCTTTTGTGTCCAGACTTGGGGTTTAGTAAACCTTTTGTTCAAAATGTAATCTGCTCTGAACATTATATGTTGGGTATCCTATGTGACGACATAAGGACTGTAATATTTTGGGGGGCTGTCCGGGATCTGGACCCCGGACCTCTCACACACTTACTCGCCACACTTTTATTTCTGTGTAAGATTGTGAGAATGTCAGGTTATAAAGCACTAGATGGTATAGAAACTGCACTTCTAAAGGTGTTTAACAATCTGTTTTAATTAATAAATATATATTAATTCGTTAAACACAGATCAGGGGGCCCAGGTTTTTTGTGGTTGGCCCCAGACCCTGGAATACTTTGCCCTGTAGCATCCAAATAGCCCTGAAAATAAAATATTTTAAATCTCAAATCAATAACTACTTTTACTCTTTGGCTTTTAACGCAGCATTTACTGTGTGATCCTCCATGTACATTTACTTTTACCTATCTATAGTTGTAGTAGTAGAGCATTTATGAGCTGTACTTTGCAGCATTAACATAACATGAAGATCTATGTTTAAATCACTCTATAAAAAATGTAATTGATTTGGTTTTCCTTTTCAAACATTTGGTCTATCAATACCTATGCTTTAGTGCACATTTAGAGTGATACACAGGGATAAAGGAGTGCATTAAAAAATGTTTGCATATTTTTCTTAAATGACTGCTCAAAAATTCTGTTCTTGGTTTTCATCCCGATGAGATGAATACTGGGGTTATAAGCTACATCTCTGCCAGCTCTTCCATCTACAGTTATATTTCCCAGTTTCTATGTCTATGCAACAAGAATTCCAATGTTTTATGTCACTGGTTGAGGATGGAGAGGATTTAGATATTAATGTGTTTAAAACGGTACAACCCTATTGTAGTACAACGTCTTTGTTCTGCTAGAACAGGAGACCCCCTCCCCTCAGGTCCATAGATTCCTATTCTCTGCTGGAGAAAGGCTTTAAACGTTATGTTTAACGGTAGAAAATTGTGTGTAAAATCAGCCCATCTCATACATTCCAGGATTAGGTTGACAAAGCTCCATGTTACCACTATCAGCTGACTCTGTTGGCCCAGACTCGCCGTCAGAGTCGGAGTAGAACGGCTTCTCAACTTTCTTCTCCTTCCTTTTCTCCCGGCTGCTGCATTTGGTCCATTCAGGCACCTGATGGATATAAACAGGTCACAGTGAGCTTTTAATTCTGCTACAGTGGGGAAAAAAGCAAAACAAAATATATTCTCTCAGCATAAAGCACAAACGTGGGCAGGTATGGTAGCATGGCCATGAATGCCTCTGCCTGGGCATGATGCAGCCAAACAAAGCCATCCATTGCTGCTGCAGATTTGCTTTTAATCTCTCAACGAGAGAACAAAAAGACAAAAGAAAATATATTCAGATGCTTCTTTGCACAGAATGAGATGAGCACCAGGTGTTGCCTTCATGACCATTTGCATAAATGGTTTCCTTCAAAACAGGGAGCTGTTCCATTAGCAGAAGTGATGTCTTTGAGGAACAATGGCGCATCCTCCCACACTTTCCTATTTCTGTGACCAGGCTCATTAACCAGAGCTGTCTGGAAATGAGCATGGACGTCTTCTTGTTCCATTCAAAAAAATCTCTATACTTTTAATGATTGTCGAAATGTCTCAGGAGCTCACGTCCTGCTGAAAGAATCACTTCTGTAATGGATAGGACAGAGGAGGGGGTATTCAGGTGCTTTGGCTCTGCTAAGCACTGGACAGCAACTACATAAGGCAGGGTGTTTAAAAGCACTCTAGGTTTGGTTCTCGCTGCTATGTGGGTTTGGGGCTGAGGGACTTGTGGCTCTTCGCCGCTAACTGACTCACGCTCGTCAATGTTGTGACTCTTTCGAGCAGCGCAAAAACCTGGCAGATGTAGGACAGAAAAAAAAAGAGTAGGGATGGAGATGAGGAAGAAGGAAGGAATATAGAGAAAGAGGCACAGGAAGGCTTCAAGGGGAAAGTAAACCTCAAATTTAATCACTGCACAGAAAATTATTACAGTATCAAACTACTATGGTAAAACTGTAATCATGAACACTCCCATATAACTTTATATGAACGCTTTAGAACCACCTTTCACATGTCTGACATTTGGAGTAAACTTTCTTGAAAAAGAACATTTCATGGTTCACATAAGAACTCACACAGACCACAGGTACCCCTGCTAAAGATGTGCAATAGTACTTAAAGTGTAACTAAACCTGATGTAAAGCTCCCACACAAATTTAGAAAATGTTCAAAGTGAAGACACTTGGGGCGGGTCTGAGTGTGTTCTAACAATTTTTAGAAATCTCCCATGTATCAACTCACCTCAGCTGCAACAATTTGTTCAAATGAAATTGAAATTTAGTTTAAACAAAAACGTAACTTTTTTAGAGGATTCAAGTATCTATAATCTGTTTTATAGATGACTTTTGCTTTACTGAAGTCTACTGTAGATGTGAGCAAACACACAGACCTGCCTCTTTTCATCACTACCCAAAATGAGAAAGAAAAGAAAACACTTAATTTATGTAAGACCAGTGACTGAATCAGGAGAAGCCTAAAAGGCTGGGAAATGACCCCACCTTCATCTTCCCTCCACTCAAAGAGAGCAGAATGTAAAGAGATTTAAAAAAAATATCTTATCAAGCCTATCTTCATAAAAAATATATTTTTGGTCATCAAGTCTCCATAATTGTTTATTCATGTACATGTCAACCAGCTGATATTAATTGCTGCCAGGAAAAACAATGTTTGTCCTTATAATTATGAAGGTAATTTGCTAAATTCTGCTGGAACTTTAACAGGAACCCTGCACTTTGTTTTGAAGGGACTAACTGTTTACAACACTCTATGAAAATGTGAAAATGACCCACATGTAGCCCACACTGGTAGGTAAGGTGGGGGTTAATGAGACAGTGGGCCAGGTTCTCTTCCAAAGAACTTAAGATGCTTCCAACAGTTTGAGGCATTTAATAATTTAAAATCCAATTATACTGGATAAGGAATAATGGTCCACAGATTAACACATATATAGTCCAAATTCAACTTTAGCTCAAAGTCGTTTTACTTCCCAGGCTGAAGAGAGGAGAGCGCATGATAGAAACCAGGACTCTGGTTAATCTGAAAAGGTAGCAATAAAATAGATAATCATCTGGCCTGTTTGCTCTCCCTTAATTGGTTATTCCTTTCACCTGCCGTTTTCCCTCCCTGCCGCATCATTTATTCCTCTCACCTGTTTCCTTTGGTTTGTATTCTGTTCAGGGAGGGTCAGTTTTTTCCCATTAAGCCTGGCTTTAGGGAGGAGACCAGTTTAAAGGTCCTGCTCAAGTTCTGGTTCCACGTCCTGTCTCTGCTACCCTCTACCACTGAGTCTGCCTGTCTGCACCTGATCCTGTCTGCTCCTTTGTGTGACCGCCTGGTCACGCTTCTGGACCCTGTCAGACTCTGAACCTGCCTGGGAACCAGTGGATTACCTGGAAGCCTGGATCCTGTCACCTGTCTGTTCCTGTCTGATCTGGATCCTGTCACCTGTCTGTTCCTGCCTGATCTGGATCCTGTCTCCTATCCGTTCCTGCCTGTCTCCTGTCTGTTCCTGCCTGATCTGGATCCTGTCTCCTATCTGTTCCTGCCTGGTCTGGATCCTGTCTCCTATCTGTTCCTGCCTGATCTGGATCCTGTCACCTGTCTGTTCCTGCCTGATCTGGATCCTGTCTCCTATCTGTTCCTGCCTGATCTGGATCCTGTCTCCTATCTGTTCCTGCCTGATCTGGAGCCTGTCTCCTGTCTGTTCCTGCCTGATCTGGATCTTTCTCCTATCTGTTCCTGCCTGATCTGGATCCTGTCTCCTGTCTGTTCCTGCCTGATCTGGATCTTTCTCCTATCTGTTCCTGCCTGATCTGGATCCTGTCTCCTGTCTGTTCCTGCCTGATCTGGATCCTGTCTCCTATCTGTTCCTGCCTGATCTGGATCCTGTCTCCTGTCTGTTCCTGCCTGATCTGGATCCTGTCTCCTGTCTGTTCCTGCCTTATCTGGATCCTGTCTCCTGTCTGTTCCTGCCTGATCTGGATCCTGTCTCCTGTCTGTTCCTGGCTGATCTGGATCCTGTCTCCTGTCTGTTCCTGCGTGATCTGGATCCTGCCTCCTGTCTGTTCCTGCGTGATCTGGATCCTGTCTCCTGTCTGTTCATGCCTCTTCTGTAACCCTGTCCAGGATCGACTTCCTTCGGGTCCTCCTGGGATGTTTCAATAAATGTTTTGAACTCTCCTACTGTCTGTCTCTCCCTGAATACTAGGTGCATCTTTTTTTTCTAAAACCCCTGTAGCTGATAGCAGCTACTAGGGTTGACCATTTCAACCATTTCTTAACATAAAGTGATCTTTTCTGCTGAATAACTGCCTATATCAAAGGTTTGGTTCAGGTTCAAAGCTAATTTCTATGAAGCTACTAGAGTAAAAGAAGATTTGATTTCAAGGCTTTTTACACATCTTTACCAATAACTTTGAAAAGGGTCTAGCAACAAAACAGGACACAGAAATAAAAAAAAATTAAATCATGTCCACAATGAGTGGTAGGTGAAAGATGAAGACTCAGAAGGTTGAGGAAGATCCAAAGAAATAGCTATCATAAAAAAAAAATGTTTTACAACTTTCAAGCAGGTGGAGCAGAGGAAAGGGGGGAGAAAGGGGGTCTTCTGCAGAAAATATGTGTATGAAGGGCAACATTCTTTGACTGATGCATTGCTAAAAGTTTCTATATTTGCCATCCAAAGTTCATCCATGGATGAACTTAACCAGTAGACGTTATTTAGAGCGCCGAATGTTTTAACATGGTTGCTTTGTTGGCAGAATTCCCTCACTGTAACAGTTTCCAGACAGCTGAAAATAGGATCAGTTAAAATGGAATCTGTAGGAAAACAGAATAGCCATCAGAGCTAAAACCACTGCACTCTCAAACAGGGCACCTCTCGCCAGTCCCCCAGGAGGCCGATCCGTCCCTCTCCGGTGGTTATGACTTCTTCTGTCTAAGGACGTTTGCAGCATGCAGAGGGAGAGAGAGCTGGTCAGAGTGCCCCCATTAATTTAAATTGAAAGAACCTTTACCAACTGATGAGCTATTTTATAGACATTGCTGCTGTTTTTGTTTGTTTTATTATGGTGGATAAGGGCTGCACATGTTGTCCAAATGCAGGATTTTACAGCAAATAAAATATATCCTGCAAATATAAAAACCATACTAACAAAACTCCAAAATTAAAGCAACACACACAGACACAAAAAACACATGCAAAAAAGTGCTGCTAAAGAGAGATGCTGTGATCACAGAGTACAAAGAGCTGCAAAGTGGAAACACCCTGCAAACACAAAGCCTGCTGTAAATAGATAAATGATATTTAGACACATTCAAAGGAAAGTTGCTTCAAGTACTAAAAAAAAATTGCAAGTTCAGAAAAGGTTCAAACTAGTCCATTATAAAGAGGTCCTCCAGACCACTCAGTGGAGCAAAGCATCACTGCTATGACCTAGATCTTTCTTAAAAACGAACTGCATGCCTGAAGTGTTCAAACTTGATTACCGTAAATGTTTAACAAAATTTAAAGGAAAATGTACTGGTTATTTCTTCCCTCTGAAAATTAATGTCTTTGCTAAGACATACTATCCATCCATCCATTATCTGACACGCTTGTCCCAAGTGGGGTCGCGAGGGGTGCTGGTGTCTATCTCCAGCAGTCAATGAGAGGTGGGGTCCACCCTGGACAGGTCACCAGTCCATCGCAGGACAACACAGAGACAAACAGGACAAACAACCAATCACATACACACCTAAGGACAATTTAGAGAAGCCAATTAACCTAACAGTCATGCTTTAGGACTGTGGGAGGAAGCCGGAGTACCCGGAGAGAACCCTTGCATGGTCAGGGAGAACATGCAGAAAGACCCTGGGCCGGGAATCAAACCCAGAAGCCCCTTGCTGCAAGGCAGCAGTGCTTAAGACATTACTATTTATGTCATATTCATGTCAACGTTTATGTCAGGTCCTAAGACATTAGTTAGAAAATATCTGTTGTCTGGTCCCATAAGGTTTAATAATCGTCTCCCCCAGTGATCTGGTCCTACTACTGCTATGGGGAGCTAGAGTGCAGCTTTTCTCAACTTACAGCTGGTTTTTTTGCTACTTGAAGCAGTTTTTTCTTAGCTGGTGTTTTGTATTTGGTGTGTTAGCATTATTTAAAAGTATGTTCTTTTTCTGGGTGGATCATCGAAATAAGTGGTCCTCGCAATCTTTATTCATTCTGGTGATATGTTTATGTAAGGCCGTCCTACGTGCTCCTCCCCATTTCCACTTAACGTTGGTAAGTCTGACTTGGTGGAAAAAATGCAAATCTTCTTTTGGAAAGTAAGCATGTATGAGGGATGCAAACAGCAACTTTTAAACAGAGCGTGCATGAGGAGACGTGCCTGTGCATGATCTTGCACACGTTTGATAGGCGTTCCCTCTCGGGAGAGGGTACGGGGATGTGCATGTGCATTTTTTTTTTACAGCGGAGAGGGTGGGTCTTTTAAAAAAATTGTGAAAATCCGCTACTATAACTTAAAGTAATTGAAGTAGGTTTTGTCCTAGCATCAAGCTTCCACTATTATGCTCTTTGCTTTCTGTGATTGCAGAATTCAACATATGCAGCATTTTTTTTCTCTTCGTGTGTTTTATTCTTATTAATAATGACTTTTGGAACAATTATCTCCCTTTTTTTTGTTTTCTGACACTTCAAATTCAGAAATGTAAATTGAAATCCGAATCTTTACGGTAGGTTAATGGAGATGTTAGCATAGTTGAATTGCATTAAGGAACTCCTGAGTTGAGTCCTACCAGGGTCAGCTTTGTGCTGTGGATGCCTTGTTTCTGATGTTGACACTGTCTATACTGTTAAGATCCAGATTAGATTAGATTTCTCATTCAGATTGCAACATATGTAACTGACTTGGAATCTGTAAGCTTGAAGGTGAAAAGAGTTTGAACTGAGTTGGGTTGAATTCTTTTAATTAAAAAGTGCCTTGAGATGACACACGTTGCATATTAGCTCTATATGAAACTAACAGAAATGATGGGATAACCGGGGCCTCCAGAGGATTGTCAAGAAGGCAACCCTTTCATTAATTAAAGGGAGTTTAACAAGAAGTGGAGTGAGGCTGAGGTCAGGAGCATCAGGACCCAAAACACGTTCCAGACTCTGGTGTATAAAGATGTTCAAATGTATATATCCACCTGTACTGTTTCCCCCCTTAGAAAGTTGCACCTTGCCTGCATCCTGGATGTTTAGGTACTTCTCAAATTTGCAATGGCTCAAAGGTTTTAGTAAGGTACACTTCCCTGATGCTTGCCTAGAAAGCTTTATCCATTCCAGGAAATGTTTTCAGGGAATTTTTGAAAGCAAATGTCCCGTTTGAATGCTTGCTTGTTATGAGGGAATGTTGAATCCGTCATTATACTATCCTCTTTCTGTATTCAGCAGCAATGGCATTTAAAAACGACCCATAGTATGATTTTGCCACTACTAATGCCTTGACAGTAACAACAATGTTTGTTGAAGACTCACATTTTCTTTTCTAGCATATTTCCTGTATTTTCTTTCTTGCACCATGTCCAGAAACACATCGATTGGTCCAAACTAAAAGCATTGAAGACCTCTACTCTAAGCCATAAAACCCAAACTCCATTACTTAAAAGCTCCTACATCTTTTAGAAATATCCCTGTTCAGAAACTCTTGAATCAAATGAAAGGCATGTTACCATGCCACTGCAATATTTTATTGCAAAGTGAGGAGATTATTTAGTTATTTGATTCAGATGTGTCGCTGCAGTGAAGCATTTCATAGCTCTATCACAGTGACTCTTCAGGACCTGAGAACCTGCTCTGTTGGTCCAGTGATTTTGACTTCATGGTAGGCAGGAGCCTGGCTAGTTTCCATCCTAACAAGCTTCCCTTTCAGCTGTGCTTGGCAGTTTGGGTCATACTTGGACACAGCTGGATGTTCCAGCAGAGCAGCGATCATAAACAAGCAATGGAGATTGGTTTTGAGGATTGTCTAAAACAGGTCTGGTTGTTTCTAACATTTTAAAGGAAATAAATGTGCTGTACTGAAAATTGTGGTCAGGTAAAGAAACCGTACACTTTAAACAAATTCCAACAATTTTTAATGGTTAAACCTCCAGCCAGCATCCTGCCTGCTTGTTGATTGAAACAAGCTGCCTAACAAACCATCATTGAAATTTTGTTTTTTATAAACACATTTAGGCCTACAAGTATGATTCTGAATATATTACTCAAAATCCAACATTAAAGCGGATTTAAAGTTGAGTATTATTTTTTCTAAAAATAACTCTACAATTCAGCGAAATACAACTAAATAGGGACATTTTATCACAGTTTTATTATTAAGAAAATAGGTATTTCTTTCCTATTATTTAGAAGAATTATTTGCTGGATGATTCATGTAGAGAAACAAAAACATGGCTGGCAACAGATTACACTTTGTTGTGGAGGCAAATATATATGAGGTTTTCAAAGGTTCCTGCAAGTAGCAGCTATTTCCTTTCATTCCTCTGAGGGCATATCTGACAATGAGAAGATCTATGTTAATTAAAAACAAACCGAAGGTGCTGATATCAGAAGGTTTGCAGGTCTTATAAAAGGTGCAAACGTTTGTAGGTGCAGAGCAGATCTTTGCACCTACATTTGCATGTAAAGTTCAGTAGGCAGCTTCTGCAGACATTTTTTTGTGTCTTATGCAGATCGTATGGAAAATCTAATGGAAAAATAACCTTGCAATTTCATAGGTTTACGATATACAAATATATATATTAATACCATTTGCAAAGCAATTTATTTTAAAGGCTGCAATTTTTGTCTTTTTTTGCACTTTTTAAAGTCAGGTGCAAACTGACACATAAAAATATCTGCCAATCATTGTTGCCAAAGAGGAAGCATTGGTACAATGCTAGAGGATGAAGCGATATCCTTTGATTATGTCAAAAATAACTACAGCAGTATAATATTGTTAAAGAAAAAAAACATCTACAACAAAGCTGTAGATGTCCAGCAAAGACTACTGCAGCAGGAGGCAGACACTCTTTATATTGTTAATTAACCACATCGGAAAAAAATTACTAAACTTAATTATTGTGGCATGCTTATGAAAATAATATATAACATTATTTTTATTTAATAAAAAAAAATAAACATATTTTTCTCCATGTTTTAAAAAAGCAGAACTGTGCACAGCATATGCGTTGCTTAATTTTCTTTCACTTTCGTTAATGGCATTTTAAGATAGGCTAAGAGGTGAACTTTAAATGTTATTATCTTCATGGCTTTGAACGTCATCCATCTTTTACGCCCAGCAGTAGAACATGCAATCGGTGCAATTTAAGGGGCAGAACAAACTCTTTTTACACGTCTTAACATCTGACCAACAGTCTTTGTAGATCTCCACAACACTTTGATTTAAAGCATATTATAAAAAATAAAATTGCATGTGCAATTTAGCTAAATGGACCAGCCAAACAATGTCAGGAGTGCACCTCCTACGAAGCACGCCAGCTAACTTTCACCCAGCCCTGCCCCATCTGCTCCCTCACTCTCAGGCTATTTTCAGTCTCATTCATCCTCGTCCTTATTCCACCACCACACCGGCCCCAAAGGAGAAGATTACTCTAATTGTTTACCAAGATTACTCATCCAAGCAAATGTTAATTCACAGCATTAAACTCCTCTGCCAGGGCCTGAACACCAAATAACTTATTTCCTTCATAACAATAAAACTTTTCGCAGTTTTTCTCTGTCTGAGTCTCTCAAGGTTTAATTTAACTTATTTGGAAGATCAAGCCCTGAATGCATTGTAATGCCAACTAATTAAGCAGAGTGGAATTTTAAAATAAATATCTTCATTCCCATAGCATTAAATCAGTTGAAAAGTTTCCCAGCAATGCCATATTAACTACCTGTGTGAATGTACAACCAAGCGTTTGGTGACCTTACGTTATGCCAAGTTATAACACACTGTAGCAGTGGAGATACATGGAGGGAATGGGATGGAGCAGAAGAGGAGAGACTTTGGTACAAATCATGCTGTTCACCCCGGTCCATTTTATACCGACCAGTGTTAAATTTTTACCTGTTTTGGTAACAGATGATTAAGGGGATTTTCCAAAATAAGATCTTCTAAGGTCACTTTGACTCACTATGGTTTGATATGGGGTCACAATCTGTCATTTTTTATGAGTGAAGTAGGAGAAATCTGGATTAGAACAACAATAAATGGGAATAAAATGTTATCTTTATACAAGTCATTTAAAGTAATAACTCTAAAGTGTATAGAAGGTTACAGAAATAAATCGAAAAAAATATTAATTTTCAAAATGAAATGGTAAAGAAGCAGCTGACCCAAAACTGAGCAGCATCCATCAAAGTTAACTAACCCTGCTTTAAAACTATAGCTGACAAGCTATGTGCAGCACGTCTGTAAACCAGCAGACGGCAGGCTAGCAACCAATCTAACAGATTAAATGGATTAACACCCAATGCAACAGAAGGGTGATAACTATCATTTAGTAGCTGTGTCTGTATTTTGACTAAAGTTTTATATAGAAATATTACAGATAATTGGTTTATATTAGTGTTGCGCCGATGCCATTTTTTGGCCCCGATACCTGGCTGTGCAGTATCGGCCGATACCGATACCATAATAATGTAAAATAATTGCCATCATGGCTTTGTCAAGCTGCTGCCTACCTTTGTGAAGCAGGAAAAAATCTATTACAAAGTGAATCCAGTAGAACTTTTTATTACCTACCAGGAGTGGGTGACAATAGTTGAATAAACTTATGGCTCTCAAAATGGTATCGGTGGCCTATTAGTTGGTACTCGCCGATACCGATACCACCATTTTAGGGCTGTATTGGGGCCCCGTCCGATACTGGTATCGGTATCGGTGCAACACTAGTTTATATTAAAATTAAATTGCTACATTATATTTTAATAGCAGCAATCGGAACTATTGTTTCTAAAAATCCCCCCAAAAATGGAATGGGAGGCAGATCTTTCAGTTATCAGGATCCTCTCCCATGGAGCCCAATAGTTTTAGTCTGCGAGGCTGCTCACACTGAGCCTGGTTCTGGATCTGCTGCACATTTCTTCCTGTTTAAAGGGAGTTTTCCTGTCCACTGTCGCTACAAGCATGTTTGGTGTGAGGGATCTCTGTAGAGTCAATGAGTCGATGCAATCAACTGTTTTTTCTTTAGGTAGAAAACTTTGAATCAATCTGACTGGATGGTCTGGTTAAATTGTCTCTGTGAAGTGCCTTGAGATGACATGTGTTGTGATTTAGCAATATATTAATAAACTAAATGTAACTGAATTGAAAAATCTGCATTGCTAAATACAAGCGATACAATTTTTCCGTATTCATATTATAGCTTTATCTAAAAACATGAAAGGGGGTTAAATGGTGAGAATGTCTGGCCAGCCCAGCCTATCTTTAGTAATGGTAAAATAAAAAGAAAATGTCAATCAGAACAACACTTAGTTGAGAACCAAAGTCTGCTCCCCTCTGTATCACACTGATACAAACAGCTGTGAGAGATGATGTGTGGATGAGGCAAGGAGCTGCTGCCCCACAGAGGCGAGTGCAGCAGAGAGGATGAGTGGAGCTCAATCACTGACTGATTTCTACATAGACTCTTAATAGACTCCTGATTTCTTTGTGTGATTTCTTCTCTTCTATGGAAGAAAAGCTATTAAGCTACATCTGTCTGGATAGCAAATGGAGACCCAAAGGATGCATGTTGATGGTGATGATCTGTAAATGAATGAATGATGGTCAGTAATAGAGGAATCTGTGATGTATTGGAGTTTAGATTGTTTTGGATGTGAAGCTCTGGCATCCAACCCCTCTGAGTCACTGCTCTGGAAAAGGAGCAGCCCTCGCTCTCCTCTGTGTGCAGGGGCACCCGGAGAACCCAGAGGGCCCCTGTGTCTCTGTAAGTTACTGCTTCCACTGCACGCACAGACTCCTTCACCTCCACGTTGCGCACGGAGGGGTCGGGGGCGGATTCGGGCCAGTCAGGCAGCTCCTGGTAGCCCCCAGCTTTGGCATTCAGCAGGTGGGAAAGGGAACCCAACTGGAAGTGGTCTCTATCTGGGAAATCACAGAGTATAAAAAAATATTAAATTAATCATTAATTATTATCAGCAGGTACGTACAAAGGTTCATCATTTTCTTTTGCCAGTGGAACAAAGAATGAAAAACTGGCCCCTGTTGTCGCTGTAGTGTGCCAATGCAAGGATTGCTGAAATTAAAATAATTGGTATGGCAAACCAATTAAATCTGCTTTTATCTTTTAAAGCACTTTTTCATACATTTATGGAATAAATTTGTGGTTTTGATCATATATATTATGTATATTAAAAGAGCCTTAAGTACACTGAGTAAACCCCAGGTTCAAAAAATAAAATCCATCTTGAAATATGTAGAAGGACTTTAATTGTATTAAAAGAAAAGACTACCGTACCTTTAAATGGAGACTCGAGCACAGGTGCAGGTTTCAGAGCCAGGAAAAGCTTCTTGGCATACTTGCTGAGAGCTCCGCTCTTCTCAATGGGCACTATGAGCTGCCGAATGAACCGCGCCCGATCACGGATGTCATAGTTCTGGTCGTACTTGGCCAAGTTGAGAACGTACTGCGTCAACAATTTAGTCTGAGGGAAGAGAGAAGAAAGAGGAGAGCTGGCTGAGATGGCTACATCTTCATGGTTGAGGCTTTTTGACACACAGAGGCCACCGTTGCCACAGTATGTCTTTGAGGCAGTGACATGCTAGGGCGTAGTATTCGTTCGAGCGGAAAAACCGCCATCTCACCACTAAATGACAGTAATTCCGACACCAAACCCCTTTAAAAACATTGAAATAATGGGAACAAAGTCTCCTAGTTTGTCTGCAATCGTTAGTTTTATGACAAAGTTTACTCTGTTTTTGTTGTATTGCTTGAAAGGCATAGTTTCTCAGTGTTAAACTTTTTAGTACCCAATCACAGCTGGTTAATGAGCATAAACATCAAGTCCTAAAGCATGTAGTTTGTTTTATGGCTCTTTTATCACTTTATTCACTTGTCCTTTAAACAGACACTAAAATGATTTAGATGGGTGTATAATGTCTGACATTATTTTATTTCAGAATATAATTCATTAATTGTTCTTTGTGTTTGTGTTGTGTTTTATAATCAAGGTCATAGTAGCATCCAAAGGGAGCTGATGCTTCATTTTAGATTATAAAATGTAACTGAGTAGCTACTTTGCCTAGTAACTACTTAAATACTTTGATTGTACAGCAATCAGTTACTTTTTGGGAGAAGTTACTTCCCACTAGTTACTTTCCTTTTTGATAAAGCTTATAGTTAGAGTGGCTCAGGTTATCCTGAGCTATCTCTATAGTTATGCTGCTATAGGCTTAGACTGCTGGAGGACATAGGAACCCCCATTTCATCATTCTGCTTCATTCTCTCTCTATTCTCCTATTCTGCAGAATCTGTTAGTTCAATCTCTAACGTTATGCTCTCTCTGCTTTTCCTTACTCGCTACAAGCATACTGAGTGTGAGGGATTGTATTTGAGTCAATGAGTCGATGCAATCAACTGGTTTTCCTTAGATAGAAAACTTTGAATCAATTTGACTGGATGATCTGGTTGAAATGTAAAGTGCCTTGAGATGGCATGTGTTGTGAATCTGGCGCTATATAAATAAACTGAATTTAATTAAATTCAATTCAGTTTATTTATATAGCGCCAAATTCACAACACATGTCATCTCAAGGCACTTTACAGTTCAACCAGATCATACAGTCAAATTGATACAAAGTTTTCTATCTAAGGAAAACCAGTTGATTGCATTGACTCATTGACTCAAATACAATCCCCCACACTAAGCATGCTTGTAGCGACAGTGGAGAGGAAAAACTCCCTTTTAACAGGAAGAAACCTCCAGCAGAACCAGGCTCAGTGTGAGCGGCCATCTGCCGAGGCCGACTGGGGTTCAAGGAGACAGAAGCAGAGATACAAAAAGCAGCTGTAAAAGGCGGCCCCGTCCAGGAAACACACAGCCAGGCAGACGAGCTCCAAGGCAGCTCCCATGCCAGAGGACGAAGAGAGCACATCCACTCAGTCACGGTCAGAGAAACAGGACCACACTGGAAAACAGGCCGATCTCCAACATCTATTAACAAGGGTGTTGATAGAAGCAGCACAGCTGATGTTTTTTTTCCAGGATGACGTCACAGCCAAACAGGAACAGACGAGGCAAAGCTACTCTGAGGAAAAGCAGAGAGAGCAGAAGGTTAGAGATTGAACTAACAGATTCTGCAGAATAGGAGAACAGAGAGAGAATGAAGCAGAATGATGAAATGGGGGTCCCTATGTCCTCCAAAAGTCTAAGCCTATAGCAGCATAACTATAGAGATAGCTCAGGATAACCTGAGCCACCCTAACTATAAGCTTTATCAAAAATGAAAGTTTTAAGCCTAGCCTTAAAAGTAGACAGGGTGTCTGCCTCACGGACTAAAACTGGTAGTTGGTTCCACAGGAGAGGAGCCTGATAACTAAAAGATCTGCCTCCCATTCTACTTTTAGAAATTCTAGGAACCACTAGTAAACCTGCAGATTGAGAGCGAAGTGCTCTGTTAGGAACATAAGGAACAATCAGATCTCTGATATCAGATGGAGCTTGGCCATTTAAGGCTTTATATGTGAGAAGGAGGATTTTAAATTCTATTCTTGATTTAACAGGAAGCCAATGAAGAGAAGCCAGGATAGGAGAGATATGATCTCTCTTTTTCATTTTCATTAGAACTCTGGCTGCAGCATTTTGGATCAGCTGAAGGCTTTTAACTACAGTTTGTGGACTTCCTGATAGTAAAGAATTACAATAGTCCAGCCTTGAAGTAACAAATGCATGGACTAGTTTCTCAGCATCACCCCTGGACAGGATATTTCTAATTTTTGCAATGTTCCTCAGATGAAAGAAGGAAATTCTAGAAACCTCTTTGATATGGGATTTAAATGACAGGTCCTGATCAAAAATAACACCAAGATTTTTTACTTTATTATCTGAAATCAGTTTAATCCCATCCAAATGAAGTGACTGGCTAATCAGTTTCTTTTTCAGAGACTCTGGTCCAAAGACTATAACTTCTGTTTTGTCTGCATTCAGAAGCAGAAAATTAAGAGTCATCCAGGTTTTTATGTCTTCAAGACATGCCTGTAATCTATGTAATGGGTTAGCTTCATCTGGTTTTATAGACAGATATAGCTGGGTATCATCAGCATAACAGTGGAAATTAATCCCATGCTGTCTAATAATTCTACCAATTGGGAGCATGTATAAAGTAAAGAGAATTGGTCCTAGCACTGATCCCTGTGGTACTCCACAGGTAACCTTTGAGCGTGTTGAAGATCTATCATTAACATGAACAAACTGAATTCGATCAGATAGATAAGATTTAAACCAGTCTAGTGCTGTTCCTTTAATTCCAACAAAATATTCAATTCTTTCTAAAAGAATATTATGGTCAACTGTATCAAATGCAGCACTAAGATCCAACAGGACGAGCACAGATACAAGTCCATTATCTGAGGCCATGCATGAGAATATCATTAGTGACTTTCACCAGAGCTGTTTCAGTGCTATGATGAGCTCTAAAGCCAGACTGAAACTCTTCAAAAAGTTCATTATGGTGGAAGTGATCGCAAACTTGTTTGGCAACTACTTTCTCAAGAATTTTGGATAAGAAAGGAAGATTGGATATAGGTCTATAATTGACCAAGTCATCTGGGTCAAGAGACGGTTTCTTAAGCAGAGGTTTAATTACAGCAATCTTAAAAGCTTTAGGTACATATCCCTGTAACAGAGATAGATTAATCACATCTAAAATGGAGGAGGAGTTCAAAGGGAATACCTCCTTAAATAACCTGGTTGGAACTGGATCTAACATACAAGTTGAAGGCTTAGATGAAGACAATAATTTTGCTAATTCAGAGAGTTCAACTGGATCAAAGCAGTCTAAACCCGGTTCAGATTCCATGACTACCTCAGGTACAATCGCGGATAGATTTGAATTACTTTGTAATGTAGGATTCCGAACAGTGGCCTGAACTAGATCTACATAGATCCAGAAAGTCTAGTTCTTTGGATGTGAGTATCTCTACCTGTTTAGAGTTGGTGAGATAGAGCTTTGCAGCCAGATTTAGGATCTGTAGCTTCACAATGTCCTCTTCATTGGTAAACGACTTGGCCATCTTCCTCAAGACATCTGGAGCGATCTTTGGCACGTGCTCACAGTATTCTCCAATCAGCCACAGGATACTGGCTCGGGCCATCGGAACCTGGAAAACAGAGATATCTATCTGTGAAGCAGAGCTTTAAGCTATGCTGACAAAGGGGATGCACAAGCAAAAGGCAGAGTGACTTGCCTGGATGTTGTCGGTGAGTTTGGCCATGTGCTTGATGATGTCGCTGTGCTTTTCTGGCTGCATCTGTAGCAGCTTCTTGATGACAACCACTGACTCGGCTACCACCAGCTCTTTACAACAAGACAAGTCAAACATTTGCATCAGAGGAGGAAAACTAATATTAAAACTTAGACTCTTACCTGGGTAGGTTTGCTATTTATCTCAGGACTGTACCATATTTGGAAAACATGTTATAACCTTTATGTAATAGGGTTTGTCATAGAGAAGCAGCCTAATAGTATAAATGTGTTACTGTTTCTCTTTCTTTGAAAAAGCTGCTTTTTGAGACAATGTGTTTGGTAAATTACTTCACCACCAAACTCTTTTCCCTTTAAAAACATTTTTCAGTTGAGTCAAATAACTAAAGTCTCAAAATATGTTACCGACATTCAGAGCCTGAATCTATGGTACCTATAAATAATTAACATTTATTGTACTTCAACCTGTTCTTTTAGATTTACAAATATATTGTGTCCTATGTTACTGACGTGAAAGTAACATAGCAATAAATAAAGTAAGAATAAAAGTAGTAATAAAATCTGTTTAAAGTAAAGTAATACTTTATTATCCTGTTTTCTGCAGAACATACCACTTTAGAAGGCGTTTGATCTCTTAACTCTTACCATCTCGATTGGACAGCAGCTGCACCAGACCGTTCAAACATGTGTCTCTGACTTCTCCGATGTTGGTGGCACAGCGACCGATAGCCTGAATTGTTGCAGCCACGAAATCTTTGTCCATACTTTTAATGTAAGTCTGTGAGAAACATGTTAAACAAGGTTGTTGTTTGTGCATCCCTAAGAACATTGTTACTAAACTGTTACTACTAGTATTAGGTTACCTGAAATTCCCTGAGGATGGTGGAAATGTTTGTCTCATTGGCCAGATTTGTAAGGACCTCCAGCTGTCAAATAAACAACAATAAAATGGGTTTCAAGGCTGAATTCTAATAGATTCTTTGGGTTTACAGGTTGAGGGGGACAGGGAGGAACCTTTAGGATTTTTATCTGAGTTGGGTCTGTGGAGCGGATGTAGAAGCTCTTCAGGTATGGTTCAAACATGCCCTGCAAGGCACACACCAAGAAAATCCTAGATGTGTCAGAGTTTCAAATAAATTAAAAATAAAAAGGCAAAGTAAGTTTGGAGCGACAAGTGAGACTTACCCGCCTTTTAATGGTCATGGTTGCCACATTCTGAAGAACTACGTACTGGACTTCACTGATGGAACAAAAAATCAGAGAGGTGGACGTTAATGATGTGCAGTACTTTCATCCCTTGGTAGAACTAAAACAGCGACATTATCACGCTGGAAATCCACAGCTTCAAAAAGGAGAATGAAGAGCCATTAGCATTGCCAACTTCTTAGCAATCAACGTAGAGCTTATAGGATCTAAAAACCTTTTGTGAAGTTTAGATTAAATGAATGCAATAGGGTTTACAGCAGAGATTTACATTTTGCAAATAAGGATAAAACATGTCTGGAAGGATGATTCAAACAGCATGCAGCTCGAACTGGTTCCTTCAAGTTCAGTTTTTAAACAAAAACATGTTTGAGAGACGGCCCTGTCCAAAACTCTTTGAACGAAACTCCTCTAGTGATGCACCAAGATCAGCTGATATAATTAAAGTAGGTAAAGAAATGCTATAATGAATGGTACATATACATGCATATTTAAATGTAATGAACTGTATTCTAGGCCATGCACAAATTTTTTTTAATTTTTTAATACATCTGGTTTTTAATTAATAATCAAAGCATTTTTCAACATTTATGATGACTTTCGCTTTCTGTCTGCCAGAGTTCCACGTACTTCACTGGAAATGCACTTTAATGTTCTCTACCAACAAGTCTTATTAAAACACAGAGGTTAAAGTTAAGTTAGCCTAACATTTCAGCAGAGAGCTCAGCATGACAACATCAACAGAAAGAAATCAGTTAATTGAAGTCAGAAGCTTTAAGTGTCAAATCTGTAAATTCAAGGCTCTTTCAGGGACTCTGCTGCAACAGCATATCTGTTGATGTGAGGAAAACAGTAATAAACATAGATGAACACTATTGTAATTAGGCTAAAAGACATTTATTGTCATAATCCTAGCACTGATGGTTGGCTTTTTTCACCTGCCCCTGCTCACCTGTCTAATCGGCCCCTCGGCTGATTACCGCAGATCTTTCTCACCTGGTTCCCGCAGCTATTTATGCTGTTTGCTTGCCTGCCATTAGCACCGGATTATTGTAGCTGTTTCGGTGACAGTAACTCTAGGGTTAAAGTAAGTGTTTTAACATTTTTAATGCTGACCCCTTTCTGCCTCTTGATAATTATTTTTTTTTTTGCCTGTTTCCTGTCTGCTCTGTTCAGTTTGATTTTTGGACTGGCTTCCTGGATTCTGCTGGTTACCAGACAACTAACCTCAGCTTGGATTCTCATTGGATACCTTTTCAGCTCTCTAATCTTCTGGTTTGTGAAACTGGTTTGGACTGTTCTTAGGCTTTGGATAATCCCTGACAGACACTGTTGCTTGCTCGGCGTCGCCTAGCATCAGCTCCCCTGACCTCTCTGCTCTGAAGCGGTAACGACCACAGTGGCGGGCAATCTCCCCCCCAGGTTCCTCCTAAATCTCTAGATTGGACTGAACTCTTAACCAGAGAATCCGATAACCCGCCCTGAACAAGTTCTGCCGCTCTTTTTTTCTTTTAAAAAATAAACTTGTTTCAAACTGTCCTGTTTGTCTGCTGAATATTGTGTCCAAGAATCTGCATTTGTTACATTTATTCTGCTATCTAAATGTGCTGTAAAGCCTCTAAGTTTTAAAACAGGTATCATCTTTAAAAAGGGATTTCCTTTAAAAAAGGAAAATATCTTTAGATTGCTATCAGGGAGAAAAATATCCTAAAAGAAGTATTCCTATACATTCCAAAAAGCTGTTTAATTTACACATCTTCGTTTTTATCCACATATTAACCTTACCGTTAATAATTTAATGTACTTAAACATGTTACTATAAAATCTCAGACTGAAGACATCCTGCAGAATGGAGTTAAATACAATCCTATTGTCCAGTTCAGTGAATTTCTGACACAGAAATGCAGTTGAAATAAATCTTGTTGAATGATGACTCAATTTAACCCAGAACCATTTGCTTAATAAGAAGCTTGACAGACTTACAGCCCAGAGGCTGCCTATGTGCTGTCATCTCTCTGCATGGTTTATGGTTCCTGTTCATTTCTCTTTGCTGCTTTGGGGCCAAACTGATTTATTCTTCCTTCCTTCCTTTTCTTATTTTTCTGTTGTCTTCTGCTTTAGAGGGTTTACTGCTTTAGAGGGTTTCAAGCTTTATATTCTCTTGTGAAGCTCTTCACTGTTTTCTTTATGATTCACCTTTTTGTCAGTTACTTGCAAAAGGAATCACAGTTTTGTGAAATGAGAGCAAACATCACATTTCAATTCAGTTTTCAATTCAATTTATTTATATAGCGCCAAATTCACAACACATGTCACCTCAAGGCACTTTCCAGTTCAACCAGATCATCCAGTCAAATTGATTCAAAGTTTTCTATCTAAGGAAAACCAGTTGATTGCATCGACTCATTGACTCACAGGGACCCTGGAGGAGCTGCACGGATCAAGTGAGACAATCTGCTGATACGTGTCAAAACTAAGCTGTATGGAGGAGTGGTGAAAGGGAAGGCATTGTTGCAAAAAACATTATGAGAACTGAAATATAAAAGGCACAAAAATGTCAGACTTTTCTGGAAGCTAGGGAAGTTAACAAATGGTCAATTTACAAAGAATTGTCTAGTAATTATTAGTTTATCATTTCTTCCATTTGAATAACTGATAATGTCTGCTCCAGAGGATTTTTTTTCACGGTTGTAATGATACTGATGTTGAATAAAGGGAGTCTCTGTTCATTTTTAAGCTGAGCCTATTTGCAGCAGAAGTAATACAGGAGCAGAGGCGAGGAAGAACACCAACATGAATGGATCCAGAACTACAAGCTACACCAACGTAGCATCTCTAGACCTCCTGCGTTACATTGACGTACAGTCTACTGTGTATATACTATATAGCTATATACTATATATTGTATGTAGTATATTGTATGTTTTATATTGTAGGTCTATATAGCACGGGTCAGCAACTCGCAACTCCAAAGCTGCATGCAGCTCATTTGGAACAACCCTGGAGCTTTATCAAAAATATATGAACATTGATTTTTTTGTTTGTTTATATTAATATGGTGTGCCGGAGGTCAAATAAACATTCTTTATGTTTTCCAATGCTGGAAACATTTGTATAATAAATACAGGGGCTAATACACTTAGAGCCCGTGTTGCCATATGAGGCTTATATAAGACATTTACATTTTTGCAGCTTCAGACAGATTTGGTTATTTTTGGTCCTCTTTGAGCAGTTTGGGCTGGCAACCCCTGGTATATAGCTATAGATTCTGTATTCTGTAAATATATCTAATTTATCTGCACCATCAACACCAAGTCAAATGTAAGTGAAAACCTACTTGGCAATAAACTTGATTCTGTTTAATGGTGACAAGGATGCAGAACACACTTTATACGTTTCATTTGGTAAATATAAACACTCTATCAACTCTTTAAGTTAGCACCTAAATAGCTTCTACTTAGCCGTGCGTTGACTTCCCTGCTGGGCTCTGATGATGAGGATTTGATGACAGAAACATGGAGGGCATTAGGAAAAATGTTTGTGACATGATAGAAAAATACATGCTAGCAATTAGATTGGGAAGGCTTTTGTGTGTGTTAACGCACTTCATGGAGCCAAGTTTTGACATTTCTCTGAGAGCAACCAGAACCCCCCCCCATTTAAAGGTGCTGATTGCAGCACAAAGTCTCCCAGCACTGTTGCTGGGTTATACTTATGCAGGGTGCTATGTCACAGTTAGCGTTCACTTCACTGAAACAAACACCCTTTTTCCAGTGGCCGAAGAACCCGTTTGATCCTGGGAACAATCAGCTTTTAGTGGCAGTGGGAACAGCTCACTGAAGCGTATCATATCAAGCGACCTGCGTTAATATCACCTCGCCTCTCATCAGCATGTTAAATTGCGTAACACCATTGAACGCAACACCATTTGCTTCTCATCTAAGAAGCAGAAACAACTCTCTGTGGTTGAATTTCAGAGGGAAAAAATAGAGAAACAATAGAGCACACTGACTACGCCCTGGCTTCCTTACATGTTGCTTTCCATTGTTTACTTTCCTGATTTCTGTCTTACTTGTGAGTAACCAAGGCTAACCCAGCGGGATGGTGTCACCAGACATGAAGCCATAGATCATCGATAGATCATAGACAGAGGCCATGCAGTTTTCCAATGAGGGGTTAGACCAGCTTTTTTTGCCAATGGAAAAGGAGCAAAGAGGCTAAAAAGACAAATACCCCAAATATACAGTATGTAAGGGCAACATACCATGTCTTTAAATTATAGTTTTACATCCCTGTTCATTGGAAAGGGTGTGTAACAAATTGTATTCATATTTTTTTCAGTCGCCTAACAGATTCCTCTTCTGTTATATTTTATGAATTAGTTTAATGAAGTATCTAATAAAGCTAGTAAAATTAATTGGTAAATTAATGCACAAGTTTTTGATACAGGATTTTGAAAAAAATAATTTAGCCCTTCTTATAATGAAATGATCCTCTGGACACAAAAGAAAAATCTGGTTTTTAAGAAAATAACTGCTTATCATTAATCTTTAGGTGACTGATAAGATCATTTAGTTTGAGGGATTGCCTTTGAGTCAATGAGTCGACCCAGTGTCGATTGTCCTTAGATAGAAAACTTTGAATCAATTAGACTGTACGATCTGGTTGAACTGTAAAGTGCCTTGAGATGACATGTCTTGTGAATTGGCGCTATATAAATAAACTGAATTGTGTTTAATTTAACTTTAGATTATTTCAATAGTCGATGACTTATACCCCAATTCAAACTCATGATCCTGAAAACACCATTACAGCTGTGAAACATGGTCATGGCTGCATCAAGCTGGAGGGATAATTTCCTTAGGAGAATAGAGGAAACTTAGTCAAAGTTGAAGGGACGATAGATGGAGCTAAACACTGAGCAAACTGAAAAAATAAAGAACAAATAGATTCTTAAACCCCAGTCGGCCTCAGCAGATGGCCGCTCACGCTGAGCCTGGTTCTGCTGGAGGTTTCTTCCTGTTAAAAGGGAGTTTTTCCTCTCCACTGTCGCTACAAGCATGCTTAGTGTGAGAGATTGCTGAAGAGTCGATGCAATCAACTGGTTTTCCTTAGATAGAAAACTTTGAATCAATCTGACATGATGATCTGGTGAACTGTAAAGTGCCTTAAGATGACATGTGTTGTGAATTGGCGCTATATAAATAAACTGAATCAAAAGGACTTGAATTGCAGAGAAAACTGAAACCAAATTAACACAACAAGGCTAAAGGTGCAACCAGAGGGAGAATGGAATACCTCACATCGATCATAGTTATGTGGTAGAATGGTCCCTTCAAAGTTTAGACTGAAAGCAATTAAGAATCTGTTGCAAAACTTTGATTGAATCGATGCTCACATGCACTCTCCATCACATCTGAATTATCTTTAGCAACTTTGCAAAAAAAAAGCAACAGTTTCAATCTTCAGATGTGCAAAGTTGGTCCTGGCATACCCTAGAAAGGTTGAAGCTGCAATCGAGGGAAAAAAAGAGGATTTTAAAAAGTGCCAATAAATAAAAATGGACAGATCAATTTTTTCAACAGATCAACTTCACTGTGTTAAAATCCAACATATAACACCTGTTGGTCCGTCTATTAAAAACCATTAAATCACCATGAAATAACGTGGCCAAAACAGCAAAAGTGGTGTGAATGCTTTTGCGCTATGCAGTTTATTCATTAAAATAATTGGATATAAATGACTAGCTTGATTATATGCAGGATTTTCTCTTTTTTTTAATTAGTTTTAGGCTCTAGTGGCCTTTATTTAGGCAGACAGGAAATGGGGGTCGAGAAGGGGGAAAGGCAAAGGTGCTGGAAGCTGTGACAGCCGGAAAGAGGACTGTAATATGTAATGTGTAATATGTATGAGGGTTGTGTGCTTTTAACCGCATCCCGTATCTTTTCTGAATGGAGAACTATAGAGAGCTCACCTGTGGCTCCTAAGCAGACGGACCAATGCTTTGGCAATCACACCCACTTCTGCTTTCGGGGCCAGATGGAAATACAACTGAGCCACGGCCATCACCACCTGGAATAAACAAGAAGGTTATGTGAACAATAATAATCCTTTTCCAGCTGGTTGATTTTGCCTCCATCTACGTATCTGAATTGGAAACAAGCACTGGCTTTTTTTTTTACAGTTCTGTTTCCTGTGATGTGGAAAATGTCTGGTTTACATAGCAAATGTGTTAATCAGACATCCCTGTTTTGTTTTCTGTATTCTGCTCTAAGGTTTAAGAAAGGAATGAATAGTCTGTGGATGCATTCAGTAAAAAAATATCTATATTTCTGCTGTTAGCAGAGGAGTCCTCCACAGCAGTCTGACTTTATAAAATGGCTACTTCTCCAAGACATGTCTGATTAAGGTGTTTAACAAGCTGGTGTCTGACAGCCTGCTCATTTGGAGCTGGAGAGCAGTCCTATAAAATGTACCAACTGTTTCTAGAGAAATGGATATTAAAGCAAATCAACATTTTTAATAATTTGTTAGTCAGTAAATTTCAAGATAAGTCTGAAGTTCACAGAATAATAAAAAGTGTGTGTATGCTTTTATTTTATCGCTCTAATAGAAGGAATAAAAAGTGTGAACCAGACTTTAAAAAAATGTCTTTCAGAATATCTTCAATTTCCCTCATAGGTGAAAATTATCTCAGATGGTTCTCTGCTCCAAAATCCTTGAAATGGAGGATTAGAGGTGTTAAAAGTATTAAAGTTGATGATTCAACTAGAAGTAGAAATTGCACTGTTTAAAAATGCTTGTTAGAAATTAGGGGATCAAATTAAGCTTTTTACTCACGTAAAAGTGTAAAAGTAACATTTTTATAAGTACTTAAAGTATAAAAGTAAAAATAACGCAGGAAAACTACTTAAAAAGAAAACTGTTTCAGACAGAAACTTTAAACCCCATACTGTTACTGCACAGCCCTATTAAACGAAGATTTTTCTACAATTGAGGATGATAACTTTGCATCATCTCGAAAAACGATTTATTTTGGTATTTGGCGAACAACATGTTGGTGCAGCACCGAGTCCATCCAAAAAGGAAATTAGTTGTCTGGATGAAACTAAATACTTTTATGGTTTTTATCATTTTAAATACCGGTAATAAGGAAAAAGAGCCTAAAAAAAAAAAGAAACTATTTTTAAAATGTAAGGAGTAGAAAGAAGAAATAATTGTAAAAAAAAAAAAAAAATGTAAGGCGTAGGAGCAGAGGCGTGCACAGACATTTTGGGGGGCAGGTGCTCAGGAGGGGGGGGAGGGCACTTTTTAGCGCACGTGTAACACTTAATTATAAAAAAAAATAAACGCATGTTGAATGAAATTTGACTTTTATTTGTAACATTCTCTAAACGTGAGTTTTCAATGGAAAAAAGTCACACCACCAACAGAACAGACTAAAGCATACTTCTTTCATCTGGCTCATCTCCCTGTTTTCCCTCACCCATCTGTTCTCCCTCATCCTGGTCTTTTTCTGTCTCTGTGTCTTCCCTGAACTCTTCCTCATCTCCTGTCCTGTTATATGTTGATGGTATAGAGCTTCCCTGCTGTGACTGGCTACAATATATTAATAATAACCATCATGACAATAATAATAATAATAATAATGATAATAATAATAATAATAATAGCTTTAACAAATATGCCACATTAGTTTAAATAATGAGCTATTAGGGCAACATGACTGGAAGTCTTGTCACGTGGATATGACTTATGGTAGCCTACAAAATAATAGCTATTTTAATACCTGCTGCACAAACCACTTAAAAATAAAATGTGAACAGCTTTTAAGATTTTTCAATACGATTAACCCTCCTTTCTTGGCATTGTGCTGCAATTACTAAATCAATATACAATTAAGACAATAAAGAGACCAAAATGTGTTAATTTATGTTGCCTAACAAAACCTATACAACAGAAAACGTTTGTCTTAACACATAGATTTGTACAGAAGAGGATTAGGGCCACTGAAAAAAAAAAAAAAGTTAACTGATTTTTAAATTTTATTTCAGTTTAACATGGGAAAAAAGTCAGAATTCTGACTTTTTTATTGTCAGAATTCTGAGATTAAAGTCAGAATACTGAGCAAAAAGTCAGAATTCTCAGCAAAAAGTCAGAATTATGAGAAAAAAGTTAGAATTATGAGATTAAAGTCAGCATTCTGACTTTTTTCCCATACTAAACTGAAATAAAATGTAAAAATCAGTTAACTTATTTTTATTTTTTTTTTCAGTGGCCCTAATCCTCTTCCGTATTTGCAATTGCAAACTCTACCAAAATTATTTGTAGCCTATGTGGTCGTCCTCACGTTATCTGCCATTGACTTGGGCTACAGTGTAAAACTTTCAGAATCAGGTTTATTGCCATTGTTAGTGAAGGAGTTCACAAACTAGGAATTTTTTATGGTACAATCGTGCTACATGATTCATGAAACATATCATATGGAATAGGTAAATAAAATTATAAAAATATCTAAAAACTGTGGGTATACGTCATGCAATAGAATAGACTAATATATACCCTTAAGATAAAAATATAGATATAAAATATAAAAAGTAAAATAGCATCTTACAAGGAGACAACTAGTTTATCTGGTGACCAGTCGGCAAAATGCGTGTTTGGTGCTGCTGAATGAGACATTTTAATGCACAACAAAATGATTCTGCTTGATTTGTATATTACCTGGCTATTGGGACACGAGAAAAGCAGCCTGTCAACGGCCGTTCCTGCTATCTGAAAACTGCTATGATGCTGCGCATCTGGCATGCCCTGCGGGCGACCGAGCGAGTTCACGTGACAAAGGAAGTGAGAGAGGCTGGTCGTTTGTGCGCAAGTAGGTCGGTCATTTCGGGGCATTGTTTCAGTCGTTTTTAATGGCTCAGGTTTTCAAAAGATGGTTTCAAAACCGACCTCAGTAAAATCTTAATAATATTAATAATAATAATAATAAAAAAAACGAGTTTCAAAAGGGCATTTTCATTGATAGAGGGCAAACTTCCTAGTGCTTTAGCACCACCTAGTGTCTATGTGTGCACGCCCCTGCGTAGGAGTAAAAAATAATTACTCCAGTAAAGTATAGATAGGCAAAATTTCTACCAAAGCAAGGTAACAAAGTATTTGTAGTACCACAGCACATACATGATTTGGATACCTCTCTGTTTCAAAATCTGTGATCTAAATAATCACATGACTCTTCAGCAGCCAGTTAGTTGATCCTATATAAATCAGGTGTGTGGACGTAAGGAGGCGACTAAAACATGAAGGCTACAGCTTAAGGCACTCAGAGTGCATGCAGGTCTCACAGCGGCGTTGCGGCTCTGCAGTAGAGGCTTGGTGTTCCTCAGCAGTAGCCGGTGGTCGGGGTCCATGACGTACGGCTTCCTCTTGGCCATTGCTGCGGCCTCTGCTTTCTTCTCCTTCTCCTCATCTTCCTCATCCTCGTCTTCGTCTGAACCATAGAAGGTCTTCTCCCCACCGCCTCCCTCCTCTAGCAGAGTCTCCTGCAGTCAGTAGGATGTACCAGAAACGTGTTGTTTTACTATTTTAAAGCAACTGATTTCCAGATACAGTTCTTCCATTTTAGCATTTTATGTCACACAAAAGCACAAAATGAAAAACGAAAAATGCAGAGCTGTATGAAACATGTTATCTCAAGGCAGTTCTTAGGAAACTAATTCCAACAAATCATATATTTAGATAGCTTAGAAGTGTTTTGATTGCCTCGACTTTGCAGAAGTTGCTTCTCCTGAATGAGCCTGTGGTGACAGTAAATATCACCACAATTGTGTTGTTGACTCTGCAGCAATCCCTCACACAGAGTTTGCATGCAGTGATGTTAGGGAGGGAAAACTCTCTTGGTTTATTTAAATAAGTACCAATTCACAACACATGTCAACCAAGGTCATTTATAGCTCACCAGATCATCCAGTCAAATTAATTCAAAGTTTTCCATCTAAGAAAACCAGCTGATTGCATCGACTCATCGACTCACACTAAGCATGCTTGTAGCGACAGTGGAGAGGAAAATCTCCCTTTTAAGTGGAAGAAACCTCCAACAGAACCAGGCTCAGTGTGAGCGGCCATCTGCCCAATTATTAAATTTAAATTTATAGGTTTGTAAACTTCTTTAGCTTAAATAAACTTTTAGAAACTCTCCAGTCATTTAATTTTTGCCTCATAATAAACTTTTTTCATGATCCGAAACATTTTAGTGCAAAGAAAAGTTGGTATTAACATGTAAGGAGGTTAGCTTTACACTGTTGAGTAAATGTTTATTTAGCAAAGGTTTTCTTCTTTTGTACAATTACTACACAAATATAATATTTCAGATGGCATATTAATAATTATTATTTAGTTTCTCACATTGACGTTTGGGTTGAGAAACTGGGTCCTTGCGTAGCGGGTCAACATATTGATGATGACGACCTGCCCCCACTCCTCCACGTCGATCAGCAGGTTGCACAGCTTCCTGTAGTTTTTGTGGATCAGATCGATGCGCTCCGGGCAAACCTCCTCAAAGGCCATCACCACGCTTCCAGCCACCAGCTGTGGTATATATATTTAATATATTTCCAAACTCTTACCGGCAGAGAATCATATATTAGTAATAATGAGGGCTAAATATAAGCCATGCAAGAGGTGAAATCCTTCAACCCAGTATTTTCCTTAGAATTTGTTCAAATCAAAGTTCAAATCATCGAAGCAAATTCAAACAGGAAAGCAGTTGAGTTTTTGTTGCTGGCTGTGATTTTTATTATTTTTCTTTTTTCTATTTTTAAAAACTAAGCATAAACATCAAGGCAGCACAACTAAAAAAGTAAAGTAAACAAAAAACTTACAGTAGTTTTGTCTGCCAGGAGTTTCTCTATCACTTCTATAAGCTGATCTTTTTGCTCAGGATCCAAACTAAGATCAGAAGAAAAAAAAATAAAACTTCACACATTGATAAAAATCACACTGAAGTATAAGAAGCACAGATGAATTTCATTGGCACAGCAGCTGTAGGTTTGTGAGGGACTTTTTTCACACTAAGGTGGTGTTGCACCGAGTTTGGATTTCTGCTTAATTTCTGTTGTTGAGGTGGAGCAGCACCTGTAGAGTTTGGGGATAGCATGGGCAGCAGTCTTCCTGACATAGGGAGACATATCTGAAGCAGCTTCTTTGATGGCCAGCATCATTATGGGGACAATAATGGTAACTCGTATGCTGGACAGGACACGCAGGGCGCTGGCTCTGATCAGCTGATTGGGATCCTGCAAAAAAATAAAAACATGCATGAACTCACTTATTGAAGATTCTGCTGGTAAATACTCTACTGGGTTAATTTCTAACCTGACTAAAGTTCCAGATTTTTCTAAGCTGTTTCCCACTTATTTATGGGATGCATCAAGGCTCCACATTAGGACCCATGAAGAAATAGCTGTGAGTGTGTTGCAATTTGTGCATGTATGCAACAGACCTGCAACATCCTGACAGCAGGAAAGAAACGCTGAACGTACCTTTAATCCACGCTGGAACGTAGAAATTGAGAGAAGGGCAAGATCCTGCTGCTCTTCTGCATAACGCACCAAGTAAACATAGACCAGCTTCTTCACCTGGAAATAAGCAGGAGGGAAACAAACTGCTCAAGTCACAGTGGAAAGTTGAAAAGTAATTCATTCATTAATTAGATAAGAAAAGCTGCTGTTGGATCAGAAAAAAACTTACAAGTCAGGAAAATTAAAGATGAAAACGCAAAACAAACAAAATGGAGGCCAACTTAAACTGGAACAAACCTCAATGTTTTTACACGCCACGTTTTTTACCACGGCGGGGAAAAGGTCTGATGCGTTTTTGCCCCGGGCAATCATCTGGAGAAAAAAATAAAATGTGATTAAATGAGGAATTTATGGGAGTGTTTGAGTTTTAAAACATTTTCTAAGAGACAGATCAAAGTACAGCAGTCATTAACTGTTTGGTCATTTCTGTAAATACAAAGGTTAAGTTTACAGTGTTTTAATCAAAAACTGGATTAAAAAAAAAAAGACACACTTTGTGGGGGTTGGAGAAGAAGTGCCCAAAGGTAAGCCAGAAATAATTTACAAAAGAAGAAATCAAAAATTCAGCATGACTGATTTTAAACAGACAAGAATCAGTATTTCTTTAGACTCTGTTTCTATGTTTCTGTGAAAATATATTTCATTATAGTATTGGTGTCCTTTCATCTTCCTGCAGTGGTGAATTATAGGTTGGCTGCTGTGTTTAGGATTAAACAATCAGATCATGAATGGACAGGTTGGTCATGTTAACATCCTGGTTACCTCGTGTGACTTCCTGTGTTTGATGGATTCAGACGACTTAGATTATTGTGAGACAGAGTAAATCTAAAGTGCTGCGTGTCATGTGACCCCAAAGTAAACCTTATTCACACTCACAGCCACAATCCGCTTCATCGCCTCCAGCTTCAGGGAGTCTTTGTTGCTGTCCAGCATCTCCTTCAAGTCATCATGCCTGATGGGAGAAAACATCCAGGATCAGCTCACAGTTCCGTTTTATATCAGAGCGGCGGAGAAACAGCGGAACCACACTAAAGGTGTCAGGAAACGAAGGCCTGCTTTTCAACTTTGGATTCGCAGCTGAATATTTCACAGAGTGCAAATGTGACCCAGAAAGTTTCCTTTGAAGTAGGAAATTAGGTTTGCAAAGCATATAAGCCTGTATTACAGCAGCATATAAAAAAGGCAGCAGCATAATCCCTGAGAAAAGGTTGATGCTTTGCTAGAAGGACATTCTTTTAGCTACAGGATGCATTGCTCCTGATGAACTAAATATTCCATATGATCAGTGGTTATTTGCATCGGAAAAAAAGAAAAGAAACTTTCCACATTGTTCCTCAATTTTTATTTAATAGGGACGGAAAAAAAGACACATATATCATTACAAAAATAATCTAATGAGCTTCTATGGCAGAGTTTACATTATTCAGAACACCCACCAGAGGTGTTAAGTAACAAAGTACCAATACTTCATTATCTTCCTTCATTATCATTATCTCGTAGAAAGGTTGGCTATCTATACTCTACTGGACTAATTATGCTTTAGACAACTTTTTACTTCTACTCTGGAATTGTCTCTACTTCCTACTTCTTACATTTTAAAAATAGACTTGTTAGTTTTGTTTCATATAAGGTTATTTTATTATGGCCTGTTGGTATTTAAAGGAGAAAAAAAAAACCTTAAAATATTTTATTTCGTCCAAACAATTAATTTCTTTGTGGTTGGACTCTGTGTTGCACAAACTTGTTTTTCACACATACCAAAATCGTTTTAAAAGATGATGCAAAGTTAAATTAGTCACTGTTACCATTAGTTATAAAACTAAGAAAATGAAGTCTAAGGAATTTATCATCCAGAATTGTAGAAACTGTTCCTTTAATGGGGTAGAGCAGTAAAGCGTCTGTCCTCAACATTTTTCCTTCATTACTTTTACTTTTATACTTAAAGTAGATTTAAATGGCCTGTACTTATAAATGGCCAGTATTTATTTAGCGCTTTTCCAAGTCAGGAGACTTGACGAAAGCGCTTTACACTATATTCAGTCCTTCACCCATTCACGCACACCCTCACACCCTGATGGTGGCAAGCTACATTGTAGCCACAGCTGCCCTGGGTTATAAAAATATTACTTTTACACTTTTACTTGAGTAAAACGCTTAAGTTGATACTCTGTAAAAAACTATAAAAACACTTCTCCAAAAGTGTTTTTAAACAGTTGGATTTATAGTTCTGCTTGAGTAATAAACATGAATACTTTTGACACCTCTGATCCTAACTAAAAACAATTTCTAATTAATGCATCACATTTTTCTTTGTAAACAATAATGGAAACAAATGTTTAGAAATCTAAATAATTCAGATTTCTATCCTCCTGGTGACCGTCTGATAAATATGTGCTTTCTGTACCAGAGCATTGAGCATTGGTTTACACACAGAAACTGCAAACTACTAGAAAAGGATCGACAGACAATTCCCTCCTATAGCAGATTTTTGCTGTGGAACAAAACACGTATCTATTAATTTCTCCTTAAAGATCGACAAACTGCAGCTATTTAAATCAAAGAGGCCGACAAGAACAAGTTTGGATTCATCTTTAAAAGCTGAAATTAAAATCTTTACCAACGTGGAAATCTGTGTATAAACTCAAGTGTTTTTTTGTTTTTTTTAATTTACTTTGCAATAAAAGAGAAGAGAAGTGAATATTGCCTTTAACCAACATACATCACACCATTAATTGGGATTTTGCTGACCAGAAAATAAACATTGGTTGTCAGGAAACAACAATAGCTCTGCTTTAGAAACCAAATGAGAAATGGAAGCAATTTTTCAATAATCTAACCAACTAGTAATTGATCAATAAAAGTTTATCCACCAAAAAGCTAAACTTAGCAATGTTGCTGTTTATCATAAATTGCTTATTCCATCTAATCAATTCCTATAGTTGACTTTGAAAGGCTTTGAAGAGTATAAGGCTTAAATGTAATTTACTTTCTACAGTTTATCTCATCTACTTTGACCTAAAGTGGGTAAGAAGCTAAAACCTTTGTACATTGTTCTCTAACCTTCCTTAGACTTCTCCACAGCTTAATCCCCGACTTTATCACCAATTTCCTCTAACAAATCTCAGCAGCTTTCATAAAACAAATGGATTCATACTACAATTAAATTCCAGCCTCTATTTGCTGATGAAGGTAGTTATTTGCACTCCATTCCATTTAGGGCTAAGTTGCTAATTATATTTCAACAATACATTTCTGTTTTGTTTTCTTGTATTCCTCTATAGTTTATTTTAGGCTTGGCAGGAACAGACGCTCCCCACTGGTAACACCTTATAGAGCAGACCCTGATCTAAGCAGAGATGCTGCTCCATCCTGCTGTCATATGAACTGCAGCAAACAACCCTGCTGCTTTCTGCCAAACCTGTTGGGTGGAGAAAGGCAAACAGCGGTCACACAAAGGCCGGCGCTTACGGGCTGCATCCCTGCTGCAGCTCCACAGCATAAAGACGGTGGAGTAATTAGATAAGGGGGGTGATAAATCGTTGACATTGTCAAAATGTTTATCTGTTTTGCTGCCTTTTCATTTATCAAGAAGGGCAAACTGATAACCTTTCACACATTCTAAACTTTCAGGCTTTTTTATTTTTCCGATCTGAAATAAAAAGTCCCTCCCCAACTAGTTTCCAAGGTAACAAAGGATGCAATAAAATGTGGCTAAGTGATTTCCTGCCTCTTTGCAGAGGAAGCCAGAACAGCTTTGATTCATGCTGCTTGATCTGTTAAACAGCAGGTGTGGGATGAAGGACCCAGACGCATGCTTTCCCTAATGTGGATGTAAATATTTGTGTTTATGCAAAATGTTCATTCATAAAAGCGTTACAGAGGCTTTAAAATACTTTTTATTGAATATGTTTTTCACATTCAAATAAAAATAAAACTGCTTTACCAACTATTCTACTAACTAGTTTATTTAATTTTTTTTAGAAGGTGAGAATTAATCTAAAAGTAAAATGGAGTTATAGCCTTTTATTTTCTTTTTACTTCTGAAGTGGAATCAGGGGCTTGATGGTTTATTCAGTACCGGCCATCTGGTTTAGACCCATGACATCAGCGAGACGACACGTGGCGGCTGCAGATCATCAGCACTTTAAACTGACGTTGAGGTGCGAATGTCTCTCCAGCATCACAGCGTTGTAATTATAAATAGTAGATCCTTCTATCACACACTTCAAACACCAAACCCATAGAAAAACCTCCATTAAAATCTTGACACTGAGGGTTATTTTTAGATGAGAGCCATGAACTGATGATGGTACAAAAACGTGGTTGGATGCCAAACAAAAGAGAACATCTGAAAATAACAGGACTTGGTAAATTAAAATTGCCCAAAGCAATGAGGAGTAGAGACAGAACAGGAAAAATCTGATCCCCATTTCTAGCTCACATCCTCGCCCCATCGTCTGTATGCTGAGCATTTCTCTCATCTTATGTTGGTTCTGAAGCAGTTCTGATCTGCTCACTGCCCGATGAGTCAGATGAAAAACGTTTTTAGGAGTGATGACATTAAACCAAAACAAAGGAGTAGAACAGAAATATCTGTCTGCATGAAATTACAGGTGAAAGATTTGTAAGTACGGTCTCTTTAACTTAGGAGCAAAGACTAAAAGCACAGGAAGGGGAAGAGTTTCAATTCTTGGTTTGGTTGGACTGAAATTAATATTTTGTCTACAGTCCCTTCTTGTTCTTGTGACTGTAAGTTTGCTTAAAGTTAACAATGAAGGTCAACTATTATTATGTTAGCGATCCTGAAAGTAGAGCGTAACCTGGTGTCCTAGGTGCTCAGAAAATGTAGCCATGATTTGAAGCATACAAGACAATATTTTTCATAGTATCAGACACTAATCTCTCTAGACTTTTGCTGGTGAGGATAATTTGAGATTACAAATTTAAGGTCTGATACATCAGACAGTTGATATCAAAGTTTTGTTGTTTTTTTTTGCATCATTGTTGGCTGCTCAGTGCATTCTGCAGCCATGTCTCCATATGAGCTGGTTCATGTTTACTATCCTATGTTAATGTTTTGTTTGATGTGTCAATCTTGAATTAACCAAAGCGGACAAGGTTGGCTTATTTAATTCACTCAAAATGAAAAAAGTTATTTTTTTTTTTTTTTTTTTCCAGTGTTTTATTATCATTACACTGTCACAAGTACAGAGCAGTGAAAATAACAATCTGCCTCTAACCCATCCCTCTGGGAATGGGGAGGACTGCCATTGTGCAGGGGAGCAGTGTGGGGGTTAAGGGTCTTGCTCTGGGACCCAGAGCACTGGGGGTCGAAATGCACAATGCCCTAAACACCTAATTCTAAGGACCCACAATGGCAGCTCATTCCCCCACCTGGGATACAAACCCAGGCTTCCTGATTGCAGGACAGGTGACCTACCACTTGAGCTAGCCAGCCGCTTTTATATACCTGGTAAATAAATATCAGTTTTCAGGTAAAACAAGCATCTATAGACAGGTCAGGGTTGGAGTCAGTAATTCTGGAAATCAGCTCAATTTGTAAGCAAGGGGGTAAAAACAATAATGTAGTTTAGACAAAGTCACACTCAGTAAATTAAGCTTGAGCGTAAATTCAATCGGGAAGAACCACCTACAATGTCCGTCATTCAGCTCAAATCAAGTCGGGGGGGTGCACCTTCTCCGAAGCCAATCATCTTTCAAGATCCACTTCATTTAGCTCCTGGCCTAGCTTTTTTTGCCCACTTGCAAGTGAACCTTCATGATTCACAGGATCAAAGTCTTCCGCCGGGTCGCGAGCCCCAAATAAATAATTTAATTTATGTCTTTATCTGCTTCTGTCTCCTTGAACCCCAGTCATCCTCAGCAGATGGCCGCTCACACTGAGCCTGGTTCTGCTGGAGGTTTCTTCCTGTTAAAAGGGAGTCTTTCCTCTCATGGTAAGAAGAAGAATTGCAGGAAGTCAATAAGTTGATGCAATCAGCTGGTTTTTCTTAGATATAAATATTTTGAAGAATAAGATTGTATATGAGTCTCACCAGGTTGGAAAAGAAAAAAATCTCAGTAAAAACAATAAAATCTTCAACAATTATTCCCTGTAAAACAGGCAAAGCAATGTGGTGATTACCTACATATTTGAATTGAACCTTAGAAAGCTTTATGTTGGTCTAATAAAATCCCTGGTACCTCATAAGCATCCAAATAAAGATGTTTAGATGACTGGCATTAAATGGTTCCTACTGGAACTTAATATCTGTGGCTGCTGGAAAAAAGGGAAAACTATAATGACATCCACTGCATTGATTTTAAACTCACATTTTACAAGGGACTGGATTAGGGCTGAAACAATTATTCAGACTGATCATGTTTAAGTGATTACTGAAATAATGCTATTAGGGCTGGGTGATATGGCTTCAAATCTAATTTCGGATTTTTTCCTACCAGATCTGATTAATTAAATTTACAAAACCTGAAGATGCATTATAAAAACTCACATTACTTTCAAAGACCAGCTTTTATTTTGCTCATCCCACTGGGAGGTGATCTTCACTTAAGGGGCCATGAAATTCGAGCTTGGAAAAACTACTGTAACGTTACTGTGTTTCACAACAAACAATGAAAATATAACATTGATAGCAGCTAGTGCTCTGTGAGCTGGTTTATCAGCATAGAGGAGACATCTGAGAACATAAAGCGATGAGCTGATTTCACTCTGAGCGATGAATGGATGGCTGTTATAAAATGAAATCTCCATAAACCAAAAATTTGATTCATCAATATATGAAACACTTTGCATTCAACATATAATAGAAAAAAACTTTTTTCTCCCATCAATATTTTTTTTTCACAGAACTCCTAAATGAACATAGTTTTATGTTTGCCTGGTTAAAATCCTGCTTAAAATGATTTTCTATCCAATTATTAATCAATTGATCAAAAAAAAAAAAAAAACAATCAACAGATTATTGGAAGCACCCCTGTCCCTCAAAGACTTGATCGCATCCGGGATTAAAGCAACGATGAACCTCACTTTAAAAACCATTGGTAGAGAAACAAAAAAAGAAGGAAATCGTTAAAGTTAATGGGAACATTTGTTGGAAATCAAAAACATCTACATCCTTGTTTCAACCAGCACCAGATCAATCGTATGATTTGATTTAGGATTATTGAGAAGTCAATCTAAAAAAAACAGGAAATGTTCTTTCATCCCAGGATTGTACAGGAGAGAAAGCTGGAAGGTTTCATTTGTTTCACAGCTCATGATGATAAATCCACCTAATCAGCCTCTCTGGTTTTTAGACAGGGACTGATACGGCTTCTGATGGCAAACAAATTCAAACATGTTTAATTAAAGTGAATCCTGGAAATGTTTAATATTAATAATGTTGGTTTGGAGCGAGAGGCTGTCGCAGTGGAATCATCTGACTGATTAAGCATGTCTCTAGGAGGAACGGACAGCTGGTTGGAGCCTGTTGACCGATGGCAGACAAGTAGAATATCTGGTATAGAATGAAGCTCTTAAAGTGCTTTGGATGAAGTCTAGATATATCACTTTGTTTAAAACTGTTTTCTATCGCTGAGCTTGAAGAAAAGCGTCACATTGATGAGCAACATGGAAAAACAGTCCCGGTCCCCGAGGGGCCCTCAGAAACTCTACACCAACACTACTTCTCTTATTTCTCTGGGTTTTTTGTTTTTTTCAGTACCAGCGACGGCTGAATTTACAACACCTGTTAATTATTTAACCTGCTGTTGCCCAGTGGAGCGCACAGCCGCGTCTGTTACCCGGAGCAGGAGCCAAGATATCAGCTGGAAGGTATCCATAAACGTAAGGCAGCACTGAGATACTACATCAGATGTGGGGTATGTGACAGCGGTGGTTAGAAAAAGGAGCGGATGAGAATTAATCAGAAACAGCCTCGACGACTGACGACTTTCAGCCTTGCATTTATGAGGCTGGAGCCATGCTGGCTTTTCTAGTGTGACACAGCTTTGAAAGCGATGCTCTGATTTCATTCGATTTAAAACAAGTGATTGGAGGTTGAAGCCAAAAACATTAAAAAAGGTCATTTTGTGTGCTTGTGATTCTGAAAACATAGCTTTTCATTGTAGATGCAAAATTAATGAAAGGAGCAGCCTTGGCTTTTTAAATAACAAACCACACCAAGCTAACTATTAGCAACATAGGCTAATAACTGTGTATTTAATTTAATTCAAAGATAATTTTTTTAAACTTTGTTTACAGAAATCTTCCAGACAATAATGATGAATACTTCAAGAAGTTTGTATATAATTTGAACAGAAGAAATATTCAATTTAATTCAGTTTAGTTTATTTCTATAGCGCCAATTTACAACACATGTCATCTCAAGGCACTTTACAGTTCACCAAATATGAATATGAACATAAACAAGGGTTTGTGGCTACTTATTGAGATCCAAGCTAGCTACAATTCAAACATAAAAACTCACACAGAGAGGAAAGACAGAATAATTTTATTGATATAATTACTTATATCAGACCTCAGCAGAAAACATGCATGAACAGGAGCAAAGAACAGGGCTGTTTCCCCTCCAGGCCTGAAACTGGTGGTGGCGTGGAGATAGAAGAAGTTGGTCAGTCTGTAGACTGCTGGTTAGAAAGACGGTCTGCTGAGCTTTATGGGGAGATCCAGTGGACTGCATGAGCTGATACTAGAGCTTCACTCAGGGACCTGGAAGGTGGAAGTCCAGTTGGAATGAGAGAACCTGTCCATGATGAGCAAGCATAAAGCGACTGTGGAGAGGAAAAACTCCCCATTGGTAAGAAACCTCGGGCAGAGCCAGGCTCAACATGGCGGTCCTCTGCTGAACTGGTTGAAATGAGACGCGGAATATAGTAAGAGTCTGGGAGGAATGACGCTCTGATGAAGCTTTAGCTACGATGGTGGAGGAGGGTTAAAACGGTGTCATCTGAATGAAGTCACACACGAGTTTGGATCGGAGCCCTTTTAAGATGAACTTTGGATGCTGATTGGGTTTCGTGGAGGTGTGGTTAAAAGCTGATTGGCTGTGTCGCAGGTGGATGAAGGCGAGTAATCAGTTTATTCAGTTGGACTTCCGCATAGGCTCCATTTAACAGGCTAGCAATGTATAATTTTGATTTTTCATTCAACCAAAAGGAACATGTTCACTGATGTGGATTAAACAGTGCTGCTTGATAAATACTTTGAAGAGCAAAACGCTGCCAGAGGACCAAATTAACAATCTGTTACTGTTCCTATAGCTATTATAAGAGAGAGAAGCATTCACTTTCCACCTTGAGAATTTAGACCTGAAGGAAATTCCTGATTATTTCTCACATCTGCAAGACTATCCTTTAACCAAATCTGCAAAGTTAACAGATATATTATTAATCAAAAAATATATAAATCTCCACAGACTTAAAAAGGTAGTTGTACTATTTTTAAACACCCAGCATGATGGTGATACTTGGATCTAGGCAGAAGTTGGAAGGACCTTGTCATTATGTGATAACCTTCAATACAAAACACCAAGGCTCTGAGTGATGGATGCAGTTATAACTCAATCTATTTATTATCATTTCAACTGGAGTTATAGACATAAATAAACATGGTAAACCCCCACTACATTCTTCTCTGCATACAAACTGATATTAGGACAGCTGATCGGCAGTGCACAGCAGAAGGGAAAGAGCACATTGTTCTAAGTTAAATAAGATGCCACAAGGAATTTAAGCTGTGGTAAAGGTATAACAGCATAGAGCTTTTGAAATTAAAGCTGTAAGCTTTGATTAACCGATATATCAGCAACCAGCCAATGACTGCTGAGAACCTTGTTATAAACTGGTTTAGTGTTTTTTAATAAAAGTTTTAGAACATCTGCTTTGGAGGCCTCAGGTATGATGCCCCTAAAGCAGATCATAAAAAGATTCTGAAAGATGAATAAAAATTTCTAGTTGAATAAAAAAAATCTGCAAAAGTTACAAATTCTCTAAACATTTATGAAAATTGGATTGATTGTGATCTACTAGAGGAGCCGGTCTGAGTTTTCCTACCGCAGTGGCTGACTTTGGAAGCTGCCACCTCCACCTCCTTCCTCCTGGGAGCCTCGTTCCTCCTGGTCTCCTCCTCCACTTCCTCCTCCACTCCCAGTACCTCCAGATCGGAGGTGGCGCAGTTCATCCGGCTGCAGGGCGCTGTACCAAGTCTGCTGTCCACTGTCAGGACTCAGCACGGGACTTTTGTCCTCTTCCTGGCCCTGGACCTGACTCTGAACAGTCTTCACCATGTTCACAGCATTCACTGGCAGCTGCAGCAACCTTTGCATAGTGGTCATCCTGTTTCAACCTGTAGAATCGTAGAGAGAGCCTGCAGTACTTTTACTGGGAACTGGTGAAAATCTCCCGATGCAACTGGAACAGCTGGTCTGTGGTCAGTCGCATCCGGTGCTCCTCCTGAAACTGGCACGAAAAGTCCTCACAGACCGTCCAACTTCTCCTCTTCAGCACTGATCCAAATCCAGCAGAGTTCCCCTTGTATTGCTGCTGAGTCCGAGCACCTCCAGTGAAGCAGCAGACATCAGCTGCTCTGTAAATGGATGCTGGGCAGGGAGGGGCGTGGAGTCTTATTTGTCATGACGCCTCTCTCCTCTCGCAACTCCTCCCTGCTCATGTGGTTCCTGTTGCAGCACCAACCTCTTCATGCATACACAATGCATGCATACAGCAAGCTCAACAATGGTATAATCTCACAGCCACGTTGTCACGCCAGCCCCCACCCCCACCCCATCCCACCTCCAACACACACACACACATCCATCCTCTTCACTGTCTAAAAATCCTGCCTTTCTCTGTGTGCTGCAGCTCTTTCCATCTACTTAAGAAAGAACCTTTGCTGATTGATATTTCTATTTATTGAGCTGTAATCTCCCCTATTCAATTTATTTTTAGAATATATATATCCTGCAAGCCCCCCATTTTTTCCCGTCAGCTGACATGACTCAGCTTTCTTGCTGGTGTCGTGATGAAAATGTCCCTCTCTTGCCGTCTCTCTCTCTCTCCCACTCATTTCCTCTGAGCTCCAACCAAAAAAGCTGCCCTGAAGCCCAGTTCACATATGCTCGCTTAGTGATCTGTGAACTGATTGTCAGGATGTGCTGACATTTGTTGTGTTTTTTTGTTCTTTAACCCTCAAATACCAACCAGAGATACACCCAGATGCTGCTGCTGCTGCATTTTCAATGAATTGCACTGAAAGTTGTGGCTCAAAGTGCTTTGAAGCTGCCAGATTGTCCAGTGAAAAACAATCTAACATCCTTCAGTCAGAGTTTGACTCGTTTTCAGGAAATGTTAAGGGCTTTCTTCTTAACTGTATATTTTTGTAGTGAAAGGCTGCTTAACCAAAATTAAAACGACAACAAAAACAAGCGTTCATGTGCATACACCTAAGATGACCTCATAAGGCGTAGAACCAATGATCAGAGCTATTCGCAGGTTGAGTAATTAAGTTTTTGACAGTTTTATACAGTTTTTACAAATCATCCATATTAAAAGTGTCTACTTTTATACTGTAACATTTGAACAATATCACCTGATTTCTGTAAAGTTTAGCAACAATGAAAACTACTGACAGTTCTAAATCAACAATTCCCAGGGCACGAAGAATCAACTCCCCCATTGGGACCCCAGATATAGCAGATAGAAAAAGTAGGAGTGCAATGATTTATCAGCCCTGATTTCCTTCAGTTTGAGAGCTCAGTGACTGAGCCATACTTGAACCAACCTTATCTACCTGTGCAAAGGGCTGATAATCAGTCACTATCTACTCTCTAAACATTTCATTCAGTGATATTATGTGCAGTTAAGAAAAGTTTTTTCACAGGTTTTTTTGTCTTAAAGGGGAAACGACATTGACAGATTAAAAGTGTATTTTGATCCTATAACAAAGTGGTTTGGTGAACATTTCGAGCTCCAGAATAGAAAAGCTGGTTCCTGTTGGTGTAATCTCTAAAAAGACCAGGAAATCTACCCAGATTCCTGTAAAACTGCAGCATCTTTCTCAACTTCCGCTTAAAACTATCTCCTTACAGACTCATTACAATCCCTATCCGACCAGTTAGCCCGACAATGTGAGCAACTGCAGAACAATGATCAGATAACCATCACTTTGGTCAGGAAGAGGCAGAAATGTACCATTATTTGGTGTTTCAGAGACAAAATGCTGTTCACGGAATGATTAAAGCGAAATGAGGCCAAACACTGCAGGCCGAACTCATTGCCACACAGTTACTTGCATTTATAAATCGAATTTGATCAACTCGATCCTTTGGGATGTCCTCAGCGTGTAGACACACAAACCAGGTTTAGCTTTTTCCTTTCGGTTCACTCTCAGTTCAACATAAAGCTAAAGAATAACCACTACACCATTTGCTTTGCAACAGTGCCAGAAGCAGAGATTTGGCATAATACTGCCATCACCATGCTTGACACTTGGTTCAGTTGTTTGCAGCATTTGCAGCTGTTTTAATGTTCCCCCTTCAATATATGACCAATTTAAAGAGCAGATAGGTGCTCTTTCATTAGCCTTTATTCCATCTTGTGCACCAGTCCTAAAAATAGTAAAACAGCCTCCACAGCATGATGCTGCCATCACCAAGCTTCACCTTGACAATGCAAAAAAATAACTCTTTATTGCAGCCAAGAAGCTCAATGAAACTTCCCTGAAGGGAACTAGATAGTTCATGTTGGGAATTTTCAGATGGAGAAGATGCTCTTAACCCAAAAAGTTAACTAATTATTTAAAATACTTTTTATTGTTTATGTAGATTTAATTGCCAGAAAATAAATTAATGCTTAAACTTCTAAATGTGTCATTTTCTTGAGATTTAAAGCAAATACCATGCGTCTTTTCAGAAACAAATGAAACTAAGACTTTTGAAGCTTTGATCCCATGTTACTCGATTTAATATATTTCTCGACAGAACAGCAAGAAGTGATTGTGGCAAGACGCTTCATATGAGTTTCTTCTGGCAGCTCTGACATGATTTTCCTCCAGTTTTATCAAAAGAGGTTGTTTTTTTTTATCTGAGAAGAAACATGATCCAAAAAGACTTCTATGAATAATTCAACTTCTGGATGTCCAGAAGCTGGATAATTAATATCCATCTCCTGCTCGGTTCTTAGCGCAGACATGCCAGTTAGCCGCACTTTTTCACAGTGGTTCGATTAGAAGATTAATATCACTGTGATGGCTACATTAAACCTTTAATATTGCAGCTGTTGGCTTGTCTGAAAACAAAGAAGAAAAAAGAAACTTTTTCTTTTTAATTGAGGATACATCAAATCAAGGAACAATCGGTCTGAAGAGAGACTGATTATAACTTAACAGCAATTAGTATTGAGGTCAGAGCTGATTCAGGAGCCTAACGTCACCCTGCTTTGTATGTATCGCTGGGCATCGCTGATTGTTATCAATCAGTCATATTTGCTAATTATCATTGCTTGATATATTTTTTGGCCTCTCGTGCAGCCTTTAAGGTTTATTCTGCAGGAATCTGCTGTCTTGTCCAAATGTAAGACTGAAAATTTTCAGTATATACATAAACTATAATAACCTGTCTCTGCACAACATGGAAACTCCTGTCAGCATCATTGCAGCAGATACAGTATAAGTAGGCAGATGGATAAAGTTGGATGAAGTCCTGAAGTTGTACAACATCAACAGTACTTGAACAGCCTTCATTGACACTCAATGGGGCTGCTGAAAACCACACAAATTTCCATCAAGTATGGGTTGTATCAAGGATAGGCTCTGTCCCCTTTCCAAATCCGCATAGGCCTGAACTCCCTGAGCAAATAATCAACAAGGCTGTTTATGGATACTAACTTAGAAATGGGGCCACTATCAGCCACCTCCTGTACATGGATGAAATACTCTGTATGTAAGAGTGAAGGAGATGTCGACTCACTGATCCACACCACCAGGATCTACAGCAGAGACATGGCAATGGAGAAACGTAGCCGGATGGTGGCAAGGAGAGGGAAGGTAATCCAAACTGACGGGTCACACTGCCAGAAGGTGGACGAGGGCTAAAAGTACCCTGGCATACCAAAGGTAAATGACTACCATGAAGAGGCTAGAAGGAAAGCAGCAACAGCCAAATACCTGCAACGATTAAGGCAAGTTCTGGACAAGTTCAAGGCAATCAACAACTATGCCTTGGCAGTTATCAGATACTCTGCTGGAATAATTGGTTGGCCTAAGGAGGAAATTAAGGCCACTAATGTTAAAACTACTAGTAACAGAACACAAACTACTAGTAGCAGAACACAAACTGGAGACCCTCGGGTCAAAATGGGAGCCCCCTCCCAAGGTGGAGCTACGATCCTGTGGGACTTGCAGAACAAATAGACACACTGGTTGTGGCCAACCAACCGGACTTGTAATAACTGATAAGCAGCAGAGGACCATTGTAGTGATGCATGTGGCCATCCCAAATGATGAAAGATCAGGAAAAGAGAGCATTACAAACTGGAGAATATTAAATTCATAAATAATTCATAAAAACACAAAAAGTTCGGCAGCATCAACATTTCTCAATTTTTTTCTCAGTAAAAGAGTTAAAGCCCTACATGTAGATAATTCAGAGGTCACATACACTGTTTCTTTTTTTTTTTACTTAGCGTACTTTCTGAGGGAGTTATGAATCGGCTGTAATTGAATAGAAAGGCCAAAGCAGCATCTGTAGACTTAACCTTCTGATTGTCTGACCCAGTTCTGACCCAGTTCTGGCCCACACAGTTTACTTCATCATGGACAACACCTTCCATCCTCTGCACCAGACTGTAAAGGTGCTGAGCAGCTCCTTTAGTGAAAGACTTACACCCTGTTTGTAGAGAGGAGTGCTACTGCAGGTCATTCATCTCTGCTGCAACAAGACTCTACAATTCAACATTACAACGGCAATAACTTTTGCAATGTATAACGTGTGATTACTATTTGATACCCTGTGCAATAACCTGTTTCTCTACATTTGACACCCAGTACAATAACTATATATAAAAATCTATAAATATCTATCTTTATAAACACCAATGTAAACACCCTGTGCAATAACCCTGTATAATGATCCTACTAAAAAAAGAAAAAGTCATGTGGACGCACAGTATATACTGTATATATCCCATGCACCCTGTTCTTCCTTTGGCACATTCTCCTTCTCCTTTGACTATTTCAGCTGATTTGAGGAGTAAATATCTCCACTGTGAGATCAATAAAGTCAATCAATCAATCAAAACTGTGATCCTATATCAATATGGCTAACGCCAGTCACCTTCACCTTTAAAAGTCCAGTGAAAATTACCGCATTTCATGTATTCTTGCGGGAATGAGAACAGAAAATAGAATCAAACTTAGATCTTGGTCTACTGGTTCTGCTTTGACAGAGACGTGCTAACTTTTATCATTATTTTCAGAGCTGAAGGCATCACTAGAAGCAGTTTAAATAAACACAGACACAGAAAGTCCTTGGATAATCAGATGTGCTCTCGTCAGGCTGATCTTAAAAGCTGGGATGCATCACCCACATGAAGACGCAAACACTGTATCTGTAGATGCTTTAGGAGGCAGATGCACACAATACACCAAAGAGAAGTTGTCTTAATTTGCTCATTGAGAAACAGCGAATCAGATGTAAGGGTTTCTATGGAAGTGGGCCTCATTCTGCCTTCTTGACTTTGATAGATGTTTGATAGGTTTGAATAATTCCTGGTGTGCTTCGGTGCAGGAACCATGCAAAGTAGCTTTGGACCAGAGCTCCTGATGGCCAAACGGATGTCTCTGAAACATATCTTTCAGCATTTGGCTGTTACGCAGTATTACAGTGAATGAGTTGGGGTCTGGGTGCTTGTCCGTACAGTAACATTTCAGAGATAAATAAATAAGAGCTGTGCTAATTGGATGTCACCCAAAAGGTTAGACTACCTTTACAAACACAGGGCTCAAAATGACTATTATTATCTACTCAGTATAAAGCTCACCCTAACTGCTCAATAACAGGACTTCCAGCATTTACTCAAAGGGCTCCCTCTGTTGGTAAATTAGGGTAATGCACAAAACTCTTTTTTGTGTGTTTTTCTGTAGTAGCTGTAATAACTAGTCTGATTACTGTTCTATTTTGTGACCGTTAATTTTTCTAAAGTAAAATTTATATCAGATAAAAAGATCTTTCTACAATGACTGAGAAATAAAGGGAGGCATTAAAGCTGAACTGTGTGAGAGAGTGCATAGAAAGGCAGCAAAGGAGATAGAAAGAGAAACAAAAAGCTAACCAGCTCTGTTATTTGCTTGTTGGACTATAGTTGATATGCCTGAACTCGATTTCTAAAAAAATAACTGCTGTTAGAATTAGAGAATAGTTGGTTATTGGTTATTTTATGTTTATTTCAACAGCTGGGCTCCAAGTTATATCCCATAATATAAACCTTTTGAGTTTTTTGATTTGGGGAAAATAAAAGAAAAAAAAATGGTGAACTGAGAATAAAAACCGAAACAGCTTTTTTAACAGCTCAGCACTATAGAAACAGAAGCTGTTCTTGCAAAGCAGAGAAAAATGCTGTCACCATAATGTTGCAGCTTTTTTCTTCCTGTGGTTAGAAAAAGAGGTTATGTTCTTTGTTGTAATCTGGACTTCAGGTCTCTGCTAAACCAGATTTTAAAAAAGCATATTTTGGATTTGATTCAAACCATTCAAACAATCTGCACTTTTCCACATTTTGTTAAATTGCAGACACTAATTTCAAATGATGGTATTTATTGAGCAATTCTGAAGTTAAGGGAAAATTATAGATTGTTTTTAAAAACATCATCTAAGAGCTCAATCTAAAAAGTGTCCTTATTTTGTATTCAGAGCCCTGCATTCAGTCATTTTGTTGCAGTCAGAGCAGTGAGTCCTTATTGGTATGTTTTTATTTTTTATTTTTGTTCATACTCAAACTCAATAAGACTGAATCATTTTCATCTCAGAAGAATCAATAAAATCAGGTTCATTCTGCTTTACCAGCAGAGGTGGGTAGCAACTAATTACATTTACTTGAGTAACTAAAACGATGTTCAGGCTTTATTGGTTTAATGTTGTTGCAATTCAATTCAGTTTATTTCTATAGCGCCAATTCACAACACATGTCATCCTAAGGCACTTTACAATTCATCCAGATTATACAGTCAAATTGATTAAAAGTTTTCAATCTAAGGAAATAGGTTAATCCCTCACACTAAGCATACTTGTAGCGACAGTGGAGCGGAAAAACTCCCTTTTAACCGGAAGAAACCTCCAGCAGAACTGGACTCAGTGTCTGCCAAGGCTGACTGGGGTTCAAGGAGACAGAAGCAGAGATACAGAAAGAAGCAGAGATAAAAAAAAAAAAAGGCAACTGTAAACGAGCTCCACAGTTTTTTATCTGCTGATTCTGCTGTCATTTACCATTCCATACCAACTTTATTTATGAAGCACTTTATGCACCGGACAGGACCAAAGTGCTGTACACAATAATAAACTATAATGCAATATAATAAAATAGAAAAGATAGAGTATAAAATACATATTAGTACACAAACAGAAAAACAAACAAAGTGAAACCTCTCAAATTGTGCCAAAAGCCAAGGAAAAATATCATTTGGAAATAAAGTAAAAAATACAGTAAACAGCATATCCATAAAATACTCAGTCTCTATAGATTTATAGATTCTATACTACAAAATCTATTTTGAAAATGTGTAATTCCTGTATTTTATATATGTATGTTTATCTCATTGCTTCTGTTTGAGGTTTGTATTTTCTAACTTTACATTTTTTTTTTTTTTATATTAAATGTCAGGATCATGTAGTAAGTGCAGTAAGTATTTACATTTACTTGAACAATTTCTTGAATGGCTAATTTTTACTTTATCCTGTTAATTGACTAAAATGTAATGTACAAGTGCTACTCTTATTTGAATGTATTTTTTTGGATACTCCACCCACCTGTGCTTACAGGGATACCGAAGTCCTCATCTATTCATTGTAACATCACCCTTTGACTGGCAGGGACTGCAGGGATGCCCTATTCCTCTCTGGTCAAGCTGACTTGAGTTGATCCAGTAGTCTATAAAATTTTTCATGTACTTGCCCTTCTGTATTTTAATAATCTTATCAAGAAGTAGGTACCATATTTTGCCCTCCCAGCTGAGGGGATCAGCCCTCTGATTGTGCTTAAAGTAAAAAAAAAAAAAAAGATGGGGGGCAATGAGGGCACCTATTGGAAAATCTGCTCCTGGTAGAAGTTTTTAAAACAGAACTAAAGTACAACTTGATTTTGTTTTGTTATGGCTTTTTTGTTGTATTTAACTGTATTGCATATATTGTTTATATGTTATTTATTTTGTTTTTAAGGTTTATTTTAACGACCTGCACAGCACTTAGATCGAAAAAGTGCTATAATTCACTAGTATTATTATTGCGGAAGGCTTTTTGTAACAAGGGATGTTGAAATATTTGATAATTTCCTCTTTCACAGCAGGTTTATCTCAGTAGGTTTTATCTCCCGTTGCCAGGGGTCGTATGTGAGCTGCTGTCGCTGTCCAGCAGGGGTGGTGCTGAAAAGCCGAGGCCTGATATCACATCCCCTCTAACGGGCCTGCAGCATCCCAACTTATCAAAATATACCTTCATTGAATCAAAGTATACCGATTTGGAGCCAGATAGATAAGTGAGAAAATATTTAAAGAGAAGGCCGGGATATCGGACACCAAAGCCGCCATAAAATCACGGCCACATTCAGCACCGACGGGCCTCTGAGCTCCAAACTTCAGTCTGCTGTTTCCTCCTTTAAAGCGCATTTTATGGACATATTGTCAGTGTAGACTGACTCTGTCCACAGTTCGCATCCCCCACTTCGCCCTAAACTGAAAGCTCCACTGAGTAAAGCCGCATCTAGCCGAGGCTACCTACCGCTTATAGTCCGAGGAGAAGATCCCGCCGCTCGCTGGGTCGTGACCATATTCAGGCTCCCCGACGCTGGAGGAGCCCCCCTTCTCTTCACTGAAAGCAGAGCTGGAGGACATGTCCGTTGTCTACCTCGCAGAGCGTTGATGAAGAATCAGAAGGCAGAGAAAGCAGGAGCAGACACCGCGGTGCTGTGGAGGGTAGGGGGGGAGCTGATGGTCACGTGGTTTTCAGTCCTCTTATGGATTTAAATAAACATGCGCCATCTGCTGCCAAAGGGGAGCACATTCAGAATATATATACACTATATTGCCAAAAGTATTTGCTCACCTGCCTTGACTCACATATGAGCTTAAGTGACATCCCGTTCCTAATCCATAGGGTTCAATATGACGTCGGTCCACCCTTTGCAGCTAGAACAGCTTCAACTCTTCTGGGAAGGCTGTCCACAAGGTTTAGGAGTGTGTTTATGGGAATTTTTGACCATTCTTCCAGAAGCGCATTTGTGAGGTCGCACACTGATGTTGGACGAGAAGGCCTGGCTCTCAGTCTCCGCTCTAATTCATCCCAAAGGTGTTCTATCGGGTTGAGGTCAGGACTCTGTGCAGGCCAGTCAAGTTCATCCACACCAGACTCTGTCATCCATGTCTTTATGGACCTTGCTTTGTGCACTGGTGCACAGTCATGTTGGAAGAGGAAGGGGCCAGCTCCAAACTGTTCCCACAAAGTTGGGAGCATGGAATTGTCCAAAATGTCTTGGTATGCTGAAGCATTCAGAGTTCCTTTCACTGGAACTAAGGGGCCAAGCCCAGCTCCTGAAAAACAACCTCACACCATAATCCCCCCTCCACCAAACTTTACACTTGGCACAATGCAGTCAGACAAGTACCGTTCTCCTGGCAACCGCCAAACCCAGACCCGTCCATCAGATTGCCAGATGGAGAAGCGCGATTCGTCACTCCAGAGAACGCGTCTCCACTGCTCTAGAGTCCAGTGGCGGCGTGCTTTACACCACCGCATCCGACGCTTTGCATTGCACTTGGTGATGTATGGCTTGGATGCAGCTGCTCGACCATGGAAACCCATTCCATGAAGCTCTCTGCGCACTGTTCTTGAGCTAATCTGAAGGCCACATGAAGTTTGGAGGTCTGTAGTGATTGACTCTGCAGAAAGTTGGCGACCTCTTCGCACTATGCGCTTCAGCATCCGCTGACCCCGCTCCGTCAGTTTACGTGGCCTACCTCTTCGTGGCTGAGTTGCTGTCGTTCCCAAACACTTCCATTTTCTTATAATACAGCTGACAGTTGACTGTGGAATATTTAGGAGCGAGGAAATTTCACGACTGGATTTGTTGCACAGGTGGCATCCTATCACAGTTCCACGCTGGAATTCACTGAGCTCCTGAGAGCGACCCATTCTTTCACAAATGTTTGTAAAAACAGTCTGCATGCCTAGGTGCTTGAATTTATACACCTGTGGCCATGGAAGTGATTGGAACACCTGATTCCAATAATTTGGATGGGTGAGCAAATACTTTTGGCAATATAGTGTATATATATATATATATATATATATATATATATATATATATATATATATATATATATATATATATATATATATATATATATATATATATATATATATATATATATATATATATATATATATATATATATATATATATATATATATATATATATATATATATATATATATATATATATATATATATATATATATATATATATATATATATATATATATTGGGAGAGTCACTGCAGAGTCACTGCATACAGCAAAGACCAGTTCGCCCCGATAAAAAAGTAACATTTAATGACCCTTTTCTGCAACATTTAATTTATTTTGGAGTAAATGTTATTATGAGGTGTTCCATTGTTAAACTGATCAGTGTGTGAGTGTGTGCGTGAAAGGGTGAATGACTGAACGTGCTGTGTAGCGCTTTGGTCAAGTCCTCTGACTTAAAAAGCGCTATATAGGCACAGCACCATTTGAGTAAGTTTGAATTTTTATTTTATTCTGTTGCTCTTCTTTGTTAAGTATTTATAGAGATCTCAAAATGACAGTATCTAAAATAAAGTTAGAAATGAAAAGAAACAATAAAAAAGAAGTTTATGTGAATGCTGACCCCTCCAGTCCATAGGTCTGTATCGGCAGGCCCCCAACTTCAATATGAAAAACTCCAATATAATAAATTTCTATGTTGGTGTTCTGAAATACTTAAGAATTTTAGTTTATTGGTATGTTCACCAGTTTATAAGATTGGGAAAATCAATATCAAAATCTTTCTGTGTGGGTAAAGATAGCATTTTGTCTCCTTCCTTTTTAATGTGTCTATGGATCATTTATCTGAGCTAGTGAATGACTGGCTGTCATGCTGGGAATAGAACCATTAACCACCTGATGTATACTGATGACCTTGTGGTCTTCAGTCCATATAGTGCTGGCCTGCAGCAACTGTTGACAATATTTGAATGTTGCATATGATGCAACACCATGATAATCAGGAGCAAAGAAGACAAATCATGTTTTCCTGACTTTATCTGTCTGGCCACATTGTAAAAGTCAGTGATGAGGTGAACTATTAGGGATATTATAAAACTGCTAACCTTTCTGATGACAGAGACATTTACAGGCATTGTTGTATGCAATATGTGCAAGCTAACAAGCAGAGGTATCAAGTAACAAAGTACCAATACTTCGTTACTGTACTTAAGTATGCTTTTTAGGTATCTATAATTTACTTCATTACATATTTTTCGTCTTCTTCTCACGTCTTCTCATTACATTTTCACACAAGTATCTGTATTTTATCTTCCTTACATTTTTAAAACAAACGTTTCCTCAAAATCCTCCTGCACAAAGCAAAGCCTACAGCCTCCGCTGTTCCTCCCATATTGCTGCACTCCGACTTATCCTTGGAGCTTGAGGAGAGCATGCGCGATATTATCATTAAATTTGTAGGAGCAAAACAAGCAGAAATTAATGCTTCATTTAATATAACATATTCTAAAATCCCAATCAGCATCCAGCAAGGGCGTAGGTTTGATTTCAACTTTGGTAGGGACACTATTGGTCTTTAATTTCTTTGGTCTGATGTCATTGTTCCTTTGCAAAAATATACATGATCTTTTTTATGCTTAATGTGAGCATCGGGGCGCATTTTGTTTAAAGAGAACAGCAGCGTTTCTTGCTATATTAATACAAATCTTATAAACACTACACACACTAGATGCTGTTTATCAATGTTTAAAGCATCACTACGACATTGCATATTTCACCAAATATAGTCTAAATATGTCTGTTATGTGTGGATTTATACTGTGTTTTCTTTTGAAGATATAGAATTGTGCAGAGGTAAACCCTATTTTTTAATCTAATATGCTCTCTCTCTATCATGCAAAATAAAACATTCAAGGGATGGCAATAAATGTATTGTATTTACATGTGCACTGGAACTATAAGAGGAACTGACACTCAGCATTTAAAATATTAACTTCACCATACAAGTTGTACATCTAGGCTGTAGTTAATCTGTATAGCCCATTTAATGTATTTTATCTAGGCCTGAAATAATGAATCAAATTAATCGATTATTTAAATAATTGTCAACTAATTTAGTAATTGATTAATCATTAACTGGAGTATAGGACCATTAAAATGTGCATTTAGCAGACAGAGCGACCCATTTAGAGCAGGAATTATAACAAAATTGTAATAAATATGAACACATTTTGCATTTAAGACAAAAAAAAGGTTTTTGTCTGTCAATATTCTGCATCCAGAACTCCTCAAGACGAAAAGTTTCTGTTTCACCCGATTTCATTTAGTAAAAAATCTTCTTTAAGAGACCTTTGGCTATCTGATTATTAATCGATTTATTGAAAAAATAATCAACAGATAAATACATTTGCAAAATAATCATTAGTTGCAGCCCTGATTTTATGGCAACTTTCCAAACACATTTCTTCCATCATGCAGCACTGAAGGGCAGCTGCTTCACCATGAGGCTGCCCTGCATCATTATTTCTGTGTTTCCTACAATCATATAATGTTTCTATTATACAAGAGCGTTTTTATTAGTAAATGATTAAATATAACGCAACCTGTTAACATCATCCTATGTTGCTTTAATGTCTGACTGTTTAAATAGCTCCTTATGCAGCAACGCTGTATTGTAAATTATAAGCATGTTCACATTTGATTATTAGAGACAAGTAGGTTGATCCAAAATGTTGGTAGGGACATGTCCCTATGGTCCCTATGCAAACCTACGCCCATGACTGGGATTGAATTCAATGTGCGGAAGAACGTGCCAACCGGTACTCAAAGGAGCAAAGGAGCTTTAGCATATGGTGCTGGGCCCTTAACCTAACTAATATAACCACCAAAAATAAAACTATGGATACAAAGATTAGATGGAGGACATGATGGAAAAAAAATACATGAACAGACATGAATGAAAAACTGAGGGGAAAGAAAGGTGAGCAGCAGCAACAAAAAGTAGCTAAAGTCGGGGATGAGCGGAGATGACCTAATTGTTTGAAACTAGCAGTTTCTTCTACTACTGAAGTGTTTCTGGAAAAAATGTTCAGGGTGTCATTTTTTTTTTTTTTTTTTTATTTTATTTTATTTTTTGATGCGTAAAGGGATCCTACATCAGTGTTTGCAAAACAAAGTAATTTCGCTCTGGGATTATTAAAGTATTTCTGATTCTGATTCTGAATACAGTGATTCCTCTAGTGGTCTGCCAGTGCCTTGGAAGGGGTCTATGAAAACATTTTCTTTCTTAGGTCGTAAAATAAAATGGGCATTGATTTTGATTTGTTAGGACCCAATAGAAAAATTAAACAAGTTTTTATCAACCAAAAATTTTTCTTTTTCTGTTTGAATAAACCAAAATGAGGCAGAAAAATAGACTTGATGTAGAGAACAGTCTGGGATCGGCTGTTTTTCACACTGAGCTATTGGAGCTCATCAAAGCAGCTCAGGTGTCTTGATGAAAACAACTAATGAAGTCATTCTGACTATAATTATTGATCTAAATTTTGTTCCAAATTCATCAAGTTTAAATGTGATGATAGGGGAGTTACAAGTTTTAAAAATACAGGTCTAATATGATTTTATTTCCTTTTTTTTTTTTTAGATTGCCTGCTTCAAACTTCTAGGCAACATATTTATGCTGTTTTCTTATTTGAGGTGGAACAAATAAAATTTCTAATATTTAAATTTTCAGGTTAAAAGATGAAGTAAAATATTTTTTGTTTTATAATCAGTTATTGTACCTTCCACTTTGGACATTCAGGACTGAGAGGGGTACTCATATTACAACAAAATGCCCAAAGAGGTACACAAATCAAAAAAGGTTGTGAAACCCTGCCATAACAAACCAAATAATCTTTCCTCAAAACAAGAAGTGTAATATTGGTTGCTCCATTATAGTTAAGGCTTTTTCTTCAATTAAAGACTATGAAACATTTTGGCTTCACACGAGAGAAAGCCACCTAGTAAGGAGGGGTCCAAGTTCTCAACTTTAAATCAGCAATGACCAATTTTCATCAATATCTGTTGTGAATAATGCTGCTTCTCAGTTTCCTAACCTGCACTTTTGCTCTTTGACCAGCAGAGGGCAGCAGAGAGGCCTTTAACAGATGATCCTTATTTTAGTTTTAATTAATAAGATGATCTTCGCCTTTCTGTAAGGATCTGTATTTTATGTAAATGACCTAATATATATATATATATATATATATATATATATATATATATATATATATATATATATATATATATATATATATATATATATATATATATATATATTTTTTTTTTTTTTTTTTTTTTTTTTTTTTAAGATTTAATTAAAAAGCTGATCATCTAAATACAATAAAAACAGAATTGGCTATGAATTCACACAGGTCTGCAGGTTTTACCGCCGTATGCTATGTTGCTTAGCAACCGTGAAAGTTGACACACAAAGCAGGAAAAGAATGAAAACCGAAGTTTTCAAAACTGTTTGAGTATTTTTTTTTTTTTATTGAGTGTAATAAAGGTGCCATCCACCAGGAGCATGAACAAATCAAATCAAATGTAATGATAGAAACCTTAGTCAGTTAAATAACATGCTGCTGTCATTTTGCACATCTCTGCTGTTGCTGCTATTTTCAAATATCCATTACTGTAAAAATGTCCATATTGGTTATTTATTCTGCAGGTGCACAGTTTGATATTGTTAAAACACTTTACAGTATTTTTTTGTTTATGTTTTAACTCTTCCCAATTGTGTTATTCTTGAACATTTTTCTAAGGTCCACATTTGTGTGACCATTTTCAATAATCTTTCTGTTGCTGTAAATTTGCCCATATTCTATAAAAGGGGTAGAAATATATAAGTACATCTAAACAATGTATGTGTAAAAAATAAAACAACTAAGATATTATCTTTTTTGCTTCTCTATTAAACTAACATAATCTAAGCTAGATTCTGCTAATCTAATCTAGAGCCGTGTGAATAAATATCTGTTATAAATTAATCAGTGGATGACTGTGGTGGGTATAGGTGTGTGAGTCTGTAATGTGTGTGTGTCTGTATATTTTAGATCTATGTGCATGTAGAAAACTATTCTGAATAAATTTTAAACTACATTTAAATATAAAATGTATAGCCCAGTCTTTAAATAAAAGTTCCAGATGCTAAATAGAGAGTAGCATTTGGAAGCATCTTTGACAGGGGCTTTAGGGACATATTAACAAGGCTCAGAACAGATGGACCAAGTATTCAAGGCAGGACAGAAAGTGGGATTACTTCAGAAGTTTTTATTAAGAACAGGTGGATCTGAGTAGCAACTGCTTGGGCGTCTGAGGCAGGAAACTCTGGAGAGAGAAACACAGGTTAGTGACCACAATAATCTGATGGAGGATGAATGCGTGAGTCCCTAACCTGTTTTAACAGTTCAGTGTGTGCCCAGAGAACAAGGTAGGATCCAGCCCCTGGGCTGCAAACAAGATGCGCGGGACACTGCCCAGAGTGTCCCAGATGCTGCAGCCCCAAAGAATAGAGAACATGCAGGAGTCCGAGGACAGGTCAGGGAAATAGATTAGAACAGGAACAGGCAGTCTTAGTGGTTGAGAGGCAGAACAGGATAAAGTGATCAGAAACACTAAGGTAATGCTAAAAACATTCTCACCACTAAGAGCAGACGGGAAGAGGCAGGCTCAGTGGTGGAGAGGCAGAACAAGTCAGAATCAGGAAATCAGAAACACCAAGGTACTCCAAGAACACTCTCACCACTGGCTAGAAAGAATTAGAATAATCTGGCCCTGATGACTGGATGCATCAGAGCAGAGTTAGACAGGTGAGTGAAATTAATAATTAAGCCAATCATCAGTGCCAAGACCATGACACATATGGAACGATCAGGTCTCTGATATAAAATGGCTTTTTATATGAGAATGAGGATTTAAGCTTCTATTCTGCTTTTAACAAGATAAGAATATCATTAGTGACTTTCACCAGTGCTATTTCAGTGCTATGATGAGCTCTAAAACCTGATGACTCTTGAAAAAGCTTATTATGGTGTAAGTAATCACACGTTTGTCTTTTGCAACTATTTTCTCAAGAAATATAGATTAAAAAAGGATATTAGACATAAGTCTATAATCGAGAAAGTCATCTGGGTCTAGAGACGATATCTTAAGTAAAGGTTAAATTACAGCTAGCTTAACGGCCTGAGGTATATATCCCTTTAACAGGGATAAATGAATCATATCTAAAATGGTGGAGGACACCGGAGGGAATATTTCCTTAAATAAGTGGAATGGAACTGGATCTAACATACAAGTTGAAAACTTGAATGATGAATATATCAGATCTATTTTTTTGTTTTGTTTTTTGGCTCGACTGAGAAATGTAACATTCAGAAGAAGTAATTTCTCAGCTCTATCACAGAGCAACTAGGATCTGGAAACGCCTAAGCTTTGTCTCCACTTTAGCTTTAGCTAACTATTCTTTTGCTTGCTATTTTGTTGAAGCAAATTCCATAGGTGTAGATGTTGACATCATAACCAGAAGTAAATAATTATATATTTTGGTCACAATTTATAAAACACTTTACACTTACTGTATTTTCTTTGTCATTAAACTTAATACTATTATTCTGCACCTGTGTATACGTTTGGTCGTTGTATTTCTTTTCCAAATGTATAGTTTAAAAGAAAAAGTTGAAGCTATGAACTTTAATGATGAAATACTGTCTTTTTTTTCCATTTCTTTATATTCTGTGCCCCCCATGTGAGATTTGTATGTACACATAATGATCATTAGACATTTGGATGTATCAAATAAGTCCACATCTTTAAGCCACTTTTGTAATCTTTTCCAGATTTTTTGACATCAAAAACTTTGTTTCCTGTTTGCTCTCAAATGCTCATGGCAGTTTGTGGCTCTGTAAGGTCTTTTCTGTCTCCTCAATGTGGTCAAAAAGTTTTGTTTATTTGATATTTTTCTGCTCGACAGGCAGTTATCAGACCTCGGTAAAGGATCTATCAAATAGCTGATACTTATTAGTTATTTTCTGTTAATGCTTGAGTCAAAAAAAGAAAACAATGTGAGCAACGTGCAGGATGGGAAGATATAAATCCCATGATGACAGTCACAGGCAGAGCATGTGATTCTTTTTTTAAGATAAAGCCATGAAAAATGATCCCGCAGTGCCGGAAAGAAGGCTGAGCATTGTTCAGTCGAGCATTTTGTAGGGGAAACATTATTTGTAGGAATGCAACATTTTTTCTCACTGAGGAAATCCGTGCAGCAGCCCGTAGGCTGGAATCTTTAAGGGATGTGAGGAGAATTCTGTGGTTATGTGACCAGTGCTTACATCCCTTTTTCACAACCAGTTCCTTTTGGTTTTACTTTGTGTTTGAGTTGCAGCAGGAAGTGAAGCTGGATTTGAGAGTTGCAAGTTATGTTTTGGGAGATTTCTGAAAACCTACTGGCCTTGGCTGTTTAGTGGAAGTCAGTAGAGAACACAGTGCAGTGGCTCGCAAGCTAAACCCTTTTTATTTCTCACATCCATTTGTACAGAGATTTAAAGTAAACCTAAAATTACAAAAATAAAAATAAAAACTTTTTAAAAACAACAGTAAGAAGTGATGTAAAATACTATTTTGATTGTTAACAATGTCTGCAGATACGTAAGAATACATTAAAGGAGAAATAGAGGCAGATTACTATAAACTGTTTGTAATTATGTGCTTTCAGGCTCAAATTTGTTTATAATTGAAATTTTTTTTTCCAAACCTATCATGTAAAAGCCCTTAGGATTAGCCAGATGGTTGCTTAATAGAGGCAAACTAATCTAAATCTGTGGCTTGAATGATTAATGATGCTGAATAAATTGAAACTAAAGCCTTCCAGAAAAACCTACTGAAGCTTTATTGTAAACCCAAAACATACAAAGGTTGAACATTAGCATGTGTTACACAGAGTACACATAAAGAAATGGCATATTTATGTTCAGCTCTGAGAGGTAGGCTCTGCTTACATGTTCTGTCAAGCTGAGGATTGTGGGGAACTGTCAGACCTACAGACACAAATTAATGACGGGTATCCCATGTTTTCACTGGGGAACACTTTCTCACCAACCTTTTTTTTTCTCTGACTTAACTATAGCCTTGTGATTACTCCTACGGTGCTTAGAAAATTAAAATCTATCATTCCATCCATTCGATCCACTCAAAAGTAGAGCCAACTATGGCAGCAGCACCCAGCAATGCACAGTTTATTCCCATTTCCATTAGGAAATAAATTCAGGATTATTCCATCAGAAACAAAGGTTGGTAGTAACTAATTATATTTACTCCATTACATTCACTTGAGTAACTTTTTAAAAAACTAAACAAGCTACTTTTTTGTTGTTTTTTTACAGCTGTTGTGCAACTATAATTATTTATTGTCCACCCCAGTAGGGGTGCCGTAATCTGTTGAATAACGGTTGTATTCAATGCATGTATTTATATGGAATAAATTCACCACAACTTCTATTCCAAATATAAGAGTTTATTAACAAAAATCATTCAGCTCCAAGTCAAACATATTCAGTTAAAAACTCTTGACTAAAAACTAGTGAATCTCAACCAAACTGAGCAACTAAGTACAAAGAAGAAGAATGGTTGAAACCCACATTCATTGAGATAATGTAATTATATCACAGTTTAACTAGATTTTGTGCTTGAGAACACGATTTTATCTTGAAGAATTTGGGATGTGATCGAATTAGCTCTACACTAATTTAAAGCAATTGGATTGCTTTCAAACTAATTTACAATGCAAATCCGAGAGGTGAATAAAACATTAATTGGCCAAAAAATGTTTTATGAAATGTAGCCTTGGCGGAAGTTCAACTGAATAAACTGATTACTTACCTTCATCCACCTCCAACACAAGCTAATGAGCTTTTCGTCTCCACTAAAGCCCAATCAGAGTTCATATTAAAAGGTCTCCAATCCACAACTCTGTCTGCTACCCACCGCGTAGGCAGTGGCTGCGCTGTGTCTGACTTCAATTCAGATGACCCCATTGCAACCCAGCTAAAGCTTCATCAGAGTTTCTTTCTTCCCAGACTCTTGCTGCGTTCCGTGTCTTATTGCAACTGGTCCGGCAGAAGACCGCCATGTTGGGCCTGGTTCTGCCAGAGGTTTCTTCCCAAAAGGGATGTTTTCCTCTCCACTGTCGCTTCATGCTTGGCAATCGTGGACAGGTTCTCTCAACCTGTGTTATCAAGCTGGACTCCCATCTTCCAGGTCCCTGAGTGAAGCAATAGTAACAGCTCACACAGCCCACTGGATCTCCCCATACAGCAGTCTACAGACTGACCAACTTCATCTATCTCTATCTCTTTCTCCATCTCCACTCCACCACCAGTTTCATGCCTGGGGGGAAACAGCCCTTCTTTACTCCTGTTCATGCATATCAAACAAAATTCAGTGCAATGTTTCCTGCTGAGGTCTGAGCGCCAAAATATGTAAGGTATTTGTATCAATAAAATTCTTCTAATTGTATTTTCTTTCTGTCGGTTTTTTAGATTGAAGATATTTGCATAATCAGGAACCAATAACCATTAATTTAATGATTCTTTACCCTATTTGAGTGAGCTAGAGACTAGCAGACATGAGGATTCAATTAAATGATTTTTGGTCATAAGTTAGTAATGGAAAAGTAATGAGCATATGAGAAAACGCATGAATGTTAATGTTATATCAATGTTTAAACCCTTAGTTAAATAAAGCTTGTCTGAGCTTTATATTAACAGCTTAACATATTACTATGCGTAGCACAATGTAATCCATCGCGTTAGCTTTGTGTTTATTCACCTGTAAACACACAATTCTTAGAGCACAAGAGCGTTGCCCTAACCACTAGGCCAACACATTACAGAACATGAAATTATCAAAATGATCAAAATACATATTGTTTAACTGGCCTCTCTGTCCCTTACTGTGCCAGACCTTGTACCTCCGCCAATGTCTGTTTTGGAAAGTTTGAGTTTCTTCCAACAGTTATCAACTAGGCAGGCTCACAGAAAGGGGGTTTGCTTTGTTACAGCCAAACATCAGGACAGCACTCCTTTTGAGGGCTCCCACCTCCCGTCAGCCTCTAAATCTTCTGAAAAATTTTGGAGTCTGTGTTACAGCAGTTTGATTTTGATTTCCATAGCGCTAATTCACAACAAAACATCTCAAGGCACTTTACAATTCAACAGATCATGCAGTTAAATTGATTCTAATTCTTCTATCTAAGGAAACCAATTGATTGGATTGACTCATTGACTCAAACGCAATCCCTCACATAAAGCATGCTTGTAGCGACAGTGGAGAGGAAAAACTCCCTTTTAACAGGAAGAAACCTCCAGCAGCCTATGAGGTGATGCAATCAACTGGTTTCCTCAGATAGAAAACTTTGAATCAATCTGACTGGATGATCTGGTTGAACTGTAAAGTGCCTTGAGATGACATGTGTTGTGAATTGGTACTGTATAAAAAAACAAAATGAATAAATATATTTCATCTTTTACAAAAAATTTATTTCGCAACTTATTTCATTTGGGCTTTTTTTCATGGTGAAGGATTTTTATTTAAATAAAATTTTCAAACCAAATATACACTCTATAATATATTTTAGAATGGTAATTGCCCTGTTTTTTTATTTCCTGCTTTTCTGTGCCCTCATAAAAACACCACAACCTAGTAAATATGATCTAGGACCGCCACTGCAGAGTTAAATGCATAAACAGGTGAAGCGGTTCTTTGGTATGCAAATCTCGTAGTAGTAAATAAAAAAAATCATTGGCTGGGAATAACAAACCCCTCATAAAGGCTGACCAAACAAACGTCCTGCTGCTTCATTATCTCCAACCAAAGCTGTGCGTCAAAAAGGCCGGACTGCACCTTTAATATCCCGCTGGGTTTGTCCAATTAGTGTGTAGGTGGAGCACACGGGAGCAAAGCTACCGGAAAAGAAAACAGTCCGAACACCAGGGGAAGGTTGCGGGGCTGTAGCGGCGGAAAAGAAGAACTGATGGTGCAGCGGGAGCCTTTCCACATGATTCAGGTGTCGATCCCGTCTCTGGAGAAGGAAGTGGAGGAATCTGGGAAGTCGAAAAAGGTGAGCGACCCAAACCGCTCTCTGAAAATCGGTTTTACTCCTTTTTAAAATGTTTTTGGGAAAGTTTTAAAACGCCTCCAAACAAACGTGTGTTTACTCTGGGTGTGACGGTTTGTTTGTTCTGAGGACTGAAGGTGGAGCCCAGGTGAGTCCTACCTGAGTGAAATCAGCCCGGAGCAGCTGGAAGGAGCGCAACCTCACACCGGTTCACAGTTAAACTCACCTTAGAGCTGAAATACATAGAGGAAGTTTCCTAGATGTAAAGAGAGTTAAATGAAGTCAAGATAAAGCAAGAAACATTAATGATAAAATAAAGTTTTTATTTCCTCAACTTAAAAAAAAAGTGAAACAGGCGTTAAATTCACTGTTTGTGAGCAAATAAAGCTGATAAAACTTAACTTTAACTCTGTTCTGTTAAAAGGTCTGCTGGGGGGCTTTTAGATGGTTTTACAGTAGTAGCCATCCCTACTTTCCTTGATTCCTTAAATTCCCTTTTAAACATCAATCTTTGTAATAAAATATTCTTTCTGTCATGATTTGTGGACATTAAGATCTAAAGAAAAGCTTCATCTCCTAGTCAGACCCTGTAATCCAGTGAAAGGAAGGAAATCAGTAAAAAAGTCAGAGACAAGTCTCAGCTGGTGTTTGACTGGGAAGGCTCATTTTGAATGGCTGCTCCTGTATGTCTTTATAAGCCTGCATGTAGTTTAGGTGAATAAACTTCCTAAAGCTCGGGGTCCTTTAGGAAACAGAAAAAAGGGGTCTGGAGCTCTTCCTATTAAATTAAAGAAGATAAGAATAACCAACACATTGATATAAAAGATATTCGGTGGTAGTTGTAAAAGAAAACAATGGTAGTGGTGTATTTGCTCAGATTATAGTTCTGTTAAATCATTTACAAGCAGGATGAGGGTCACTAAGTTTTGTAGGTCAGAAACGGGAAGGTTTGGGAACCGCCTGTATAATCTGCCCAGAAACAATAGTTCATGAACCTGTTTGGTGTGAATGGTGTTTCAGCTTTGTTCTCATGGTCAGTACCAGTTCAACCAGATCCTTCATAGCTGTGAAGAGCTCATTCATGATGTTTGACTGATGAAGACAAAAAAAGTGAATTTTCCAGCTTTGTGCAGTGGTCTGCGCCTGCCTCACATCACTGCTTGCTGATCAGAGAAAGTTGATGACATGTTTCAGGCTGCAGGGTCAGGGTAGGTGCTTTCTGGAAGTGATGGGTTAACAATGTTCTGTATGGGATGGCTATAGCTTCTTGGAGGGTTTTTTGTGTTTAGGATTAGGAGGGGTTGTTGCTCAGAAAAATTCACAGCAATTCCTCAGACATTGAAGCAGAATAATTGAAGCAGCTAAAATAGACACTTTTAGCAATAAGATGGTTAAAAGTGTTTATTTGGTGATCTCCTGCACATAATGGTGGAGTATGGGTCGTTTTTATTCAGCATTTCTTGTCATTAAACTGTAACAAGTACAGAGCAACAAAATTAACTCTGCATTTAACCCCTCCCCTTGGGGAGCACTGGGCTGACATTGTGCGACACCTGGGGAGCAGTGTGGGGTCTTGCTTGGGGACCCGGAGTGGAGCTTAACCACTATGTGACCAACTCCCCCACAGGAGTGCAGGAGAAACATGGTGGATTTATCTTAATTTTCGGTGAGGAAGTATTTGAAAACTCTGCTATTTTGCAAATTCTCCCATCTGGCAATCCTGGGGGGTCTGAAATTGTGAATCTGGAAACTATTTATTTATATGATACAGCTGCAAATAAGTATTTGAACACCTGAGAAAATCAGTGTTAATACTTGGTACACTAGCCTTTGCAGTTACAGGTCAAATATTTCCTGTAGTCTTTAACCAGGTTTGCACACACAGCAGGAGGGATTGTGGCCCCCTCCATCACACAGATCTTTTCTAGATCAGTCAGGTTTCTGGGCTGTCACTAAGAAACACATAGTTTGAGCTCCCTCCAAAGATTATCTATTGGGTTTAGGTCTGGAGACTAGCTAGACCACTCCAGAACATCGATATGCTTCTTCCAGAGCCACTCCTTGGTTATCCTAGGTGTGAGCTTTGGGTCTTTGTCATGTTGGAAGACCCAGCCTCAACCCGCCTTCAATGCTCTAACTGAGAGGATTTCAGAAAAACACAACCCCCAAGGATTGATGCTAGCTCCCCCATGCTTCACAGTAGGGATGGTGTTATTGGGATGGTACTCATCATTCTTCTTCCTCCAAAGATGGTTAGTGGGATTATGACCAAAAAGTTATAATTTGGTTTCATCTGACCACATTACCTCCCATGACTCCCCTGGATTATCTAAATGGCCATTGGCAAACTTAAGATGGACCTTGACATGTGCTAGTTTAAGCAGGGTACCCTTCCATGCCATGCATGATTTCAAACCAGGAGGTCTTGGTGTATTACCAACAGTAACCTTGGAAACGGGGGTCCCAGCTCTTTTCAGGTCATGGACCAGCTCCTCCCGTGTAGTTCTGGGCTGATTTCTCACCTTTCCGAGGATCATTGAGACCGCATGAGGTGAGATGCATGAAGCCCCAGTCTGAGGGAGATTGGCAGTCATGTTTATCTTCTTCCATTTTCAAAGGATTGATCCAGCAGTGGAACTTTTTTCACTAAGCTCCTTGGCAATTTCCCTGTAGCCCTATGTAAACTCTTTGTGAAACCTCATAGAACAAATTGAATTGATAGTAAGTGCTTTCAAACTGTAGTAATAAAACATGCTTGGATGGTCAGATTAAAAACATGGCTGCTGAAGAACCCCCCCAAAACACTTTTCTGTCCAATACCAATCTGCTGCACTGCTATAGATTAGCCTAACATCCCTGCTATGCTGTACTTCTGTGAGGATAAATACCCTCTCTCTGAAACAGCAGTCATGCTTCAAAGGTTGATGTCTTTCAAGCTAGACGTTTGCTTGACAACACACTTTGTGCTTCAGCTGAAGCAGAACCAAACTTCTCTTTAGAAATGACAACAAGGAGCAAGTTTGGTCTTCCAGCACTGAAAGACGTTTTAGCCACTGTGTTATGGTCAGAGCCGCATGGTTGAAGCAGTTCAAGGAATTTGACCCGACCTGAAGTGCTGGACTTGAGCTCCTTGCTTAATGTGGAAGCCAAAAGCCAAAATCTATCCCCCCCACCTTTTTTTTTTTTGTTCTTCTTTTCTAAAACCTGCTAAAGTCTTCTACCAAACCTGTTGAAATGACAGCAAATCACATTTAGATTAATTTATAAAACGTGACTGATTACTACTGAAAGGGAAGGATATGCTGGCCAAGATTCTCAATCATCCACGTCAATAGTCATTCCAAAAAAAAAAGTTTAAAAAACAATCCAAGGGACTTGGCTTCCAAGTTTGAAAGGGAATGGATAGTTAATTTAAATAAATGGAAAGCTCTTTACCCCCACCTGCTGGACAGAAGAGTTCATTGCCTCTGCACTAGAACAAATACCGGTAACTGATTATTTATTTTTCATGTTGATCACTCCTATAAATGTTTTACGTGTCTTCTCTGACCTAAGGTAACTAATTTAGCTTAAAGAATGCAAAGATGTCTTATTAGATTTTTTTTTCATGTTATTTTGTTTTGTTTTTTCAGCTTTTCAGAGTTGAAGTCTTGTTTAATGAGAGGAAACATTATGTGCTCAGAAGAAACAGTGAATTCCAGACCCTTCACAGGAAGGTGCGTATCTGCATCACACTTACTTTCTCCTGCACTCCAACCTTACTCGCGTTTACTCTTTAGATTCTGGATAATGAAAAGGAACGTTGACATATAACCTTCCTAACAACTGTCAAGCACAGCAGTGCGAGGCTGATGGTTTGAGCTTGGCTTTTTTTTTTTTTCCATGTAAATGTTCCCATTGCTGAGCGGTATAAACTTGGCATAGAAAGTCAAACATTCTCTATATTTCTATTTTCTAATTTTACTCCACCTCATTTTATTGTTTTTTTTTTTTATGATAACTAAACTGTCTAAATTTTTCTTTCTATTCATTTTAAATATTATTGAGTCTGACAAGTTGAAAAAAGAATATGCATCAACCTCATAAATATGTGTAACTCTTTATCTCCAGTGAGGAAAAAAAAATCTGTCTTTGGTTCCATAAAAGCATGAAAATATAAATAATAAATTAAATGATTGCCTTGAAAAAACAAAAAGAGATCACCTGCTGTGGCCTGAATCGGCTCTGTAGCCACACTAGATGCTGGACTTCAGCCAAAGTTTTAAAATCTCTCTGGTGTGAATTCTGTGTCTTTAATGTTGAACTTGTTTACTTTTAAAAGTTACATTTTGGTTGGATGGAAATAGAATAAGTAAAAAGTAAAAAAAAAAAAAAAAAAAAAAGTCTCATTCGAAAAAAATTACATATGACAATCGGTTTTCAAAAAACTCCATTTGAAAAATTAAATGCAAAATAAAAAAATGTATATCATTGACAAAGCAGTAAAGTTATTCTCAAAACCTTTCTTTGATTAAATCTTTTTATAAGTTTCATTTCTGGATTGTGTTTCATTCGAATTTGATTATCAGATGCAAAAACTGAAGCCTTATAAACTGAAGGCCAATATTACAGCTTCTAGGGTCATTATGTGACTAATAAAAGAATGAAGGGCAGCTCTACTGGTCAGAGTTAATTTTTTCATTTGTATAAATATCTGACATGTTGTCTTTTTTTTATATTTTGTTTAATACTTACTTGAAATTTGAACAAAACATTGGTGAGAATTGGTGTATTGTTTTTATTTTGTTACGTAATAATTCTGCACATTAAAATTCACCTAATAAAGTCCGAAACTCACTTTTAGTTTCTTAAATATTCTTATTTTAGGTTTAGTTTCATATTGCCTTAAAGCTCAGAACTTTGTGCACATAATTTCAAAATAGTCAGAAATCCTCTAGGATGGATTATTTTGGAAGGTTTGATAGATACAGAATGTTGTTTATTGTTATTTTAAAATTATCCGTTAGTTATTGTTTTTCTATTTTCTCTTCACATTTCTATTAAAAGCTTAAAATTATAAATAATATGTTTACTGGTTTTGTACTTTGAGTCTGCATTCATTAGCTTTTAATAAGGCTGCAGAGCTGTAAAATGTTGCTTCTGGCATAATAAAATGTCCTGACACGTTTGCTGGGTTTTATGGCGGTGGCAGCTTAAGAAGATCATCCAGACCCCAGATTTTCCGAGCAAAAGGAGCCCCCATCTGAGGACCAAACCTCTGGAGCAGAGGCGGCAGGAGCTGGAAGATTACATCCAGGTTGGACACAGGAGCAGTGCTGCACTATTATCACTATTATTGTTCTGTGATTCCATTCATTAGACTTTCACCCCTTGATTCTCTCTCTTTCTCTCCATCAGGAGGTCATCTATCAAAATGAAGATGTGCCACAGGTGCTGCTGGACTTCCTCCATGTGAAACACTTCCACACGGGGAACAAGATCAGCAGCTTTGAGTAAGTCCAGCAGTCTGGTCTCCTCTGGGGGCAGCGGGCGATGCTGCACATGCTGCTATATTTGGTGCCTCTATTTTCAGATTGGGGGCAATGCAGCAACATGATAAAACTTGAGAAACATTCCTCTCAGTGGTGTGGAGCAGCAGCCTAGTTGCCCTGTTTGTGAAAAACAAGCTGTTTCTAATTTAAAGCTGATTGAAATGGTTCTGTCTATCTGACCTTCAGATTGTACATGAAGCATCTAATGATTGAAAACTCTATTTTTAGATCGCTGGATGAACTGGACAGTCAGGAATACAAGTAAGACTTGCTTCTTGTCTTATTTAGTCGTTCTTGGTGATTCTGGGGGTCGTTTTCATAGCTTTTATCTGCACTCTAGTTTAAAAAGTTAAAGAGAAAAGAAGGGAAATTATATAAAGGGAGGAAAAAGTTAAATGAAAAGGTCCCTCTTGCTTTAATGCTGCTACCTCTCTTAGCTAAGAGGTACCCCCCATCGTCTAAAGGTGCTCATTCTGTAGCCTCAATCAGCTGAGGGGATGTTTCTGCCCCTTGACCCAGATAAATGCTCTAGAATGCAAAACCAGATCTATAAAGCATTAATCTCAGATTGCAGCGGTGTCAAGTACTAAGTAGAAGTGTTGGTTATCTATACTTTACTGCAGTCATTCTTTTTAGACAACTTTTTACTTCTACTCCTTACATTGTTTTGTTTCGTTTCATTTTAGCTAATTTTCGTTATGGCCTATTGGTATTTTAAAAAATAAATGAAAATCATCAAAAATAATTAGCTTTGTCCTGAAAATTTATTTAGTTGGGTTTGGACTCGCTGCTGCATCCACTTGTTGTTCTCCACATGCCAAAATAAATAGTTTTTCAAGATGATGCAAAGTAAAATCTGACACTGTTACCATTAGTTATAAAACTAAGAAAAGGAAGGAAAAGGAAGTTATCATCCAGAATTGTTGAAAAATCTTCCTTTAATAGGGTAGTGCAAGCTTCTGTCCTCAACATTTTTTCTGCTTTAATTTTATTTTTATACTTTAAAACTTTAGTTTTAAAAGTGGATATTTTACACTTTTATTGGAGTAAAATGCTGAAGTTGATACTCTGCGTTGGCATCACCTCTCCTCATTTTCAGCTGTAATTACACAAATTTATTCTTTCGCTTACTTTACCTGATCACTTATGTAAAATTATGTAAAGTTGTGTGCAAATGTGCGATTACACAAAGATGTAATTTAAGGAATCCAAGCTCTGTTTGTGACAAAAACCTTGGGTTCTGCAACCACATCCATACATCAATGATTTTTTTTCTAAATGCTTACTCTCTATAGGAGAAATAATGTACCTCCAATCCTGGAGGGAAGCAGGTCATACATTAAGCAGGACAGTCACTTAGCAGCAGCTTCCATTGTTTCCTTAATTTGAAAAACATAAATTACCTTGTTTTAACTGTGCCCAAGAACATGAAACAAATACATGGTTTGAAACCCTAAAATATTGGCGGCATATCCTCCTCAATAAAACTTACACCACAGAGGCCTGTTTATGTTCCTGTTTATTTAATTTTTTTTAAAGTAGTGATGGTTCTAGATCATATTTATAAGCAGGGGGAGATTTACCATTAGGCAATACTAGGCAGTTGCCTCGGGCCCCAAGTTCCTGGGGGCCCATAAAACTCTGTTTACATGTAAAATTAATACAACTATTCCTTATTTGTGCACATTAACTTGTTTTTGATATAAACCCTTTAGCTAAAATGCCATCAGAATGCTTATAATATTAAGTCTGTCTCAGCTGCCAATTTAGCACATTTGTCACTATATTTAAAAACTTCAGACCCCTCTAGTACTTTTATTTCAAAAAAGCACCTTGCATCAAATCTAGCGACTTTTTTCTGCTACTGGAGACTTTGGAGACAACATCTAAAAGCAGCAAACTCTGCTCTCCAGAGCAAGTAGATTGGTAACTCCGCCTCCTGCTCTCCTCTATCTTGTCTGCTGTCATGATTCATGCAGCTATTATTTCATCCAAATGAAAAATGGAGAACAGAGAAGCAGATCATGGCTTGTCTACAGTGAAAAGAAGGACTGGGTTATTTACTTTGGCCTTTTTGGAAACACAGGAAGGAGCAATCAGCTAAGTGAGCTTAGTGCTTGGAAAAAATCTTTTATTCCTTTAGAGACAGCATGAAAAGTCAGCTGAGTACAAAACATAGAGAGGAAAACAAGAAGAAAAGGAACAAGAAGAGAGGGACAAAACCTAGAACAGTTTTCTATTTTATGTTTTTTCTTCTGGATTCAGAGGGCCTCCTGCCTGTTTTTGCCTAGGGCCCTCTGAATTTCCTAAATCCGCCCCATATGTCCAGCCATTACAAGATGGCTGGACATATGGTGGGCTGGGTTCTTTTCTCACAGAACAGAAGAAAAGACAAAAAAACAGAAGTAAATCACATAGTCAAAGAGCAACTTGCTTCTCTTAAGCTGCAGATGGAACAGCTCTGGTCCAGATGAGAACTTTATCTCAATTTAGCTAATGCTAAACGTGTAAAACTTAACTTACAAATCTTGATAAAATAAAACCCTAAATGTAGCCATCAGTTATGGTTTCTGTGTCAGCACATGTCGTTATAAAGGAATTTAGTATTATGTCATCTTAACAGGGGCCAGAAGCAGTTGAACAGGGGCATTGGTCTCTGTTGGCCCCCCGTCTAGAACCACCCATCTCTCTCTTTGCATCCAGTCGGTTCCTCTGCTTGGTTTCTATGAGTGTCAAAGCTGAAGGTGAACTCAAAGAAAAACTTGATTTTTGGTTGATAAAAGCTTGTTTAATTTTTCAATTGGGTCCTCACAAAGCAGAACAGATCCCAGTCCTATTTTACTCCCTGAGAAATAAAATATTTTTGTAAACCACTTGCAATGCAATCACAGACCACTAGGGGTACTAGTACCCCCGGTTGGGAATCACAATGGTTAAAGGTATTAACTTGGTAGTTACAGCTCTATGCTTGTTTATATTTTAGATGTAAAAACACACCCTTTTCTCACTCTGGTTCTGATGGAAAAGATGAAGGCATGTTTATCTTTGTTTCCACAGCAACCAGCTACCACATCAGCGGGTTTTGGGGTTCTTCCAAGATCCTTATCACTCCTGCAGCTCCTCAGGTATCAAAGAACTGCACACTTGTCCAACAATCCAGCGGAGCGAAAAACTGAGTTTCACAATTTATATAGCATAGAAACGGAATGGATTACAAAGCAGCAAATTCTTTTAAGATGAAGCAAACAATAGTGTCTGTCTTGCAGGTCTCCCAGATATTGTAGTGGATGGAGTTCTCCAGGGCTTCTACCCCCGGGATATCCGGGTCAGCTTCAGCTCCTCCATTCTCCCTGAACATGATCCTATGTCTTCTATCGAGACCTGATGGACAAAATGGTTCAAAAACCCAGAAAGGGCATGAGCACAGCTGCATTTCAGTGAATTAAAATATCACCCAAAGGTTCATTTCATTCAGTGAAGAGCATCAGGCTGATATAATTAATAGATTTCTGACACATTTTAAACATATTTAGATATTTGGGGCTTTTGTCCAAAAAAAAAAAGATTAAAAAAAACAATGTTTCTGTTTATCTGAGAGTTTTAATGAAAAAGGATTTTAGCACAAAAATATTCTGATGAAAACTGTCCCCATGCGCTCTATACTTGGTACACTCAATGGTTTGGGGTCTTTTTGCATGAATTACTGCATCTCCATAAAACTGGTAACTGGTGGAAGCCAAGACGTGCTCAAAGCGGGTCTCGGGCAGCTTGGATTTGGTGCTGGCAGATGCTGAGAGGTGGATTTCTGATATAAAACATACGTAGTAGAAAAGGCTGTAAATTAGATTAAATGGCATCCATAGTAGGATTTCTATGCTCCATTCTCCCTGTTTTTCCACTGCTGGCCCATTATTGATGCTTTGTTGTTACATGTATAATAATAATAATTTTCACATATATTCTCATGATGAGTCTTAGTTTCAGTACTGAAATGAATGTAGTTTTCAAGGCCTTTCTGATTTATTGAGATGCGGCTGTGTTAATGAAAAGCCATGTGAGTCTCTGGAGCCAACTTCCAAGGCTGAGGGGAGCATTGCAAGCAGTTTTTAACTTGAACTTGGTTAGCCTGTTATTCAAAAATACTTCAGTTTGCAGTCAGACGTCCAGAGAAGCACGTGGCCAAACACAGCATATATTTCATGCTTTTTTAAACATTTTTATTAATGTTGCGACTTTGTAAAACATGATTCTGTTGATGCTTTTTAAAATATTTTTCTCACTTTTGTAAAAAAAAATGTTTATTCTAAAATACTAATAAATAAATCAAAAGGGTAAGCAGGTGGTGAGTTTTCTATGTAAGCCGGAGCTGTAAGGTGGCTGTTCGAAGAACCTTAAAAGGAGATGCTTTTCATTACACAAGCTGTCAGAAATGTCTCTCCTTTGTTTGTTTGCCACACCTGCCTTCACAGAATCCAGATACATGACAAGAACCAACATGTTGGTTTGACAGGAGGTGCTCAGGCAGCTTAAAGGAAAAGTCCGCTCATATTCAGAATACAAACTTCTGAAAGTATTTTAAATATGAAATTATTACATACTGTTCAATAAAAAAGTGTTTATTATTTAGTGTAATGTCATGTGAATGTGCTTTACTGGAGGCATCCATGTTTGTCAAAGAACACTACTGCCATCTACTGGTTTGTGACGTCACGTTGTGGTATCGGCTGTTGATCAAGTCCCAGTGCTGTATCTGGTGTTTGTCACAACGCGCTATTATCCAAGTCATCTTGAAAACATTCTTCTTCCAAATGTTGGCTACATATTACGTGTTTTTTCTCTGGCCAGAAGTTCGATGGCAAATCCTCCCTCTTCAAGTTGGCAATCCAACGACCAACCCGTCCGTGGAGGATCAGGAATTAGAAAGCTGAAATAAGTTTTTTTTGTTTAGGTGTTTTTAAAACGGGGGCCCATGCAGACCCCTACCCAAACGAGAAAAAAAAAAAAGAACCTGGGTTTGTTTTTCAGAGGCAGCATCCTCCAAGGACCCGGTCTACCTGGACTGGGTCCTTGGAGGTCTGTAAAAATAAGGAGGCTGAAAGAGTTTTGACTTTAGATTCAAACAGGTCCAGCCTTCTCCAGCTTACATCGCCTGTATGCTCTGTCACCTAGCAACCGTGACACTTGAAGCACAAAGCAGGCAAAGAATAGATGCTGAACTTCTCACTACTGCTCTGTGTGCTAATTACATTTTCGAGGAGCTTCAGCACCAGTAACCTCGTCACAAATATATTTATGGTCCCCCGCACGGCAGACATATTTTAATCTGAGCTTAAATGTCAGCCAAACCCATTTGCACAGGGACAGATAAAAGCTTTCTAACATTACTTGCCACATATCTGACTCAATAACCATTTAAAACAACAATTTTCATTAATTTTAGATGGAACTATTCACATACTTGGATTATATTATACTGCATTTACAATATTCACCACTCTCAGGTGCAATTTCCTTTTTTCCTCTAAGCACGGAGCAGCAGGCTTGCTTGGACCCGCAATGATTCATGGGATACCCAAGGCAATGGAGGTTACACTGGACCTGTCATTCAAAATGGGGAAAAAAGAAGGCTACATTTGTCCTGTTCCAATTCTCTGCCCTAAACAGCCGATGAATCTCGCTCTCTGAGGATGCAGCTGTTGAATTTGAACTCGGCACTAGTGTTTAGCATCCTCTTCCTTCCTCTAAACTTTGAACAGATTCCCTGCCCCTGGATTCCCACAGCATAATGCTGCCACTATGTTTTACCATGTTAATGCAGAGTTTTTCCTTTTTCCATCTTGCATATGGTAGTCGCCAAACATTCACGTGACACCACAACACCCTCACATGTTTACTTTTATTTACATGTTTTTCAGACTTCCTTTGAATTATTTTATTAGTGCTTTCATTCTTCCAATTCTTCCATAAAGGCCAGATGTTGTTGATGGATTCTCCTGTTAGAGCTGTGGATTTCTTCCCCTATGGACCTTATAATGACTTCTCTAGTTAATGCTCTCTTTGTGGACGGCCACAGTTGTACCAAATGCTTTCTGTCTTTCAGTCTTTGTTTACTTTTGATTTCTGTTTTCTGAGGTTTATGAAATGACAATTTTTTTTTGTTAGAAACTTAAATATGAGTCATTGGTACCTATAGAATTATCCTTTTTTCATGTTCGCCCTCTTTGGCATACATTGTTTGAGAAAAGTGTCCTATTCAGTAGATTTGCCTAATCTTGTGTTCAAGTCTAATTACTGACATTCATTTTTTACAAACAGTATAGAATGCATGTAGTTATAATCATAGAGTCAAGCCGAGGCAATGTTTTTATGATGTAGGTATGTAGATAAATAGGACTTTTCATTACAATAAATAAAGTTGGCAGAGGTCTAATTTGGCGTCTCTGTAACAGCAGTTCTTCTATAAACCAGAGGGGGGCAGTACTGATTGCATCAAGTGAAATGTTCTACTTTGATATTATAGTTAGTTAATTAACCAAAAACTGACAAAAATACAACAATTAGGGAAAATATGCTACTCATACAGAATACTCTTTTTACAACTTAGTTTTTAGGTTTTATAAGTGTGAGTTTGTCTCTGAAGTTATTTAGGAGCAGGCATCCCTAAAGTGGGTCCTTGAGGGCTGCTGTCCAGCAGGTTTTAGAGGTTTCCCTGCTCCAGCACAGTCAGCTGTGCTAAAAGCAGAGAAACCTCAAAAAGCTGCAGGACATCGGCCCTCGAGGACCCACTTTAGAAATGCCTGTTTAGGAGTCTTTGATTTAATTAAAGATAAATAACTGGTCAACCACATAAGTAGATGTTGAACGATGAGTGGATCTAAACAGCATCAGTTTATAAATATGTGTATAGCTTTATTAGCGAGGGTCTCGTGAAAAGCTGGTCTATCTGCATTTCATTTGGAAAATATAAATGTTCTTCAATTTTCCTGTAAGTACAAAAGAACCATAAAAGGCTTTTGACCCCTTTTACTTTTCAGCCCCTCGATGCACATTGGTGCCTCTCTGGCCACCCTGATGGAGATTTTCTGGAACCGCCACTGAAGCTGGGCGCTTCAATTTTCCTGACATTTCTAACTGTCAGCGAACGCATCATTTACCGTCCAAGGTCTTTCTGCGCATGCGCGCCGCGTGTCGGGCTGCTGGTTGGAGTGCTGGCTGCCTTAAGCCGCTCCTGTCACTCCCAGTTAAACGTCTTCAATGAAACGCGTCGCCTCTAAACTTCTCTCCAGGATCTTTAACCGCCACATTAAGCCCACTGAATGCTCTTCCTGTGATTCAACCAGGAAACTGGACCCTCTTCCCGGCTAACAGCCTGCCCGGTACGTTCCGCTTCCTTTACTAAAGCTTTACTCTCCATTGTTACATGCAGCTCGGACTGATAAGCAGATTGTTTGTTTTGTTGCTAAATTGTGTCTTTTAACTGGGTTAATCTGCCGTAATGCGCTCGCTGCTGTCAGGTTTGCTCGGTGAGTTCCAGCTAGCCTGTTAGCTGTAACTTTTACCGCCCTGCTGGGGTTCTGCTTCCTTATGTTGTGGACAGACCTGCTGCCTGAACAGCTCTGTTCCTGTCGGGGTTCATTTCATGGGAACCCACTGGAACTGCAAGTAAGCAAAGGCTCTGCACATTGAACTTCCTGTAATCGGAGCTAATCGTCCCCTGAGGAGTTGGAGGCTCCATTTAAACCAGCTTTTAATCTGGGCATATATATTCCTTCATTGTGCTGGGTTTCCATCCTATAGACTCCATCATACATAGATGTTTGTTTCCTTCAGACTCCATGGAAATCTGTTTTCGTTCATTACTGATCTGTAGAAACTAGCTTTCCCACTTCAGGTTTGAACTTTGCTACTAATAAAATGAGTCCCTGCTAATAAACACTTAGTGTTGAACTCATTGTATCAGGCTGATTGATTTGATGGATTTTCTGAAGGCTCTGTTACCAAGTAAAGGGAAAATAGTGCATCATTTCAGCCATTTCCTTAAAGGAGAAACGACAAAAAGAAAATCTTCCTCAATCCACTTTTCTCCAACATCCTTTAGTAAAACCCAGTGCAAACTGACGTTGCTTTATAAATCAAATATGTTTTACACTCCTTACATGACTATGGAGAACATTAGTAAACAAACAGCATTAACCAGGGGACTCTGGATGAGCTGCAGAGATCTACAGCTCAGGTGGGCGGATCTATTGTGGAAGATCCAATCTAAGTAGGGCTGCAACTAACGATTATTTTAAAAATCGATGAATCGGCCGATTATTTTTTCGATTAATCGATGAATCGGACAAAAAAAAAATTTTATATTAACTTCTTTATTCCAAAATAAACATTTTAGACAGAACAAACAAGCACACAAGTACAGGTTGCTCATTAACTGTACTGGTGCAATATGAAAAATAAATGTTTGTGTAAAAACTACGCAAACTTACATGAGAAATGTAGCTGTACATCCACAAAATATAGGCTACTTTGTTTCATAAAGCGCAAAAAGAGACAGGCATTTTTGTTTTTTAAAGCCCCTAAGGGGTTCAAACAATAGGTCCCCCCATTTCAACAAATGAGTTTTTTTTAGACTAGAAGAGTTCTGCCTTTTAAGACAGGAAAGTATAGCAGTTAAAGTTGCTACTTGAGAAAATACTGAACCATAGAGATAAAAATAGCCCTGTGATTCTAATTATAAATTGTATTTGGAATAAAAATGAGAGAACTAGGGGTGGTAAAAAAAACACATCCTCCAAAGACAGATATTTACATGGGAATGTGGCATATAATTAATTGACATATTACTGATCTTGCTGGATTTTGTTCTGCTTTACTTCCATAAATTGCAGGATCTTCTTTTCTTTATCTTTGCCAGAAGATTTAAACTTTAAAAGCCTTGCCCTCATAATTTGCAAGTTAATTTATTTATAAAGAAAATATAAACGCTTCTTAACCAAATTTAAATGAAATTAAAAGTAAAATAAGTAGCCAACCTTATCACTGTCTGAAATCTACTAACAAGGTAAGGAAAGCATCAGATGAGCGAACTGAGAAACTAACGTTACGTTTCCCCTCTTTAAAATGAAACAAACATGGTTACTCATCCTGCTGATCAGCTCTCTTCACTGCCATTGAAGGCTCCAACGTGTTTTCTTTTCAGGTGCTGCGTCATAACAGTGGTGCTTCCGTGCCATGTTCATTTGTTTTTACAAAAGTTGCATGTTACGACTTTTTTCACTTTACAAAGCGCAGGCTATTTTAATTATTGTGATCAATTTGCGCCGTCAATCCCGGCGCATGCGCGCTTCATTTGCAGTCTGGACGCTGAGGGTAAACTCCTCACTAAAATCCTGCGGCTCTGACTCTGACTGCCGCGCTGAGAGGGATTCCTGTGGGAGAGGGAGAAAGGGGTTGGGATGGGGGAGGCGCCCCACGGCAGGCAAAAGCCGCCAGTGACACCGTAAAAAGTCGCCAGATTTGTCGCCAGTCGCTTTTTTGAAAAATAGTCGCTGGAGGGGTCTGAAAAGTCGCTGAGTTGGCAACACTGCAACTGCGGCGCTGACTCGCTCCGTCATATTTTTTTTTCTTCCCCCGGATGACGGCGGCGGCGGATGACGCATTAATCGCGCGACACAACTAATCGATGATTAAATTCGTTGCCAACGCTTTTAAAAGTCGATTTTTATCGATTTTATCGATTCGTTGTTGCAGCCCTAAATCTAAGCTACATAGTCCTGGTATTCCTGTACCAAAAAGACCAAAATCCAGTTGGTTTTGCTAAAATCAGGCTATTTTCTCCAAGTATCTGACCTGACAGTGTTGTGATCCTCCTTTTTGAGCCTAAATAGAAGCTCATCATTGGACACTGTGAGCTGATGTAAACAGAGGTGGCGCCATCTACTGGTTCTACAGCAGAACTACCTGGAAACCAGATGGCGTCCGAATAAGTCCTGATCTGTGAGAGCATAGGACAGGTCAGCGAGGAATAATCAATGGATCATTAATTATACCTAAAACTAATGTTTATGTTGATTTAATCAATTTAGCGTTAATCAGTAAAATAATAAAAATTATTTTCGTCAGGATCACTGAGTCTGGGAGCGGCCATTTTTGCCCAAATATAATAACCCCTCCCTCCTGCCATCTTCCAGCAGTGATGTCACGGTGCGGTAAGCCTAGCGCCATTCTCCCCACTTTACAAGCTAAATCAATGGGAACTACTAGACACATCTGCAATCAACAAAAATTATTGAAGATTTCCAGAGGACTTCACCATTGAAATTCACCAGAGCTATAGTGAAACTGACAATGACCACGTGCATGGCAGGCAGCTGGATGTTGGAATACATCGGGTAAAAGTGAAAAACAAAAGTTATTCCACCTTTCTGATTCCTGATCCTCCACGGACGGGTTGGTCGTTGGATCGCCAACTTGAAAGGGGAGGATTTGCCATCGAACTTCTGACCAGAGAAAAAACACGTAATATGTAGCCAACATTTGGAAGAAGAATGTTTTCAAGATGACTTGGATAATAGCCATTGTGACTAGGGTTGTCACGATACTAACATTTTTAAACTCAATACCGATACTCAGGAAAATATTCGATACTTGATACCATTTTCGATACCACAAGGATAAAAACAAAGACCCCAAAATTGATCAGAAATAAAATAAATACAATAAACAATAAGAACAATATATTGAGGTTGTATGCTGTGGCTATGCTTTAAACACATAACAGTGACACAATCCAAACCAGTTAAAAAAAACAAAAATAAATGCTGTATTCTCAGCAGCGGCACCTGAAAAGCACACAGAATTATTCAATCACACAGTGTTCAGAAAGTGCATTTTCCTCTATTCTGCACTCTAGATGAATGACTGTTTTAGGTGCCACTGGTGGTGTGAGTGGTATGTTTCCTTTAAAGCATTTCTAACACCAGTAGCACTACTAGCAGAACTGGCATGTCTATCGATGTCACAGAGACATCAGAAGGCTTCCTGAGCTTCAGCTACAGCTTTATTGAACTCCAGACTGTTTTCCAGCTTAACTCAATTTATTTCGCTCTTGGAATCAAACATCTTCTTCCTGCTTTTACACTTTAACTCTGAGCATCTTCTTTTGAATTTTTTGCACCTTTTCTGGGACGTTCACACTCGCTCGCCTCCATATGCTGGTCAGACGGCGTTATGGTAAATCTACACAGAAAGGCCATATTAAATAACAAATTCAGCAAAAAGAAAGCTTAAAAGACCAAACTAGCAAATACACAAAGCAGGACACCTTATTTTTTTAGCTAAACATCTGCAACAGAGAAACTGATATATTTAAAAATGTTAAATTATGTGACTGTGTAGCTTTTAAGCTATTTTCCAAAGGTGAGAACAAATGCATTGGGCGTATACCTGCAGATAGGTAGTTATTCGATGGTCCTGAATCATAATACTGACATTCCTGCTTTAAGGTGGTTCTGTGAAGTTCTTCAGCAGGACTGGATGAGGGCTGCAACTAATGTTTGGATTCAATATTTGATTAATCACCATAAATCTGATTAATTGTTTCAGCCCTAGACTGAATACACACCCTGTCACCACATGTAGCTTTTACTTAACATTTACATTATTTATGCCTGCTGCTGTTTTTAGTTATCATCACTATCAGAACCTGTATCTGTATAATTATTTTCAAATTGCAATTTTAAATCAACTATCCAATAATTAAAAGGAAAACTCTTATTTTTAGTTTATCAGGACAAACTTGATTTACCTTTTTTGTCACCTGTTTTATTTCTTGTGGCAGACGTGTGGAAGCAGCATGTGGAGGAAAGCTTCGGCAGCGCTGCTGCTGGCTCTGGCTGTCGGCTATTTCTACAGTGGCAGGCCAGATCTGCCAGAGCAGATCCTTCAGTACGTCGGCCTGCCGGGCTTCCTGTCGTCATCGCAGAGCCACGCCGGCCTGGAACAGACCATCTCTGCTGCCTGGGAGGCTCTGATCACTTTACCCAGCAGGCAGTGGAGCAAAGTGGCAGTAGGGTGAGTTACTGGAAGCCATTGTTTTCCCTCTTACGTTAATCTGCTGAAAACAGTGGATTTTGAGTCGGCTTGTGCTCAGATCTCAGTACAGATTTAGTGGTATTGGTGACGGACGAAGACCTGAATCTATGCTTCAGATGTTTGAGCCTGAAGGTGGAACGTCTTCTGGTTCAGATTGTATTTTTTTTCTGTCTTTTATTTTTATTTTATTGCCTTCTTCACAATATAAATCATACAAGTCACAGATGCATACTAGTACCTGAGAGACATTGGTCCAAGTTCTCCTTAGATGCACATGCTCATATGGTGACCAACGTACTTGTTTTACGGAGAAATGATGCAATCCGAGAAATAACCAAAGATTTAAAAAAAATTAAATAATCAATGAACAGTAAGCATCAAACCAAGGTGAGTTATACATTCACTTTATAGTTTTATTGCTTATTTCACTAATTATCATCCTCATTGTCTATAGATGTTCGAAATCGGCCTGTTTTTCAGTGTAGTCCTGTTTCTCTGACTAACTGGATGTGCTCCCTTCATCCTGGCATGGGTGTTTCCTGTGTGTTTCCTGGACGGGGCCGCCTTTGCCTTTTGTATCTCTGCTTCTGTCTCCTTGAACGGCCTCAGCAGATGGCCGCTCACACTGAGCCTGGTTCTGCTGGAGGTTTCTTCCTGTTAAAAGGAAGTTTTTCCTCTCCGCTGTCGCTACAAGCATGCTTAGTGTGAGGGATTGCTGAAGAGTCAATGAGTCGATGCAATCAGCTGGTTTTCCCTAGATAGAAAACTTTGAATCAATCAGACTGGATGATCTGGTGAACTGTAAAGTGTCTTGTCTTGACTTGTGTTGTGAATTGGAGCTATAGAAATAAACTGAATTGAACTGAATACCTCCACAGAATTACCTTTCCTTCCCAGCAGCTCACATGCTTCATACCAAGTCTGGTTTGTGCCGTTTTAGATATTGTCCCCAACTCTTGCAGAGATCATAAAATTTTTCAATCTCCAGTGTTATTGATGCCGTTATTTTCTCCTTAGTATAAATACTTGATAATACATCAATACATTCTTCCTGTATTTTTAATAAAGTTTGTCGGTAAAGGCGTTTGTAGCTTTGAGCAGTCGTGTTAAACGGGGTAAGAATCCACCTTAGCTCCGTCTCTGAGTAACATTTAGGACAGAACATAAATCCTTCAGATGTGTTGTTTTATTTTCATTTATTGTTTTATGGCTTTTATTCTCTTGCTCCTAATAAACGTTATCAGCTTTATTGTCACCTACATCAGTTCAGATTGAGCCGTTTATTTTTTTTCCATTTTAAAAACATAAAGATCATATTCTTCAGTGTGTTCATGTTTTTTCAGTCTAAAATGATCCTTTGGTCGTTCAGGGTGAATGCCTGTGTGGATGTGGTGGTCTCCGGCGTGGGGCTGCTGCAGGCTCTGGCTGTGGACCCTGGCACCGGCCGCGATCATGAAATCCTGCACTCCAAGGAGGACCTGAAGGAAACCTTCATTCACTTCATGGAGCGTGGAGCAGCGGCGGAACGTTTCTTCAGCAACAAGGAGGCGTTTCAGAGGATCGCCCGTGCAGCCGCAGAGTACCCTGGGGCAAAGGCAAGGAGGTCTCACTCTGCAGCCGCTTGGGCTGTCATGGAGTCCTTTAACAATTTCTGGGAAGAAATGTGACTTTTTTCTCTTTTTTTTTTTCTTTCAGCTCTATGTTGGAGGAAACGCTGCCCTTATTGGTCAGAAATTCGCCACCTACCCAGATTTAATGGTACTAAAGCAAAGATGGATCTAAGATTTAAAATGTAGCTTTATTCCTCTAATTTTTCATTAATGTATGGAGTGAATTGTGTTCGTTTTTGATGGGGATGGGGGGGACTTGAACGTCTTAATCAAGACTTGAACGTCTTAATCAAAAAAGGTTTTGGGAAATATTTTTGCCGTTTTCTTATATTTACATCTATATACACTGCTGGCCAATTTTATTGGTACCTCTGCAATTCTGTCAGATCACGCTCAACTCCTCCCAGAATATGATTGCAATTAAAAATACTGTGGTATTAATATCTTCCTTTTCTTTTGCTTGCAATAAAGACAAAATAGCCAAAAAGACAATTCCAAGCCAAACATAAAGGGGGTAAACAACAGTATTGGTACCCTTTGAAAGGTCATGTGATACTTTTGTAATCAGTGGCACCTGTTACCTGTGGCACATGACGGGTAGTGGCAATAGCAAAGTCACACTTGCAGAAAATTAAAATGGATTAAAGCTGACTCATCTCTTCTGGTTCCCACACTGAGCATGGAGAACAGAAAGACCAAGAACTTTCCCAGGACTTGAGGAAGCCTGGAAAAGTCTCAACCCTACAAGTCCATCTGCAGAGACTTGAATGTTCTGTGTCTACCAAGCTCAGTGTCAAAGTTTAATGCAGATGGCACTGTGGCTACCCTCCCTAGATGCTAGACGGAAGAGAACATTTAACAAGCAGTTTAAATGACAGATTGTGCAGATGGTGGATAAAGAACCTTGACTAACAATCCACACAAGTTCAATTGTCAACCTGTACTTGAATGGTAGGATACCCAGAAGGAGCCCACTTCTGACCCAGTGACATAAAAAAGCTGCAACTTACCTGAGAAAGCCAACGTTTTGGAAGTATGTTCCCTGGTCAGATTAGACAAAAGTAGAACTTTCTGGTAAAAGTGATTAACATACTTCACAAGAAAAAACACAGTCCCTGCAGTCAAATATGGCGGCTTTGCTGGCTCTGGCAGCAGACTGCTTCACCATATGCATGGCACTATGAAGTCTGAAGACTACCAACAAATAATGCAGCCTAGTGTGAGGAGGCTGGGTCTCCTTCAGAGGGCAAGAGTCTTCCAGCAGAACAATGACAAAAACACATTTCAAACAGCACCAGAAAATGGTTGGAGAGAAAGCTCTGGAGACTTGGAAAGTGGCCAGCAATGATCCAGACCTGAACCCCATAAAACGCCTGCGAGGAGATCTCAAAGCGGCAGTTAGGAGAATGCACCCTTCAGATCTCAGGGACCTGCAGCATTTTGTCAAAGAAGAATCTAAAATTCCCGCAGAGCATTGTAAGAAACTCAATGATTGGTTGGTGGAAGTGGTTGATCAATTATTTTGCCTGAAGGTTGTGCTACCAAGTATAAGGTTGAGGGTGCCAATACTTTTGTCCAGCCCATTTTTAGACTTTTGTTTGAAATTATAGATTTTTTTTGTGTGTGTGTGTGTTTTTCATTGCAAGCAAAAAAATGAAGATCTTATTGTCTAAGCATTTGTGATTGCAACCATTGAGAATTATCTGATGGGATTTGAAGGGTGCCAATACACTCAGGCACTGTACATAGATTTAATAAATAAATATATATATATTTTAGAGATGTGTAAATATATTTTCTTTCCAAATTGTTTTTCAATTTTCATTTTTTCCCCTCCCATTTAAATAGAGTTTTATGAATGGCTTTCATGCAATACTCTATTTCCTGGACTTAAGGCAGCTTTTTTGTTTCCTTTCTTTTTCTCCTGGATGAACTGATTAATCCAGGTTTGCCTGGCCTCAGTAACCGTGGTCAGACTAACGATTGTATTCTTTCAAAATGACGTTTTACAAATGACGTTGACTGTGTCTAAATGTCCGCAAGGGAAGAGTTTATAAACCCCAGGCTGGGAAAAAAAATAATAATTTGAAAATGTATAATTAAAAAAAAAAGGGGAAAACTAAGAAAGCAAATTTATTCATTGACATTTTGTGGATTGTATTTTTGTTTTTCAGGTTTTCATCTATTAGACATGTTCTCTGCTTGCAATAATGAAACAAATTTCATCCCACATTAATGGATCCAAAAAGCACATTTTGCAGCAAAAAAACCCAAAATATTTTCAAATAACAGAAAAAGAATAAGCCTTTTAACCGCTGTCTTATCAAAGTAATTCATTGTTCATATTTTCTTTTTCATTTATTTTTTTAAATGAAACAGGTTTTGTTGTGTGGGCCAGTTGGTCCAAAACTCCACGAGATGCTGGATGAGCAGATTGTGGTTCCTCCAGAATCTCTTCAGGAAACGGACGAGTTCCACCTCATCCTGGAATATAAAGCAGGTAAAGGGATTCAAAAACACGAACACAATGGATGCGCTCTACCTGGTCTGGATCCTTCAAGTCTGTGAAAATGAGACCAGAAGAGTTTTTGCTCTGGATTCAAACAGGTTTAGCCTTCTGGGGCTTTCTCTGCTGTACGCTCTGTCGCTTAGCAACCGTGACCGTTAACACGCAAAGTAGGAAAAGAGGGAATACCACACTTTTCAAAACTTTTTATTTTTTATTTTAATTTTTTTTATTGTAAAGTGAACAAAATCTACACTCATGAGAATCCAGAGTGGAATAAAGGTTCCAACCACCGGGAGCAGGAACAAATCATATCAAATGTAATGATGGAAACCTTAGTCAGTTAAATAACCTGCTGCTGTCATTCTGCACATCTCTGATGTTGCTGCTATTTTCAAATATCCATTCCTGTAAAATATCCATAGCTGCATATTGGTTATTTATTCTCCAGGTGCACAGTTTGATATTTTTAAAACACTTTACAGTATTTTATTGTTTATCTTTTAACTCTTCACTATTATGTAATTCTTATACATTTTTCTGAGGTCCACATTTGTGTGACCAATTTTTTCTATAATCTTTATGCTGCTATAAACACCAGAATTTTCCCATTCTGGGACAATAAAGGGATTTTCTTTTTTATTCTATCAAAGGGAATCTAAACGACGTATGTATGAAAAATATATCTGCAAAATATCTTATTTTCAACAACAAGAAATGGCAATTAAAAAATAAGAATATCAGATTTATTATTATTATTTCCTTGTTTCTTCCCTTCAGGGGAAACGTGGGCTTCCACTCAGGCGCCACAGGCCAACCGCTTCATCTTCTCTCATGATGTGTCCAATGGGGAGATGAGCACGTTGGAGACGTTCGTGGCGAGCCTGGAGGAGTTCCAGCCAGAGCTAGTCGTCCTGTCAGGGTTCCACATGATGGAGGGGCAGGGCAGAGAGCTGTGGGGGGAGAGACTGAAAGAGGTCAGGAGGCTCAAAGCTGCTCTCATCAGAGTCTTTTAATGGCTGCCATGACAACAGAAAAATACAAGGAATTAATCACTCTTTGAATTTTATATTTCAAACTGTCTGGATGTTTGTTTTAGGCTGTAGCCGCCATAGGTGACATTCCTAAGGACATTCCTATACACCTGGAGCTGGCCAGCATGACGGATACAGACTTCATGAACCGGATCATGCAGGAGGTAAAATGCTAACGTCTGCAGCCATGAAGGATTCTGCCTCCCAGAGCAGATCAGTGCAGATCCCTGACCAGGGCTCCACATTTAATTAAAGCCTCTCTTCCTGTTAGCAGGTCTTGCCCATCGTCAGCTCCATCGGACTGAACGAGCAGGAGCTACTCTTTCTCTCTCAGGCGGGGGGCGGCCCTCACGCCGCTCTGCCTGCGTGGAAAGGCATCCCTGACGTCGGGCGCGTTGGCGACATTCTCTTCTGGATCCTGGAGCAGCACGGCCGCACCGACCCATCCTCAGAATCTGAGCTCACTCGCATCCACTTCCACACGCTGGCCTACCACGTTTTAGCGACGGCGGAGGGTTACTGGGGCAACCAGGCTGCAGCTGTGATGGCGGGGGCCCGGGTGGCCAGCAGTCAGGCCTGCGGCCTCCAGGCTGTGGACGTTAGCAAAGTGGAGCTGAAGGCTCCGCTGGAGTTTCACAGCTCTCACTTTGAGCCCAGAGAGCAGCTGTCCCTGAGGCCAGAGGAGCCCGTCACCGTGTGGCGCAGGGGGAACATCACCTTCCACCTCAGCCCGGTACTGGTCTGCAAAAGACCCCTTCGGACAGTGGGGCTCGGGGACGCCATCTCTGCTGAGGGACTAGTTTACTCAGAAATAAAGACCCAGCAGCCTTTCTGAGAAAAGAACTGAAACTCTGACCTGCAGCTCTGCTCTTCTCTGAGCCAGTCTCCAGATTCAGGTTCCTTCATCCCAAAGATGTAATATTTCAGTGACCCCCCCCCCCTACCAGTGATCAGACGCTGCCCCTCGCCAAACTGGATCTGTGAGACCGCGATGCAGCTGGACTCTCTGCACCTTCCTAAACTCCAAAGAGTTTGACCTTCACAGCTACTTTACTGTAACCTGCATATCTTCAGAATGCTGTGCCTTCTACAAGAACCTGGAACGTTATTAAGTTGTCTTTTGTAGGAAAACTTCAGAATAGTCGTTGACATATGTGCTGTGTGATAGAATCAAATTCCCTTTCTCGAAGTTCTGCTGGTGTCTTCATGTCTAATATTCACTTGAAAGTTCCTCCAACTCTGGCCATCAAACATGATTTCAACATGTCTGATAAACTGGATTCCTTTTTTTTTCTTCCTATTTGGTCTGAAAAAGTAAGGAATATGCTCTCATATTCCAGCTCCATAAGAGCAAATGTTTGCTTCTGTTCCTGGCTCTATTAACTAAATTGAGGGGGAAATCAAAGTATTAGATTATAGGTATTAAATGTATTAAAGGGTATGTATTCAGATAATCCATTCCAGATTTTTATAGACCAGGTTTTATGACTGAATCAGGTAAAAGCCACGTTTAGCATGTGATGTTTCGTGTATGAAACATGCTAAGATGAACCATTGGTCCTCAAATGTTTAGAATGTGACAAATCTTAAAAACCTGAACTGGAAAATGTGTAGGATCCCTTTTTAATTGTCTTTAAGCACCAAAACACTCCCTCCATAAGGAAAAGGTATATTTAGTTTTTTTTTTTTTTTATATATATAAATAGGATATTCGTTTAGATATAGCAAAGGTATTTTAGATGTAGTCTGAAGCATGCTCTTCTTTAAAGGATGAATTTCACGTCATATTCTGATGCCAGCTAATTGACTTGATGGTTCACTTATGAGCGTCTCATAAAGGCTGTAATCTTAATGTCAAATGCTTTGGGGTTTATTCCCATTAGCAAACACTCCTCCTGTTTACCTCAGATTGCCTCTGAAGGCATGCAATAATCAGTCTTAATGCAGCCTTATGACTAGAAGGTGACGCAGCATTTGTGTTCAGAACAGGTGATTCCTTGCACTAGTAAAGATAAGTGGCCGGTGAGCCTGTGGAGGGGAACCATAGCCTTCTGTTTGTCCTGTTTCATGTTTCAAGCACAGTTTATTCATCTTTTACTCATTTTGTCTTTGCGTTCTGTTTGTATCATGTGACGAGTTCCATTCCCTCACTATGTGTCATTAAAATTCTGGATGGAGGAAGATGTGTAGTTTGGATTCTTTAACATAATGGATATTTGTCTTTTAAAACCAACAAGGTTTAAATGTTAGAAGACCTTTAATAACACGTGACAAGTTTTAAGTATCCATACAGGGGCTTGCTAAAGTACTTATACCCACATTATTATACCACAGTGAGTGATTCACCAGTGAAAAACAAAAAAAGTTTTTCTCTAAAAAGGTTTGACCCTTAATAGCATTCAACACCTTAAAGACTTTCAGATTTCACCTAAATTGTAGTTATTGCATTTTAACAGTGCTACATAATAAGCTAAGTTGCAGTATTTCTATACCTGTTATTTATAAACTAATAGAACCATTCATTTTTCTATCTGATGCACTTTTTTTTTTATCACGTCATCAATAATACAATACAGACTAGGTGTTCAACCTACTATTACTGCTCTGGTTTCCATTAGATTTAAATAGCAGTGGTCAATCAGAAAAGAAAGTCTGATACTAAGCTGTATCAAGTAAATGCTGCAGATTTGTCTGGAATCTGGATTGTTCATAAAGTAATATATTTAGGGTCATTGAGTCGGCACTCGTATATTATTCTCATCTATGTGAGTGTTGGGGGGGGGGGGTTGCTGGTCAGAGTTGATTGATTAATAAAAAATAAAGAAAACCTGTTGAAGATCAGTTTTGCAGCTGTATTTTCACACAAAGGTGGTTCATTGATTTAAGGGGCTAAATGTACAGAAAACTACCTCTCTTTGACTTATTTTTTATTTTGAATATTTTATAGTAGTTAGTCAATTAAATAAGGCAGAATAAAAGAGACTCGAGGTTGTGTTTGTAATGAAACTGTTGAATTAAATGCAGAAGAATGTTAATACAATATAAATAAACTTAACTAAAAATTGTCAAGGCACAATATTGCTTTAGATTATCTGGCTGTCGGATCTGTAAAGAAAAATAAAATGACCATACTGCACAAAAATTCCACACAATATAATATAATATATATATTCATAGCTGTATAAACACTTCATGTTTCTGCACATCACCAAAAAACGTTGTCACGCGTCTGCATCCGATTGGCTACCATCACAATACGTGATCCAATCAAAGCTCCGTGCTACACTATAATCCCGCCCCTGCGTCCATGAGACAGCTCCTATTGGGTGCCGGTGGTCACAGGCCCCGCCCACAAGCCCACGCTCTGTCCCTCCTACGGAGTTTATATAAAGCTAGCAACCAGCAGGCTGTCCCCGGGGCTAAGCCTTTTCCTTCTGTTTCGTTGTTGATGGTGAGGTTCTGTGAAAGAAGGATGAAGTTGTTTGTAGCTGTAACGGTCATTGTGGGATCGCTGATTTTTCTGGGTTTCCCCAATGGCTCATCGGCTGACGAGAAGAAGAAAGGCCCCAAAGTAACAGCAAAGGTATGGCCTGGCTGTAGGCTGCTTTCCTGGGGAGGGCAAAAAATCAGGGCTTTTCCCTCTGTGCTAACCGATAGTTTTTTAGCCACGTCACAGAGCGACCGGTGTTGGTCAGCTGCTAACAGCAGCTAGCTCCCTGCTAATACCTCACACGAACAAGCTAACTCTGTTTAAAGCTAGCGGGGATGAAGCCCAGAGACTGAGGCCATACTGTCCTTTACATCCGGGTCAGACCGCAGGAATTGGACACGTATCGAGCTCAGCTGTGGATCCTGGCCTGCAGCAGATTGTCCACGTCTGCAAATACAGTAAAGCCGAGATCCTGCCTCTGGTTTATCAGATTTATCAGGACCTGCAATTTCTTTTAAAGACGCCTTTTGATTTTCTGTGTTGCACCTACCTATCATAGGTTATAATCTATACAATAATTTATTCCCCAAACTTATATTGCATCTTAAAGATGAATCCTATTTAGCCCTCGTGCCTTAAAAGAATTCCTTAATTGACATATAAGAGGGAATTAAAGGAAAATTAATCTTTTAATCATTTCCTGCCAAAATAGATGGAACTTCTGACTTTAACAGGTTACATAAAAGATAATTACATTCTCAGTGAGTTATTTTCCAACTTGTCTCTTACATTGGGTGACGTCATTACCTTGCAAAAAATATTAGTTTTCATTCTGCTGAATGTCTCCATTACATCTGCAGCACTTTCACTTGGCTCAATAGTTCAAATTAGTACAGTTTTATAGTCTCGGTTCCAATTAACTTTTGGGACAGTTTTAACAATGACTGTTTTTTTGGGGATCAATTTTGTCACCCTGTTGTCATGCACCACAGAAGCATAATGCTGCCACTGCCATGCTTCCTCATGAGGACGGTGTTGGTTTTATTCCATGTATTATTCCTGTTAACTGCGTGGCTCTTGGGAAGCTGCAAAGGGGAAGGCTGGCTTTCTATCAATAATGCCTTTTGTCTTGCTATTCTGGAACGGAGGTCAGGTGGTTGATCCAGTCCCAAGTTCTGGCTTGTGTTACCAAACTGCAGTAAAAAAAGTTGAAGTGAGATCAAAATGTGGATGAGATCAAAGAACTAAAAACTCTCATTGGCTTGTTAGACACTGATCAAAGAAAACCTTCGGAGAACCATTAGGCCACCCCACTGATGCTGCCTCAGACTTTGTGCCCCCTAGTGTTTTTGCAGTGATATAACGCTGGATCGCTCTCCTGTAGGTTTACTTTGACATCAGAATTGGAGACGAGGATGTGGGAAGGATTGTTATCGGCGTCTTCGGGAAAACTGTTCCCAAAACCGTGGACAACTTTGTTGCCCTGGCAACAGGAGAGGTAAACAATCCAGGAAGCTGCTTACTTTGCTTTTATAAGGACTAAAAACATTGTTATGTTGGGCTTTGTGTACAGGATCCGGTCTGTTAAATGTTCATGTTGAAGGGATGATTTCAGAGGTTTTCAGCATGTTTACAAAGCTGTTTGTTTTGGTTAAACAGAAAGGCTTCGGTTACAAAGGCAGCAAATTCCACAGAGTCATCAAACAGTTCATGATCCAGGGCGGAGACTTTACCAGAGGAGATGGGACTGGAGGTAAGCGCTGAACTCTGCTTTACTGCACCTAGTGGGGTGATTGTTTAGATGGTTAAAAATCCAGAAAAATAGGTAAAGTTTATTGGTTTTGTTGTTTGAAGGCAAGAGCATCTATGGAGACCGTTTCCCTGACGAGAACTTCAAGCTGAAGCACTACGGCCCCGGCTGGCTCAGCATGGCCAACGCCGGCAAAGACACCAACGGTTCTCAGTTCTTCATCACCACCGTCCAGACTCCCTGGTTGGATGGCAAACACGTCGTCTTTGGCAAAATTCTGGAGGGCATGGTGGGTGTCGGAGACACAAATCCTGCATAGCCTCCATACTTAGAAAATAACTGGGATTAAATTGGCAAACAAAACTGAATTTTTCTCTTAACCTCTCTCCCCTCTGCTAGGATGTCGTCACAAAAATTGAGAACACAAAAACAGACGGTCGCGACAAACCTCTAAAAGACGTCACCATCCACGACTGCGGCAAAATCGAGGTGGAGAAGCCTTTCGCTGTGGCGAAGGAGTAGAGCGCAGCCCTTCATCAATGGCAGGGGAATCGGACTGGGGCGGGACGTCGGAGGAAATGTGCGGGCCACTTTGTTTTATCAGTAATAAGGCTGCAGTCCAGGAGGGAAGGGAGCACGCTCTGATTGGTTGACGGCCATCTTTATGCACCAGAAGAGCATTTAATGCAGTTATGACATGAGTCTGGGTCCATTTTACCAACATGCATTCCAAGGTGCACTTAACTGTTCACTGTTGGGCTATTTTGTAATTAAAAAAAGGAACGGATATGGGGAAATAAAGGTTTCACGTTTTGATACATCAATGTCAGCTCTGTTTTATTCCAAAGGCTTTTTATTGCTGGTGTAGAATCAAAGTGTAGTTTTCTTTGTTTATGGTAGTTTGTTTGTAGTTGAACAACTGGTAAGCATCCAGAAGAAGCCAGAGGCGGTTTACCTACATAAAGTCGGGCATATACTTTGCGATATTTTCAATCGTTGCACGCAGCTACAACTCAAAATTGCTCTGATGTGATCTACCTGCTCACACTGCATGTCAAAAAGTGCATTGCTCCAGGTTTTGGTAAATTGGCTCCTAGCTGTGCTTCAACAGCAGGATTTGTCCACAACCACCTCCCGTCTGCCGACTGAATTTCAGACGCTTGATTTTCCTCGAACCTTATGATTCCTGATCTGGAGATAGTCGTGAGAGTCTAATCACCCCTTGTTAACCCCTATATACTACACGACGCAGGACGCACGATCAGCTGAAACTTGGCCCAGTGAAAAAATCTTCGCACGACTGGAGAATCGGCCTAAAAAACGAAAAAAATTCATACAGTGTATGTCAGACTTGAGTTACGTTTATTTGAGTTTAAAAAAAATTTCTTTTGGAAATTTTACTGCGTATACTTAGTTTTACTTGAGTAAAACATAAAGTATCAGTATTACTGGCTGTTCTTCCCATTAGAACTCCATTCAATGATGAATGAGCTTGTTTTAAACAAAAAGGCTCCTAGTGAAGCTTTGGTTCGCAAACTTGACTGGTTTTAAGTTCATCTTCTGTCTGAATGCAGTCATGTAGAGGTAAATGTGGTCATGAACAGTTTTCTGTTGTGAGAAGAAAATCTAATAGTTTAGGAAGATATTTCTATCACAAAACATCATTTAGTCTATTTCTAAGGTTAAACTTGTTTAAGACTACAGCTGGAAGCATCATGCATGTGTCTGTTGGTGTTTTTATTGTGAAGGAGCCAGATGGTTTACTCACAATTATCAAAAATCCTATATACAGTGTTTGACGGTAACTGTAGACTTGGACAACTTTTATTGTTATTTATTTACAAAGTGTATACAAGACTGTGCTACAGTGATTCCGAACCGGGGGTACTAGTACCCCTAGTGGCCTGTGAGTGCATTGCAAGGGGTTCATGGAAATATTTCATTTCTTAGGTGGTAAAATAAAATAGGCTGGGATCTGCTACGCTTTGTGGGGACACAATCGAACAATTCAACAAGCTTTCATCAACCAAAAAGTACGTTTTTCTTTGAGTTCAGCTTTGACACACATTAGAACCAAACCGAGGACCAGACAGGATGTAGAGAACAGCCTGGGATCAGCTGTTTTTCACAATGAGCTCAGATGTTTGATGAAAAAAAGTAAAACTAATTAGGTCAATCTGACTATAACATTTATTCAGTATTTTGTTTCCAATTCATCAAGTTTAAATGTGATTATAGGGGATTTTCATAAAGTTCTATAAATACAGGTTTATGATATGATTGTATTATTTATTTAGAATCCTTACCAACTTCCAGGCAACATATTTATATTTGGGTTTTTGTTTCAGATAGAATAAAATGCTTTAGGTTTAAATGCTCAAGTTAAAAGATTAAGCAAAATAGTTGGTTCTTTAAGTCTAAGCTATCTTGGTTAATATAAATAGGTATAAATACCAAGTCTACAGGTGCACTATGTCCAGAGGTCAATAACTAGTTACATTTACTCAGTTATGTTTCTTTGGGTAATTTAAATAAAAAAATACCTTTAGGAGTAGTTTTACGTCATCACATTTTTTCCTTGACTAAAAACATGATAATTTTCCACTGCTCAGCTCATCCATTGTGAGTAGCTTCACTTAGTAAAAAAATCAGCTTTTTTTTTTTTTTAAACAAATATGCTCCACTGAGAGACACACTTTCTTCTTCTTGGAACTCAAGGTTTAATGGTTGAATGTTATTTTCTTTCTGCTGAGGTCATCTGGAGGTTTAGTGAAAATACAATAAACAGTATTCTGTAATTGAACCAATTTTACACACTGTAAATATTGATTTTATAACTCAAAAATCTAATCCATTGTCATGATCATTAATAGGGTTAATAACCATAACCACTTAATGTCCTAGAAATAAAAAACAAATTGAGCAAGTATTCCTTACTTTTCTGCAGAAAAGTGAGAGAGAGGACAGACCAAGGGTGAGACCCCTTGAAAAGTCAGTGATCAACTCTATCCAAACCTCTCTGTTCTGCTGCTTTTATTATTGGACTTCAGAGGAATTACAGGAGTGGTCAGAAGTTATCAGTCACCATAGCTGGATAATACTAGGCCCTGAGAGAAATATTTGCTCTCCTCATTTAGAACACTTAACAATCAGATTCCTGTAACTTGAAATAAAATGATAACATAAAAATTTTTCTAACAATCATGGCTATGCAGTAGATCAGTCACTCGAGTCGCCTTTTTTAATCAACTCTTACTTGAGTCATTTCTTTAAAGGCTACTTTTTATTTTTAGTTGAGTAAAATGATGAAGTAGTGCTACTTTTACTTAAGTATAATTTTTTTTACTCTACCCACCTCAGACTTTGTCTTCCCCAGAGCATCTCTCCTGCAGGCCTCTCCACGCTGATAAGCTGAGGTACATCTTTAAGTTCTCAGTCTTCTCAGCAGAGGGCGCTCTTACACCGGAACTACAACCTCCATCTCTGGCCCTTGTTTGTTTGACGCAAATGTGGTTGTTGAGCATTTACATAAATAAAACTTGTGGCTCATTGTCTGTACTTTTGTTTAAAGCCAAAATTGTCTTAAAGTCTTATAACCAAGGCAGAGTGTTGAGCTCTTGAGGGATGTTTATGATCTGGGAAAAAAATTCACATTAGATGCTCCTTCCTGTGATTGTCTGAATCTTCCTGATTCTTCAAGACTTTTCCAGTAAATCCTATCAAGTCGGATTCATTGTCACATCTGCACATGTTTGAGTACATGTGTATTTGTATTTCACATTTCAGTTGCAAGGACACTTAACATCAGAACAAATGTGCAGTAAAATCATTTAAAACATCAATCAAGTAAACAGTAATTATCACACAAAATCATACAAATCATCAAACCGATTAACATGATACTAAAAAATAGTTTATGTAAATTGATTTAAAGTATAGTAGTTGTAAACTTAAAATGAGTGAGAATGCTTTCAGAGCCCAAAACAAGCTTACATTGGAAGGAACCAGACTTCTTGAAGACGTTTCCTCACCTTTTTTAGTCGGCTCCACCAGAGCAAGCTGTAGTTGGAGCTCTGATGTATTTAAGCAGCATGGATGTCCATCTTCCTCGACACGTTTAGTCCAGTAAATTTGTTCTCCGGTGTCCAATTTAATGTAGGATAAAACCAATCAAATAGCTACCCCTCCTTGTTCTGGGTTGTTTTAATCTGTTGTTGGTTTTTGAATCGTGTTTAGAGGGCTATCATTATATCAGGCAGAAATAATTGGTTGATCTAAAAAAAGACAAAAAATTACTTTGCATGAAGTTTTGTCTCATTTTTCCATTGGGATATAATAACTGTGTACTTAAATAAACTGCATTTATGTAAACAAACTCCAGCTAATAAATCTAATTATTGGCACCTCATCTCCTTCCCCCCATTCTTGTAACTCTACCAAATCAGACTTGTTTCAGGCTAAGTCCACCGAGTCCCTCCAGACTGGATCCACATCTGAAAACTGAGCCGACTACTATCCAATCTCACTTTATGCCTCGCAGAAACTTCCATCTCCAGTGTCCACCTTAATGTAGGATAAAGCCAATTTATCCAAACTTTTCAGAGTTGCAGGATTTAAGGCTCTATTTCGCCTTCAATATGGTGACCAGTTTGTCTCTTAAAGAACAGAACATCAGAGGTCCTGAGTGGTTAGAATTGCTTTAAAACATTTAATATTCAGCAGAACATGATTGTGTCATCATAACAAACGTGTCAAAGATAATTTCAAAGCACTACAAAGTGTACTTTTTAAAATTATAAATGGACTCGGAGGTTTATTGTTAGTAAATTACTGTATTTCTAGACTAGCTTAAGCATACTTAAAATGATATTTTCTTTTACTAATAGTAGATGTGTAAGTTCATTGCAAGTAAACTAAAAGTTTAACTGAAAGACAATGTTAAGTATACTTCAAAGTAAACTTGAAGTAGATCAAATTAATCCCAAAAAGTTTATCTTTTGTTAAACTTCTAGCTTACTTGCATTATTGAATTTGGTCCATTTGATAAATATACTTTTGTATACTAAAGTATACTCAAAGATGGGATCTTGTAGTATACCTGCTTTTGGTAAGGGATTGGAACATGGTCAATGTGTGATAGTTTGTTTTGGGTAGCTTTTCACCCAGAGCTTTGTGTGCACGACCAATGACTGGCAGCTCTGAGCAGCTGGGTCTTCAGCCTGGATTTAAAGGAGTTTCGTTTTTGGGCTGTTCTTCAGATTTCTGTGAGTTTGTTCTAAATTAATAGTGCAGACAGACTGAATGCAGCTTCTTTATGTTTTTGCGGCTGCTTATTCCAGAGAGGCCACAAAACACAGCCTTTATATTTTGTGTCCCTTAAACAAGTAAGGAAAAAAACAATCAACTGGACTTTGTTGGAAGAATTTTTCCTCCCCATCTAGGAAGCTTTTTCAATTCAAATGTAAAAAATAGCATTGATTTCAGCATGCAAATGGAAATGCACGAATGTGTCCACCCCTTTGGAATGGGGGTCAATTTCTTCTGTTAGTCTGCAATGCCCCATACCTGTCTATGTCTCTGAAAGGGGGGTCGTTAAAGGGAATTGTTGGCCAGGCTGAACAGGTGAGGTCTTCTGCTCTCCTGTAAGGGGGTGGGGTTGCGATGATAGTGGGAGGGAATCAACTCAATTGCTGCATTGTAGGTATTTGAAAGTTAAAATCTGATTCCACCCCCTCCAACGGACCCGTTAGTCCGGTTTAATTTGCATGTTTTCTAAGACAAAACAAGACTTTGTTGTTCTACAATATAAAGCCTCAAACTCAAAGCTATTTCAGACATTTTCAAATGAAAAACCTACTGGATGGAAAGCGAAACATCTTCGAACTTGTAAACAAAGTTCTGTGGATTGTTTTTTTTTTTTACTTTTTTGGAATGACTACAACCTGGATGACTTAGACTCTTTACCAGCTAAAAGAAAGCCTTTGTCAGAAGTGGAAAGCAGGAGGAGGGCTTGTAGAAGTGTGAACTTGGAAAGGCAAACAAAAACAAGGATGCTAAACTTAACCTCTATTAGTGACCCTTTAGAGGGATTTTTCTTTTGTGTCACTATAAAAAAAGATAAGGTGAATCCTTTGAGAGCAAATATAAAACAGTTTCCTTGAGAGGCGGACTTCACAGACTTGCACAAAGGCAACAATTTATTGTACGCTAGTATACATCAGATAATGTACATCATCCGACTCTTCAGACATTTGGTCATGAAATGTGTCTCAAGCTTCTGAGAGTCTGACAGTGTTTACAACAAAAGCTCCTAAAGAGCAGTGCAACTCCAAAACTACTCAGTACTGCTTTAAATTTGATGCAAAACACAACTTGAATTTTTTTTAAAAGACGTTTTACATACATGATGAAACACATTTATTCCTGTAAAGATCATCACCACTTTAGGACAGATTTAGTGAAATATGGGAGAGGAAACCAAGTTGGATTGGCTGAGCTTACATGCAGTTAAGGATAATTAATAATCATATGAGACATATCTGTACACAAACTGTGAGAACAGATTAAAATGGAAGCATCAAATCAAAATCACATTCATACAGCAATCAATGCACAAGTTGTTACCAGTTTATGAACCATATCTGTGGAAGAGCTTGAAAAAAACCCAACAAAAATCACTTTTTATTTTAATTCAAGATGGGATGTATTTCCCTAGAAACACTATCTAGCTTTCAGCATCAAAGTTCAGACAAAAAACAGCCTTGAAAAGGTCGGTTCAGAGCATGCGTGCATTGATGTCACACTTTCGTTGCTCTCTGCAGATAAACATCCAGACTCAGGAGGTTTCTGGAAAATTCCTCTTTAATTTCAGAGGTGGTTTAGTATGATGCCTAATTACAGAGGAGCAAGAAAAAACCTCTAACTGGTGTATCATTTAGGGAGATAATCTTCCTATAAATTATGTTTCCCCCTCCTGTTTTGCTTTAATTAGAGAATGGAGGGAAACTGAATAAACAGCTTGTCCTCCTCTGCCCCTTAAACCACAGCATCTAAAGGCTCCTACAGGCATTTATACCCCGACATTGTTTACATTATATTCAAGTTAAAGCCACAGATATCACCAGATCTTATTAGATAGAGAACAAATATTTTTTAATCATCAGTTTCTATAAAAATTGGAAAAAAGGGTCATGGTTACTAAAGGAGGCTCCGTCCACCTGTGTGAAACTGGATCTCATTAATAATCCAGCTGTTTTGTGAAGGTCTTAAAGGTTTGGTAGATGACAGCTAGAATCCTTAAAACCAACAAACCCATCAAACCCGGCGAGGAGCTTTAAAGCAGAGTTACATAATTACCGTAAACAACAGTTAACAGAACGCCATCGCTGAGATGGACATGGCTAAACAGACAGACAAATCCAAATGCAAGCCACATTTTTTTGCTTTTATTTTGTAAAAGTAAAATCATGTACATTCCACTTCACATTTACGCACTACTTTGCTTTGCTCTTTGACAATAACTGCAAATAAAAGGAAGTTGTGATGAAAAACAGGTTTGGATTCATTTGCATAGAACTGTATTTTTAAAGCACATTTATTTTCCCTAATGGTTGCCAGGAGTTTACCAAATGAAAACCATTTGGGAGGAGATGCAGAGGGCTGCTCCCTTCTCCACAGTCCTTGTTTTGCTCAGAATCACTGAAGCATCGAATGACTCAACCAGGATGGAAATATGGAAAGAATTCCCTGGAGTTGGCACAACCTTGTTCTTGGTTAAACCCTCTGTTGTTTGGTTTGCTCCTGTTTGTGGGGCTGGGGATTGTCCTGTGAAACTGTGTTATTCTTCACCTACTGGCCTTGCTGGGAAAAAGCCGTGGCCATCCGGACATATCTGGCATAGTAACTGGAACCGGCTTTGTCGTGGAGATTAAACCAACACTGGAGAGAATCACAATATGAAGCGTGGATCACAGGAATCATCCACCAGTGTTCACATCCTGCCCTTTTTGCCCCCTCCCACCAAACACTGACACACACACACTCTCCTAATCAATACTCCTAACCCCACTGTGCGTACAGCATAACTGGGCCATTCACTTAGGCTATTTTCCTCATCCCAGGATACAAGTTAACAGGCTGATTCATTGACCCCAATATCACTCTACAGCAAAACTGTCCATTTCACCAAGACTTGCAGTTTTATATATTTACAGTAAAAGTACTTCCCACCATGTTTAGAGACATTGTTAGAACAATTATCATTGAAGATGTGTGAGTTTATTACACCTTGGTATTGGCTTCCTGTTGCGTGTCAGAACTGATGTTTTAATCTAATTAGGACGGTTCATCCGTCTGGATATACAGTTATAATCTTCATTCTGTAAGTGGCAAAGGTTTGGAAATGGAGTGAGAGCGTTGTCCTATTTTGATAAGGCTGGAGCCATGGATGTTTAATCATCTGCCATCGTGTATGATGTAAAACAAGATGATGTGGCAGACTGGAGATGTATAAAACGCTTTTTTAACTGTTAATCGGGGCCACTTCCTAAGAGGTGAGGAGCTGCCTTCTGTACATTCTAAGAAATTTCTCTGATCCGAGTAAGATTATAATTTATATCAGAACTTGTTGTCATGTCTCCTGGTTATTTAATACATATAAGTTATGAAGTTTTATTTAAAGAGTTTTTCCCGAGTGATCTCTTTTCAGAGAAAAGAACCGGAGAGATAGAGCATCAAGGCGCATACACAGCTTTCACAACATACTAAGCAAGATCGGATTCTGTTTGTTTATTAATCTTTTGAAAGGATTCCAGAGAAAATCAGTGCAGCCAGACAACAGTTCTAGGTACGACTTCAGTATTTCTCAAAACAAGTCTTACCTAGAGCAATTGTCTCACTGCAGTGGCAGATTATTGCATTGATTATCAGTGGAATCTTCACAAACAAAGATTAATTAAGATGAATCAAACAGAATCTACTCTTAATAAGATCCCACAGGGCCATTTGGCTGGATGATTTTAATACCTGGTTACATGGACATTTTTTTCAGTGTATCAGCTCCTGAAAATGCTCTGTACGCATGATCTTGGCACTGATGGCTGGATTTGGACTTTTATCCTATCTGCTTAGCTCCGCCCAGCGCTCATTGTCACTCATCAGATTCACCTGCTCCTGCTTCCTATTTAAGCCACCTGTTCCGACCAGCCATCGGAGCCAGATTATTCGAGCTGAGTGTGTTTTCCAGCTATCTGGGTTTCCAATTACCTGGTTGCCTCTGTTCTGGTCTGTTGGCTGATCTGTTTTTTAACTGTTAGCCGGATTCTGCCTGCTAACGACCTTGGACCTGTCTGACCCCATCTTGGATAACCCTTCATTGGAGAAGCCTCCGCCACTGTCCCACCTCCAACCGTTGTCTTCATTTATGGATGACGGGCTGTCAGTCAGAGGCTTCCTGACACTACTTCCTATGGGATCATGTCTGCAAGGCCCAATCAGGAGGAGGCTTACAGAAGAGGTTTGTCTCCACCCAACCTGTCAAAACACATTTTCCTTTGCGTGACGACAAAATTAGTCTGAGGGCAGAGACACTTTTGAGATGCAGCTGCTGGATAGAAGATGTGGTGGGAGGAGCTGGCATGCGCAGAGAGTGATTTTCTCCCATATGTGATTTCGTTTCGAGGTGGTAGTTAAACCATGCGCAGAAGTAGTTTAACATATATGTGAGTATGTTTATTATGCTCGCGGCCCTTTTTAAATAAATAAGACACCATATATGCGCAGCTTTAAGGTGTGACCAATTAATCTGTGTCTCTTTTTCGGGTTTGGTCCTGCTCTAATTTAATTCACTACATTACATTTTTACAAAGTACTCAACAAAAACAGGCGGCAAACCAAATGCTTAAATAGTGGAGAAAACAGGTGAAAAGAGTAGGCAAAAAGTTGAGACACAGGTGAATGGAATCTACCAATTATCTGATGCCTCTGGCTAAAGCAGGGGTCTCAAAACTCTGGTATCCTGTAACTATTGGATGTGTTCCTTGCTATACACACCTGAGTCAAACGGCTCAGCTAGCTCACATGGTGAAGTCAGGTATGTTGAAGCAGAGATGCCTCTACAAGGTGCAACCTGCCCACGAGGACTAGAAATTGAGACCACTAAAGGAAGAACTGATAAAACAGGGAGAACATAAAATAGCCTATCCAATGACTTGAAAAAGTAAAGACAAAACCATAAAAAAACAAGCAAGATAAATTAACTAGAAAAACACCAGGTACAATTTAAGCAAACAGCCCCAATATGATAATCCCCAAAATGACCTAAAGATCTGAATAAAAAAAACATTCAACAATCACAGTGACAGAAGGCCGTCTGAAACGTTAACTAAACCTGGAAGTTGCAGTGGAAACAAAATGAGTGCCGTGGTAGAAAAACACATCAGTCAATCTGAGAACTTACCAACCTGTTATGGTTCTCCTATGTTGGGACTGAGTTCTTAGTTTTCAGTTATTAGTTGTTCTGTTTTGTTGATCTTTGGTTTATTTTCCATTATACTTAAGCAGTCTTTAGTTACTCTCTGTTGGCCCTTTGTGCTTGTTTCCTTTCCCCTTGACTTCCTTCTAGTTAGTTCCACTCACACCTGCTCTTTATTCAGCTCATTATCCCATCCTTTGTTTGGTTCCCCTTATATATTCCATCTCTTCAGTCACTCAGTGCAGGTTCCTTGTTGTTGTTTTGCTGCTTCCTCATCTGTGGCTCCCCAAGTGAGTTTCCCCTGTAATTTTCTGTTTTTTTTTTTGGTTCCTTGTATTTTTGTACTTTGGATTTTTGCCTTATTAAATCTCTGCCTCCTGATCTCTGCATTTGGGTCCTCAAAATCCTCCACCCAACTGTGACACAACCACCTTCAATCCTGCGTTAATGTTCACTCCTTACACACTGACCATGAGATAAAAGGTTCTCGAGGTCTTCTGTAGGCTTTTATATTAAATAAACATCAATAATCTACTGTAATGTAATGTACTGCAGGCACCATAATTGGGGGAATGTTGGCCTAGTGGTTAGAGCACTGCGCTTGTGCTCTGAGAAGGTTGTAAGTACCCGGTTCGATTCCCACAGCCTCCACTCTGGGTCCCTGAGCAAGAGCCTTAACCCCACACTGCTTCCTGGCACCGCACAATGGCAGCCCACTGCTCCTGAAGAGGATGGGTTAAATGCAGAGGTAAAAGATAAATAAATTTTGATTATTTATTTATTATTAATTACATTCTAGGTATATTGTGAGTTTTTTAAAAACATTTTTTAGTCTGCTTTTAGGTGGACTTGTTTAGATGACTCGTATATGTTTGCATCCTAAACTTTGGGGGCATGACTCTGCTGTTTTTATACTGACCCTAGACTTAAAATTTCAGTTGTTTCTATGTTGTAACCCTGTAAAACCTGGAATATATATATGTATATATATATCTTAATACTTAGACTGATGAGAAAAGACCAACTCACTGCCTTTCACGTATTTCTTGTTTAAGACAATGGAGCCCAGCAGAGTATTGCCTGAATTAGCACACACTCTGTGGTCTTCCTGTCCAGAGCTGTGAGCAAGCAGTGACTCTGGAGGAAGGGCAGGAGATCGTGGGAACCAGCCTGTCAACGCAGCTCAGGCCACGTCCTGAAGAAAGTTCCTTCCAGAGAACAACAAACCTCTATGGGCTGAAACAGAGTAGAAAAGAAAGCAAAGAGGAAATTAGTGAACAATGTAAAAAAAGATGTGAAACGACATCATAGCTATAAACTGGATGGGACCCAAAGCTAGTACTACTATAGAAATTTAAAAAGTCATTGACAAAAAAGGACCAACTCCCACAGTGAGATTTCCCACGCTGTGGCTTGGATTGTATATTTAGACTTTTCTTGTTGAGCTGTTTCCTCCCTGACTTGTACTTGTTTGTATTTCCTTATCTTTGTGGACGTGACTTGGCCGATGTTGTGCTGGACTTGAACTTGACTTTATTCTTTCCTGGCAGCTCCAGCCTAGGATGTCAGCATATTGAAAACATTGAATGCAATGTGACACAATGTTTCATTGGAGATTATTTTTTTCTTTATTTTTGGTCTCAAGGCCTTTTGATCCAGCTCTATCTCATCTTCTTTTAAACAGCTCTGTCTCACCTTGAAGGTAGGAGTAGGAGTGTAGGTCAGACCTAGAATCACAGGGAATAAGGACGTCCGCATGTTTTAAATTAGACAGCGAGTCTAAGCCAGGGTAAACGTAGAGAAGTAAACTTTGCTAATTAAAGCCACTCGCCCCCCCCCCCCCGTTTGGCAGGATGCATACTTCAGCGGATGTGATAATAGTGAAGTGACAGCGTTAAGTGCTCTGCATGAGACAAAAGCGACGCTGCTTTCATGCTCGTCTCTAGTGGTTGAATAATAGCAGCTCCACTGAGTTATTGCGGCTTGCTATTTCTGGAGATTGTGTAAGCAATATGAAATATTTATCTTTCTGTTCCTGGGGAGGCAATGGATGTGCTGCCATATCCTCCATGTTATCTATTTTGATATGCATGAAGGAAAGATTTCAAGTGAACTCCAAATGCATCCCTTCATCCAATATTTATCGGCCATCATAGACACTAACTAGTTATATTTGCACTGAAAGTCTGCCCAAACCTTGCAGATCGTACTCTGGGGTGTTAGAAAGACTTATGTAATAAAACAGAAATCTATGGTGGCCAAGGCTATCTTCTTTTAGAAACAGCAGCTCTGTTTGCACTAAAGCCATTGGTTGATATAAAGGCTGAAGAGAGGTTACCCACTTCCACACATCCCTTCATTTTTTTTAAACCTAACCTTCATGGATGGACCGGCAAAAAAGTCAGAAGATCTTTCAGACAATGTAAAGCTCATTGAAACCATGTAAGGAAAGGTGTTCTGGTCAGACCTTTGTGAATGGATTTGAAATAATCTCTTCCAAATGATCTGTTTTTGGAGATGAGGATAAGAGGAACGTGGTGTCTTGCTGTTACCTGAGATGGAGTTTTCCAATACAGGAGTGAGTATGCCAACAGAAGCAGAGGTCAGCAGATTGTGACGGATGACACGGGTCATTAATAAAGAGCAAATTGCTTACATTTTGGACAAACTGGAAATTAAGCTGTCTAATAAACATACTTGAAAAGTTGACCAATAAAATGGAAATTTTTTAGCAGTGTCTCTAAAACAGTTTTTTTCTTTCTTTTTTTTAAGTCGAGTCTTTTTACCTCACGTGGGGGGAGGGGGGGTCAATTAGTCGGCACTGTTTCATCATTGTTATAAGTTTGAGGCTGTGTTTCTTGATCATAAACGTGGTCAAATATTGTGTTTATGGGGGCTGCACAAACTCTGCTGAAAAATGAGCTAAACCTGTGCCTAAGATGAACTGAGAACGGCTGTTTCAGTCTCCATGTGGATCTAAGGGGAGCTGAAGGCTCCACGAACAGCAGATCAGTGGATGGCTGATTGGGATCAATATAAATGCTGGACAAACTTCAAATAAGGGGGAGAACACCAGATCTATTCCCTCCTGTGGGTCACAGAAAGCAGCAGACATTACTCTACTGGCAGCTGCTGTTTCTCACTATGAACTGAGATTTTTCAATTCAGTTTATTTATTTATATAGCGCTAGCTCACAACACATGTCATTTCAAGACACTTTATAGAGAAAATTCATCCATTTCATAAAGTCAGATTGATTCAAAGTTTTCTATGTAAGGAAAACCAGTTGATTAGATTGCAATCCCTCCCACCAAGCATGCTTGTAATGACAGTGGAGAGGAAAACTCCCTTTCAACAGGAAAAAAACCTTCAGCAGAACCAGGCTAAGTGTGAGCAGCCATCTACTGAGGCTGACTGCGGTTTAAAGAGACAATGGAAAAAAAAGCAGAAATATAAAGGGTAAACAAGCCAACAAGCTCCACAGGCAGCCCCGTACAGGAAACACACAGCCTGGCAGATGAGCTCTAAGCTCCCATGTCTGAGGATGAAAGAGAGCACATAGATTTGGTCACACTCAGGGAAACAGGTCTACATTAAAAACAGGCCAAGCTCCAACATCTATAAACAAAGGTTTTGATGAAAATAATGAAATAAGGGTCCCTATGTCCTCCAGCAGTCTAAGCCTATAGCAGCATAACTATAGAGATAGCTCAGAATAACCTGAGCCACTCTAACTATAAGCTTTATCAAAAAGGAAACTTTTAAGCCTAGCCTTAAAAGTAGACAGGGTGTCTGCCTCACGGACTAAAACTGGTAGTTGGTTCCACAGGAGAGGAGCCTGATAACTAAAATACCTGCCTCCCATTCTACTTTTAGAAATTCTAGGAACCACTAGCAAACCTGCAGATTGAGAGTGAAGTGCTCTGTTAGGAACATAAGGAACAATCAGATCTCTGATATCAGATGGAGCTTGGCCATTTAAGGCTTTATATGTGAGAAGGAGGATTTTAAATTCTATTCTGGATTTAACAGGAAGCCAATGAAGAGAAGCCAGGATAGGAGAGATATGATCTCTCTTTTTCATTTTCATCAGAACTCTGGCTGCAGCATTTTGGATCAGCTGAAGGTTTTTAACTACAGCTTGTGGACTTCCTGATAATAAAGAATTACAATAGTCCAGCCTTGGAGTAACAAATGCATGGACTAGTTTCTCAGCATCAATCCTGGACATAATATTTATAATCTTTGCAATATTCCTCAGTTGAGAGAAGGAAATTCTAGAAACCTCTTTGATATGGGATTTAAATGACAGGTCCTTATCAAAAGATTTTTTACTTTATTCTCTGAAATCAGTTTAATCCAATCCAAATGAAGTGACTGACTAATCAGCTTATTTTTCAAACACTTTGGTCCAAAGACTATAACTTCTGTTTTGTCTGCATTCAGGAGTTTAAAGTTAAGAGTCATCCAGGTTTTTATGTCTTCAAGACATGCCTGTAATCTATATAATGGGTTAGCTTCATCTGGATTTATAGACAGATATAGCTGGGTATCATCAGCATAACAGTGAAAATTAATCCCATGCTGTCTAATAACTCTACCAATTGGGAGCATGTATAAAGTAAAGAGAATTGGTCCCAGCTCTGATCCCTGTGGTACTCCACAGGTAACCTTTGAGCATGTTGAAGATCTGTCATTAACATGAACAAACTGAATTCGATCAGATAGATAAGATTTAAACCAGTCTAGTGCTGTTCCTTTAATTCCTACAAAATATTCAAGTCTTTCTAAAAGAATATTATGGTCAACTGTATCAAATGCAGCACTAAGATCCAACAGGACGAGCACAGATACAAGTCCATTATCTGAGGCCATGAGAATATCATTAGTGACTTTCACCAGAGCTGTTTCAGTGCTATGATGAGCTCTAAAGCCAGACTGAAACTCTTCAAAAAGTTTATTATGGTGGACGTGATTGCACACTTGTTTGGCAACTACTTTTTTAAGAATTTTAGATTAGAAAGGAAGATTGGATATAGGTCTATAATTGACCAAGTCATCTGGATCAAGAGACGGTTTCTTAAAGCTACAGTATGTAATAATTACAGGGATATAAAGTCAGAAATGTAATATATTATACATAACTATGTTATTTATCATCACCTATGAGCTCAGCCTTTTAACCATAATATTTGCGTTGCCTTAGAATTCGTTATTTATAATTACATAGGAGCGGGTCTCGCAGCCATGGAGGCAGACATCTTTGCGCTACGGCAAGCGCAGAGGCAACAAACTAGCGATTGCGAGATCTCCCATTACGCTCGAAAATAACTATGGCAAGTTGAGAGAGATTAACTGAGACGGTACTGAACAGTAGATGGCAGTATTATGCCTGAGAAGCGTTTAGTCTGCCTGAAACCAAAGAAGAAGAAGAAGCAGGTATACTGCACCTCAGTGACAAGAAAGGTGAACAAGGCGGCAGGCGTGAGTGACTTTGCAAACTGTTTGGCACTGTGTGGCCAAACATCAGACGAATGGAGGATCATGCCTACTCTGTATCACAACGAAAAGCGGCGGACACCGAACCCCCGTCATCTAAGAAGCGGAAACACGACGAGAATAAACGCAAGCGTGACAAGAAACGACAAAAAACACGGATCAACATTGGCACGGCATTTACACGATGGAAGTCACTGATGGAGGAAAAAGGTTTTCAAAGTGACGCTCAAGTTGCCAGTTTTCTCTTGGACAGGTAATTAATCCTACACACACAATTGTCTAATATCACTGCAGTTTTTGGAGTACAGGATGCTCAGACCTGTCTAAAACAATAACATGCTGCGTGATGATGCTGTTACTCTCCAGTATACTTATTCAGCAACATCCCTGACGTTTCACAGGTAATGATTCAGTAATTTTCTGTAAAATAATTTTCTGGATATATACCTCGGTTACTTCTCTCCGGCTCCTCTCTCTCGCCTAGCTGCATTCCCTCGCCCTCTTCCTCTCCCTCTTCCTCGCCTTGTAACCCCCGTGCCACAAACAAGACTTGGACTCTGTAAACGGGGAATATATATTCTTCCAGTGAACACAATCTCGCTGTTAAACTAATGACTACAATTACTTCGTCTGTTTATATCACCATGCAAAGCAGCTCACCAAAACGTCACAACGACGTAGAAAAATCAACGGGTATATTTATTATCTAAAGTCTACATGAAATCTATACCTTACACAGACTAATGAAATACTATCTGTAAAATTATCTATGTAAACAAACCTCATCACTTGAGAAGGTAGGTGATTCCGACGTCGTGGAAGACATTTTGTCCCGTAACGCTCGCCGTACTGTTGGGGGGGAGAAGCGGTGGGGGGGAGACGTTCATGTTGCTGCAGTCTGCAGTCTGGACATTAGATGTCGCTGAAAATTACACACTGTAGCTTTAAGAAAAGGTTTCATAACATTTGGGGATGTTTAGGAGTCATTGCTGGTTTTTAAAAACACTTGTGCAGCTAGATATGATTTAAGTTTTCTATAACAAGACCGAGATGTCTGATGTAATTCAAGGGATCTGCTGTAACCTCTCTTCAAGTTTGGGGGTCACTGCCCCGAGTGCCCCAATGACTACGGGTACAACTGATGCCTTGACCTTCCAGGTTTTTTCTCCAGCTCTTCTCTGAGCCCCTGGTATTTCTCTAGTTTCTCATGTTCCTTTTTTCTGATGTTGCAGTCATTTGGTATTGCTATGTCAACAACAGCAGCCGTCCTCTGCTTTTTGTCCACTACCACAATGTATATTATAATATATATATATATATATATATATATATATATATATATATATATATATATATATATATATATATATATATATATATATATATATATATATATATATATATATATATATATATATATACATTTTTCACAGCGCCACATACAGTGAATGGAAAGGAAAAGGATAACGACACATTTATGATAAGCCTCATGCATTAATCAAAAGTTATCTGAGTTTAACAGTCTGTCTCAAAAAGACCGACTTGGAGGACACACTTCAACTGTTTTAATACTTTTAAAACTTCCCTGTTATAGAGAATAGAGAGAGACATAACAAGTACCTACTATGCACAGCACTGTAGATAATTTTTAACATCTCACTATTCTCTGAGCCCAGCTTTTGGCCCTGTTGGAAACAATCACACCCCCATGATGTCATGCTGCCAACCTGTTCAACTCTTCAATACACAATGAGGTGGATGTAGTACCACGGTGGCACAGCCTATTACCTGACTTTATCTGTCCTGTATCATCCATATGTGCACATATGACTGAGAAGGAGATCAGCTGCATTACTCTACCTGGAAACAATGAGACACTTCCAAAGGACGGAGTTATAAAGAGACAATCAGCTTATAAAGCTTTAGTGTGTGAGTGCAGGTAGAACATGGAAGCAGGCTGCACGGGATGAAAGAAGTGTTCTCACGTGCCGAGAGCTACTTCTGTTTATGTTCAGCATAAAGTAAAAAGAAGTTTTAGAGTGTACCAAAAAACTTGACTCAATCCACCTGGTTTATATGTACGTATTGTTTAAAAAAAAATCCTGCCTCGGAGTTTTGAATAGAAATCACTTCACTGTTGTCTCCATGTATTCATTTTCTAGGCCTCTTTTGCACCTGCTCTATTTTACCTGGTTCTATACTATCATATACTATTGCACCAATATTCATACTGTAGTGGCTTTATTCCAATGCTGCTTAGCACTAGGCATGATCGCAGATGGGCAGGGGCTAAAAAAGTCAGTACTGGTAATGGAAAATCATTAATGGAAAGATTTCATAAGGTTGAGTCAAGTAAGGGCAAATGGAGCTGCTGAAAAAGTGTCATAAATAATGACTCTCAGGGACATATTTTTTTTTACAATCATTCACCAACATTTGATGGACATTTAGAATAGCATTAAAAACCCAAACAATTGACATGCAGAGGGATAAAAATGCAAACTCCATACAAAAGAACTCAGCCACCATGTAGATTTGTTGTGTCAGGAATCCAGTTTGTGTGGTCTGTTTTGTGTCTGTCTCTCCCTCCACCACCAGGTGGCGCCCTGTCATAGTTGGTCCTCCCTGCACACCTGCGGCTCTTTGGATCATTATCTGAAGGAGTACTTAAGGAGTGGACTGTCACTACCTCATCGCCAGAGTGTTTGCCAGTTTTGGGTACTCTAGCCATACTTAGATTAGCTGAGTCTAACCTGATTGTTTGTCTCTCTGAGCTTTAACCTTGTTTTTGTCTTTGCCTCTCGGCAGGAAGTCACCCTGCAAACTGGATGTTGGGCCTTCTCCCCCTGGAAGGATCATTTGAGCTTCACATTGAGCAGGGGAGGCAAACTGGATGTTTGGGCCTTCTTCCCCCGAAAGTATTGTTTGAGCTTCACATTGAGCAGGGGATAAATTTCCACATGTACCATTCAAGTTCTCCTGGAAATCTAAGTGACAGTCCGCTCCATTGCTCTTCCGGGTCCAAAGAATATTTACCTGTCCACTCTTCAACGTGTCCCCTCTTCTCTGGATCAACCCACGCTTACTGGACTCAAAGTGAGAGAAGAAACCCCCCAAAACATCCCAGTCCCTCACTAGCATTATCTTTACGGCATCCAAGATTCCCATGGTCCCTGAACTAATCATTGTCATATCCTCTCCAGACTTCCTAGTTCCTGTTCACCAGTTCTTTTGAGTTCCAGATTCCCCCCTTCTCCCTTTTCCTCAATAAACCAGTTAAACCTTTGCCTTGCTTACTGAGTGGTTCTCTGCATCTTTGGGTCAGACCTTTAAATACATCATAACATGTTGCTTCACTAAAAATAAATTCTCATGTGTTATTTTTTATATTGAGCAGTGGCCTCTGGGGCTTACAGTACATGAATATCACCAATAATCCACTATATTATGCCCCTTTTCCACTAGTACCAACCCAGAAATATTGCTCTTTTTGGTTCCAACCGGGTAAAGCGAGCTCAAATTGTGCAACAACATAAGAGAATATTGAAATAAAACTATATGTTTTGGGTAGCTTTGTTTGTAGTTTTGAGATTATTAATACATTTCTGTACATATTTCATCTGCACATAAATGTAAATCCATCATAGCCCAAAGTTGCTCTTTTGAGCCTACTATATGTATTTAGTGGAGGTATCTGGAGGACAAAAAAAAAACATTTTGAGATGATTTGACTTTAGTTAAACAAGCAGTACAGTAGGCCTACGCTGCTAAATATAACCACTTTTTTAACAAAGTTTATTTGGTGCTGAAGGTCCAGAGTGTATAAAAAAAAAAAACATTTCTCGCTCTGTTAAGTGTTGTAGGAAAAAAGTATTAAATTATGTAATCCAGTTAAATAAAGGAGATATATGGTTACTCACTCAGTTTGCACTTTATTTTGTCTTTGCAAAGATGAGAACAAGACAATCCAAACAGCCCTCATATCTCAATTTTCTGGCCTGTTCTGATTTAGAAAAGGTTTTTCTCACTACCTTGAAGTCTACAGAATGCTTTGAAGGTCTCAACATACAGCTAATCAAAATAAGTAACAGTCAGTTGAAGGAAACATTAAAATGTTGAATAAACCTTGAGAGGAAGGGAACTCTTTATTTTCAGTTCTAAACAATCCCTAATAGTAAAAGACAATTCCTCTCACCAGACACTGTGTATCCTTGGAGGCGGGCAAGGTCTGAGTAAAAGCATTTATAAATTAAGTAAAAATGAAAATCAGCACAGATATATATATATCGTATATTTAACGCCAATTAATAGAAAAAGGATTTTTCTGACCACATATACGACCCATATTAGCCTTAACCTTCGCTGCAAGACAACAAAGATCCATACAACTCATCATGTTGTTTGCTTAATGTAATATTCTGACCATGGGAGTCGCAGCTGAAATAATGTACCCTCAGTTTCCTAGACACACAGTACAAAAAACCTGTTTCTTTCCCTCATTCTGATGCTCACTTTGTACTCTAACACCCCCCCCCCCCCACCCCATATATGTAAACCTAAATGCATGAAACTGCTGCTAAGTGATTTGAAGATTCATATAACAAACCAATGAAATGGTGTATCCCTATTATGGTGGTTTGTTAGAGCAAGTGGGTTGCATTAGCTATTACCATATCAGTTTAGTTGAAAACTTTAGCTAGCTTAGCATCAATGCTAAAGATGAAACTGCTAGCAAGCTAAGCTACTCAACCCTGAGTCAGTTGCTGCTCATGAAAGTCATGTTTTAACTGGGGTTAGCAGAGGGAATATTTATATGCCATTCTGAAAAATTATTTGAGAAATTCTTGAATGTTTGCTTAACTTTTCAGCTTTAATGACAAATCAGTTAATTCATAACAATATACCAAACAATCCTAATAATTTGCGAGAACTAATTTACTTGAATAAATGCATTTCAATTCAATCAAATTCAGTTTTTTATATAGCACCAATTTACAACATGTCATTTCAAGGCACATTTCAGAGACAATCAACCACATCATACAGACAGATTGGTTGAAAGTTTTCTATCCAAGGAAAACCACCTGATTGCATCCCTCCCACCAAGAATGCTTGTAGAAACAGTGGAGAGGAAAACTCCCTTTAAACAAGAAGAAACCTCCATCAGAACCAGGCTCAGTGTGAGCGGCCATCTCCCAAGACCGTACTTGGTTCAACCAGACAGAAGCCAACATAAAAAAAAGAAGCAGTGATACAAAAGGCAAATGTCAACCAGCTCCACAGGCGGCCCCGTCCAGGAAACACACAGCCAGGCAGACAAGCTCCGTCCCAGCTCCCTAGGTCAGAGGATGAAGAGAGCACATCAAGCCAGTCACTGTAAACAAAGGTGTTGATGGCACGGCACGGCTCATATTTCTCTCCAGGATGGAGTCACAGCCAAACAGGAACAGACTAGAATAGAGATTGAATAAAGCAGAATGATGAAAAAGGGGTTCCTATGTCCCCCAATAGTCTAAGCCTATAGCAGTATAACTATAGAGATAGCTCAGGATAACTTCAGGCTTAATCAAAAGGGAAAGTGTTAAGCCTAGCCTTAAAAGTAGACAGAGTGTCTGCCTCACAGACTAAAACTGGTAGTTGGTTCCACAGGAGAGGAGCCTGATTACTAGATCTTAATGTCCACAAATAATGAAGGAAAGAATATTTTAGTACAAAGACTAATGTTTAAAAAAGGGATCTCAGGGGACCAGCCAAGGGCCCATCAAGGAAAGTGGAGAAATTTTGAATGGCTCCTACTGCATGTAGTAAAGAGATTGGTCCTCCACAGGTAACCCTGGAGCAAGAGGAAGATTTGTCATTAACGTGAACAAACTGAAATCTGTCAGATATATACGATTTAAACCAGTCTAGTGCTGTTCCTTCAATTCCTACAAAATATTTTAGTATTTTTAAAATAATATTATGATCAACTGGATCAAATGCAGCAATAAGATCTAACAGGACGAGCACAGATACAAGTCCATTATCTGAGGCCATGAGAATATCATTAGTGACTTTCACCAGAGCTGTTTCAGTGCTATGATGAGCTCTATAGCCAGACTGAAACTCTTTGAAAAATTCATTATGGTGTAAATGGTCGCCCACTTGTTTGGCAACTACTTTCTCAAGAATTTTAGATAAAAAAGGAAGACTGGATATAGGTCTATAATTGACCAAACTCCTACAGATCCATGCTACCTCTCCTTTATCTCTCAAGTAAGTAAATCAATCAGCCACCAGTTGATTCCTTCCTGATCAGTCTGCTTTCTCACCTAAAACCAACCAGACAGTTTAACTGACTTCCCGTTGTCCTCTGCTTCAATATTCCTATTGCTTTTGTTTATAAAATGTTAAAATTACTGGTTCTCCGTGTGATTCCGCATGTGGGTCAAAAACTACAAACCAAAATAACAATATGTTGTCTTCATTGGCCACACAAAGCCACTCATTGACCTGTCATCAGTCTTATTAACACTCCTACTGAACTCTAGCTAAATTATTTATTTTCCAAACAGAGGTAAAATATCCAGTTTCATTCATCCAAATAGCCCTTTTTCATCTCTTTGCAGAGTGAGTAGGCCAGGTCACCTGCGCTGCTCTCAGCAGCATCAAGGCAGCATGCTGAAATATGAGAGATGTTTTGGTTTTCAAATGGCTTCTTCAGTGTGGCTCTTAGCTGTGGGACTGGAGTTCATGCAGTGTGGTTGTAGAACAGTTTGTCCTAAAAACAAAGATGATCAGCTCTCCCCTCAGATTCAGTTCAGGTTCTGATTGCCACCAGTGGAAAGCTGTGAATCTGAATTCTCTTATTCACTTCACAGCACAGACCTGATAGTTAAACCTGAACAATGAAGTTTCACCATGAGAGTTTCAGTCTGAGTAAACAGAGATCTGATCACCATCGGAATTTAGTGCAATGCTGAAAGATCAGTCCTCCTCTTAAGCTCCAATCAGGACCATTCTCCAAGTTAAAAGAAACATGCAATGCACTACTCTGCCACCGCCATGCTAAAGATAATATGAAGATAATTATAATATCTTGCTTAACAGTCTGTCACTAATGACCCAAGAATTAGCATAACTAGAGATACGTAAAAAAACAGATTTATTTGGTCAATATACAGTACCTGGCACACATATCCATGTTCTATAGAGGTTGCTCTTGAAAGTTACCAGTCTAGCAACCCTAGTGACTAAAGCTTATGCATTGTTTTAAAATACTCGGGTCCATAATAGCTATGCAGATTGTCATGCTATGTAATATTATTATATCCTGTGGTAAATTAATCAAATCAAGAATCAGGAATCCCTCAACTTTCAGATTTAGTCTTCCTGAAAGCCACTACCAACACTGCACTGTTGCCAAATTACTTTATGGAATGGAAATGTTCATTTAGTATCTGAAAAGCTGTACTAAACAAAATTTCATTTTGTATACAATCTGTGTATACAAAATCACTATAAAAGTTATCTAAGTCCAAATTAAACAGTCTCCCTCTGTGTTTTGGAACCTGAAAGCAGACCACAGAACTAAAGGTCCACAGTATGTTCATCCCTCTAGATTAAATCCTACATCAGATCCTACACCAAAAGAAAACAATAAAACAACATGACTGATCAGGTAAGAGTCATGACTGTTTTGCTGCCTGTTAACAACTTTAGCTTAGTTAGCTTGAGAAGATCTCAAGCTGCTGTAAAGCGGCACTCTAGGTCACAAAACCCATTTAGTGATGGATCTGACAGGTGAATAATTGGATCAAAATTCAGGAGGTGTTGTTTAAACCAACACACTGAGATCTAGCTGTATTTGTCATTTGTTTTTCAATAAATTAGGCTTTCATGGCTTATTTCTTTAAGACTTTTTAATAGAGAGTCAGATATTTGTGCATGTGTGGGTGCAGATTAAAGAATGAAAAGACTGATTCTCAGCTGTTGTTTGACTTGTTTTGACTAGGCCATTTTAACACATGAATATCCACTTTATTAAAGGTGGAGCTATTCCACATATCTAAAGAATCCAAAGAGAATTTGATATGATTTAATTTCAAATCAACTTCTCACTGCTCTTCCATAAATGTGTCCTATTGACAGATTATCTCACTTGAGTGGACCCTCCATACGCTGGATATCTCTGCAGCTCTTTTGATTTCTAAATCAGGAAACCCCTAAAAGTCAGGCACTGCTGGTCTATTTAATTCACCCAAAATCACATTTCACCTACATCTAAACATCAGCAAACATCTTCATGAGATGTCTTTCCACTTTTCAGTCACTTTTCAAACCAAACCTGGCCCCTGCAGTGCCTCCATAACTACCAGATTATGTGGACATTCATTTCTGGGTAGGTTCTCAAACTATTTCCAGATTACAGTATGTTTGACAGATCTCTATGAGATGTTCATTTTTTAACCCAACGATACTGTTGCATTTATGCAACAAACCATATTCTATGTTGAACAGTTTGCTTCAGCTGTGGCTGGTTTTAAAGCTACACATTGTTGCTGTTGATGATGTAGTTGTTGTTATTGATGATGAAGAACGCCTATTACACAACATAGAAGGTGTGGGGCTTGCTTTGGTTTGTGCAGTGGTTAACACGCACGACCCATGTACTGAGTCCTCAACTCAGCCGACCCGGGTTGGAATCTGACCTGTGGACCTTTGCCACATGTCTTTCACCTCTTTCATACCCCCTTTCATGTCAGCCTACTGTCAAAAAAACAAGCCACTAGTGATGTAAAAATTTTAGAAAGTGCATTCCCCCAATACCAGTTACATATTCAGTGGGGACATAGGAGCTTTGCAAGCACTTTTTTTTGGTACAACTGTTGTTACAAATTTGCACTATGAATAAATGGCTTTTTTGTTCCGTACACAAAGTAACAATCTCAATTTGATAACTACTTAAAGGCAAAAAAATAAAAACATGTGTAAGCATTTTACATACGAAAATATGAATTCAGGTGTAAAGGGGTTAAAAATTATTATTATTCACAATAAAGGACCAGCAAACCTTCCAGACCTTCACAGAACAACTGGATTTATGCAGAGATCAATGCTAAGTACCACCTAAGTCAGGCATCCCCAAAGTCGGTCCTCAAGGCCCCCTGTCCTGCAGGCTTTAGAGGTTTCCTTGCTCCAGCACAGCTGATTTAAATAGAAAGCTGATTAACAGGCTTTTGGTCTACTGCAATCATCATAATCAACTGTGCTAAAGCAGAGAAACCTCTAAAACCTGCACAGGATGCCTGCTCTAAGTTGTACTGGATTTTATTAAGGGGTGCCAGAGTTTTGGCCATTCTACACTTTTTGGATCTTTATTGAAAGAAAAGATTAAATCCATTGGGTCTATTTATGTCCTAAAATCCTATTCAAATTCATTGAAGGTTGTGGTTGAATAGTGATGAAATCTGAACATTAACTGGATTAATGACTAAAGTCTGACAGCAGCTAATTGTCAGCAATATAACGCTGTTGCCTTGCAGCAAGAAGGTTTCAGGTTCGATTCCCAGCCCAGGGTCTTTCTGCATGGAGTTTGCATGTTCTCCCTGAGCATGCATGGGTTCTCTCCAGGTACTCTGGCTTCCTCCCACAGTCCACCAAACATGACCGTTAGGTTAATATGCTTCTCTAATTTCTCCTTAGGTGTGAGCGTGTGCATGAATGGTTGTTTGTCTCTATGCTACCCTGCCATGGAGTGGCAACCTGTCCAGGGTGTACCTCCCCTCTTGCCCGTAGACAGCTGGAGACCCCACTTGGATAAGTGTGATGGAAAATGGATGGATTGCATGATCATGATTGTGTTATGGCAATAAAGCAGCTTCTATGTGCTTAGATACATTCAGAAAGTCTGTGTGTTTTTGATGAACAGAACTGTTCAAAATCTCTGTTAACAACAGACCTGTTTTAACTTTTCAAAGGCCACTTCTGCTTAATGAACATCTGTTCTACTTCCCAAATCCAATCAGTGCTTCCACTTCTGGCTTCTTATGGTCTTCTGATCTGATTGTTTTGCACAGAGCATCCTCTCAATGCAAGCATTCCAGGAGCAAATCCTGTAAATGAGGCTTATCCTTTGTTAATGTTGGTGAAGCTGATTCACTTAAAGGGCAGAAGGTGTACATCTAGATATGAATCACAGAATTTTCTTGTTTTTAACTTGGAAGCCACACTTAGACTCATTTTCATCCAAACCAATGTGATGTTTGGGTTTTAAAATGATCAAAACTCTATGAAATCTTCTGTTGATGCTGTGATTTAGACACTCAGAAGGTGTCAGCCAGTATTACATCACAAAGGTACTGTTCTACGAAGGCGGGTGGGAGGTAATGACCCTGTGTCCTTTGCTCAACAAGGCAAGCCTGACCTCCAACATAGACACTGCAATGTGTGTGACGGGATCAAGTAGCCAGGACGCTATCTTGTTACAAATCCAATAATCTGTTGGGTGCTGGAGCTCTTTTCTATTCCTCCTTATATAACTGGCTCTACGTTTGGACCCCGACTGAGAGTAAAAGCCAGGCTGGGAACAGGCATCACATACAGACTGATATTTTAGGTGGTGATATTATTTGTTTCACTCGGATTTTAAATCTCTTATTTAACCATTCATGCATTTTTCTATGTGGTGGCCTAGTGGACAGGGCATTGCGCTCGGGCTCCAGAGGTCCTGAGTTCAAGCCCCTCTCCCACAGACTGCCACTCTGGCTCCCTGAGCAACACCCTTAACCCCCCCACTGCTCCCCGGGCGCTGCACAATGGCAGTCCACTGCTCCCCAAAGGGCTGGGTTAAATGCAGAGAGGTAATTTCGTTGCTCTGTACTTGTGAAAGTGTCATGAAAATAAAAGCTGGGAAAAAAAGAGATAAGCTTTTGAGATATGCCTGGGAAAAACATAAAACTGCAAAGAAACTGAAAAAAATGTGCAAATTTATTTATTGTTTTTTAAAAGGATTTTATAAATAATTATGTAAAAGTCTTCTATGTATTTAATATTTATGGGAATAAGCTCCACTGTGTAAACAATTTACTATTATCAAGGATCCACAGTTGAAGGAAAGACATTCTGACATTCTGGAATTATACAGGTGCTGGTCATAAAATTAGAATATCATGAAAAAGTAGATTGATTTCAGTAATTCCATTTAAAAAGTGAAACTTGTATATTATATTCATACATTACATACAAACTCATATATTTCAGATGTTTATTTTGTTTAATTTTGATGATTACAAATGACAACAAATGAAAATCCCAAATTCATCATATCAGAAAATTAGAATATTACTGAAGACCAATAAAAACAAAGGATTTATAGAAATGTTGGCCAACTGAAAAGTATGAACATGAAAAGTATGAGCATGTACAGCACTCAGTATTTAGTTGGGCCTCCTTTGGCCTGTATTACTGCAGCAATGCGGCGTGGCATGGAGTCGATCAGTCTGTGGCACTGCTCAGGTGTTATGATAGCCCAGGTTGCTCTAATAGTGGCTTTTAGCTCTTCTGAATTGTTGGGTCTGGTGTATTGCATCTTCTTCTTCACAATACCCCATAGATTTTCTATGGGGTTAAGGTCAGGAGAGTTTGCTGGCCAATTAAGAACAGGGATACCTTGGTCCTTCAACCAGGTACTGGTAGCTTTGGCACTGTGTGCAGGTGCCAAGTCCTGTTGGAAAATGAAATCTGCATCTCCAAAAAGTTGGTCAGCTGCAGGAAGCATGAAGTGCTCTAAAACTTCCTGGTATGTGGCTGCGTTGACCCTGGACCTCAGAAAACACAATGGACCAACACCAGCAGATGACATGGCACCCCAAACCATCACTGACTGTGGAAACTTTACACTGGACTTCAAGCAACGTGGATGAAGTGCCTCTCTTCTTTTCCTCCAGACTCTGGGACCTTGATTTCCAAAGGAAATGCAAAATTTACTTTCATCAGAGAACATGACTTTGGACCACTCACCAGCAGTCCAGTCCTGTTTCTCTTTAGCCCAGGCAAGACGCTTCTGACGCTGTCTGTGGTTCAAGAGTGGCTTGACACAAGGAATGCGACAGCAGAAACCCATGTCTTTCATACGTCTGTGTGTGGTGGTTCTTGAAGCACTCACTCCAGCTGCAGTCCACTCTTTGTGAATCTCCCCCACATTTTTGAATGGGTTTTGTTTCACAATCCTCTCCAGGGTGCGGTTATCTCTCTTGCTTGTACACTTTTTTCGACCACATCTTTTCCTTCCCTTCGCCTCTCTATTAATGTGCTTGGACACTGAGCTCTGTGAACAGCCAGCCTCTTTAGCGATGACCTTTTGTGTCTTGCCCTCCTTGTGCAAGGTGTCGATGGTCGTCTTTTGGACAACTGTCAAGTCAGCAGTCTTCCCCATGATTGTGTAGCCTATAGAACTAGACTGAAAGACCATTTAAAGGCTTTTGCAGGTGGTTTGAGTTAATTAGCTGATTAGAGTGTGGCACCAGGGGCCATCAATTTTGAACCTTTTCACAATATTCTAATTTTCTGATATGATGAATTTGAGATTTTCATTTGTTGTCATTTGTAATCATCAAAATTAAACAAAATAAACATCTGAAATATATGAGTTTGTATGTAATGTATGAATATAATATACAAGTTTCACTTTTTAAATGGAATTACTGAAATCAATCTACTTTTTCATGATATTCTAATTTTATGACCAGCACCTGTATACTTAACAAAAAAGTGTGAAACAACTGAAAATATGTCTTATATTCTAGGTTCTTCAGAGTAGCCACCTTTAGCTTTGATTACTGCTTTACATACTCTTGTCTTTCTCTGTATGAGCTTCCAGAGGTAGTCAACTGAAATGGTCTTCCAACAGTCTTGAAGGAGTTCCCAGCAATGCTTAGCACTTATAGGCTCTTTTGCCTTCCCTCTGAATGTCTAATGCTACGTTCAAACCGCATGCTACTGATGTAGGAGTCAATGGTTGACATGCACCAAGGCGCATCAAGAGGTCCTGCAGCGCATTTCGAGCAGCAGGAGCAGTGCATCTTGACCCATCTGAGCAGCTGGAGAAGCACCTTATGAGCCTCTGAGCTCTGCACAAGTGGCACCTGCTGGAGTAGGAAAAATTAAACTTTTGCTGCTCAACGCGCCACATCAGCCAACCAGAGAAGCTGATCTAGAAGTTGGCAGGGAGACAGACACAGCTGATGCAGATAGCTATGATCACTCCCCTCAAACAGTTTATTAACGACAAAATTAACTTAAAATGTTGAAACCTGATGGCAAAATATGTTTGCTTTTATTATTGTGGAGCTTGCAGTTTGGATTACGTAAGTGAAAACCTAAGCCTAAGCCTAAATCTCCTTCAAGCCACCGCAAACCGTAATGGAAAACCCCCAAGATGCGACTCAGGTATAAATATTAAAGTGTTTTTAACCCCTTGATGTCTATTGTTATGAATATGCCACAAACTGTTTCTATTGCTCAAACAGCCGAGATAGTTTTACCAGTCTCCGATTGCTAGTTATTAGAAAATCAGTGCAGTCATAGGAACCTTTGGCAAGTGCTTGTTTCTGCTACGACTGATCCCTGATTGTGTATTTTATCATTGACCAGTGTTAAAAATTTGTAAAATACCGAAATATTTATTTATATTTTGTGCAATATAAAGATACAACCTCAATTTGGCAAATAAAGGAAAATAAACAACACATTTATTTTATATACATGTATTTACATCCCGGTATCAAGGGGTTAAATATGCGACAGATGAGTAACCTCGGTTTCTTTCTGTTATTTTAAACTACAGCAGTATCAATAAAAAGGGCTGAATATCTTAGATTGTCAAGCATTGTGGGGTTATTCTGTAACTTCCTCTGGTATGATCTTGCAACATCAGATCCTCCTCCCTGACCTGGTTTCCCTTCCTTAGTGCTTGAATCTTAATCAGAGGCCATAAAAACAACAATGGAGTGACTGAGATGAATTTTCTACACAATGAGAGTGTTTGAATTTATTCTTATTATGAAATTAATTTTTGGGTGACTCCTATTTCATTACACTGCCAGAAGAATCTCCTTTGGGAGATCCATATGTAGATTCTGGATCCAATGAATGTTTAGTTTTCTGGTCTAAATAAGGCTTCTTGGAAGTGTGTTTATATATAACATTCCTTAAAGAAAAGTATCTGGGAAAGGTAAAAGCTGGAAAACGTAAACTCATGAAAAACAGACTTTTCAACACTTGCTCATATATCTTTTGATAGAAAAAACAAAACAAAACAAAAAAACAATAAAAAGTGACCAATAATAAAGGTAATATAAAAATGTATAACCAACATATACATCTGCATGTGTTAGCTTTTAAAGATGCAGTAAAATCATTCTTCAGGTTGGGATGATAATTCAGCCTTAAATGATTATCTAATAAATAAAGCATTAATGTAGGTTATCTTTTATCCACACGGGTTAAAGACACTTGATGATCACAGACCCACTTCAGCTCATTCATTTCTCATTTGCCATCATGTCTTTGTCTCATTTACAAAATATTTTTCTAAATGACGTTTAGTTAACTTCTTCTTCAGATTTATAACTATGTTGGATAATGGAGATCATTTGTGTTGAATGAATGCTAAATTCTGTCTATCTCTTGTCTCTAAGGTTGATTGCAAATGGCAAAATGTCAGCACACCGTTGAGATTTATATTAACGTGGAATGGCCTGGTTTGTCTGCTTAAAGGAATTTCAATGGGTTAACTTTTATTTAAGGCATTACTTGGATTTCTTCTGGCCTACATCTGAGGTCCGTTTCACAAAGCGGCCTTACTCAACCCCTGTATCTGTTACCATAGTAACATTGTCCCCGGAGCTAACCTGGGCAGGAGCAGGTTTTCCTAATTAAACTCAGTTTCCTCTTTCTCCACCCTCCTTAAAGCCAATCACGTCATTTTATTTCCTGATTTAATGAGCAGAGTTCTATCATAGCTTTGTGTGAACATAAGAAAAAAAATAATTCACTAGGTCCATTTGAGACATCCATCCATCCATCTTCTTGCACTTATCTGGGTTCGGGTTGGGGGGTATCCCAAGGCGTTTCCAGGCCAGTCGACAAACATATTTCCTCCAGCGAGTCCTGGGTCTCCCCCTGGGTCTCCTCCCAGTGGGACGTGTCCACAACACCTCACCAGAAAGGCGTCCAGGAGGCATCCTAATCAGATGCCCCGCACCATTTCAACTGGCTCTTCTCAATGTGGAGGAGCAACAATTCTACTCTGAGACCTCCCTGGATGACTGAGCTCTTCATCCTATCTGTAGGGGAGAGCCCAGACACACTATGGAGAAAACTAATCTCCGCCGCTTGTATCCGCGATCTCATTCTTTTGGTCATGACCCAAAGCTCATGACCATAGATGAGAGTATGAACGTAGATCGACAGGTAAATCAAGAGCTTTGCCTTTTGGCTCATCTCTCTCTTCACCACAGCAGACCAGTACAGGGCCTGCTTCACAGCAGACGCCGCACCAATCCGCCTGTGGATCTCCCGCTCCATCTTCCCCTCATTCGTGAACAAGACCCCAAGATACTTAAACTCCTCCACTGGGGGCAGTACATCCTCCCCAACCTGAAGATGGCACTCTATCCTTTTCCGGCTCAAGACCATGGTCTTGGATTTGGAGGCACTGATCCTCACCCCGGCCACTTCACACTCGGCTGCGAACCGCTCCAGTGAGAGCTGTAGATCACATCCTGATGAAGCCAGCAGGACCACATCATCTGCGAATAACTGAGACGCAATCCTAAGACCACAAAAACGGTTCCCCTCAACACCTTGGCTACACCTAGAAGTTCTGTCCGGTAGAACATGTCTGCCCCTAAGGATATGGGAATCAACCTCAATGACTCCCCTATACTAAGGGGCGGACCTGTTCGTCTGGTTCAATTTGCATGTTTTCTAAGCCAAAATAAGACTTTGTTGGGCAACTCTATAAAGCTTGGAACTCAAAGCTTTTTCAGATTTTTTTAATTGAAAAAACTTCCTGAATGGGAAGCGAAACGTCTTCAAACTTGGAAAACAAAATCCAGTGGTTTGTTTTTAACTCTTTTGAAACATGTGGACTAGTTGGACAAACTCCCATGCACCCTCCAGGATACTGCTGATCTAGTGTTCTCCGTGAGAGACATTAGGTGTTAAAAACAAATGTAGCATGTCTTTTAACGAGAATCTTATAAAGAAGGAGCTGCATTAATTTACAGAGACTTCATTTACCCTCACATTAGCAGCATTACACAGACTTCTTTATTATTTAACAGAATTTAAGAGCCAAAGAATAAAACAAAACTCTTAGACAGAGGCTGGTGCATCCTAAGGACGAACCCCGAAACCTCAGATGAGCGAGTGGTTAATGCATTTCAGTGCAATGAGGAATGCTCTGATCTTTCCATTGGAGAAGCCAAACGACCTCTCCACGGACGCATGGCTCAACACAGGTGAGCTAGCTCCTCTGGACAAGCCTCTTCTATCCATCTACACCGTAAGAACAAAGGACATTCGTTTCAGAACCTACATTTTTCACATTTTGGACAAAGAAGACAGGTGGTTTGAAAGGAGTGTGAAGGAAGCCATTTACGCTATTAGAGAAAAAACAACCTTTAACAGAGGGGGTGTACTCAGGTTTCAGCTCTCGAAAACCTATAAGGCAGATATAGCTGATTCACTCTCACTATCTCCTCAATTCTCATAGCCATGCAGGTGGTCAACAACATCTCGCCTGTTAAGCCAGGCCAACAACGAACCTAACGACTCCCCATTACAGAGGAGTGGGTCTGTTTTGGGTTATTTTGCAGGCCAACAACGAACCTAATCGACTCCCCATTACAAAGGGGTGCACCTGTTTTTCTGTTCCATTTTCATGTTTTCTGAGCCATAACAAGGCTATTGCTGGGCTATGCCTAGAACACAATGCTACTCCAGATACTTTGAATGGAGAAAGATTTCAGGATGGGAAGGGAAACGTCTTCAAACTTGGAAAACAAAATCCAATGGTTTATTTTTAACTTTTTTTTTTTTTTCATTACTATGACCTGGATGACTGAGAATCTTCACCAGCATATTAGTGAGATAACATTGAGGGATAACAGTGTTATAGAAGACAACTGCACAGTCAGAAACCCACTTAGTATTTACTGTTTAATGGAAGACGGAAATAAAATGAGGTGAAACCTATGAGATGATGTAGAGGTCCTACCTGTTAGAACAATGTTTTTACATGACTTCATCTTCACATGCTGACAGGTGCACTCCATGAGATTGAACCGAAATATAAAACATTGATCCACTACCATTCAACAAGTCAGCAATTTTTCCCGTAATGTTATGGTGATTACAACAGGTTATGGCAGGTTGTTTTGGCATTTATTAGTTTGCTTGAATATGTATTTTTGATATCTGAAATAATCTTTTTCCTTTTCAAAGTTAACATTTCAGACAAAATGACAATCTTCCTATCTGAAATAAACATTTTGGATGTCCAGAAATGAATTTCAGATCTCCATATTTATATTGTTAGTGGAAATAATTTTCATTATTTTGATTAGTAAGGAATCTATTTCAGACATCATTAATACATATTCAGTCAAGCTGATAAATGTCAAAACGACCACTTAATATATGTAAACATTTCTTGGTATATGATAAATAATTCTTACTAGTACAATTTCATTTTTTTATCAGCAGATACCGAAATTCAGTTTTTACTGCCAAAAATTTTATTAAAAAAATTATTATTATAGTTCCCACTAGCAATGTGGTTTTGACCAGGAAGAAGAATCCTATTTTGGTGACCTACAAACGGAACAACCAAGAGTGCTTTGAATAAATATCAATACGGCCTGCCATAACATACTACATACGTACTCATTAACTTATGTTACGTTCACCCCAGAAGCAGCAGAGGCAGCAGAAGCAGCTAGTGTACATGCATAGTCAATGGTTGACGTGCATCTCAGTGCATCAAAAGGTCCCTCAGCATGTCTGAGTAGCTAAAGCAGCGCCTCACAAGCTTCTTAGCATGAGGCACGGGACGCGCTGCAAAAGCAGCAGCTGCTGCTGTAAAAATTTAACTTTTGCTGCAAGACACCCCACATCAACCAATCAGAGAAGCTGATCTGGAAGCTGGCAGGGAGACAGACACAGCACTGCATGTCCTGCTGGTTGTGGTGTGAACGTACTCCATCTTTCTCTCTTTTTAGCTGTAGCACTGTTACTCTTTCCTTTAAACACATTCTCCTTTTTTTCCATTTCTTCATTAAAATCTATTGTTCCAGTGGTGTGAATTATGCACTTCATGTGGGCTGTTGTCATGGAAACTTGTAGAATTGGGGCTTCAATGATAATGGCTTTTCATACCTGTTTTGCATGCAATCAACTCTGAGTTGACCTAGTGAGAGTTGATTGTGAAATCAAAAACTCAAGAGTTTAGGATTTGAGTCTGAGTTTGTTAAACCTGCTTTATGAAACAGGCCTCTGCATAACAATAGGCTACATCTAAAACTGTTTCCTAAATCTTTTGCTAACAATTTGCTGTTCCTCTCAGTCCACCTTGCTTGCACTTAGTTGGACATTAAGGATTCTGTTCACTCAGCTACTTGCATCTGGAATCTTTGAAATTAACTGGACTTATCTCACTGAGTGCTTTTACTTCAAAACTAAACATTTTCTAGTCTAATTCAACATTTTTATGTTTCATTTGTTAGTGCACTTGGTTAAATCCTGGGTAAATAAAGTAAAATTAGAAAGAACAGAACGTAAAGGTCTATCTCTTTAAATATATTCTCAGATAAAAGAAACTATTCCTTTATCTTTGTGTCTTGAAAATGTGTGACTAAGTAAATATTGTGAAAGACTTCCAATGATAGGAACTATTTACTGCACAAGTTTTATTGTTTTCTTTCCTGGAAACAAAACAAAAAAAGAGCCTGAGGGGGATTACCCATGATGCCTTGCTACAGGCTTATATAGCAGCGTGCCCGCGCCGCGCGCCGCACACCCACTTAGAAACAGCTAAGTGATGTAAGGTGGCTGTCCTGCCTGTAAACAAGCCACACCGAAAACAGTAAACAACAGGATTTTCTGGGACATATGGTTGAATTAGCTGAAGTCTTCTTGTTAAACTGTAGCTGTTCTGGTCAAAAGGGAAACAAAGAGCCGAGTTTCCTCGAAGCTATCATGCTGAACACAGAGGAAAGGTAGGAACATGTTCGCCTTTTTCTCTAACAGTAGCTGTTGGTAGGGGAGTGTTAATGGCAGCTTTTATTTAATTCTAAGGAAGTTATTTAAATGCTGAACTTGCATTGTATCCGGAAGAAACAGGCGACAAATAGAAACACTCTGGTTAACAGTCTCTGTTTAAGGAGGAAGGAGCTGAACTCAGAATTAGCCGCAGAAATGAATAGAGATGGGCTTATTGTATTGAACGCTTTGTTTGACAGAAAGAAAAGCTCTAAACTAGACTGTTACAGAAAGTTGGAGTCAGTTTCCTCTTGTATAACAGGTAGCCCAGCAGCTTTTCCTCCCTGTATGCCTCCAAACATCAACCCTGTCCATGAAATCTTTCAACACAGCAGATCAAAGCAGACATGTTCGTTGAAGAAAAGCATGCAGACATATGTTGTTTACCTCAATTAGTTATTGGACAAATAAAGTTTGTTTAGTGGGTTTTTCTTCTTTTTCACTGTTAAATACACAATGCTACAATGTAACTGTTAAGCATTATTTATACATAAAACAAACTCAAATCTAGATACTGACACAGCACCTATCAGCTGTATTTTAATTGTTTTTCACATTTCTGATTGTCCTTAAGTTTTACCTGCTGCAGCAGTTTGTAGAAGATTTCAAGGCCTCTGAGAAGTAGAGTGTTGGAAACATATCAGGTCTTTTAGGTTATTAATCATTTGTAATAGGTGCTGAGGTGAAGTCAAACAGAAATAGGTTTTTAAGGTCTCTAAAATAGATAAGAAGTTAGACTGGTTAGCATTAGCATTTGTAAACTACAGTTTCCATGTTCAATTCTTCCAAAGATTAGCCTCCATTTTTAGTAAATCTTGGATGTTCCCCGGAGAGGAGGCAGCTAAAATCACAGTTACCCTTCCTGTTATCTCCAAAACTATTTTGCTCTTTAGCTCCCGGCTTGAATGAACCACAGACATGTTTCGGCAGGTCAAAGAAAATACAGTTGGATTCCTTTAAAAACAGCTGTCTCTCCTCTCTATGGTGGATTCCAGTCACCAGCTGATTTGGATTATTTTCTGGCGTCTTAGCTTGCTACACCTTTTCTTGAATGATAAAAGTCTGAACTTCTTGTTAAAGAGAAAAATGCTATGTCCTGATATTATTATCTGGGCAAAAAACATTTCTCAGTTAAAGGGCGACATTAGATCGGACACAGACTTCTTTTTCTGCATGTAAACCTCTACATTTTTGTCGTTTTTACTCTTTGTAGAGGGTTTGTCTGTTTAATATATGGCACAGGGATAATTATGGTTATGAAAACAAATATTCTATTTGAAATAACTGGTTTGAACTGCAGCCTGAGTTGTTTCTTTGTCTGCCTTTGCGTTCTGAGACATTCGGTCAATTAATCTCCTGACCTGCAGTGAGGAGCAGGGAGATGATTAACTGATGCCTTGACTATATTAGGTCTACTCCTATGACCCTGCCTGCTGATGGCAGCCGCCTGCCAACATCAGCTGGTTATGTAACCTCTTTCTGATGGGTCACCTTTCTACCGTCAGTGGAATGTGTGTGTTTTGTGCGGGGAGACACATGATCCGTCCTCGGCTACCTGAGTGCTGGTAAACGTCGTTCTAAATCACTGACAGATGGAGCTCTCCAGTTGTTGCGGGGAGATTCAAGAATGCATTTTCCATCAGGGACTGAAACGTAAACTGTGCCAGCCTGTTTTCAGCTGACGTCTGACTCTGGGATCATCAATCCGGGCCTGTTGACCTCTGTGGTCAATGATCTGCTGATTTACAAGCGCAGCGGTATGGATCGGGGGGGCTGTTTGGACTTTTCATCCATTTAGGTGCCTGCTGAATGAAAGCTTGTTGAGCGTCTTTGTAGAGTTTTTTTTTTTTTTTTTGGGTTGGATTTGATGTTGTTATCTAGCACGTTTTTATATAAGCTCTCCAGCTTGGTAAAAAGTGTTAAGTTGTTAAAAAGCAACGTCTAAAGAGCAGTTTATATAAACAGGTGTAAAGAAAAATAGACAAAAATGTCAGGAGCTGTTGGAGAAACGTCGGAGTTTGTAGTTGTGGGGGGACTACATGCTAAAGGGGCGTGAATCGTTTTTTTTTTTTTTGCTTTATTTTTCAGTTGGAGATTGCTGGCTCTGATATTTCTGGCCACTTGTTTGTGTCCAAGGTGGGTCAGCGGGTCAGAGTCGTGTGTTTTGACAGGGAGACGTCCATCTGTGCTCAGGTTTCACGGCACGTTTGCCTTTCCTGTTCTCTGTCTCCACGTCTTTTCCGATTCACAGTCCGTGGATTGGAGAAGTTCTGGGGCCTCTCCTGTTTACCTTCCTGTGTACAGCTCCTTTGTTTGTGTTGCAGCCAAAGCATTTCCTAGAAATGTCATTTGTCATATCATATCTGTTTTTCTTCTTCATGGCCCTCTGCCTTGCTCTACCTCACCTTGCTCGGCCTCTGAAACAATCCGACTGAATCATAAAATCCTGTGGCTTCAAGAAGAGCAGACCAGCGATGGAAGCGTCCGTCCTTTAAAACTCCCTCACCCATCCCTTCAGAACAGACGGTGACGCACTTGGCATCTCCAGGTCTTAAGTCCAGCACAAAGATGATTAAATCCTCACTGGCATATGAATGTTCTGTGGCCTTCATGCCGGTACAGCCTGTATCTTCAGACTGCAGTATGTAACCTACATTCTGTTTTTAGAGTCTCAACTCCAGGTGCGGACGGCGGTGGTCTGGTGATATGGGTGGGTGGGGAGGCTTTGCTAAGGCGGCGGCTGAAATGTCAGAGGACAAGAGTTTAGTCTTTCAAAACAACCTGGCCTTTCCATCAGTGTCTGTCTGTGAAAGGAGAGATGCAGAAAAAGAAGTAGGTCTGGACATGTTGGCCAGCTCTTCTACGCTGTGATCCACTATCCGTTTCATCCTGGCTGTCAAGCTTTCAGCCAAACTTTCTATTCCAGAGTCATTCAGACAGAGGGATTGATGGATTCAAACTGACAGTAAAATAAGATGAAATATAGAGTATTTTATGGAATGCACCAACACAAAGCCAGGGGCGGATCTACCATTAGGAAAAACTAGGCAGTTGCCTAGGACCCCAAGTTCCTGGGGGCCCCATAAAACTCCTTTTACATGTACTGTATGGTTAATACAGCTATTACTTATATTTGCACATTATGTTTTTGATCAAAATACTTTTGTTAAAAAACTTACTTTTTAGTTGATAAAAGCATGTTTCATTTTTCAATTGGATCCTCAGAAAGCAAAACTGATCCCAGCCCTATTTTATTGTACTGCCTAAGAATTACAACATTTTCATTTTCCTCCTACAATGTACTCACAGACCACTAGGGGTACAAGTACCCACGGTAGGGAATCACTGCCCTCAATGACCAAGAAGTTTCCCACATCATCCAAAACTCCACTTTATCTATACTGGGCCTAATTTAGTTCTTGATTAATCGGTAAGTGGAATAGAAAAACTAAAAATAAGTAATTTGATTTAAAAAATGAAATTACCCAGAGAAAAGATTAGGCTAAAATCATACATCTACATTTTTATTTTAGATGAAAAACCCTCTGTATGTAAGTATGCTGTTTCTAAAACTTTTCAAATAACTTAGTCTTAGTTTCGTGAAAAATTATCACCAGATGTAATTGATATCAATAATTTTTAGTTGGAGCTCCATTTGCAGGAGTTTTCAGCTCTAGCTGCACCTTGAAGTCCTCTGCTAGAGAACATTAAGAACAAATCTTGAAGGCCTTGTAACACCAAGCATTTTAGGGATAAAGTTTTAGAGAAGTTATGATAGGTTCCTCTAAAGCTGAGAAGATCTGGCAGACTAGCTTTCTAAAAATGACCATAAGAGACATGTCTGTCATATCTAAGCTGACAGGTAATAATCTGGGCTTTTTGTTTATGAAGCGAAATAAGTTTTCTTTGATGGGGAAAGAGTCTAAAGCTCAGTGAAAGTTGCTCAAGAATTATTTTTCATCCATCAGGTGACACCGAAGTGAGACTTCTTTCTTGCAAAAATGGAGATAAATACAGAAAGAAAAATCTGTAGCAGGTTTTTGACCCCAGAGTGGGCCTTCTAGCAGGAAAGCAGCCCTAAACATACAGCTGGAGCAATGATGAGATGGTTTATCTCCTTTACATCTTCATATCTCTTAGATGGCCTAGTCAAAGTCAAGAATGAGACTTGTGATTGTGGCTGTATCAAGTGAGCATTTTGTAGATATTGTCATTAGAAGATTGAAAATAAAAGCACACCTCTTTTTTCCACTGTTTATTTGAAAAAAACAAATGAAAAACCATGTCCTTGACCTTGTCTTTTACACAATAAGGTTTATAAGGTATAAGTTATTTTTAAAAAGATGTTTTTTAGTAGAATGTAATGCAGATTTCATTGCTGGTTTTTATTAGTCTGAAATAATTGAGAGGATAAATTGAAAGTGGAGCAGCAGTTTAATCCCATTCCTGCTCGATGAGGACGCAGAGCTTGCTGTGTGTTGCAACGTTTTCCACTGCACACCTCGTTGGCTTGTTAAGATCTAATCGTCCAGGTTACCTCTCCGGTCGCCGTGGTGATGAAACCACGCCTCCCAGATGTTCCTCTGTGGAACGTGACCTGGAAACATGTTCTCGCACAAACAAGTTGACCTGCTTGTTGTTGCTAGTGATCACGTGGCTGCTTTTAGTGACGAGGGTGACTTTGAGCCACCGGATACCGAGTATCTAAAGAGAGATGAACAAAACATCCCACAGCTCCATTCCTCAGCACAGCCACTCTATCCCATTCTGAAACTCCAAACCAAACCAGTCCCCAAGTGCCTGGCAAAGCTATTTACAGAGGTGTTTACAGATCTTGGGCTTGTTTATGATGCCTGCCTCCCAGCTCATGTTTTTCTGGACCTCTTTTGAACTCACTTCTAATAAATCACAGGCTCCTATGTGAGCCAGGATCCTTACAAACAAACAGCCTGTGAGGGTGAGAGTCTCTGGACAGGAACCTGCTACAGCACTCCTGTCTGTGTTGGATGAGAGCTACTGCAACCTGTGAGCAGCGCTGATTAGGTCCAAAGTTTAGGCTGGAGTGTCTGAGCTGCGTTTGAAATAAATCTTTAGGAATTTGAGTAGACCCTAATCAATCTTTCAAAGAAGTATCATCAGCTACTAAGACAATGGAAATTTCAGAACGCCCATGAGCAAAATAAACACTCGCATGTATGTTAAACTGCTTTTAATCTACAACTGCACAACATAAATTACACATGGTGAGAAACTGCTGCTCCAAGAGGAGAAAATTGCTTCCCGCACATGACAGCTCCTGCCAGGCGCGTTTGGATCAGGATCTCACTGCGGGCATTTTCTATTCAGCGGAGAAAGCAGAGAAATTTTCTCTATTTAATCTAATACCTGATTTACAGTAAAAAATACAAGCAATGAAAATGTTTCCACAGCTGTGTATGAATTCAGGTATTATGCAGGGGTGAGCAGTTCCTGGGGGCCGACATCCTGCAACATTTAGACCCAGCCTTGGTCCAACAAATGGCTGAGCTCCCTCTGCAGTATCCAGTCAGTTCCTCCAGAATCATCTCATTACTTGGTTCAGGTGTGTTGAGCAAAGTCACATCTAAAGGTTCCAGGATTTCAGCCCTCAGAGCTGCATTTCCCACCCCTGCATTACGGTGTTACCAAAAAGTTGTTTTCTCCTGTGGCTGTCATGTGGTTAGTTTGTTGGATGAATGTTTATCTTGAAAATGTTTTGTGACCAACTTGGTGCAAAAGTATCATCGGCGAGAAAAGAGGAATGTGTGTCCAAAAAGCAGCTGGAAGCTAAATGCACTTGATTCATTTGCTCTAACTCATGTTCTGTGGGTTGGATGCAGCAAAATATGGATATTTTGTGTTAAAAGTGGCCATTTAGGTGAACTTTTAGCATCTTTACTGTCTCGTCTGATCGACATCATGGCTTAGAAACATTATTGGTCGATAGAAAGCAAATTAATATTACAATCTTGGCTATCTAATATCATATTATTGTAATGTTTCACTCCTAAACGTTGACTTTAATGCTCCCTCCTGTTCTCCATGGGTAATGTTTGCTCAGTTTCTTTTTTGGTCTAAATAGAGACTATTTAGACCAAAAAAGAGACTTTATCATGTACAGTGGAGAAGAAAAAGTGATATCACTCTGAATAATCAGTCCCAACAATATCAGAATAATCTTCATTGGCCAGCTAACAGATGCTAACGTTGATAAAGTTAGCATCAATTTTGTTGCTTTCTCATAGCTTGAAGTGGAAGCTAAGCTACTACATTAAATAATCTTAAGTCTAAAATCATCTTGCTAAAGTTTTCCTTCATATCTTTAGATGGACGATGTAACGTCCTGAGATTAATTATAAGTTTCTAGCCTGAACCTTTTCTGTTTTAACCCCAGTTATCCTGTCACGGTTGAGCTTTGCTTTATGGCTATGTTTATGGTTTTGTTTGTTTTTTCAGTGCTCCTAATTTAAAAGCTTCCAAAAAACTACTGAAATCTGAAGATAAATCTCCTTTTCAATCCATGAGAGACAACTGAAATGCTGATTAGTTCTCCTGTGTTTTTATTTTGCAGTTCCTGGTTAGCTGGGGCCTTGACACCCAGCTCTATCCCTCAGGCTCCGGGGCCTCTGTGGTGCTCCTGATGCCCCTCACCCACAGCTGAAGATCCCGGGTGGGCGAGGGACGGTCAGGGATCGCTCTCATGGCGTGCTAATACACAAGGTAAAAACTACCAGAGATTACACCATCTTTTTATTCAAACTTCCAGCTTCTCTGCGTTTTTAAACAGAAATCAGCGGAAATTAAATTAGTAAATATTTAGAGATGAAGTCGGCTATAAGGCTTTGCTCCATGAAGCCTGTTTAAAGCTACAGTTTTAATGTAGCTCCTCTACAAGCTGAATTGTTTTTGAGGATAATAAATCTGCACGTGGTTTTTTGGTTCGCTTTAGATGATGATTGTTGTAATTGTGCAGAGTGCATTATCCTCATAGGGCTTTACTGACTCGCTGCTTTCAGCACGAGCACTTATTAATCACAGGCTTTCCGCTCATTTAAAGAATCCTTTATTAAAGCTTAAACTAATCCAGGTCCTCATCAACCCCACCTACCCAGGCTTTAATGCATAAACTCCCTCCGTCACATGGATTGATGGCGGCACGGTTGGATGTTAACCTGAGGAGGTAATCAGAATTAAACGTGTGCAGAGACGTGTGCGTCCTGACATGTGACGGACTCGCCAGTGGAGGATTAGAGATTTGGGATCAGACAGATCACTCATCACTGTCATTACCATCCTCATCATCTGCCAGTGAGCCAGCCGCCTGTCTGCAGCGCACGGCCCGGTACACAGAGACCTGATTTCTGTTCCTCTGACTGCGGGAAATAAAGAAGTGTGATAACCCTGCGTTACTGTCGGTTTATTAACAAACCCAAACAGGCATTCTGCTGATTCACCAAAAATAGCAGGAGTCAAACTACTTCCTCTATGATGTTTAAAAGAATAAAGCTTTTTTTTTTTTTTTTTTTTTTTTATTTCCATCCCTTAAATTTTTTATAGTACAAATGTAACATTTGATGAGCTTTGTCTGCTTTTTGTCCCGTTCTGGCAGGATGACAGGTTAACGGTGACCCGGACCTCCTCCTCTCTTCTTCGCTTCCACTACCAGCTCACCGAGCGCCGCTCAGCCTTCTGGGACACGGCGCTCTCAGGGGACGGCCTCTTCCTGGAGATTCCAGCAGGTTCTCTGGCAGATGGGAGCAAAGAGGGGTACGTTGAAGAACGTCTCCATTCTATGTGTTTTTTGCATCTGTTTTTTTTTTTACTTTTATTTTTTTAACTTATTTAATTATTTCTCTAACATAAGTGTTTTGGAAACCACTTATGCTTCAGGTATGTTTCAGAACTGAAAGCTGGCAGTTAGCTTTCTGTTTCCTGGCTGCTTTTAGCTGTGATCTCTGCCAGTAAGCAGCCCTGCTGCAGCTCACTGCAAGACAGTGAGAGCAGCCAGCTCTGCTGCGGCTTTATGTAAAATTGCATCTGTTGTGTAAAAAAAAAAAAAAAACTTTGTCCATCATCACTATCCCTCCTCTCCATCCGGCTCATCCATCTGTCTGATTGTCTCCGCTTCAGGCTGACTGCTCTGCTGGAGTTTGCAGAGGAAAAGCTCAAGGTCAACTATGTCTTCCTGTGGTTCCATAAAAGTAGAGAGGATCGAAGTAAGAAGCTCCTCTTGGTTTTTGGTTCACTTTGATGTTTTTTTGTTCACTTTGATTGACAGGCCATCACTACATTTGGTTAAAATGTTAAGGAGAAATTATTTTGTTGTCTAGCAGCTGGCAATCTCTGCTGGGTTTGTTTTAAGAAGAAGCGACAGACTTGTTTGTTAAAATAGATCTGATGTTTCCTCAGAGCCAGGCTTCTGCTTCTAGATGACTTCCTCTATTGGATTGTAACTGTTTCTTTGTTTCTCACCCAGTGGCCATCATCAAGACCTTCCACTACATGGGCTTTGAGATGGTCAAGCCGGGTAACCCAATGGTACCAGCCCGGCCCGACCTGGCCTTCATGGTTTACTCTCTGGACAACAGCAGCTCGGATGAAGAGTGATCCTCACTCCCTCCCTCACCCACCCACCCCTTCCCTCCCCACATCCCTTCTTGTTTTTAACCCTCTGACTGGGCCGCCATGGAGCCGCGGTCCTCCTCTGTGTCACAGACTCCTCATGGAGACAGGCTCACCGTGATGTCGCTGCATTTCTCCCGCAGATCGGAGAGGCTGCAGTTTGAACTAAGTCATCACATTTAATTTGGCCTTCTTTTGTCCCCTCATCCTCACTTTCTCTTTTTGCTTCATCGTTTTGTTTGCCTCAGCACAAAAAGGAAAAAAAAAAAAATCTTCGGGGAAGTCGGCATTTTCCCATTCAGCAGATCTGCTCCTCCAAACGGATTCAATCTTTTTACTGTGTGTCTTTGAGTGCTGTATGCGGCGCAGGCTATGATGTTAGGGGAATAAATTATGTTTATGGTATGTTTGGGTTTCTTTTTTTTCATAAGATTATAATCCTGATCTGTTTCTTTGAACACACTGACGGTTCCTTTAGCTTTCTGCAATATGCGTCATTCCAGCATGTGTCCCCCTGGTTCAAGCAAAACACTGCACTAAACGAACCGCCCCCAGCCCCATGCAAGCCTCAACAGGACGTCCTAAAGCTTTAGTCATACAGCAGGTGCTTCTGTGCCTAAAGAGGAGCATGCATATTCAGACCTGTGCTTTAATCAATCAGGCTGTCCTTGCAGAACTCATCATGCAAATGCAGGGAAAAAATAAAACACTGTAGCAAACACAGCTGTCTAAACTATTATTTCTTTATTTCGTTTTTTTTTTTTTTTTGCCTGAACTAAACGCCAAAGAATTGTCTGTCGTTGAAGTTCTAAGTATAAGTTACTCATCACATCCTGTATATCAACTGTTACATTCCCCAAACGCACCGTTTGCCCCTCCTCAGCTTCACATCTGTGCTTCTCATTCAAGCTCTCTTCTGCTCCCCGACTCTAAGCTGTTCAAGGTCAACACATGAAGTTTTATTTTGTAATCAGAATGAACATTTTCTCTGCTGTTTTATTTTTTTATTTTTGTGACTATGCAGGGATTTACCTATTTTTGTTCTTAGTTAACGACAGATATTCAGTGACGATCCGCACTTATCAGATTTGTCCTTTTGGCAGGGGTTGGTGTTTCAATAAAGGTTCTTAAGAAAATGTGTTTTGGTTTTACTTTGAAATATTAAATCTTTAAATGTCTTCTTGCTTTAAACTGCTTTTTTTTTTTGATACAATCCTGTAAGATTATTTTCATTTGACTTGAACTGTGACATGTGAATAAAATCAACTTCAAATCAACTCTAAAATTCAGAAAGACACGTCAGAAATGCACTTAATGCTTTTTCTTTTTGCTTTGAGGAACCAGGTGGTGACAGTATTATGTTGTGGGAATGCTTCCACATAAATAAGAACGTTTACAGGTTTAAAACATCACGGTTAGGTCTGACTGAAGCTGTGCTAAATTTGCAAACAGGACAAAGAAGTGGAGAGACACTTAATTGGTTTTCCACACTTCAGTTATTAAACATTGAAAACTTAACTTTTTTTAAATGTCCTTATAGTGCCCTGCTTTGTGGGTGTTAAGGCATGTAATAAAGTTGGCCACTAACTAAAAAGATTAATACATAAAAACAAGGGAAGCATTGAAGCTAGAACTGATTGTTTCAGTTTTGGCTGATGTTCACCTCAGAACCCTCAACAAATAATCTCCCAGGTCAGAAGAAGAAGCGATCTGTTCCCAGGACTCTCCTTTGAAATGGCAGCGAAATTTTACAAAAGAAGACAGGAAGCATTTCAGGACAGTTAAGCTGCATTGGAACCATATTTCTCAGATATTGTCCCAAATTTCCCCTCATCCTGTTGAAGATTCTCAGTCATCCAGGTCCTAGTCATAACAAAAAAGTTTAACAATCCACTGGACTTTGTTTCCAGGTTTGAAGATGTTTGACTTCTTTAATTGAAAAAGCTTCCTGGATGGTAGGTGAAACATCTTCAAACTTGGAAACAAAGTCCAGTGGATTGTTTTTTTTAACCCTCGTACTGTTCAACGGCAGTGGATGGCGTCATGATTTCACCTTCAAGGAAACTGAGGAAGCTGCAGATCTAGAGCCCAGTCTAGATGCTTTAATGTAACTGCATGGCCCATGTCACCCTGGAGCTGTGCCACTAATCCCTGAACTGAACCGCAAGAAGCAGAGAGTCTCCTCCTGGCCTTAATCTTATGGTCACTTTACATAAACTCTCCTCACAGGGACGGAGATGAGCGATTACAGCATCCCTGTTTCCACTGTCCGACATGGGATATTTAAACTCCACTGCTAATCCCCTCTAAAACATTCACTCTGCTGCAGTTTGGATGAGAAGCGGCGCTGCTGTCTGCTTGTTCCTTCTCTGGGTGTTGCATCTTCAGTTCAGGAGTTTCATGACTGAGAACATTATTACTGGTATAGAGTAAGTAATTACATGGAAAATGTCCATGTGCCATCAGCATGATAATGCCACTGCTGTATATCATTGTAGGGATGGTGCGTTTGGAATTAGGTGTTTTTAACATGATAAATATGTATCACACCAGCTGTGTGGCTAGAGGGAAGCTGAAGCTTCAATCCACAGTCAAGTACATCTGTAAATCCATAGAAATCATAGAGCAATGAGGAAAATATAAACCTTTTGTGTGCAATGTCATGTATGAATGCGCTCCGTTTCTTTTTAGAGGTTCTTTATCTGGAAAATGTGACACACTTGAGACTTTACACAGAGTATTAATTGAAAAAGTGACACTAATTATCTGTGAAAATAGGGGTTGATCAACAAATAAAACAACAGACTGCTGATCCCCTGCAAACTAAAAGAAATATTTATATATATTTATTTATATATACAAAGAGAAGTAGAAACCAAGTAAAACCTTTTTTCAAAACTTATGAGAACCAAACAAATGTAACTAAATATTTAAGCAAACAATTTAAAGAGATGATTGTTTTAGTGGTCTTGGGGCCACAAAGAAAGGACTCCAACACCTTTGGTGTTTATTTAGTTCTAGAACGAATCAGCAGGTCTTGATCCCTGGACCTTTGGTCCTGATGTGGATCAGATGTTACAGTTCAGAAACCAAAGTATTGAAATGCATTTGATGTTGAAGCCAGTGAAGTTGCAGTGACAGAACAAAATCCCAGCAGCAGAATTCTGCACAGGCTGCAACCATTCCAGGTTTTTTTTTTTTTTTTTTTTATGTGTGAAGTGCATTACAGTATAAAAAGATGAGATAAAACAAAAACACTGATCCAGAGTTCCTTTTCTGGATGAGAGGCAGGAAAGCAAAGTTTGACAATATTTCACAGATGCCAGAAACAGCAACAAAACAGAGATTTTCCATGATTTTCATCTTTTATCTTTACTTTTTTCCTGGTGCAAAGATGACTGGGTGGCATTTAATCAAAACTAGATCTCCTCTAAATTTGACAGCTTTTCTGGATCCATTTTTGTACTTGTTACATTTTATCTTTTTTTTTGGGTTAACTTTGACTTAGACAACTGGTATTGTCATTGTCATACACAGAGTGTATAAAAAACTGTTGTTTATTTAATAAAGGAACCCTGTTTTGAACATACACTCACTGCTCAGTCCATCACAGTAACAGTCAGGATAAGAGTTTTAAAAAACACCCCCTTATTATTAGGATATAGGATTATATGTACCTTATTGCACAATGAGGGCAGTCATTAATAACTGTATAAGATGTGGGGCACCAGGGGCAAAAACAAGCACAGCTTTGTGTTTTTATTTCCGTGTGAGGACATTCTGGGTGTTTTCAAAAGATGTTTTCTTTCGTGAGACCATCTAGTTTGTTTTTCAGTTAGATGATGATGTTTACACGTTTTAAATAATGGCGTTTGTGGGGAACTAGTCGATGGGACATTCTCCAGCTCATTCCGATGGATCTCAAATCTTTTCCACATCCAGGATTATCCAGATTATAAAACACTAATTTAGTTTACATTATATGGTAAAAAGGAGGGTTTCAGTGTTACAGGGTGGATATTATGCTTTATTTCAGAAAAGAACCTTTAATAATCATCTATTTCCTATCAATGCCTGCTTGTGTTTCCAGGCTCACAGGGGGGCTGGTGACTGAGGAATGAGGCAACTCCCTGGATTATAGTCTGTTCTTCAGAAACACTCAAATCAACCTATTTGTTCTTAAGAAAGTTCAGTCATTCTTCACTGCTCATCCTCCGCTTTCTGTTTTATCTCCTTCTGTTTTTCTCAGCTTTATCTGCTTCTTCTATAGCCTCTTGTTTTGCCCACTCCACACATTTCACCATCCCAACACAGGACTTCCTCTTTTAGCTAAGAATGGCACTTTCACCAATGAAAAACAGGAATAAACCAAACAGAAATAAATCAAACTCTTTTTTTTCTATTTCCCCAGCGACTCGTTCTAAGAGCAAATGCTGACCGCCTGGCCTCCTAATAAACTGGTTAGACAGGAAGTGTTACCTGGTGTTTACCTTTCTGTCTACTCTGAGTTTTTCAGCCTCCTTTCTGTACAGATATATGAAACCGTATCTGCTCAGACTGAGAACTGAGACTGGGTTATATAAATAAACTAAGAATAAAAAACTAACAAAAACAAAATGTCTCAAAAGCATCCTTCTTCTTGAGGAGAATGTAAGAAAATATATATCAGAGATTAACTCCAAACCTCAAGTTTTTAGAATGGAGATGCTCGAAATCTACATCAACTGATAAAAACACAGCAGGTTCTTTTGGCAGTTTACCTGTCAGCCTTCAGATCAATGAGATGCTCTGTACCGCCCCCTAGTGTCACATTCTGACATTCCCCCTGAGCTTTTTGAAGATTGTTTAAAAGCCTTTGTACTTCACCAAGGGATCTTTAAAGTTTACAGTTGTTCAGTTTTTATTGGATTTGTTAAAAGTTCTCAGTGATACTTTGAAAGCCTGACTAATATCACTACACCATTTTAAAAACCTTTTCTCTCACATGTCTCTTTTTTCCAATTGGTCTTTGTTATGTTTGTTTGTTATCATTTGTTTGCTGCGCTATACTTTCTTTTGCGATTTTTGAAATGGTTTCTACTTCTTTGTGTGTGGAATAAAATTAACTCCATTATTGAACGTCAGCATGTTTGGGGGTCACTGCCCCGAGTGCCCCAATGACCACGGGTACAACTGATGCCTTGACCTTCCATGTTATCTCCAGCTCTTCTCTGAGCTCCTGGTATTTCTCTAGTTTCTCATGTTCGTTTTTCTTCATGTTGCAGTCACTTGGTATTGCTATGTCAACCACAACTGCTTTCCTTTGCTTTTTATCCACCACCACAATGTCTTTTTGGTTTTTCATTACTATTCAGTCCGTCTGTATATGCAATATATGATATATAACAAATCTGTATATATATATATATATATATATATATATATATATATATATATATATATATATATATATATATATATATATATATATATATATATATATATATATATATATATATATATATATATATATATATATATATATATATATAAGCCTATAACAGCATAACTATAGCAGAGAGAGCAGAACGTTAGAGATTGAACTAGTAGATTCTGCAGAGTGGGAAAATAGAGATAGAATGAAGCAGAATGATGAAATAGGGGTCCCTATGTCCTCCAGCAGTCTAAGCCTATAGCAGCCTATATAACTATAGAATATCTCAGGATAACCTGAGCTACTCTAACTATAAGCTTTATCAAAAAGGAAAGTTTTAAGCCTAGCCTTAAAAGTAGACAGGGTATCTGCCTCACGGACTAAAACTGGTAGTTGGTTCCACAGGAGAGGAGCCTGATAACTAAAAGATCTGCCTCCCATTCTACTGATCAGGGGGAAAATCTAGGATTCTCGGAAATCAGGGGCTTAGCCCTGAGGGTGAAGATGAGAGTGTAGACTTCCTGCTGATCCCGTTGTAATGTAAAATATGACAGATTACTGGATTAAAGAAATTTCTTTTATACTACATGCTATCACACATAAGAATTCATTTAACTGTGTTTTTTCCTCTTTATCAACAAACTATGTGTGTTTGGGGAATCATTATTTGCCAGAGTAATGAGAAGGAAATCAAATATTTTAGTCATCTAATATAATCCGTTCCCCCCCATTACATGGGGGAAAAAAATAAACAAATCCTGTGAATTTTAAAACTGTGTTTTTTTTTCTATATTATGTTTGAAACATTTATTATTTTATATTTTGAAATCCAAAATAGTTCAAATAAATATTTCTGTTGTTTTGATTATCTTTATGAAATGTATTTTAATTCTCGATTCAAAATGTCTGCAGTAGCATTGCCCCAGACATTTGGTTTGAACTTTTTTGGAATATTTGTAAATTGTTAGATAAACATTTAAAGAGAAAATATATTTCATAAAGATCATCAAAGGGGGAACTGATTATATCAGGTGGCTAAAATATATGATTTCCCTCCATAACTCTGGCAAATAATGATCAAATGTCACCAAATCCACAGAGTTTGTTGTTGATGAAGAGAAGAATAAACACAGTTAAAGACTTGCTGGTAAATTAATTTAATCCCATGTTAGGGAGGGGGAACTAATTATTTCAGGCAGCTGAAATAAAGGCTTCAATGCGCCTCCCGACACAAGGGGAACAGAATTTCATACAACACCGGGACAAAGAATTCAGTCAGAGCTTCACATTCTTTTTTTTTTCAACATTTACAAACAAACATGGAGCTTCACATCCCTGGGACATGTGTTTGTTTTAGCAACAGCTGGTCGTGACAACTTCTTCTTCTGCACGGTAATGCTACAGGTTGCATTCCTGCGCATGCTGCCACCATCTGGTGAATTTCAGTACTGCATATTTTACCCAGCTCTGCTCAGAAGTGAGATCCGGGACTCTGGGGGAAACATCCGGGGCTGTAGCCCAAGTAGCCATCCCCTAGATCCGCCACTGCTACTAATATATTCTTTAGAATTTTTTTTTTTATCAGATTGAGCTATACGAGTCAGATTCTCTTTACTTCAGGCACATCTTTTCTCTGGATTGAGGTGCAAAGACGCATTTATATTGATCTACAAGGACATCAGCATCATTTTAAATGGTCAGGAGCCAGCATCTGATTATATCATCAGTCTATATGTTTTCCTTTTTTTCAAAATTGTTTTCGTATTTTTATTATTTTATTATTATTTCTTTTTGGATTCTATTTTTTTTATTTTTTTGTACAGATTTTATGCTGTTTCTGATTTTTTTTTTAATTCATTTAGTTTTTCAGATGATTTTTTCTCAGATTAAGTTTTGCAAATTGAATTCTACGATGGAGTAGAATTCCATTCAAATTGTGTTTTTCAGATTACATTTTTTTAACCAATATAAAAATTCAATGCAATGGGATCATCACTCTTCGCTTGGCCCCTAGTTTTTAATCATGTCAGAGTTGGTCCTCCATGGTGATTCTAAAACTTTTAATTCGTAAACCCCTTCTGAAAAAGACAAATCGAAAAGTTAAAATATTAAAAGCATTTTGAAAAAATAAATGGAAAAAATGTAAACAGAGGAAAACAAAAAAATTGCTTTGAAACCCTTCTTTTTGGTATTAAATATTATTTCTAGACTGCATTTTTATTTAATTTTTTTTTTTCAGTTTCAAAACTTATTGTGTGCTTTCAGCCACAACAGAACGAAATTCCCTGCGCAGTAATCTTTTTAATGAATCCGGTTAAACATTTTTACTCAGTGGCATCCCGAGGACTGGATTTGGGAACCACTAAAATAAAAGATTAAAAATTTGCCAGATTGTCAATAATATGTACAGCTGTTTGACATCTGCAGGTCATCAGAAACTCTGTTCTTTTCCTTATTATTATTATTATGTTTGATCACTTTTAGCACAAAGCCTTCACAACCTTAAGCAATGTTTGAACACTTATTTGACATTCTTTATCTTCTGTATTATTGTGCCGCTCCTCTAAATAACCACTAGGAGGCATCTTTGTCCTTATTATTAAAACTCAACTTGAGCTGTCAGAGGGAAATAAATGTGTTACTTTGTTTTTTGTAATGTAAAATAAATCTTCAAACATGAAAAGAGATGCGAGGTGTCAAAGGTCAGCCCTTGCATCAGCTTTTAATCAGTTGAATCCAAATTACTCTGTAAAATGCTGACCAAATATTAGAAGTTAACTAACAAGACAAATATTACAGTTTTAAATCACAGCCTTGCAGTAAAATATTTTTACCCAACCTGACAACGTTAAGCAACATCCAATCTACAATAACATTACCTTAAATAATCAGATGCAACCTGCAATTCCTTATTTCTGATGCCAGTTAGAGTCAACATTCTAAATGTTAAGAAATCTTAATCGGACTTTAGAGCAAAAGATTCCCATATGCAGCTAAACTGACTTTGAACGAGCTTCTTTACATACTTAAACTGATTTTCTTTTGATTTACTTAGTACCTAAAACTCCTTTAAATTTAGCTATTTTTTCAATCAAACCTTTCTTTACAGCATCTTACTTCCAGGTTACTGTTTGTATTTGTTTCATCTAAAAGTTCAAAGCGCATAACAAGTAGAAAGTCATACTTCATTAGTATTACATAATAGAAACTAGATTCAGAACCCTGAGATCCACCAACAGTATGAACCATTTCAGAGACTGTGCCAAATAGGCTAACAATTGGTTAGGGTAACCCTAAGCTATAACTTAAGCACCTTATTGTTGTTATTTTATCCGAGAAAATTTTCATTTTATAACCTGGCAATAAAAACCTTGTTGTTACCACAAACAAATATAGCTACTGATTTATGTTTGTTCATTAAGTCCTCATTTCAATTCAATTCAGTTTATTTCTATAGCGCCAATTCACAACTCATGTCATGTCAAGGTACTTTACAAATCACCAGATCATACAGTCAAATTGATTCAAAGTTTTCTATCTTAGAAAAACCAATTGATTGCATCGACTCATTGACTTGAAGGCAATCCCTCACACTAAGCATGCTTGTAGCGACAGTGGAGAGGAAAAACTCCCTTTGTGTTCAAAGGCCTGTAGCCCACCTTCAGATCACATAAAAACCCAGATCATTCCATAGACAGCTGATGGAAGGCAGAGAGCTGAAGCTTATTTACCAAGTTTAATTCTGAGGTCATTTTTCACGAGCGCCAATCAGAAGGCATCCTAATTATCAGGTAAAAGAAAAAGAAAAAACTCAAGAAGTGTATTGGAGAAAAGTTGAAATGTTTTGACAAATAAAAACCAGTCCAGATGACTTACTCAATTTGTTTTAATTCTCCAAATTTGACACGTCTTACTATTCTTAAACAATTTATTCAACGACCTGACTTTATTGAAAGTAAGTAGACCTTAGACACCATCATATGAAACAGCTGTTGGTTGAGTGTTTTTAACTTTAAATTCTGGTTTTGTGTCTCTGAATAAATTATTTTGCTAATAACACTCTATGTCTGCTCTTATTTAAGACGACTTCATCTCCAGGTGTCATCCGTCCTGGTCTCACTTTCTTCCTTTGTCTATTAATTCCCCTCCCTCTGCAGTTTCCCTTTCATCTTAGTCCCTTGTGTCCAGCCTTTATTCTAACCTTGTCCTTTTAAATCATTTTGGCGCAGTTCATATTAGATAGACCTACTTTAGCTTTGTTTGGATTTTTGTGAACTGACCCTTAGCAAGTCTTGTAGTTAGTCAAGACCAGACCAACCAATTAATTAATCAAATTAAAATGTATTTATATAGCACTTTGCAACAATCAGCAGGAGCCCAAAGTTCTTAACAAAGATGAGTAGAACCACAACATAAAGAAGAAAAAGTGAACATAGAAAACAGTAAAATTAAAAGGTTACAAAGAAAGAAAAAAAATTTAAATTGTCACACCATTACTACATATTAAAAGAAAGCCTGAACAGCTTGGACCTAAAAAGAGTGATATCTGTAACAGTGCAATTATCTGGGGTAACTTGTTCCAGCCTGGGGGCAGCAACTGGGAAAGCCTGATCGCCCCACCACCTTGACCTTGGAACTTCTGAAACCAGCTGACTTGAAGACCACAATGGCTGCTTGTGCTCCAGCAAAGTAAACATTTCTGACAAATACTCAGAGGTAAGACTATTTCAAGCTTCAAAAACAAACAATGACATTTTAAAAACTATTCTAAAATGCACCAGGAGCCAATGCAGGGTGTAGAGAAAAAAACAAAAAAGTGTTACAATAGTCCACCCTTGAACTAATAAAAGCATGAAAGGTCTTTTCAAGGTCTTGCCAGCTCAGAATAGGCTTAACTTTTGCCAGACAAAGACCAATGAGTGCCGAGGCCGAGACCAGACCAAGACATTTGGAGGCAGAGACCAGGACAAGACCCTAAAAGGTGTTTGTCTCTAAAAGTCTTTGTTTCGTACTTGTTGCTGTCTGGAGGTGTGATCTTGAATATAACACTACCCTAGGCTGTATAGAAATATTTCTAATTTTATGCTCCTGATTTGAGTACCTTATTTCTCTGCCTAGAACAAATACTTTTAATCTTGGGTCTTTTGTTCTTGTTACCTTACTTGTTGTTAAAGGGAAAAAGCTTATCAGATATAATCTGGAAACTCCAACAATTAGCCATAGATGTTGAAACACAGGGCTGACTGGAAAACAAGACAAGTAGGAATAAGTATGTCATCCCAGGTCAGTAGTTTCTTTGAAAACACGTTTCTGATCTCACTACAATCAATTACTCATCAGTCATTCTTCTCATAGTAGTGAGCTACTATTAGCTCTGTAAAGACAGCTGTGTATGTTTTAAAACAAACAAACTCAGGATAATCATTTTAGTGACTGCTTCTAAAAGTGTCCAAAAATGAGAAACATTTAAGATGATCAGATTTGGTTAATGCAGAGTTAAAGACTGCTCTTCTTTAAAAACCAAACAAAGGGAAATCCAAATTTAATGACAGCAACTCATCACAAAGTAGTATGTGATGTAAAAGATCACAGCGTAAGAGAATGCTGACATGCTGAGATGCTTTCCAGAATAGAATTTAAAATCCTCCTTCTCACATATAAAGCCTTAAATGGCCAAGCTCCATCTTATATCAGAGATCTGATTGTTCCTTATGTTCCTAACAGAGCACTTCGCTCTCAATCTGCAGGTTTACAAGTGGTTCCTAGATTTTCTAAAAGTAGAATGGGAGGCAGATCTTTTAGTTATCAGGCTCCTCTCCTGTGGAACCAACTACCAGTTTTAGTCCGTGAGGCAGACACCCTGTCTACTTTTAAGGCTAGGCTTAAAACTTTCCTTTTTGATAAAGCTTATAGTTAGAGTGGCTCAGGTTATCCTGAGCTATTTTTATAGTTATGCTGCTATAGGCTTAGACTGCTGGAGGACATAGAGACCCCTTTTTCATCATTCTGCTTCATTCTCTCTCTATTCTCCCACTCTGCAGAATCTTTTAGTTCAATCTCTAATGTTCTGCTCTCTGTGATTTTTCTCATAGTAGTTTCATCTGGTCTGTTCCTGTTTGGCTGTGACTCCATCCTGGAGAGAAATATCAGCTGTGCTGCTGCTATCAACACCTTTGTTTCTAGATGTTGGAGCTTGGCCTGTTTTTCAGTGTAGTCCTGTTTCTCTGACTGTGACTGGCTGGATGTGCTCTCTTCATCCTCTGGCATGGGAGCTGCCTCGGAGCTCATCTGCCTAGCTGTGTGTTTCCTGGACGGGGCCGCCTTTTACAGCTGCTTTTTGTATCTCTGCTTCTGTCTCCTTGAACCCCAGTCGGCCTCAGCAGATGGCTGCTCACACTGAGCCTGGTTCTGCTGGAGGTTTCTTCCTGTTCAAAGGAAGTTTTTCCTCTCCACTGTCGCTACAAGCATGCTTAATGTGAGGGTTTGCTGAGGAGTCAATCGGTCGATGCAATCAACTGTTTTTTCTGAGATAGAAAACTTTCAATCCATCTGACTGGATGATCTGATGAACTGTAATGTGCCTTGAGATGACATGTGTTGTGAATTGGTGCTAAAGAAATAAAATGAATTGAAAGGATTTGACACCTCTATCAGCTCTACTAGCGGAAGCCCAAGGCCCTCCCAGGCCAAGAGACAATGGCTCTGTTGGAATTCATGTGCAGCATCCTTCGAAGTCTGTGAAAATAATGAGACCAGAAGTGTTTTGGCTGTGAATTCAAGCAGGTCTACCCTTCGGTGGGTTTTACCGCCATAGGCTATGTTGCTTAGCAACCGTGACAGACAGACACACTAAGCAGGAAAAGAATGAAAACCAAAGTTTTCAAAACTGTTTATTTATTTCTTTTTTATTGAGTGGAATGAAGGTTCCAACCACTGGGAGCAGGAACAAATCAAAGCAAATGTAATGATAGAAACCTTAGTCAGTTAAATAACCTGCTGCTGTCATTTATAACATCTCTGATGTTGCTGCTATTTTCAAATATCTATTACTGTAAAAATGTCCATAGCTGCATATTGGTTTTTTATTCTCCAGGTGCACAGTTTATATTGTTAAAACACTTTACAGTATCTTATTGTTTATATTTTAACTCTTCCCTATTATTGTTATTGTTATTCTTAGACATTTTTCTAAGGTCCACATTTGTGTGACCATTTTCAATAATCTTTCTGCTGCTGTAAATTTGCCCATTGTGGGACAGTAAAGAGATTTTCAATTCTATCGTATAAAAGAGGTAGAAAGATATAAGTAAATCTAAATGATGTATGTATAAAAATCTCTAATATTCAACAAAACAATTTCTTAGTTAAGCATATTGTGCAAAACATATCAGATTTACAGTCCCCACACTGCAGATATATTAGAAGCTGTCCTTAAATTACAGTCAAACCCATTTACACAGTAACAGATAAAAACCTTTAGATAAACCAAACATTACCGCCACATATCTGACACCATTTCAGACGGAACTATTCACATACATCTATTATCAAACTGCACTTTCAATTTTCACCACTGTTCGGCGCAAGGTACCATTCTGGGTAAACCAAGGATACCGAGGATACATCGGACCCGTCCTTCAAATTAGGCAAAAAGAAGGACGCATTTTAAGGCCGCATAATGAGGAGTCTTGGAATCTGACCAGACCTCGGCGCCGCGCTATGACGTCATCATCCTTTAATCTGGCCTTCTAATGATGCATCCCATGAATTCGAACAGGGCCATAGTCATCCCTGGGCCTCCTTCCGGTGGAACCCCTAGCACCCTGGAGAGAGTGTAGAGCTGATCCATTGTTCCACAGCTAAGACTAAAGCCACACTGTTCCTCCTGAAGCCCAGGTTTGACCATTAGCCGGACTCTCCTCTCCGGCACCCTGGCATAGGCCCTACTGAGGAGAATGAGTGGTGTGATTCTCCTATAGTTGGAACGCACCATCTGGTCCCCTTTCTTATGCAGGGGAACCACCAGTTCGGTCTGCCAATCCAGGGTAGTGTTCTGGACCTCCACGAGATGTTGAAGAGGCCTCTCAGAGAGCCAGACAATATCCAGAGCTTTAGGGTAATGGGGTGGATCTCTTCCAACCTCAAAGCTTTGCCGCCATCGAGCTTTTTTACCACCTGGATGACTTCATGAGGAGATCATCTGAGGAGATCATCACCATTCAATGATGTCCTGTTTAAGGGTGAGCAGCTTTACACTCCTGCTGGAAGGAGTGCTAGTAAAGCACTACTTTCCCCTCCAGAGGTGCCAGATGGTTTAATGCCAAATGATGGTTTTTCTCCATGATCTCTCCTAACTATTCCCAGGCCTGTGTTTTTGCCTCTGCAACTGCCCTGGCAGTGGCACACCTGGCCTCATACCTTCTTGCTGCCTAAGGAGTCCCACAAGCCAACCAGGCTGCATAAGACTCCTTCTTCAGCTGGACAGCCTCCCTTGCTGCCGGTGTCCAGCACCAAGTTCGGGGATTGCTGCCATGACAGACATCATAGACCTTATGACCACAGCTACGGGCGGAGGAATCGACAATAGAGGCAGAGAACATGGCCCACTCAGATTCCATGTCTCCAGCATCCCCCAGAATCTGGGAGCATAGAGTGAGTACCATAGAAAAAGAACAAGCAAACTGTGAACACTTCAACAATTATATCAAGATATGGAGAAAACATCATTAAAAAAAACATATCCTGCTCTATACTGATGATGTGTTATACTGCTTCATCATTTTTAGCCAAAGTCTATGTTTGACTCGATTCCCTCTCCATCCCGCATGCCCAGTGGCTGCTGGGAATAGGCACCAGCCACCGGAGGCTCTGCAATAACAAGCAGGTACAGAGAGCAGATGGATGGATGATGGTGAATGCAGAAATGATAAAGGATTGGAACAACAACCACACCCTCAGACGACAATAACCTTTTTGAATGATGTAAAGGTTTAACGAGGAGATATGACTACAAGGAAACCATGGGAGTTCTTTAATTTTTTCATTTCTCATCATTTTCAGGAAGACGTACTCAAACTCTTTTTGCAGACGTTTTATAAGCAAACAATTGTGCCAGTTTGCTCCACAAGAAATCTGACGACATTATTTCTGTGCACGTTTCCATCTAAAATAAACATTCCAACTAAAAAGCTTGTAAAAGTCACCAAAAATGATCTATTTTACTTTATGTACTGTAGATCTAGATTGTATTTGACTTTCAATTTCATTTGATTACCTTTAAAATGGGATGTACAGTATCTTGAAACTATTGGATCCTTATGTTTATGAAATAATGTTTAGATGAGAAGAAATTCACAAAGCTTCATTTGTCACAATATTGTATCCAGATGATAAACCCCAAAAGTTTTGAGAATATTTCTTATTTTAGCTACTTTAGACATTAAAACACTTGAGTTTTTTCCCCAACAAGTTCAATGTTTCCCATTGAGGATTAGTGGTCTTTAATTATATGAATTCAATACTTTTTAAATAAGATTAAAATAATGGAGATGTGTTTATGGTTTCTAAATGTGAAAACATATTTTTATTGTAATATTGTTTCCCATGTTGTCTGTTTCCTTGCTGGCAGATCAGATTAGGTTTCCTCCTGGTGAACCCCCTCAGTCGTCTCCATCAGCCCTCTCTCTGCCCCCAGCTACTGTCTCTTATCATTCCATGAAACTTCAGTCATTTTGGACCCTCACACCAGCCTGAATGTACAAGCCAAGGGGCCCCACGAAGCGGAGTAGGATTCCAGCTTTCAGGGCCGAAGGGAGGATTTCCTTTTCAGTATGTCTAGCTGGTAAATATGTCACCGGGCTGGAAGCCGATCCTGCAAAAAACAGGTGGAATGTTTTTAAAGCCGCCACAAGAGCCTGAGTGATGTGTTTCTTCGCTCACACACTGAAAGGAAATGAGGGTCAATCCCCTGCCTGCAGAGGTGTTGTCTGTCAAGAGGCACTCTCCCTGCAGGGCTTCATCTGAGATCGACTGCTAAATCTTCTCAAATTGGATTCACTACATAGAGTATATCAGTACAACAAAAAGAGATATATTTCACAGAACCACCGCCTGGTGGTAACAAAAATGAAGCGACAGTGACCTTTAAAGTGACTGAACGAGCTGTGACAAGGAGGTGCATTACTGGAAGGCACTACTGACTCAGCCAGCTTGTTATCACACCTGCCTGGAGGAGGAAAAACCTGTTACTTATTCTTATAATGAAGTTGCAGTAAGACTCTAGGTTTAATGAAAAAATTAGGTCAGCATCAGATTTCAGTGCTCCCCACCACCAGTTAGAACTGAAGAGCCTCTTGGATGAAAAACAAAACATATTTTAGAAAACTTTACATCCAGTTACCCAAAACTGAACTTTTCAAGCTTGACCAGGACCTGGATGACTGGGAATCTTCCTTCATATCTCAGCAAAGGAAGAAATGGACACAATACAAGGTCTCAATTCTTACCCACCAGTGCATCTATGGAAATGCCCCGAAAACCTGAAGGAAATAAGGAACTGCTCATGATCCCGCCGCTCAAAACATTAATTTTTTACATGATCTGTCCGGTTGTATAACACATACTGTTCTTTTCTTAGTGTCACAGGGACCAAAACTGGCACATATATAACAACAACATTGCAGTAATACAAGATATATTCAGTTTGGTAGGGTTAGGGTAAAAGCTGAGGGATAACCCCTAAATGAGCCAACGGAATGAAAGCAAGGAAGATGGCAGAGGAAGACAAATCAACACGACTGAAGCTGAACTGAGACACGACGAAACTATAAACCCAAGGGGAAACTCAGAGATCTAAAACGTTCTTTCCAATTACTTTAAGAACAGAACAAAAGAGTAAACTAAAACACTAAGATGAAAGTTTAGGGCTGCAACAACGAATCGATAAAATCGATAAAAATCGACTTTTAAAAGCGTTGGCAACGAATTTCATCATCGATTAGTTGTGTTGCGCGATTAATGCGTCATCCGCCGCCGTCATCACATCCACTTGACTGAAACGGGGGAAGAAAAAAAAATACGGCGGAGCAAGTCAGCCGCGCAGGTGCAGTGTTGCCAACTCAGCAACTTTTCAGACCCCTCCAGCGACTATTTTTCAAAAAAGCGACTAGCGACAAATCTGGCGACTTTTTACGGTGTCACTGGCGGCTTTTGGAGACTCTTACGTGAAAGCATGCATCGTTCCTACTCTGCCATGGGGCCCCTCCCCCATCCCAACCCCGTTCTCCCGCAGGAGTCCCTCTCAGCGCTGCAGTCAGAGCCGCAGGATGTTTACCCTCAGTGTCCAGACTGCAAATGAAGCGCGCATGCGCCGGGATTGACGGCGTTAATTGATCACGATAATTAAAATAAAATAATTAGTAAAGTGAAAAAAGTCGTAAGATGCAACTTTTGTCAAAACAAATTAACAAGGCACCATGTTTGTTTGGTTTTAAAGTGGGAAAATGTAACGTTAGTTTCTCAGGTAGCTCATCTGATGCTTTCCTTACCTTGTTAGTAGGTTACAGACAGTGATAAGGTTGGCTACTTATTTTACTTTTAATTTCATTTGAATTAGCTTAAGCAGCGTTTATATTTTCTTTATAAATAAATTCACTTGCAAATTATGATGGCAAGGCTTTTAAAGTTTACATCTTCTGGCAAAGATAAAGTAAAGATCCTGCAATTTATGGAAGTAAAGCAGAATAAAATCCAGCAAGATCAGTAATATGTCAATTAATTATATGCCACATTCCCATGTAAATCACTGATTCTTGAAACTTTGGCAAAAACATGTCCCACTAAGAAAAGTGCTAATTCTGTTGGAAAGAAATAAAATTTTCATGAATAAAAACAATCAAGGTTATAATCAGGGGGTCCTTTGCACAAATGCAAGGTTCTTTTAAAGTTTTTTTATTTTATTGTTAATTTAATGATTATATGCTGGCCCATTGCCTATAAAATCAGTTGTCCTTGGATAGGAGATAATCATTTCAACTTGATTAAAAAAACAAAAAGTAATAATTGAATTGAATAATATCTTTACCAAATGAAAGGGTACATTTTAATATGTATTTAAAACTACAAACAGTGAGTTTTGAACAATAATAACCATTATTTTGGTCAAAATGTGTCCCACATATTTGTCACCACCGTCAGATATTTATAAAAAGCAATAAAATCAGGCAACTAAAAGGTCAACTACATGCCTGAGGACCCCATTTTCAAATCTTCAGCTCTACTGGATGCCTTAAGGTCACTCAAGCTCCTGTAGGTTTGCTATTTTCTCTTAAACTTGTTCATATTTTTGGACACTGCTAATGTCACAACCATAACATGTCAACACCGTCTCTTTTGTATAAAAAATATTAGATTAGATTATGACATAAATGTTTACTTTTTAAGAAGAGGTCTAAAGTAGCTAGCAACAGAGGGGAAACAAGATGGCTAATGTGAACAACTCATGCATATCATGTGAAAGAGTAGGATTTTGTCACCACCGTCAGACAGAAAATCTGACGGTGGTGACGCACAGTCTGACGGTGGTGACAAAAAACTACAAATGGTTCTCAATGGAGGCTAGAAAATAATTGTTGATCTGTAATGTTTCATTAACCTCTTTTATATTTTTATTTATGTAATTCCGCCTAGATTTCTTACATATTGTATAACCCTAGGGGATGGGGTGTGCCTTCCCTGTCTCTCAATTCACTATTATGCCATGTTCATTTGGTTTACATCATTTGGGATGCACATAGTGCACCTACTACCTACCTACATAGCACATAGTATACAATATTCCTTGTAAGCTATGGCAGGGCAACATTTAACCAAATCTAACATTTACTGTAATTCCCCCCAATTTCATAGTCATTACACTCAACTTTGACTTTATGTATTTTAGGAAGTTATGGCTAGGAAGCAGCTATCTGTGAAGGAAAGAAGGAAAAGAAACAGGGAATATCAAAAGAAGTGTGAAGGCCTACTGACAAAAAACCTACATATATATTCAAGCAATTACTCAGAAGGTTCAAAATTTCTACCATAATGCAGCACGAATGACAACTGACAAACAGGACACAATCACACGCAAGAAAATAAAGCATCAGAGAATGATTCTGACTGATAATGATATTTCTTAATTGTACCTTATATTCCTTGAAAAATATTTGTCACAGTGCTCATGATTGTTATTTTTTGGACCAAATAGTTAAATAAAGTTAATAAGCAAGAAACCATTGACTTGAATTGTATACAGTTTGGAATTGTATGTTGAAATGAGGCCACTTTCACCACCTTCAGTTCTAAAGTCACCACCGTCAGAGGGCTTTTTATTCGTTTTAAATTAATATGCTTGCAATATGTTTCTTCAGTGCTGTTCTCTCATTAAAGTAATGGTCTCTTTTAATACAAAAATATGTTTGTTAAATAAAAAAACATGACTTTTTCTATTTAGGCTTAAAGTAAACGTTATCTGATGTTAGATATTTTAAAGGACTACACATGATACAGTTAAAAAAAATTAACAAAAATGATTATTCAACATTTAACAGCATAAATGTGTGCTAACAATGCCAGATAAAGATTTAAAAACTCTAAATACTTATTAGACCAAATAAATAAAAAATAATTAGCTTTTTATTGTGTCTGATGGTGTTGACAAAAACAAAGTAATAACTGGAAAAATGCCTATTTTATGAAAGAAATACAAAATGAGGAGGTTGCACCTGTACACTGCTGAACAGCCAAGACCTTGGTCTATAACAATATACCTTCAGATTTTGTAATCCAACTAACTTTTTATTTTCAAAATTAAAACCTGTTTTATCCAAATTCCCAAGAATCAGTGAAATATCTGTCTTTGGAGGATGTGTTTTTTAGCACCCCTAGTTCTCTCATTTTTATTCCAAATACAATTTATAATTTGAATCACAGGGCTATTTTTATCTCTATGGTTCAGTATTTTCTCAAGTAGCAACTTTAACTGCTATACTTTCCTGTCTTAAAAGGCAGAACTCTTCTAGTAAAAAAACAAAACTAATTTGTTGAAATGGGGGGACCTATTGCTTGAACCCCTTAGGGGCTTTAAAAAACAAAAATGCCTGTCTTTTTAGCGCTTTATGAAACAAAGTACCCTATTTTTGTGGATGTACAGCTACATTTCTCATGTAAGTTTGAGTAGTTTTAACACAAACATTTATTTTTCATATTGCACCAGTACAGTTAATGAGCAACCTGTACTTGTGTGCTTGTTTGTTGGATTCAACAAACTATTTTAACTTCCATAAACGATCCTCGTCAACCTGATGCAGTCCACCTGTGCATAAGAAGGTGTTCATTCACAGAAATGGCTTTGAAGACGATGAAGCACTAGTTAAAGGACAAGCAGGGGAATCAATCACAAGTGCTGTACATGCTGTGGTTTAACAGTTATAGAAGTAAAAATAGATTCCCTATTCCTAGGGGTGGACCCATTCTTCCTGTTCAATTTATCATGTTTTGAAAGCAAAAACAAGGCTTTGTTTTTGATCTACTCTATAAAGCTTAGAACTCAATGCTAATTATGACATTTTGAATTAAAAACGCTTCCAGGATGGGAAGAAAAACTTTTGGAATCTAAGTCCAGTGGAATGTTTTTATTCTAACTTTTTTTGAAGTAAAAATAGAATAAAAAAAAAAAAATAGAATAATAATAGAGATAAAAAAAAAATCATCTGAGAACAGTCAATAAAACCTGCTGATGGAGGCAACAGGTACAATATATGATCTAAATGCTTAATATGAGTCACCTTCAACCAACACAACAAGATGCTGCTAAATCTCCTTTTACTACACACACACACACACACACACACACATACACACACCTGTCCTTCATCTCCAGATCATATCTGTCTTCTCTTCATCCGCTCTCACATAAAGACAAAAGCGTTAAAGGAGCTGCTATGGAGGGAGACTGATAGTTCTGTCATCATCAAAATGTCATTTATAATTGCAGAGCTGCATAATATATAACGATGTAGCCTAAAAATATGGACAATTGCTTTTAAGTAACAACTCGGAAAATGTGTTCCTACCTGAGAGAAAATTAGAAACAGGAAGGAAATGGTAAACCCGAAATTTTCTCCTACACCACTCGTATAAATGATTTAGGTACTAATTTGTTAGCACGAATGGTTCTTGCATGTGGCTCAATGCTTTCAACCAAATGCAATCACCTCTTCATGATGCTGAGGCAATGAACAAGATTTGAGGTAGGAAGTCAATTTTCTCACATCACTGGTGATATAAGTGTTTGTTCCATTAAACACAGAGTCTAAGTTTTTTAAATTATTTTTTTCAACTTAATCAAACTTTTTAATCAGTAAGCCCAGTAACTAATGTATTTCTAACATCTCGATATCCATACACATACAATGTATAATACAAAGTATAGGGTCACCATCCAAATCGTAGCATTTAGGCATTTCAGACACTTCCATGGCAACCGGTGTGTAGAACCTGGGCCTGGGAACCGCTGCTAGAAACATTTGTGTCCAAGTCAACAGCTAAATGTTCCACAGTCTTTCCCTGTGACTCACAAATGAAGAGATAGGCTCCTTGAAATCATCATTTGGAGTGAGTGGATGCTGAGGAGGAGAGGGAGCAGAGGTCACCAACGGTCCTTACAGTCCTCCAGAGATCATGTGGTCTCCATGACCAAAAAGCTGCATTCAAAATTACATACACAAAAAGTATTTGCCTTAAATGACCTCACTGCATTCAGTTAGCTGCACTTTAAAGCAATGGAGAAGTGTATTCTGGTATGGAGGCCATGCCTCTCTGTCTGACATTCCAAAGGATGTCTGGTTTTGGTATTTGCCTGGTGAATGAGACTTGCTTAACTGTATCATGTCAAGTGTTTGATTTGGTTGATGGTGGGGGTCGGGACTGAAGGTGTGATGTTGGACTTTTTTCTTTTTCAGGAAAGGAGCTCTGCTCCCAAGTCCTAACCTTCAGTTTAGAAAAAAATTGTTGGAAGATTTTAAGTTCTTCGCTTTTTTCAAAACCATATGTATGATAAATGACCTTTTTGATGCAGAAAAACCGGACTCAGTTCTGATCCCAGCCCAATAGAAGTGCTTTGTGATGAATTAGAGAGGGGATCAAAACCAAGGCCTGTGTCTAAACTAACAAGAGTGTTTCTGAATGTAAGGGAAGGGAGGATGTTTGCTTTTTTGATCAATGCCAGCGTTTCCTCCTCTTTTAGTTCGCTGTTACTTTAAATTCTAGCAAGCCTGAACTGATCCAGACTTGCTATTAAGGGCTGAACAGAACACTCGCCCTACCCACTACATGGTTTGGGACAGCCCTTCATGTGGCGGACCCTCCGTGGGAACGGAAGGTTAGGGTTTAGGGGCCCGTTTGGAGTTTGGCCATAAGTTCACTATAATAATGAAAAATGATAGGAAGAACACAGGGTCTTATTCTACCTGCTTCCTAAATGGCAGCACTATTTGGACAGCACTTACCATGGCAAACACTGACCCACATCTGCCTTAGATGCCGTAACAATTAAAACTCCATTGAACTTGCTTAGCTTCAAATTGTTTTATTTTTTTATTTTTTTAACCATACATGTGGCTTAAATCTACATTAATAGCATTTTCAACCAATTTAGACATAATTTGACATTTATATCTACATGTTTCACTTTTTACTTGCAACCCTCTCAGAGCACAAGCAACATGCTCTAACCACTAGACCAATGCGCTTTAGAAAAAGAAGTTGTTCAAGTTTGACCTATTAATAAAAACAATCTTTAGACTTCTGTTGATTAAATTAAATAAACATAGTTATTAAGGAACTTTTACTACTGTAAATACCTGTTATAAACATAAATATGGGAATAGACTATAATGGGAGAATTTTCTTTCTGACTGCGAAGTACTGATTAACAGAAAGTTAACTAGACTAGAAAGGGAAATAAAATAGATAATTTCCCTAAAGAAATGGCGCAGAATTATTTTTGTAAAACCTTCTCCTAGTCCCAAGTAACTGATTTTGTTATCTTTACTGACACACATCAAATGTAAAGAAGTTTTTTTTCTCTCAGCCATAATGTGTTAAGTCATCCAAAACGTATAATTCCTGCTATGAGTCCCCTGGGATTTCAAAATGTACTTCCAGACCACCTCTTTTGGATGAGCTCCCAGGCTATGCCATCAGCAAGTGGTTGTGGTTTAACAGCTGCTGTGTGTGTAGTTCAGAAGAAAAACAAAACTTTGACTGTTAGATGGAAATGATAAATCAATAACAGAGTCCTGTTTCAGACTCTTACAGTTTATCCGTCTTCTGTTACTTATCTGTGAGGTTCACAGAAGGCAGGTGCCCGTCTCCCGTAGTCTATGGGATGCATCCTGAACAGATCGTGATCCATTGCAGGGCAAAACAGAGACATAAAACAGTGCACACATTCACACCTTGAGTCACTGAATGTTGGACTGTCGAAGGAAGCCAGAATACACTGCAAAAAAATGAAATCTAAGTAAGTCAATTTTTCTGCAATTAAGCAGGTAAGTGAGACACTATGCCAATGGAACAAGACAATTTATATTTAAAATGAGAAAAAACGACAACAGTCTCTTATTTCAAGTGCATAATGTCAAATTATCTTATCTTAAGGGTAAAAATGTTAATTCCATTGGCATCATCTTATTTTCCATGCTCAAATTAAATGGTAAATACGCCTATTTTCAGAAAGTTTTTGCAGTGTACCCAGAGAGAGCAGGTGCAAACTCCATGCAGAATGACCCCAGATCAGGAATTCGACCATGCAACACTGTGCAGCCCAAACAGGAAACTATTCTGTGAAATCCACAGAGCTGTATGCAGATTTTTCCTACCTTGCACCTCACCTCCTCTACATGTAGGGCGTGAAAAAACTTTTTTTTTTTTTTTATGTGTCCTCACAGCTAGAGCTCATCAGGCCCAATCAGGAGGAGCTTAAAAAGGGGCAAATCTCCTCAGGCACATGCCAGATTGTTCTTACTCTAAGGGTATTTGGGCCTGTCCGTCCTTCCAGGACAAAACTCAGTAGACGATTTGTCTGAGTGCGCTGGAAATCTCTTCATAACAACAGAATGATTCACGTTTCCACTACCTTTGCCTTACGAAATATCAAACTTCATTTCATCTCCTCCTGTTATCCTGGAATCCCCCAAAGCTGGAAAAAACATTTTCTGTCTCTGGGGCCAGTAAAACATTGCAACATATTCCTCTGATCTCATCCCTGACACAGAATTTTGAGCCAAAATACAGACATGCCCCTTTGCATATAACTGACAAGCACCGCCCGAAGGCGACATATTAGAGATGTCACAGAACTGATCCTGAGAGATATCCTTCTACTGTGGCTTTACACATGAACGTTGGCTCATAAATGCATTGCACTGCTCAGACATCAGAAGCAGTTATACCCATGATTCATCATGGCTGTCATCTGGAAGATCCGCAGTCATTCCCAGGAGTCAATACTGAAAACATTGTTTGTCTAAACCATTGCAAGCTCTGGATTAAACTGGATCAAAGGTAGGGTTTTGTAAAGTGGTTGCTAGATACTGTAGGCAGCTGATTAACCCTGTAATGCCAAATGTATCATATTTGATACATACGGTTTCTGAAATGTTTTGCGTCTGATGCCTTTTGCATAATTTAATGGTAAAAACTTTGCTCAAAATCCTATTGTACACAATCAGATAGACGGTACCTGATAAGAGAGGGCAGAAGACTACACAAAAAATAATCTTGACTTATTGCATAGTAATAATTTATTAATATCAAAAATGTATTTCTGTTTTTTCTTTTTACATATTTTGTTAAAATGCCAAATAAGGACTTCAAACCAAAAAAAAGTAATCTTCTGTTTTGCTGTATTCATGGATCGGGCTTTAAAGGGTTAATTAACGGTTTGTTTGTTTGTTTTATGTCAAATTTGGTGTCACTCATATAAAATATCTTGTTCTACTTTATCATAAGAATACATTAAAATACGTATTTTTACTCACAATGAATTCACACATAATGTCTAAAGCATCTAGACTTTTACTGATGGAAGCCATGAGGCTTATCAGGCCAGCAGGGGGCGCCAACGAGCGCTGGAGATGTTGACAGATTTTTAAACTGCCAGACTATTCAATAAAGGAATGAGCAGGATGAAACCTTTTTGAATCTTTGCTTTTCAAAGAATCCAAGATAATTTAAAAGTTAAAGTCCAACTTCAGCTAAGATTTTAAATTATATATCATACAATTAAGTTTCTTTGATCATATTTTGTATTATGCTTCCAGTTATAATTAAACTCTAGGAGATTTTTCATGGTTCCCGGGGTCCACAAAACAAAAACAAAAATCACTTAACATTTAAACAATCACTTAAAAATTAAACATTACAGACATTATTATAGAGGTCGTCAGAACTCATTCCAATAAAATATTACTTTCATATCCAGTACATTAGTTCTGACTTTCATACAATCAATATGTTCATTCACAACTCACACATTTAAATAGTGCATTCTTAAATAATAATTAAAAGATGCTTTACTATTCAGTTCATGTATATTAAGTGGGCAGTTATTCCAACAACTGATGGCATGATAAATAACTGTTCATTTGATTTTGGACATGTAAAATCACCTGACTTTGTCATATAAGAATGAACCTGACCACATCTGAAAATTTGGTTATATAAGAAAACAGGTTGAGAAGAACAGACCGTGTTTCTAAAAATGTTTTGTTGTATTGCAAGCCAACCTGCCAAAACAAAAACAACCTTTAATACATCTGAACCCATTTTGAGTCCATTTCAACATATAGCTGACAATTGCTTGTTAGCACAATCCCTGAAACAAGCAAAGCACACAAAGCCATGCTGATAATTTAGTTAATTTATTGTTGGCTCTTTGGTCACATCTGTCCACATACAAGGTCCAACCGTGAAGCTCGGGTCACCTAATAGCGGATGCTGCCTCTTTAGTCCCACCAAACCTTCAGTTTAAATACTCACAAAAAACATAAGATTATCCATCAAATTCCATACTTTAAACCCTTCATGCATGCTGAGGTAGTGAATGCAATGTAATTCATCCACTCTTATCACCTCATGTTGGGGTAAAGATGGTGTCTCCAATGGGACATGGAAGGGACAGGGAGGATTATAAAAAATCTGCATCATAATCTAGTTCATGTACAACAGCTGGAGTTAAAATAGAAGTTTGCAAAAGCAGATTACAATTGACATAAATCTTACTCTGCATATTAAAGAAAAGTTGTCTGATCAGGTTATGCAAGTCCAAGTATTTCATAATTTAAATAATTTATTGTAAAAAAAAAAAAAAAAAAAAAAAAGTAGTCCAGATTACCTAAAAAAGCCAGTTTTTGTGCTCTTACTCCTAAATTGATTGTGCAAAGCAAAATGTTTTAAACAAATAGTCTTTGCTGCTTTTGGTGTTGTTTGTTTCACTCGTTTTTTTGTTGTTGTTGTTTTTTTATGTAATTTTAGCCTCCCCATTAAAGTGGGAGAGAATAGCACCCTGAGTAGAGCGCCATATTGCCTCTATTTGTAAACATACATCAGATGCAACATAATTCACTGTGGGCAGAGGATAAGCCATTCTCCTGTTGAAAACAATTTCACTTTTTCTAACTGGAGGGTCCTCCCCAATCACACCCACCCACACACGTATCACCATAAAGCTCCCACCCCACGCCGTGCGTGGACGCGCTTTGCATAGATTGTGGACGTGAAAAAAGGAGAGAGGGAACTGAGAGCAGAGAGGAGGAGGAGGACGCAGGACTACAGCGCGGAGAGAAGGCAGAGTCTGGATGATATTCGCAGCAGATCCGGAGCGCCGAGCCGCCGGAAGAGCTGACGTGGTGGGGATCGTGGAGTAGGATTGCCCCCCTTTCCCCTCCCTTCCTCTGCGGTGAAATCAAGCCGAGGTTTTCGCGCAGGACGCGCGCGGCTCGCTGCTCTTCCTCGTCAGAAAAGAGGAAGGTTTCCGGAGGAGCGGAGTGACGGAGGTAACGCTTGGCTTTGGTGTAGCGCGGCTGTCAGTCAGTCAGTCAGTCAGTCTGTCCTTCTGCAGCCTCCTGCGCTCAGCCTCAGCAGAGCCGCGGGTTCGGCTCCTTACAGAATGTCCCCCTGTCCTCTTTGCTTACATAATGCAACATTCCAGATGTTGCAGCGTGTGTCTGTGTGCGCTGCAGTCCGCCATAGATCTGTGATGGTGACATCCTGTGGAGCGCCATCCATTCAGGGCCAGCCCTCAAAGCTGGCTGCATTGTCGCAGTGAGATCTGATGATTATGTGGAGCTGGCGGCGTAAAGGCTGCAGAGCTCAATGTTTGTGCGTTTTACTTCCCCTTTTTTACAGGACCCCCCCTCCCCCGCTGCTCCATCAGTCTGCTGCTGAGTGATGGGGCCTGGCTGCTTTTTATAGCTGGACCAAGGACATTCAGATGCAGCTCTTTAAAGGAGAGTCTATATACTCATGTGGAAGAGGCTGAGCAGACTGACAACCTTCAAACAAATTCAGCAAACAGGCTGTTGGTAGAGAATAACAGGGATTTGCTTAAGAATCAGTCTGCAACCTGACATGTTGGACATGTCAGATTGGAAATCATGTTCCTTGTGTTCCTAGGCTGTGGAAATCATGCTTCAGGAATAGTTTGATCAGCAAATCTGAAGGTGTTGACCTAGTCTCCATATTCCATTGATAGTTCTCCAATCTAGCCGATCAGGGATGTGCTGAACACACAAGTCTTGTGTCAAGGACTTGGATCTGCTGCCAGTCTCTTGTGCCACATAACGAAGCCCTCTGTCCGGGTTCTAGTGGGTTCCAGTGCTGCTGTGGAGGTGGTTGTAATGTTATACCTCCTCTGTGTATCCAAACATCTTCATAATTAAAGCAGAATTTCACCAATTGCAGGTCTTTTTGGCTAATTTTGACGTTAAGTAGCAGCCATTCAAAATGGTCCTTCCCAGTCAAACACCAGCTGAATGGCTGCATACTTTCCTGTGACTCTCAGCAAAATCCCAACTTCCAGCCACTGGCCTTCTCCTTGGTGCGCATTTTATTTTTTTTTAACTCTGACTCCACCCTTTCATTGAATTACAGAATCTGACTAGTACAAATAGTGATGTTTAAAAAGGGATTGTAAGGGACCAGTCAAGGAAAGTGGGTAAATTTTGAATGGCTACTACCGTACCTAAAGATGACGACAGTTTCATAGATCTCCTTTCCCCTGTTTAAAAACTGAGTAGATATAAGAACAGCATTTCCAGTGTGTTTTTTTCTCTCAGCTTACTGCTGCAAGTGGTCATACCTTTACATATTTGTAGCAGAGATTATCTCAAACTGTGTGTTTCATGATCATTTCATGTTAAACATGAGTGTATTATTCTAACGGAAGGTTGATAATGATATGCGGGTTGACCGTTTATACTGCCATCTCATATTAGCATAGCTTGATTAGCACATTTAGTATTCACTAAAACACACGGAGGCCCTTAAGCTTCCAAAACACCGGAGGATGGTTCAGTTTGCCCCCCCCTTCACTCTGTAGCATCTTTAACACCATGTGTTTTCTTATCAAGGTGACCTGATGGCTCTTATGTATGATCGGAGAAGAAGTTTCTGTTTGTCTCAGCCAGTTGCCACCAGTCAAGACTAATAATGCCAAAAATCACAAGTTTCAGGTCAACAGTCAATTTGTTGGTGAATCTTTGCGCCAAAGTCATTTGAACATTTGAGAGAGATCTAATCAGTATATTTTTTGTAGTTTACAGCTGCAAGACAACCACAATCAAAGCTTCTTTGTTATCTTTGTGTGTATCAGAACTCAAAATATGATTTTTGGACCATCTTGCATGTTAAAACAGGCCTGCGTGACCTCGGACCAGACGACCAATGCCCTGGAGCTCCATGTCCAATCAGTCTGCAAGTCTAAACAGTTTTCTCTCCTCCTCCCTCAGCCCTGTGGTGGTCCGAATGAGATGCCACATTAACGGTACTTTTAGGGAACGAAGTAAAGCCCTTAAATGTGCACTTTCAAATTGTAATTCAGCCTGCTGGTTCTTTGTACTTATGTGATCCGCAGTTGTCCGTCTCATTCTCGGTCACTGCAGAGTTCCGGTATTGCGATGTCAACTTGCTGACATTAACATTTCATTCAGGTTATTATGCAAGTGGCAAAGCCCTTAAGAGCAGAGCTGGAAACATTGCTGTGACAGCTCCAGCTGCCCTAGCAGTGCACACTCTAGTGTGGAGGAGAAGCTCAAAGGCAGCTCAAAGACTCTTGGGTTTAGACATGACAGGAGTGCCAGATCCGCTGTGATTTGCTGACTACTGAGTCCAGTCACAGGTTTCATTGGTCCTAAAGTGGTAATCTCAATCATGGTTCAGGGAAGTTTTTTTTTCCTCTCACACTGTAGGCCTGGAAAATGATTGCATTTGAAATATAATCACATTTTAATAAATCAGTTTTTCCAAAACGCAGAGCCACTAGCTTTGTTGCACCGGCCGTTTAAATGGCATTTTTACTTTTGAAGTGGGTTAGCTGCTACAGGAACAAGTTTCATTTGGGCATGAAACCCAGGCATGCGGGCTATAGGTAACCATGGTCTCTGGGACAAGAGAGGATTCAAGACAATGACCACAATGAAACCAAGCATGTATATTGCAAACTTTTAGTTCAGAGGAAAATCACAGACACCATTTTGGTTGTAAAAACATTCCAGTCAGTATTTCCGGCAAAATTGCACAGTCTAAGCCCACAGTAGGAACCTTGGTACGGTACCAACCCAACAGCCTGTCCCTGTGTTGTTGCTGACCATTTCTATCCTTTTGTAAGCACAGTTGCAAATGTTCTGCTTCCTGCTAGATCACGAGCAATGCTGAGCTATGATGTCAGAGAAGTGGTTCTTGAACATGACAGTAACGGTCTTTGTTCTCAGCAGCTATGTGCTTGTAATTAGTGTCATAAATGTAAGGCTGCCATGTCTGATATTATCATGTCTGTATGGGTCAAATCCCTGAGGGATGTTAAGTCTTTGCCAGGGAGAATTAAGGCAAATCTAAAAGCAAAAGGGGGTCCAGCCATGTACCTGCAAGGTGCAGCTTTTAGGTGAGTTTATCTTGGCATTCTACAAGTGATTCAACATGGTAAAAATAGGTCTGAATATATCAATCTGCTGCTTTGGCTTCCTCTAACCTTCGGATTTTCAATGCCCTCCATACCCTACTGTATCTGGTTGATATCCTTACCCGGGCTAACGGATATGCAGGTTCAAAACCATCAGCTAGGACTCAAAGGTGAAGAGGCCTAGAGGGAATGTTTGAAATGCATAATTAGCCCAAGGTTTCTTCCCAACAACATCACTCAAGGTTTTGGTAAAATTCTTTTTAAAAGAAATCATTATTTGTTTTTCATTAAAACTTTTGGACTAAACTTAAGAGGTGGGATCTTGACCCAAATGACTTTCGCTTCAAAAGTACTTTGATTTAAGTTGTTAAGATAACAAAATACCTGCCAACTCTATCCTGACAATAAACGAGGCATCCCATAATCAACCCTTCATTTCAATTCAGTTTATTTCTATAGCACCAATTCATTACCCACGTCATCTCAAGGCACTTTACAGCCCAACCAGATCAAACAGACAAATTGATTCAAAGTTTTCTATGTAGAGAAAACTAATTGATTGCATTAATTAATTAACTCTTCAGCAATCCCTCACACTAAGCATGCTTGTAGCGACAGTGGAGAGGAAAAACTCCCTTTTAACAGGAAGAAACCTCCAGCAGAACCAGAGTTGATGTGAGGGTTCTGGGGTTCAAGGACACAGAAGCAGACATAGAAAAAGAAGCAGAGATACAAAATGCCAATGTTAACCAGCTCCACAGGCGGCCCCCTCCAGGAAACGCACAGCCAGGCAGACGAGCTCTGAGCCAGCTCCCATATCAGGATGAAAGAGAGAGAGCACATCCAGTTAGTCACAATCAGAGAAACAGTACTACACTGGAAAACAGGCCGATCTCCAGCATCTTTAACAAAGGTGTTGATGGCAGCAGCACAGCTGATATTTCTCTCCAGGGTGGAGTCACAGCCAAACAGGAACAGACCAGATGAAGCTACTATGAGAACAGATACTGCAGAGTGGGAGAATAGAGATATGATGAAAACGCTTTTCCTATGTCCTCCAGCAGTCTAAGCCTATAGCAGCATAACTATAGAGATAGCTCAGAATAACCTTAGCCACTCTGTCTACTTTTAAGGGTAGGCTTAAAACTTTCCTTTTTGATAAAGCTTATAGTTAGTGTCTGCCTCACGGACTAAAACTGGTAGTTGGTTGCACAGGAGAGGAACCTGATAACTAAAAGATCTGCAACCTGCTGACAAGTTTGAATTCAACTTTATTTCAGATTAATTCACCATGCTGAGAAAATGGTCAATCCAAGAGTCCTTGTCTTTATGCCCACTGTGGTAATTGGTTGAATTTGCTGCTGCTGCACACATCATCATTTAAGGGGACACCAGCGTGAGGTTGATGCTTCACATGCCATGGAAGTGTGCTGATGTGTCTGCTGAGCAGGTGTATTTATAGAGCCTTCCACAATGGCGGTTTAGTTGGTGCGGGTTTAGGAGATCTGAAATAGCATCTGTCTTTGTCCTACGGCAGACTAGATGAGTGCAGTCATCAGGTTTCCATTGTTATCGCTGAAGTTTCCCTGAGGAATGTCAGAACTGTCGGATACAGTTTCCTCAAAATGCCTTTTTGGGGGGGGCTGCCTTTAGCTTGGGACGAAACCTTCAGTTTTTTAAATATCTGATGCTGGAAACTTCACCGTCGATGCCTCCATATGTTTACTTGTGTCTTCCAGATTATCTAAAATACTAAGCAACATAGATTGCAGTGTTTTTATGCAGTGTGTTGTTTATGTCAGGCATGCTAAACAATATCCATGTGGAAAATGTGCGGAGAGCAGTTTGTCAAAATGAAATTCAATGAGTAAGCGATCCTGCGTTTACTGAAAAGTCATGAGGAATTAACTAGTCTTGCCTTTTTTTCTAGGTTTAGATGTAAAATGTAGATTTTTTTTCCCTATTTGAAGCTGTTTAGCTGTTTGTCCAGTGCCAGAAGGAAGAAAGGCTGATATTAGCTGAGTAAGTGTGTTAGCCAGCTAGGGGTCCACCCCTATAGCCAGCCTGCAGTCAGTTGCTAAACGCATATTCCATTCCTAGCTTACTCTATGTAGTTTTATAGCAGCATCACCATCATTTTGATGATGACACTCCTTTGACTACTTTTATTTTTTTCTTTGCAGAAATATATCAGGAGAGCTTGAAAAGAGTCTCCTGCATGCCTATGTAGAGCACAATCTAGGTCCAAAGTGGGTCCTGGGGGGCTGCTGTCCTGCAGGTTTTAGAAGATTTCTGCTGATTTCCAGCTTTAGCTGATTAACAGGCTGTTGCTGAACTGCATCCATCAGAATCAGCTGAGATGAACCAGAAACATCCAGGCCCGCTTTGGACAAGCCTATGGATTCTCTAACTGCCCATGTGTGTTTCTGGACATTATCAATATTTAGTGATTGTTCATCCAACTTCTAAAAGAGAAGTGTTATTCCCTCACTGAGGAGATACAAGGTGAGGTTTGGTTGGTGATGAATTGTTGTTGATATTGAGCACCTCTTGGATTGAGCAGGATGTTTTTTTTTCTTTTTTGGCGGGTTCTATACTAATGCCTGGGGATGGGTGACCTCTTGGTTTGCATGTGACTTGCTGTCTGGTGCTTTGGTAAAGGTCTAAGTTTTTCCTGAGAGCTTCTCCAGTTTATCCTTCATTCTAGAATTTTTGGTGAAAACTATTTGTTGGTTGGCCATTACAAAAATAACTAATTAAAACCAAACTTAATAAAAATAAATTGGCCTTCATTGATACACCAGGTGTGTATGCTCAATTCAGATTTTTTGCTAAATCTGTTATTTTTTATTTATTTATTTATTTTTTTTTAAGGTAGGCCCTTTTAAATATGATGCTGTCAGATTATCAGAATGATTCAAGACTGCATGTGCAGAAACTGTGATTGGAAGGGGGAGTGTGAGGAGGTTAGAGTTAGAGTGTGAAGGGGAGTGCCTAGTGGGTGAGAGCAGTGAGCTTGTGCTCTGAGAAGGTTGCAAGTACCCAGTTTGAATCCCACAGCCTTCACTCTGGGTTCCTGAACAAAACCCTTAACCCCACACTGCTCCCCGGGCGCCACACAATGACAGCCCACTGCTCCCCATGGGGACGGGTTAAATGGAGAAGTAAATCTCTCTAATGTGATAAAGTTAAATTGTTTTTTTTTGTTACTATTATTATTTCATTGTTTCTGGAAGTGTTCAATAATTTTGTTCAAAATATAACTATGGAAAAAATGTAGAAAAAAAAAAACTACAGGCTAGCATCTGTTCTTTGTTTATATCAGAAAGTTTTAGAATGATGGGAGCTGATGATATTAAGGCCAAATCATAGTGACACAAAGTGAGGTAAGAAGAAAGCAGCACAGCCGTTAACAACGGTCTTATATGGAGCGCTGAGTGCTAATGCTGTGCTGGTTTAGTTAGAGCCTGGAGAGTGGAAGACGGATAAAATACAACATGACCCTTCATACAGCGACGCATATCAGACTTAGTTAAACGTATGGAAGTGAAAAAACTGGATTTTTTTTATGCCCGTTCACATTGGTTTCATTTCCCTGCAGTGGAAACGCAGCCAAAGTTATACATAAATTACTGATTGAGGTATCCGTCCCCCTCAGTTAAAAAATGCTCTGTAAACCCAACAATGGTTGCAATTTAATTTCTGTCACTGTTTGTAATCTTTTAATAATTTAAACATATTTCTTTGACTGAAGGTAATATGGAAGTTTTACATTAGTAGCATTCACACTTTCCCCACTTTTCTTGCCTGGTCCCCTACAATTCCTTTTTAAACATCAATCTTTGTACTAAAATATTCTTTCTGTCATGATTTATGGACATTAAGTTTCTAAGAGAAGCGTCGTCTCCTGGTCAGACCCTGTAATTTAGTGAAGGGTGTCACTCCAGTGGCTGGAAGTTTGAGGGGAATTGCTGGGAGCTGCAGGGAAGTCTGCTGTCATTTAGCTGCTGTTTTGGGAAGGGCTCCTTTGAATGGCTGCTTCTGTAGGTTGCTGTGCCAGACCTGTGACATAAATCTTATTAAGAATCTAAAGGCAGGTTAGGATTAGAAGCCTTCGAACCTCACAGATCAGATTTGTTTCCAAAATGTTAGTGGAAACACAGAAATCAGGTCAGTTATTTATGCTTAAGTTAGGAGAGGAGCATGATTGCTTATAAATACTTTTTATTTAGTCATTCAGAGTGGTGAATGAGAAGCAGTGAAAAATTAAAAGCTAACAATTTTTTTATCATCTTTGAGAGAGGTGTGTTATTTTATTTGGGGAAATAACATTTTCATTGATGAGAAATGATTAGAATTGAAATCAGACGGTATGAATAGTTGTGGACCTAACTGAATGGTTGATGGGAGGCTTTTAGCTTTCAGCTGGTTGCAGATCAGAGCCCATCAAGGGAGAATTTATGAAAACTCAGAGCATCTGCTCACATTTGCTGCTTGTCACTTAGTGACCTGTTGACCTTTTAAAGCTCATTTTGCACCCAGACTCAAAGTGATTTGTAATAAATTCACAGAAGCACTCAAAGACCTCTGTCACTCACTGGGCAATCAGAAGAGAGTTTCTTGCATCGAGAGTCACTAGGAAACAAGGTTTTGTTCCCATTGTGCTCATCTAAGACAAAGAACAAAAGCAAAGAAAACAAAATGGCAGATGATTTTCTATTGCTTTTTGATTCTGTGAGATGATCCTTAAATCCTTTTCAACTGTTCACACCTTCTTTCACAAAGGAGCTTCCTCAGTCTGGCTTGTTTAACAGGCAGCGATTATAAGGATGGTGGCAGACGTCCTTTTTTTTCCGGCCAGACTCGGTTCGCGGCGCTGCTTTTTATTCTTTTGGCCATTCAAAGCAGGGAGCTCTGTTCATTTCTGAATCTATTTTCGCCTTTCACGAGCCTTTAATGTCTCTATTTAACCCCGCGTTGAGGCTGCATGTGCTTTAGGCGACGTTTATAAAGGGATCCTCTTGTGCAAATACACAGGCCTAGCTTACTTTGACACAGAATTGGAGCCGTTGATGATGATTCCTGTAACAGGCTAGCAGCTGGGGATGGCTTTGCCCTGGGGAAACATAACAACACTCTGCCATAATGTGCTGCACTGGTGTTGGATAGATTGGTAGATGAGCTGCAGACATGATTAGCTGGAAGCCTAATCATGCCTACAGGACATCTGTTCTTGCCTGTCAGACACCTTCGGACTGTGCCTTCAGGTTACTAACTTGTGCATTTAATTTATTGGAATTAAAGCTACACCATATCATCCAATAGCAATGCTGAATGAGGGCATTGATATTTGTGTTACCATCTGTGGTGATGCTCATATTGTTTGACTGGATGCTTTCTACTCTACTGATTCTGAGATGATAAAACTCACAGAAAATGTGGGAAAACTGAAATGTTAAACAAAAAACAGCTGTCAAAGGGATTAGTTTCAGACGTGGCAAAAAATGAACATGTTTTAGAGATAATTTATTCATTAAAACATACAACTAATTAAATCAAGAACAAGTCAAATGTCTTATTACGTACAAACATTAGATGAAGGTAACTTTATATTTTTAGATTTTTCAGCTTCTAAAAAAGAGATTATAAAGCATATATAATACATATATTTTTTGCATTACTACCAAGAGAAAAAGATTATGAAATGTGTTTATTCAGAATATATGTATACCCATTTAGCTTTAGGGAACTGCAGCAACAAACTCGGTGAAGTTGTTTGGGCTCCCGTTTTGTAAAAGAAGCAACATCCTCTGATTTTGGTTGCTTTTTATTTTTCCTTTATTATAGATCAGGGACACACAATTACACCAAGTACTGGAGCTGAGAGCAATACTTCTGTAAAGGATGATGACCTGGTCTCATGCACTGTCTCTATTAGACTGTGTCCACATCGTATGTGATGGTACCATTTGGATTTAGCTGCTTTTATATTAATCAACATTGTAGAAAAAAGGCATTCTATGAAATTTAATAAAAGACAATATATGATACCCATCAAGTAGACGTTTGAGCATTTTTAAAAGACTGAGAAGGTAATGTGAAATGAATCAGAATCAAGTTTATTGCCAAGTTGGTTTGAATTTACAAAGAATTTGACTTGGTATATCTGCTTTGCTTCATGGTTGAGCTCCTTTAAACACAAGCGGATACTGGATTTTATCATCAATACGCTGTTTTCTGTTATCCATAATCTTCAGCTAAATAGGTGCAATGGGAAACCTTTCAAAATGAATCTCATTAGTCTTTATTATTGATGATTTAAATCTGCTCATCCGGTTTGGTTTTAAACTGATCGTTAAAAACATGACTTTTCATTTTACTCTATAATGATAATGATTGAAACTGCTCAATACTAAAAAACAACAAAGCAAAATAAACAAAACAAAAAACTCATCCAGTGTGGCTCTCAAATTGTATAAATTTGCACATATAAATCATTTATTAGCATTTCTGACGTAACAGCCCCTTTATGTGAAGATCCTCCTTTGTTGTTTGTGTGCAGCTAAATTGGAGAGATATACATCTCTGCCTTATGTAGGCAACTATAGATGGAACCACAGTGCCTGCTTGTATCACATTTAAACAGGCTTGATGTCCTTTAACCCCAGAAGCAATTTTAAGACGTCTTAAACACTGCACAGAACCTTTAGAACAAATGAAACTAGTTTGGACATCATAACTCTAAAATGTATGAGTATTGTAAAAAACCCAATCCACTAGACTTTGTTTCCAAGTTTGAAGACGTCTTGCTTCCCATCCATGAATCTTCTTCAATTCAAAATGTCAGAAATGGCGTTTGAGTTTGCTTTATACAGCAGCCCCACAAAGCCTTCTTGTTGTTTAGAAAACATGCACATTGAAACAGACAAACGGGTCCAGCCCTTTAGAATGGGGTTATTGGGCTTCTTTTGTTAGCCTGCAAAGCCCCATACCTGTCTATGTCTCTGAAAGGGGGGTCGTTATAGGGAATTGTTGGCCTTCTATTCCCCTGTAAAATGGTTGGGGTTGAGATGATAGTGGGAAGGAATCAGCTCTATTGTAGGTTTTTGAAAGCTGAAATCTGAGTCCTGCTCCTCTGTTTAAGGTTGGTTGCTTGACTCAGAATCTTCACCAGCATCATACAGAGTAATCGTTTGGAAATTATGCCAAAAATTTATGCATTCAACAGGCCACCTTCATAACTGACCTTGCATAAACAAATGACTGTCTGTCATGCAAAGCTAAACTGCTGTTGGTAGTAGTGGAGTGTTTGTAATAATAAAAAAAATAGTTGAATTTATTTTATCTCAAATTGGAGAAATTGACCTCTTGGGGAGCAGTAGGCTGCCATCATAGGCGCCCGGGAGCAGTGTGGGGTTGAGGGTCTTGCTCAGGGACCCACAGTGGCACTCTGTGGGAGTGGGGCTCGACCTCAAAACGTCAGGATTCCAAGCTCTATGCCCTGCCCACAAGGCCTACACTCCCTAAAGCGTGTGACCACAGCAGTTTGAGCTGTAATTCCAGCTTCAGCTGTTTCCCAAATAATCCTAATATGTTTGGTCAATTATTTCAAATCCTCACTCTCAGCTTTCTAACAATGATTAAAGCAGCAGTAAGTCATTTTCTAGTGGTGCTTCAGAACCTTTTATGTCATTTAACTGTTTAACACCCTTTCCTCTTTGGACAGAGGCTTCCTTTGCCCTTTCTGCTGCCCTATCACGTCACAAAACGTTCAAAATCCCAGAAATGTTCTCTGATCACCTGGGAGTGGGGCAATCGGGTGTGACGCTACTGATGTCAAAGATCTAGACTGATCTGTTTGTCTTGCCGTGAAAACAAGAACAGATCTGTGAGATTTCCTGCTAGAGGCAGTGAGGGGAAATGACAGACCATCGACCGTTTCATAAACACTTAGAATACACCACAGGGACTTGAAAGAGAATATATTAAGGTAAAAATGCTACATAGTGCTGCTCTAATAGCTGGATTATGGCGATAAGTGATGGAAGAAAAAGAGACTAGAATCCACTGATGCTCCTAATCTCTCTCTGCCTGTAGACTCCTGGGTGGTTTGAAGAGAAAGATCCCATCCGCATGATCCACATGACCCCTAACTGAAGAATTAAGAGAGCAGTAATCTGCCCTGCTGAGGTGTCTTTGATCAGTACCAAGATTCCCTGAAAACCTTAAGGTCACTGGGTTACTGCTGATTTTACTACTGACTAAAGCCAAGCGGAGGGACTTTCAGTGCACTGATCTGTGAGAAAGTATTTAAACTATTTGTAGTTATTTCTATATACTCCACATCCATTTGTTTTAGAAAAATGTTTCTTTGTTACTCTTGGGCAGCTGGACAGAACAAATTTCCAAACCAAAACCGATCCGTCACAGCTGGACGTTTGTTTAAGGAACCCACAAAAAACAAGTGCGAGGTTCTGAGAGGATGCCTTGTACAAATATTTCAAATCACCGGTACATGATGAGGCTGCAGTCAGCCTGTATAAAGGGAGAAATTTCCTCTGAACACCACCGGGTTGATTCAGGTGTTATGGACCCTCAGTCTGCTGATGGTTGCATTGTTTGTCTCACTGTGTTAGTGGCAGATTGATGGAGCCGCTGCTAAGATTGACAGATCTAGTTCGGTCGGCTGCTTGGCGCTATAGCCGGCTGAGAGTCTCTCTCTAAGGGGGTAAACCAGCTGTAACACTCTGGTTCCTCTGCAGCCATGGAGGCAGGGCCAGATTTTGGAAATTGGGGCCCTAGGCCAAGACAGGCATGGGACCCTCTGAACTGAGAAGACAGCACATAAAACAGACACATTATACAGATACACACATTGTTATAGAATAGACATACATTATGTACTAAACTTGGACTATTCTTAAGGATATTTTAAGATATCTGAAATATATATTATGACTAGGAAAAATGACAATTCAAGATATCTTTAATCACATTTTGGAGAGTCAATAGGCCTTTTAAGATATCTCAAATGACGGCACCCGATTCATCATTCAAAGTCACACACATCAGGGATTAAAATCAAAATATCTCAAAGTTAATTTTGACTGTTAAGAACTAGATATTTTTGATAGCTGAATTAGGAAATAGCCTCCTAGTGCTGTCACTGAGCTGTCCAAACAGTTGCCTGCAGAATTTAGCGTGGCTTCAATGGTACTGCGTCTTCTTGACAAAGTTGATTCAAAATGCCACACTATAGAAAGAACTCTGCTGTATGGGATGTGCAGAGAACAAGAACTCTGTAAAGTCAAAGGCTGCTTCAGAAATATGCTGTGAATTTAGTTTGGAGCTGGATATTCAAGCTCTGCTGCGGCACCTGTCTTATGGTCGATCAGATTCAGTAGCTCAGACTTCAGCCAGCCGCTCTCTGTTACTCCCTCTTCTTACTGGCAGTGGTTCTTTTAGGGACCTTCAACACAGTTCCTAATCAAGCACTCTTGTGAAATAGAAATAAATAAATTATACATCTTTTTCACTGTTATTATAAGCATTCTAAAGGCATTTTACCCAACGGATTTTTATTAAAAACATAATGTGCACAAATAAGTAATAGCTGTATTAAATATATATGTAAACAGAGTTTTATGGGGCTCCCAGAAACTTGGGGCCCGAGGCAACTGCCTGGTTTTGCCTAATGGTAAATCTGCCTCTGCATGGAGGACTTCAGATGACTGCCTTGTTTTTGCCAATGGAGCCATAAAATTTATAGCAAACTCTGATGTTTTCTGTTCACCAGCTGATTTGTGATTGCACCTTTAACTGAAGAGCTGTTGTTTTGCTTGAGTGGACCTCCTCTTTGAGTTAAATGCTCTTTAATACGTGTGTTACTCTTATTTTAGTGCTTGCTTGTTTAAAAACATTGACTGAGGCACTGGTCCTGCATTGGGCTGAACGCTGCTGCCAAATGACGTCCTGCAGAAGAGAGCTGGCAGCATCCAAGAGGAATCTGAATACTTCACAGTGCGACAGGCATGGAAGGCGAGCATGTGACCTACAGTCTGCCACTGCTCTCATGCAGTATGCTGTTGCCTGTGTGTGTGTGAGACAGTTGTGGCCATGGCCAGAACAAAGCAGTCTGCAACCAGAGGACTTGGGCGTGGCATGCCAGCTTGATCGGGCGCCATCCATCGTAAGCTTTTGGATGTTTCAGAAAGCTTTGCTCTGACCAGGGAGGGATATTTGTCAGCAGGATAAAACCTTTTAAGGTTATTCCTGATGAAAAATGTCTTTGGAAATTTAAAATCCCCTGTCTTATTATTCAAAGGAATATCCCCCCCCCACCTTTTTTTGTGTACTTTTACTTTAAAATCTTTTCTGTCCCAGCTTCCATCTTATTGTCTTGCCTCACTGCTCCTCTCTTTCTGGTGACTATAAAAGCTTTATCATTCTGCCAAGGTTGCCTGAAAGTTGCTCTATCCTGCAGACTGTCCTACTTTTGGGTGTAACTCTAAACTGGGACGCCATAATATGAATACAGCAGGTAGAGGATGATGATTCTCAAGCTCAAAGTCACTTGACAAGTGGGTGGATTGTCTTAGGTAAATGCAGCTTGAAGCAGAGCAACATTCTTGCATACGATGGGGTAAAGGTTAGACACTTCGGATGTTGCAGTTGTTGGGTATTTATTGACCCCTTTCATGTCTGGTGTTAGCGTTTGTCAGTGGGGAGCTGCTGGCTCTCTGATGTCAGTAAATAAATGTGTGAATGTAGCATGTTCATGCAGTTCATGTGTTTTTTTTGTTATTTTTGCTCTGCCTTCATGCTGTTTTTCCAGCACTGTGCTTAAAGGTATTGTAGAGGATTTTCTCAAATTTTTGAAAGGAAAAGTCAGCTCATATTCAGAATTCAAACTTCTGAAAGTACTTTAAATATCAAATTATTAGATACTGTTTAATAAAGTGTTTTTAATTGAGAGTAATTTTCATTTGAATGTGCTTTACTGGAGGCATCCATGTTTGTCAAAGAACACTACTGCCACCTACTGGTTTTTGACGTCACGGTGCGGTATCGGCTGTTGATCAAGTCCCAGTGCTGTATCTGGTGTTTGTCCCAACGCGCTATTTTCCTCGTCATCTTGAAAACATTCTACGTTTCAACATATTACGCCAGAAGTTCGATGGCAAATCCTCCCTCTTCAAGTTGGCAATCCAACGACCAACCCGTCCGTTGAGGATCAGGAATCAGAAAGGCGAAATAACATTTTTTTTTTCACTTTTACCTGATGTATTCCAACATCCAACTGTCATGCACATTGGCATTGTCCGTTTGGTGAAACATACAATGCATACAATTGTGAAGTCCTCTGGAAATCTTTAATAATTGTTGTTGATTGCAGATGTGTCTAGTAGTTCCCATTGATTTTGCTTGTAAAGCGGGGAGAATGGCGCTAGGCTTACCGCACCGTGACGTCACAGCTGGAAGATGGCAGGAAGGAGGTATTACACGTATGGGCAAAAATGGCCATTCCCGGACTCTGTGATCTTGAAGAAAATTTTTGTTTTTATTTTTTTACTTATTAACGCTTAATTCATTAATTCGCCGACTGGACTTTTCCTTTAATGAATATCTGGAAAATTTAGATTTTTGTTTGCTACTACACACGATGTCAGGGCTCGAATTAATTGCATTTGCAAGATAATTGCAGTAAAAAATACTAGAGGTACTCAGTTTTTAGTCGCATTGTATTTTATGAGGTTAAGCCACTGACTTTCTCACACCGGCCCTTTATATCGTAGTTATTTGCTTAACGTAGGTTTGCAGCCATGCATGAGAGAACCTTGCTGCTTGTGCACAAATCAGTGCTAGAAGTAAGCACTTTTCATGCTACAGTGGAATCTCAGGGCAATACTGAAACAATAAAACCCAGGCTTGCATGTGCTACAGCAGTTAGAAAATTTTAATCAAATCTTTATCCGAATTTGAGAAAAAACTTTCTTAACTGAAATAAATTTCTGCTAAATATCTAAACTGGTCATTGGTCCTTTTTCAATGACTGTAATGTGGAAGATGAGCATCGAGCCTAGCAACAGGCATACTGGCTTTTTTATAGATTTCAGTATAGATCATCTGGAGAAGCAGGGATATGCAAAGCTTAGTCGTTTATCCTCCTCCTCCTCATTGGGCTGCAGACCATGGGCTCGTGTCGGCTCGTGGTCCTTGAGAAGACGTAACATCTTTAACCTTCCCTGTCAGGCAGCAGTTGCTAGGAGGCAGACACACTCTCTTGCAGCTGGAAAAAAGCAGCTTGTTTGCAACAATGAAGAGCTCTGCTGAAGAGATGTCCCTTGTTTTATTAACCTAACGTAAAAGCAGTGCCAGGTAAGAGATGTTTTCCTGTCTTCCTCTCATATCTTGGGCATTTCAAACACTGTGATGCATTAAAAATGAGGCTGCTGCCCAGGTGTGCACCGTTGCTTCGCTGAGTTGTCCTCACATTGTCCTGAGGAAATATGGCATCTTCATCTGGGTCACGGCTGTTTTTTTTTCTTCCCGTTTGATATGTAAATGACTGTTTGCTAGGAGCAAACCTGCTGTAAGAATCACATATTTTACCCATTTTTCTGACCTGAATAAAACCAAAAGAGCTGAAAATACTACTTATTGAAAGGAATATCTCTTTGCACAGCAATTATATCTCGAAGCTTGTCAGGTTTGACTACTTGTGATTTGGTAATTTGACACTATTTACCAAGAATCTGTGAGTACTCAGAAGACCGACCCTAAATGGACATTATTACTGCTGTAACTGAATGTATGGGGCATGTTTTAGGCGGAGGGAAGTGAAGATGGATGGTGGGACGTGTAGTCCATCTATCAGGGAGTCCACTTTACAGCCTGTGTCTATAATGAAAAGCTCTCAGACGGCATAATGAGCTGAGCTGAGCAGCTCCACTAACGACTCATCCAGAACAATAAAAGAAAGCTTGCTGTGTAAAATGAGCTGCCGACAGCGTGCTCCTCATTGGCTAGGGGGAACCAAGGCAGGCCAGCCAGCCATTGGCTGGCGGCTGTGGAGTAGCTGCATTGTGGCTGGCTGTTGTCACGGCGAAGCGGAGGTCCCATTGGGAGATGGTGACACGGTGACAGAACAGCGTGAGTGTGGCGGATTCATAAAGCTCAGGTCAGGTGGAGCACCGTGGGCTCGGGTTTTGTTGAAGAAGGCTGCAGAAGGTGGCCTGCTGAGGCTTCATGGGTGTAAATGAAGCGGATTGAGTCGTGATACACTCACCACCAGGGGCGTCTCTAGGTTTAAGAGACAAGGGTGGCTCAGCCCCTAGAAGATAATGCGCGCGCACAGCGCGCGCCGAATTTTTTCAGTGCACCTGCTAAGGCGTTGTCTAAGACAAGGGTGTAACTTTGTGTTGAAAGTTGGTGGGGACGGCTCATAAGGAAAGGGAGCTACCTGCGCGACGCCTTTTTTTTTTTTGTTGGAAAGGATAAAGCCAAAAAAATGCGAATAACATTTATCAATTTAATGCTTACAGTTGAAAACATAACTGTTACAATATTCACTTATATATTTTGTGCAAAAAATATCACATAAATCTAAACAGACAGTACAAATCAAAGAAATCAAATAAATATATCAATTTTGTAGAACATTTATTGACAGTCAATTTTGGGTCACTTTTTAAAATTAATTTACTTTTAAACCAGGACTCGGACAAGATCTTATGGGACCTTAAGCAGAATATGATTAAGCAACTCCGTCTTTCTGTCAAGAACATCCACCAGCAGGGTATCCAGGGGGGGATTTACCATTAGGCAATACTAGGCAGTTGCCCAGGGCCCCAAGTTCCTGGGGGCCCCATAAAACTTTGTTTCCATGTATGGTTAATACAACTAATCCTTATTTGTGCACATTAATTATGTTTTTGATAAAAATCCTTTGGCTAAAATGCCATCAGAACGCTGATAAATAGAGAGGAAAAAGGGACAAGAAGAGAGGGACAAAACCTAGAACAAATAATGGATGTCTATTCTATTAACATTTCTCTATCTGTAGAATGGGTCTGTTTTATAGGTTTTCTTCTCAGGGGGCCCCCTGCCTGTCTTTGCCTAGGGCCCCAAATTTCCTAAATCCGCCCCTGAGGGTATCAATACTGATTTGATAGAATCTGGGAGAGCGGACTATGTTCAACCATCCATTTTCTTTAACCTTATCCCTCAGTGGGATCAGGAGGTGCTGGTGCATATCTCTAGCCACGTTCTGGGTGAGAGGTGGGATCACCCTGGACAGGTCACCAGTCTGTCGCAGTATGTTCAACCAGCTTAAAAGTAATCGGTAATCAGATTTATTATTTGCACTTTTACTAAGTGAACTTTCTAACTCCCTTAAAACTGAAATTCCAATGCCAAAATTGTTTAAATCTTTTATCTTTGGACCCCCTGTAGAGTGACGTCACACCTGCAAGATCCTATCCTTACCTTCCTGCTAGATTGCAAAAAGCAGCTTGCTCATGAGTTGTCAACATAACTTGCTAAATCTTAAATGTACATGTACATATAAAAGAAAAAGGGGCGCAGTGCTTGCTACTGAATGGCAACACTATCAAAGTCAGGAAAAAGTTTTAAGTGAAGCCGGGATTAAAACAGTAGCTACAAGAAGCTTCAAATAAAAGTTGTTCTTTATGTTCAACCTAAACACCAACTCCGATAGAGCATCAGTAGAGCAGGTGTTTAAATTAATCAATCACTGCTTAATAAACGCAAAATAAACAACCCTCTAAAAACGGAAAACTGTAATGGACTGAAAGTCCTGTTTTTTATGTGGGAAATTATTTGCGTGTGTTTTAGTATAATTCTGATATATTGGCGCTGTTGTCTGTTTCTATGGCAACGATACTGAATGTAGTGTAGCTTAGAGACCTGCACGGGTCGAGTTTTACCAACCCGCACCCGCCCGAACCCGTTAGGATGACTACCGAACCCGACCCGTCACCCGCGGATATCTTCAATTCAAATGTTACGGGGAGAGGGCGGAGGGGGGTGATGGGGAGAAAGCGAGAGGCAACAGATTCTTTTTTCTGAGTTTTTTGTCGGGGTTTGTAGACGGTGAGCAGCGGGGAGAACTTTTTTTTATTTTCTTTCTGAGGAGCGGCATGAATGGGGTTTTAATCAGATATACACAGCACCGAAAGCAAAATACGTGTACAAAATATTGGTGGGGACATGTCCACACCAGTCCTTAAGGAAGTTACGCCTATGATTGTTCAGATTAACTTGTCTTCTTTATGGCTTTTATTCGGTGCTTTACTGCATTTGTTTTGGGAAAATATGAGGAAAAAATAAATACAGAAAAAAAAAATTTTTTTTTTTAAATCGCAAAATAATTATAGGGTGGCTAATGCCAAAGAAAGGGTGACTGAAGCCACCCTTAAATAGGTCTAACGACGCTTATGCTCACCACCCTCAACTCACAGCAATCAAACAATCCAATTTTCAAACCTTGCTTTGACTCAGGTGTTTAAACTTTGCTAACATGACAGACCTTTAAATTCAGTTTATTTATATAGATTTATTTCACAACACATGTCATCTTAAGGCACTTTACAGAAACAGTTCACCAGATCATCCAGTCAAATTGATTAAAAGTTTTCTATCTAAGGAAAACCAGTCGATTGCATCGACTCATTGACTCTTCAGCAATCCCTCATACTAAGCATACTTATAGTGACAGTGGAGAGGAAAACAGAAGAGAAACCTCCAGGAGAACCAGGCTCAGTGCGAGCGGCCATCTGCTGAGGCCTACTGGGGTTCAAGGAGACAGAAGCAGACATAGAAAAAGAAGCATAGATACAAAAGGCAGCCCCGTCCAGGAAACACACAGCCAGGCAGACGAGCTCCATGCCAGCTCCCATGTCAGAGGATGAAGAGAACACATCCAGCAAGTTGCAGTCAGAGAAATGTTATTACACTGAAAAACAGGCAGATTTCCAACATATATAAACAAAGGTATTTATGGCAGCAGCACAGCTGATATTCCTCTCCACGATGGTGTCACACGGGAACAGACGAGGCAAAGATACAATGGGAAAAAGCAGAGAGCATAATGTTAGAGATTGAACTAACAGATTCTGCAGAGTGGGAGATTAGAGAGAGAATGAAGCAGAATGATGAAATGGGGGTCCCTATGTCCTCCGGCAGTCTAAGCCTATAGCAGCATAACTATAGAGATAGCTCAGGATAGCCTGAGCCACTCTAACTATAAGCTTTATCAAAAAGAACATTTTTGTGATATCGTATTGTGAACCAAGTATCGTCAAACGTATCGTATCAGAGCAAAGATGCTTACAGCAGGGTGGGTCATTTTGAAAGAATTTAGCCAAATTATGCCAAAATGTGTAAACGCATTTTTGTTCACCTCATAAAAAGGATTCTTATCAAATGAGGAGTATTTCCATTGTACGACTCCTTCTTATTACTTACATTGCATGTCAACTGTGTTTGTAGCAATTTGTAAAGCTAACTGTGCATCAACCATAGAGATGATAAAATTGACTACTGCTATGAACTCCATTATGCATGGAAATTGGAAACACCTGAAAATATCCAGAAAACCGACATAAGAAGGAAATGACTCTAGTTTCCTGGATGCCAGCCATCGGTGGTGGAGCAACAATGATGCACTTTACTCTGCGATGTCGGACAGAGATGATAAGATGTGTCTTATGTGTTTTTAATGTCCTGTAATACTAGAGGTATTTGTTTAAAAAAATAGATACATGGGAAAGTTAATATAGAAGCACTAAAGCCTTGTCTTAAGGGGTTTTGGAAAGTAAAAAGAGAAAAGTGGGCGTTGTCCTTTGTAAGGGTTTAGAAATTTGTTGGATGGGTTATTTCTTCCTGCTGTATCTCATGTGTAATTGAAATGTTCGAGGTTGTCCCTTTTATAGCTGTTTGAAAGCGTAAACCTTCCCTTACTGGTTGAATGTTTTGAGTCTTAAAGGTCGTCTGTTTGTAATATTAAAAAATAACTCCAGTTCTGATGGCTCTGGTGTAAAACCAGTACATGTAATGTCTATAGATAAAACTGTTACTTCCTGTGAAAATGGGGTGTTTCTTTTTTGAGAACCTTTGCGGCAATGCAACCGAAAGCCAACACGTCTACGGAGAAGAAGGTGTCTCTGCTCCCACTGAGTGAGTCTTACCCAGGGAACCTGGATGCGGTCGCCAAGAGGGACCAGTTTAAATTTGCTGACCCTTGGGTCCCTTGGCGCGTGCCCGCTGACAGCTGATTAGGCCTGTGGACAGAGAAAGGAGGCGGAGCATCTGCTGCCAGAGGGAAAACAATCAGCCAGCGGACCAGTGATCTCTAACCGGATTTGGTGGCTGGATGGGTGGGGGTGTGGGGGAGGGGAGACTGCGTCTGTGCTGCATGTCTGGATCGCCTTCTGAACTGTGTGCGCTGGTGATTAGATGGGCCTTTTGTTTTCATGATGTTTGGTGAAGGGATGAAATTTAATGAGCCTTCATGTTGGTCAGACTGATGGAAATGTTAAAGGTGACAGGCTGCCTGGCGGCATGGGTTAATAGAAATGCAAACCTGCCTTTTAAAAGTATTCTTAGCTCTGGGTCTTTTCTTATTTAGTCCAATTTCATCCAGCAGACCATCTCTCTTCATCAAACAAAGGTCAGCTCTCCCTAAATCTGGCCTCAGTAGAACAGCAGTAAAAACCAAAGCTGATGTTGAGAGAATGCTATAAGAATTCCTGTTTAAAATTCGCTGTGCCGCAAAAATCCGCACGGTTGGCGGCTGCAGAGAAGCGTCTCTGCTGGGAAAACTGGTCGGACTGGATGATAAGCTGTTGGAAGCTGCAAAGGACTAGAGACAGGGATGAGGCTTTACCCTCTACCAGGATGTTTGTCTCTAAAACAGCCAGCTGGAGCTGCAATGGGAGGGGTTAGGGGAAGGCATGTTCACATGTTAGAGTGGTCTAGTCAAAGTTCAGACCTTAATCTGATATGGAACTTGTCAGGGCTTGAAAATTGATGTTAAGACATTCTCCATCCAAGATGGCCGAACTTCAGATATTCTCTAAATCCGAATGTATAAGCTGGTGGAAATGCTCATTAAGAGGATTGCAGATTGATTTAAATTTGTGCCACATTTTTATGATTTTGTGGCATGAATTTGAATTATTTTATATACGATTGCTTCAAAGTTAAGTTATGTTGCTCTGTGACGTAGAAATCTAATGAAATTACATCTAAAAGAAATAAACAAACCAAATACCCCAAACTTCTGGGGGTTATTTACCTTTGGGACTCACTGTATTAAAAACAGCTGCATGAGATAAAATGAAACATCAAAAAGTGGTGAAGTTTTAAGGAATCCTTCAGGATTTTACATGGTGGAGTTGAAGCTGACATCTTGCAGAGTTTTTCTGACAGATGTTTCCTTGCAGAGCGCTGTGTGTACAGTTTTAAATGTGGACGCATCAGTCAGCTGCACAGGTTAAAAGCTTATCTTGATGGTCTGCTGCAGGTCTGACGCTTCGGTTACGTTTTCTTTTGCAGCTCCCTCTACGGCTCTGAGGATGACGCACTGTTCTGTATCCGTGAGGTGTGTGTATTGAATGCGGTGAGTGCTTTGTGGTAGATCTTAAAAGGGAGTTTAAAGAACTCATTGCTTCCTGTACCTTACTTTGAGAAGCTTGTGCAGAAAATAAAAGCCACTCAGATGAGTGAATATTTAGCCGACTGCATCTGTTTGTCTTCGCCTCCTGCTGTGTCTTTGGTTGATGGAGGAGCTCCTTGTGAAAATGTTTCCTCCATCTCTGCCACGCAGTAACACGGACTTCCTCATCATTTCACACTCGCATGCAAACATGGTTTATTGATGAGGATGTTATCACAGGCTTACTCCTTCATCTTTTGTGTTATCCTAACATGTTTGCGTTCCAGCAGATGTAGTGTAGTTGGCGGAAATGATGACGGCGGTGTATGTGTCCGTCCCTTGGCTCGTGCCCTCAGGCTGTAGATGGGAGATGGGTCTGGCCTAGTGGAGGCGTTCCTGGTGCTAAATGAAGTGGACCTAATCCAGTGTCAGTGATATCACCGCTGCACGGCGCTCGTCTCCTCCCTCAGGGTCCGTGCAGAGGCATGAGGCTGCTGCAAACTTGGAGTGATCTTTAAAATGTCATCATGCATGAGGCTCATCTATATAAGGCAAAGCTGTGGTCAGCAGGCGACCAAAAGGAAAACATGGGCCTGATTTGGAAGCTCGACTCCAGCCCGGATGCTGAGCTGCGAGTTTGTCACGGTTTCTGTTTCTGAGATATAATCCTCAGAGGATTTGGCTCCGTTCTGTTTCATGGTCCTCTCTAATCTGTGCAGGATTGGACTCGGAGGGGCAGAGAGGATGGCTGAGCCAGGCCTGTTGCCATGGAAACGTACAGACTGAGGATAATCATTGGGAATCTGCTTTCAGGGAAAAACGAAAAAAAAAAAGTTTGAAGTGTTTCTGTTTCCAGGCAGATTTAAAAAGTCCTTTTTTGGTTGAGAGCTCCTGTTGTAGATCTGGATCTCTATTAAAGAGGCTTTTTTAGCCTTAATTGTTTGGACACTGATAAAAACAGTCCAAATGTCTGACTATGCTATTTTCTTCAATAGCTTTTAATCTAAATGTCCAGATTGAAATCTTGTTTGATCTGATGGACCAGTTCAGGTTGACTAATCACACTCTACCACCAGGGAAATAAACAAGCACAGCATCCATACACTTCAACCAAATCACTGAAGATTTCCATTAAACCCTCACATGCTGTCTGCATGAATCCTTTATTGTTCTGCATATTGCTCAGATTTAATGGATTGAACAGCTCTTTATATCTATGTATATGTAAGACTGCTAGAAAACGATCATGAGTTCTACTTTTGTCATTGTTAATGTTGGTACATTGACGTGAATAATTAAGAACTAATTGTTGGAAGTTTAGAGTTGATTCACTAAAATATAAAATAGTACGTTCCATTTGAAAATGACTTATGTGGTGCGATGCATGTTTACATGATGGTATCAATAAGAGATTAACCGAAATGTTTTTTGTTTTTTTTCAAAGGCTTATACCCATTATTATTTTGGCATAATTCAAATTACATAGGGCAAATTCTTACAGCCAATATATTCATTTTTTTCCTCCATTTGCGTGATAAAATGTACAATGATAGCAAATATTATACGGTCTCAATTTAAAACGAAATAAACAATTCATAACGATTAATAGAAAATGTAAACAATGGATGGCAAATGGAGGGAACAGCAAAGCATGCGCTTAATGTGATCGGCTAAATAGACTAATGAATCGGCTAAATACACTAATGAATCGGTGAACGCTTGAACCAATCGGCTGATAGAAGAAAAGAATGTAGATGCGGTCGGTGGATATCAATGAGCCCTTTCTTTTGGCTCCGCCCACTGTGAAGTGGAGATATTTCTGAAGTTGTTATGCCATAATGGAAAGTAAACCAAGCTATGCAGCTTTCAGACCAGTTTATCATTATTTTACCTTGAGCTGCTGCTGCTGTTTCCGTACACATCAATGTCTGTATGACCTACTTGGAGCTGCACAGCATGCGGATGGCCTGCAGGTCATCCTCTCAGTTCATGGCTCTCAGGTGTCTTGGCGGTTTAATATTTAGTTGACTCAAAGATGCAGAAAATGGACTGAAAACCTGTTCTCTGGGTTCCTCTGAGTATGGTTGCAGAACATACTGCTCCTGGCATTCCTTTCCCGGTCTGTGCTAAGATCTGGTCCACCTGGACAGTAAACCCGCCTGTGGCCAGCATTTGTCCAGGCTCACACATGTTAAGCTTCAATGAAAGGGAGTTGGAAATATTTCATTCTTTTCAGGAAAGGCCAGGACAACAGTAATACTAAACTCCTCCAGTTCTGGAAATGGCTCATTCACCAGACATCTGTTGACTTTTTAAATGGGCTGGATATGTTTTTAAAGGAGAAGTCTGATCAGCAAGGAATGAACAGTGGATCTTTATATCTAAAAGAGGGGAAGAGTTTTTTCACTTTCTGATTCCTGATCCTCCACGGACGGGTTGGTCGTTGGATCGCCAACTTGAAGAGGGAGGATTTGCCATCGAACTTCTGGCCAGAGAAAAAACACGTAATATGTAGCCAACATTCGGAAGAAGAATGTTTTCAAGATGACTTGGATAATAGCGCGTTGTGACAAACACCAGATACAGCACTGGGACTTGATCAACAGCCGATACCGCACTGTGACGTCACAAACCAGTAGGTGGCAGTAGTGTTCTTTGACAAACATGGATGCCTCCAGTAAAGCACATTCACATGAAAATTACTCTGAATTAAAAACACTAATTATTTATTCACCAGTATGTAATAATTTGATATTGAAAATACTTTCAGAAGTTTGAGTTCTGAACATGAGCAGACTTTTACTTTAACTGGATCCATTTTATACTGATGGGGGGGGGGGGTGATCCTTGAGAGGATGACCGTTCCCCTTCCTGCCAGATGAACGTCTTTGATTTTCCACCCCGCTAATTCATGATTAATTTTGACAGCAATCGGCCCCTGGAGCCTCCATTTTTCCTTTGGATCTCTGGTGTCCCTGCATCATGCCTTTGTTTCTTTAACATGGTCTGATTTTTGTAAAACTCATGAAAGTCAGCGTCCAGGATTTGTCTCTTAAGTTTTATTTTTTTTTAGATGTTTTTGTGATGTGGTGCTCCAATGGTATTTTTATTATTATTTATTTTTTATTTGTTATTTATTTTTATTTTTTCTGATATTATGTTTTCCCATTTCGTCACAAAATGGTGCAAAAATGTGTAATGGAAGAACTGAAACAAAATAGGTCATCAATGCGTATCTCTTTGTGTGCCTCTACTAGCTTGTAACTGACACTTAAACTTGAATTTAATTGATGTTTTAATCTGTTGGTTTGCGTGCAGTTTTAGGTCATGCCACAGACTCTTATTCTAAGCCGTTCTGCCAGGAATCCGACTCCTTGATGGCCGATGTCCTGAATGTTGTAAACTTGTCCAGTTTTTGTGCTTACCCTGTTTCCACTAATGCTGATTAACAGGCATGAGCTGAATTGCAGTCATCTGTATCAGTTGTGTTTAAAGGAGAAGTTCGTTTTTTTACACTTTAAGCCCATTTTCTGTAGTGTCCAGGATGAAATCGAATGATCGACACCAAAAGTTTGACAATTGCTCCTGTCTCTGCTTTTTGGCTCATTTAGAATCACCACCTGGCTGCTTTAGAATGGCTTGCATAGAGCATGTCCGATAATGTCCTTAAAACAACCTTAAACGTTCTTTTTTTTTAAATATGCTACTCACCGGGTCGTCAGCGCTGTTCAATGACGTTCCAAAAAAAGTTTCGTAAAGAAAAAACGTTCCTGTAGTGTTTTATTTAGCATTTTGTAAATCCCATTGAGTTCTGTAGGAATAGTCAATATTCCGCTGCCACCGGAAACGGAAATGGGGCCTGTTTACACAGTTGAAGTCTTTTCGCTTCACTCTGTGTACTCCGACGTTGAGGTGCTAACGTCTCTGTTAAACACTTAAAAAAACTCTGAAAATGGAATACGAAAGGTGGATTCTTGATTCTCGACGTCGGAGTACACAGAGTGAAGCGAAAAGACTACAACTGTGTAAACAGGCTCCATTTCCGTTTCCGGTGGCAGCGGAATATTGACTATTCCTACAGAACTCAATGGGATTTACAAAATGCTAAATAAAACACTACAGGAACGTTTTTTCTTCACAAAACTTTTTTGGAACGTCATTGAACAGCGCTGACGACACGGTGAGTAGCATATTTTAAAAAAAGAACGTTTAAGGTTGTTTTAAGGACATTATCGGACATGCTCTATGAAAGCCATTCTAAAGCAGCCAGGGGGTGATTCTGCATGAGCCAAAAAGCAGAGACAGGACCAATTGTCAAAATTTTGGTGTTGATCATTCGATTTAATCCTAGACACTACAGAAAATGGGCTTAAAGTGTAAAAAACCGAACTTCTCCTTTAAAGCAGGGAACATCTTAAACATGCAGGACAGTGTGGCCCCTGAGGACTAAACCCTTCCATTGTAGCTGTGGCAAAATGTTTAGGGATCGTTTCTCTCTAATCTTCTCGAGGCTCCGCAAGTTTTTATTGACTTCATTAATGCTCGAAGAAGGTCCCTGGACCATTTTTCAATCTGGCTATTGTTTATTTAGGGGTTGTTTGATAACTTTTGTAGTTGTTCCATGTAGTCCACCTGCTTCCACCCATTTATGTCCACATGCCATGTAAGAGACCTTTAATGATGGACGTGCCTTTTAGGAGTGCATGGCTAATAGCTGTAATGCCAACAGATTGAGTTTTTGCAGCCCCTCTGGGGCCTCATGGCTGCTATTCCTTTAAAGCTCTATGTTCACAGCCCAGCCTGGCCTCGGTGGTAGGGCTGTTTGGTTTGCAACCATACACTCTACATTTTTGGGGGATAAATTGAGCAGCTCTAGATGGCACTGTTGCAGGGATCAGCCTGGTTTGCACTCTTCATTGAGGGAAGGAACGCACACATGTTAGATAGACTTAGGCTAACAAAGGACTAACATTCTTTTTTAGCTTGCTCATTTCAAAAGGCTACGAAGACACACTAAGCTGCTGGATTATATCGTCTACAGTTTTAAGAGAGGAAAGTTTTGACCTGAGGATGGTGGCAGCCGATACACAGAAAGATCTAGCTTCTCCTACCACTGTTTGACTACTTCTAGCGCTTTATTAGTTTATTTATGTCTTTGTCATAAAGGAGGAGTTAAGCCTTTGGTTAGGCCCCCCTACTGGATAGATGATTTTGACCACTTCTAACCTTCCTGGGTTAAATCGTAACCAAAGACAATAAAAGCTTCGAACAGAGAGGGGGGGGGGCATATACAGCTCTAACACTTGTAGAGCCCCTCCATGATGCTGAACACACCCTGAAGTTCACCATCCTTTCCACCTATTGTCAAATGCCTAATTGTTTAGAAGCATTCTTTTATTGTCTTTATTTTCTTTAGTTGTGTGTTGTTCTGCTTGAGATGACTATTGCCAACTTTTAAACCGGCTTTTAACAAACTGTTGTATATATTTACCGGTAGAAACCAAGCCAACAAACCCCACATGCGTTTATTTATGAAACAACCCTTGTATAAGCCGCTGACCTAATTTTGTGGCAAAGGCGTGGCAGGAGGTTGACCTGGAGCCTTGACGTTGGTCCCGCAGAGAGGGGAAGCTTTCTGGTCGAACAATTGCTTCACCTGCCGTGTTGTTTGCTGGCTGTGCACTCAAGCCTGACGTGCTCCGATTTCAAACAGTTCACCTGGCAGATGTCACAAAAGCCTGGATCTTCACGGTTGCAGTCTATTTCAATGTTGAGACATGTTTTTTTTTTTTTTCTTTTTCAAGGTCTAACCTCTCCTTCCGCGGCGGAGGGAGACATGGCTGTTGTTGGGCTCGCTGTCTGAATGACGGCGCGCACTGATACGAACAGAGAGAAAATAGGACCAATTGATAACGACGTGTGACTTTTTCCACTACAATGTTTTTGGGATGCGAAAATATCACTCTTTTGGACACATAATGTTTTGGGAAGAGAAACGTTTTATTTCGCTGTACCTAAAAACCTGCAGGACTACTTTCGGCTTGACCAAAACTGGACGATAACTCTGCTCACAGGACGCTGCCAGGGGTAAGTCAGTGTGATTGCATGCCGCTGGTGATCGGGATGCCATACAGATTCATGTCAAAAATACCGAACTATCCCTTTAAAGTCTGCTTAGTGAAAGTTATGCTGTCTTTCTTATCCAGACATAATAAACAGGAAATATGACAAATTTGTTATCTGTATCTTTGACATTTGAAGAGCTGTAGATGGCAGCTGTAGATCAGAAAGCAACATTGAAACTTCCTGCTGGAAGAGCAGGAATCAGAGCTGATATCATGCTGTGTTTGCGAGGTAAAGAAGTTACTGTAAAACAGGTAAATGATGTGGCGCATCAGTCGCCCTTCCTGTTATCTGCAGAAAGTCTCCCTCTCTCCTAAAATACCATCAAAGATTCCTTTTAGAGATAAAACACTTATATAAAAAAAAAACACAGATAAAATCTAAAATGTTTAACTCCCTCTGACTTCATGTGTTTCTGAAAAGTGCAGACTTTGAATCCTCTCCATTTATGAAAAAAAGAAAACCTCTGTAGAGAACCTTTATTGGTGGGTTTTACTGATCAGAAATATTTTTTAAATTCAGACAAATTTTGGTCACCCCTTAATTGTGCTTTAGCTTTGTCTAGACACATTTGTTCTTGTGTCACCAGTGTTCACAGTCAAAGTTAAAATAAATGTCACGCCAAGGTGGGGCTGATGAGCATCGTCTGTATGCAAAAACAAGATGTGTGACTGGTGGAATCTTCCTCTACCTACACTTAACTGTTGAGAAACGTGTGGTGAATAAGTAACTAGGAACTCGAAGTAACTAGAAGGTTACTAATTACCTTTAAAGGTAATTTTACCTTTCACCTGTACTGTAGAACTTTTCCCTTGAATGAAATCTCTGGTTCCTCTACCCACCAGAAGTAACTTAAGTAGTTTGGAGATCATTAAGGCCAAGGAGTAGCTAAAACTCGGAGTCTCAGCTGCTGACATGGACCCACATCACACCAGATTTTTTTTTGTTCTTTTAATCTAAAATAACAAATTAGTAATTATTTTTAAATTAGAGTTTTGCAGTTTGGTAACAATAGAGACAGATGTTTAATAAACTAACCCCCTAGCCTAACATCTGTCACGGTCTCTCTCTGTTGGTCATGTTGGCTCTGAGTAGAGGTTGAGTCTTCTTCTTTGCCCTAGCCTTGGATCAATAACATCTCAGTGTTCATCTGTGGAGTCGTCGGTCTCCTGAGGGTTGGTTAGCTGCTAACAATGAGGCTAAAACAATAAATGTTTTATTTCTTTTTACGTTTCTGTCATGTAGGGAGCCTGAAAATCATCTTAGTGTAAAATCTGCTAATGGAATCGACATAGAAACGCACAGATGTGTCACGATTGGCAAATTCTAAGATCCTCCTTATTCTGTAGCCATGGCAACAGAGATGCTGAGTAAATTTCTGGTTATAGAGAGGAGGAGAGAGTGCGTGTGTGTGTGTTTTCAATCAATATCAATGGTGGATAGTTAAGATGCTCCAGTTATCAAAGTGTGTGTGTTGTTTCAGTGGAAAGGGTGGAGGTCATACTCTCCCCCCCAACAGATGATGTCAGTTAAAAGGATGGCGAAGGGACATTCAGCCCCTCCACCCTAACACAGATATACACCCATGTTTTACAGGTTTACTGAGGACCTTCCATTGATTTCTATTCATTTTCATTCCTCACCCTAAACCTGACCATTACAGCTACATACCTCACCTTAAACTAAGCCCCATTCCCACCTTCATCCCTGCCTACAGTAATATGGGACGTGAACATCCAGATCTGTGACTACCTTTTAAAGGCATGGTGATATATTTTTGTACCATTCTGTATGTGGAAAATCCAGCCATTTAGCCACATAGCTGGAGATGATCAATAGAGATCTACCAAAACAAGTTTGTTTTTTTGTTTGTTTTTTTAAAGGCTGATATTGATTCTTTGTCCATAAGGCTTACAGTTAACTGGTGTTCTGCCAAATACATTTTTTATGGCCTATATTTGATATGATATTGGTTTTTATTCCTCCATTTAGATTATAAAAATGACACAATAAGAAATGTTGGAAATAGTCAAGTTTAACAGCTACACAGAAAATATAAATAAGAATTGAAAATGTTAATCTTAACAGTGAATAGCAAATGAAGGCCGTGCCGATGCTTAATTTGATGTTGGGGCACGACTGCTGAATACGCTGGTCAATCTGAGAATTGGATTCAAATTAGTAATCAGACCAATAGTTGGATTCCTTTCCTAAAAATAAAATCAACACCTTATTGCTCACAGACATGGGTTCATTTACCATCTGTAGCCATGGATGCTCCTGCTGCTGAGTGAAGTTTGAACGTAAACACAACTAAAGCTCAGCCCTCTCTGTGTCAGCTATTTGTACACTGTCTGCTAGCTTTACTGGATTATAAGAGGTTTTTTTTTTTTTTTACATAAAGTTAAAGGAAATCAAGATAAAATGGAACTTATGGTTCCCTTATCCTTTTTTAATTCAAAGGTGTTTTTTAAATGTTTTTCATACAGTTTTGGCTGAATTACTGTTCTGATTGGATTTTTGTTTTACTCCAGTTAATGATGGTACAATTGCCAAATTCGTTGATGATTATTTTAATAATATGATATAATTTATTTGGCCGCAGAATTTTGAGTAATTCTCTTGAAAATCCCCATGACATTAATGTCCCAATAGCATGAAGGTGAGATGAACAAGGACCCATAATGGGGGTGGGTTTAGTATATAATGTGTACTATACATGTTTTTTAGCCCTTTCTCCTTTAATTAATGTCTGTTTTAGGAGCTTAGGTGTAATGACAGTGTGGACTGAAACCTGACAAGGCGGCTGTAGTCTGCTGTGAAGGAAGGAGGTTTTACATTGACATTACACCCATTCCAATCCAGAAGAAACTGTCATTTCAGTTTAGAGTTATTTTAGAACCAGATGCTAAGATTTTGTTATTTTCTAGTGCAGGACTTGAATTTTACACACTTTTTTTTTTTGCTTGCGCTGAATGACTCGACACTTTGTGCGCCTGGCCTTTGGCAGATGTTTCTGTCGGTGTGGGCTGGGTTCCTCTGAGCTGCGGTGCCCAGCTGGAATCCTGGATCAGACCCACACACAGACAGTCAGGCACAAGGAATTTATTATTGAGCCCGTTTGCTTTAACTTTCGAAGGAAACTTGGCTGAATGCTTTGACTTATGTGTCCATCTTTAGCTATAGCTCTGACTAACAGAGGATTGCAGACTTTCCCAGTTTGGCACACAGTGACGCATTAATTTAGAGTTTACCACAAATGTCCCATTGTGTAATCTGCAGGACACAAAAATGAAGACTTGATGTTGATGTAGAACACTTTAACAGGGTCTAGACATATCAGGTTAACATGGAGGACGAATACATGGGGTAAGAATTTGCTCTCCTGTCGTATTTTTATTTAAAATCCCATGTTGATGCTTTTTAGAAACAGTTTCTACCAGCCTGAAGAAAACCAATAAATTTCCCTAATTTGGAAAAACTCAGTCAGATAGAAAACCTATATCGATATTAGATATGACCGTAATTCTTAGTTACATTTTTCTATCTAACCCTGGGATCTCCAATCTGTGGTCTTGGAGCTGAATGTGTCTGTTTGTGCATTTCGCTTTGGCTCCTGATGAAGGTTATTTAGCAATCAGCAGTGTCTGTAATATAAAATGATTAATAAGTAGTGGTTTGAGTTTTCTATACAGGTTTTGATCAAATATAAAAAATCGTGACAAAGAATGACACCATTAAAAAAAGGAATGCATCCTTTGTTTTGTGATTAGTTCGAAATAAAACCTAACATTTGCAAAAAAAAAAAAAAAAACAACATTCACATAAAAACATTCAGTAACTCGCTTCTTGCAAACATTTTTAAAAAATTGGGGGAAAAATGGCAGATCTTGATAATTAAGTTATCTTTTTTCAGTTTTCTTTCCTTTTCTCTTGTTTTTTTTTTGCTCTATAAAAAGGTCAGGATAAAAAATAAAAACATTTCTTTGGATTGGAGCAGATCTGAACCCCGATGGGAACCTTCTTCCCTGTTCTTCTGTAGCCTCCCACAGGTTTTATTCCTTCCATTTGGCTAACAGAAGCATCCCCACAGTGGGCAGGTGTTTTTTTTTTTTTCACTCTTGGGTCAGAACATTTTTACTTTGGTTCCATTTAGACCATATTGGCTGTATTTCTCTCTCAGGTTTCTTTGGTCCCGTCCATGTTTGTGACCAAAGTCGCCATTGGCTTTCCTAGACGTCGCTAGATGACGTCATCACCTGATTAGCATATTTGATAATACTTGAATCGAACTGTAGGACAGAGGAAGATTAAAAGTGCTCTCAATATGTTTAGAACTAAAAACAAGTTCTTTATATATAATATTTTACCTAAAGCAAAACTGCATCAATCAATCTTGTTTAGCTTAAAGTCAATTAGTAGAGGTGGACTCATTGGATGAAGCTGTGTATGAAATAAATGCAGGGGGGGATCTATTTTAGTCCAGCGTGAAAAACAATTAAAGAATTTTTTTTAATTCGGTGGAATCATTGGAAGAAGGGAGTCTCTCTCCTCTCTCTGCAGACAGTTTGCTGCTGGGTCTGACTGCCTGCCAGTCCTTAGAGGAAGGAGGGGCTCACAGCAGCACTCTCTGCTCGTCTAAGATGCTAAATTATTGGTGCTTTCACACACAACATTTGGTAAGGGGGTCTGAAAGGTCGGCTAGATATAGCATCAAAAGCTGTGTTTTTATCCAAATGTTGCATACATTTTGACAAAACATTTAAAAGGTCAGAAGAAAGAAAATAGGAATAGGATGTGTTTCCATTCATTAATGCATTAAAAAGGCGATGCAAAGTGTGATGCCATTATGTGTTTAGAACATCAGCCCTTAACCAGTAGGTCACCACTGGTTAAGCAAAATTTAATCAATTTTATTTTTGCAAAATTTATTAAATTGATTAAATTCATTTGATTGTTTCTATCAAGCTCTTCAGGTGTGATTTAAAAAAAAAAAGACGACGATAACACGTCTAAAGTTGCTGAGTAGGCAACACAACCTTTCAGACTTCTGATGTCTTTTCATCTCAACACTCAGTTTTATTTTCAGGAAAATTAAAATAAAAGGAACTTAATGCACAGTTTGCTTATTTTTACCTAGTTTAAATTTATTGAAACATTTCAAACCATGTCAATCCTATTCCACTTCTTTTGTTTCTTTGTTTTTGTTTTTTTTTGCCATGAAATTCCAAGAAATCACCTTCAGGTTTTATTTTATATTTTTTTATCAGTTAAAAAGACTTAAATAATTTGACATGAAGTTATTTTCCTCACAATTTATCTTAAAAATCTTCATTAACTCAAATCTTGTATATGAAAGAATCATTTTGTCCAAACTTCAAAGGATTTTGTGCTTCACTGAGTCGAGGTGTGAAAGAGAAGGCTGAAAAGGATCTGAATGTAAATCATAATTGGATGCAGACTCGTTAGGAGTGCAGGTTTGACATCATCACGCCGTTCCAGTTCTACCGCCTGCTCCACCATCATCTTGGTGCAGTCAGTAGGTGACACACCTCCAGCGTTTATGCATGGTGTGTGTGTGTGTCAGCAGCGTCCAGGAATGCTGAGGTTTGGTGTTTACTGCTGTTGTTCTGGTGAGAACCGGCCGTCAGAAGGGGGCGGGGAGCTGAGTTCTCCTGTGCATTTAATACGTTGGACACATGCCTGACGTCCCTGGCAGCTTTGTTTTTCTTTATTTCTCAGAAAGGCGCCGACTCCTGTTGTGCTTCGTGTTTCATTAGCTGCTTGCTTCAGTAGGAGTAAAAAGTTCCAGTTTGTAATTGTCCTTCTTTGCCAAAGAGCTAATCTGGGGATTTATTTGGTTTAGAGATGAGAATGATGTGATTGTTTATTGTTTGGCACCGTGAAACTCCTAATGAGTAATGACCTTTATTAAAGGTGTCTGAATGCAGAAAGAAAAACAGCAGATGAGTTTTTTATTTCGATGCAGTTGGAGCGTTTTGTGGGACAACGTGTTTGCGAGCTGTAGGCTCAGATTTATGTCATTCTGAGCAGCAGAAGCCAGGTTTAGACATTTAGGCTCAAGGTGAGATTCTCACAGTAAAACCTGGAGGGAAAAATCTCACGGTTATACGGTGCCTTGTTATTATTGCTGTGAATATATGAGTTGATTAAGTTTTATTTATAAATGCGTTTTGGAGCATCTTTCTTCATCTGACTTGAATGCATCTGTTCTCAGGACGTCATTTCATGCACGTCTCAAAGGTCAGAACCAAGATGGCCAAAAATACATTATTTTCTGTAATAACTAGCAGATGGATTTGAAGTCATCATCCCTGTTATTTTGGCTAAATTTGAATATATTTTACAATCATCTAAAGTTATTATTACTGCCACATTAATGATTGATCATATGATTTTTCTTGGTTTAGTAATTTTTGAGTTTGTCTTGTCTTTCGTACGTTTAATTCTGCTGCCTTGCCCAGGAGACTCTTGGAAAAGAGATTTATAATATTAATGAGTTATTCTTCCATTGTGAGGGATTGCCTTTGAGTCAATGAGTCGATGCAATCAGCTGGTTTTCCTTGGATATAAACTTTGAATCAATCGGACTGGATGACCTGGTTGAATTTTCTCTGTAAAGTGCCTTGAGTTGACATGTGTTGTGAAATTGTTCTATAGAAACAAACTGAATTGAATTAAATAGAAAGATGCACACATAAGGTATTATAAATAGAACTTAAGCAATTATTTATTGTGAATTTGCTGTTGAAACATTGACTAAATGTGATACCTAATCAGTTATTGGTAATAAGTTGTTTTATTGAATTATGTTACCTCTCTAATCCCCATTTTTATAGAGAAACAAGCATGAAAAGCAGATTGAAAGGGGAACATATCTTCTCAGATAATTACTGAATCCAAACAGTCATCTGTTGTCTAACTTTGACATTTAACCTGTTTTTAACTTCCTTTTAATCTAAAAGAGCGGCTCATAGTGTTTGATGCAATCCCCAGTGGTGTCTCACGGCCCCCATCCTCTCCACCTCCTTTAATCACTACAATTGCCCTTTTTTTTAGTATAAAAATGTTCTTTTCATCTATGTGCGTATTCTAACATTTGTATAATTATTACCTGGAAATGGATTTGGTTACGTCCAAAGAAACACTTAATAACAAGTAAAATATGAGATGTTGTTTTCTCATTTTTCACAAATATTATGCTGTAAATCTTTCTCAATAACAAGCTACAAATGGGACCTGGAACCTTTTGTACTTTTGTAGACTTGATGACAAAAGCAATCTTCACCTCGTTTGTAGGTGGATTTTGTAATGTTGGTTTGGACCTTCCAGCCACCGTATGTTTGGGACTGTTGCTATCTTTTAGAAAGATATGACAAAATCTTATTTGTTGAAGAATTTTTCATTTTAATTTTTAACATCAAAACTAAAACAAAAATGTGCTTAAAAAACAAAGCACCATCTCTTTTATGAATAAGTTGGTTTGGTTTGGAATGGAGAAAAGGAAGGTAACCCTGATTCCGACAGTAGCCAGCGATAATCGCTGTTTAATCCGTTGCTTTTTAAACTGCTAATTTATGCTGATGATCAGTCCATGCCTCGCCAGGTTTCTGCTTCCAAACTCAGAGCTTGTCTTTTTGTAGGCTGGATATTTCTCAGCATCTCTGGCATCATGTTTTTAAAGGTTCTCTGATAGTTTTTATTGCCACTTAAAGACAAAGAAATGAGTTCATTATTACTGTAGTACAGCTTCTGATGGATCTTTTTTAAACCGCGTTGTTAAGATGAAGGCATTGTGGTTTTCTGGCAGGATAATGGAAAAGTTTACACACAGACACTTAGATGGTTATTTTATCTTCTCCGTTTAGGCCAGACGGCCATCTTTTTTTTCCCTTTCTAGGCTTCACATTGTTTCTCTCTTCTGCTCTCTCAGGAAATAACCCTCCTTATGAATATCAGTCGACCTTAAGAAAGATTTCTTTTTTTTGACTTGGGCTTTTCTCTAGTCAGCTGATTGACAGACCCTCTTAAAGACGCTCCCTTCATTTTATTCTCTCTCTGAGCTCATTGCCTCACCACATGAACTTAAAGTCCAATCTGAACAGCTGATGGTCAAACCAAAACGTCACACACACCAAAGCTTTCATCTGTTACCTGGTCTCCGTTCAGCTGCTCCACACCTGGCCTACATCACCTCACAGTTCAATCAATCATTATTAAAACTTGGTCTGCAGTGAAGTCTGGATGTTACGGTCATGTTCGTTTTAGTGCTTCTCAGAGCTGGGTTGACCTGCTAAATTCTGTAATGCATTTTGCTTCTGATCTAACAAGCCAAAACAGCTCTATCATTCCATAAACATGGAGCAGCACTGCTGAGAGGGATTCAGAGGGACAAAAATAAAGCGCACTGACTACGCCCTGGCTCTATTGTTTACCTATCTGATTTCTGTCGCACTGGTAACATCATCAAGGCTAACCCAGCGTGATGATGTCACCAGACACGTAGTCGCGGTAGGATAGAGGCCACCAAGCCGCCAGTGAGGGGTTAGACCAGCTTTTTGCCAATGGGAAGGGAGCCAAACGCTGATTATTAGCAGGTCGACTGATGTTTTAAAGACACACGTTACTGTCAGGGGGAAAGAGGCTTAAGTCGTCCCTCCTCCAGTCGGCTTTCAGTCTTCTTTTTACACCAGGTAGTAAAACCTGCTGGTTAACAGCAGATGAGTTGAGCTTCCCTGCTTCCTCTACCTCATTAGGCTTTAAATGGGGAATGCAGAGCTGCACTGGAAACGTTTCTAGCTGGTCTAAATGGGGGAATTGTAGCCGTTAGCACTTCTAGTACACCATTTTACATCTGTTGTTATCAGATGTTCACCATGCAGCCCCCCTCCGCTGCATCAGAGAGCCAACATGAAGCTGGCAGAGCAGGAGAGGTTTAGATGTCTGTAGATTCTAAGCTGCCACCATATTTTCTAACTTGCTGTTTATCTTTACATGTTTAGAAACGCGTTACCTGTATCTAAGTGTCGACAAACATAGTGGATTATTTGTGAAACCTGGATAATCCAAGCATGTGGAATTAACAGTGGTTCTCTGTGTCAAGCAGGGGTGTTGTCTTTTTGCTTTTACGGTTCTATTTAGTTCCTTCTTTAAATAGAAGTAAATAATTATTTTTTATTACTTATAAAAAAAACTGTATTTGTTTCCTTTGGGTACATAAAAAAAAAAAACTGGTAAGAGGTTTTTTCTAAGTGGGTGGAGGGTTTGTAATTTTAAATAAATGCAAAAATTAGGCTTACCTTAAAAAGCAATAGTCATTTTTTATTTCACCGGACACGCCAGTGGACTGGTCAACATAACGGCATTAAAATAGAAGCAGAATGAAGGTGGAAGTTAGCAGTTCTTATAAACAAATAATATTTCACAATCAAACATCCCAGGAACTGTTTAAAATAAGAAACTTGACGGCTCAGTCAAGCTGTGAGCTACACAGGAGGGAGAGAAGAACCACACAACTGTCAGTTTTCTGTATGACACTGAAATATAGGAAACTGCGCGTAAACAGGAGTGTCGGAGGGGTTTAGACATATTGGCTGAACAATTTTCTAGGGCTGCAACTAACGATTATTTTGAAAATCGATGAATCGGCCGATTATTTTTTCGATTAATCGATGAATCGGACACAAAATATTTTTTTTATATTAACCTCTTTATTCAACAAAAAACATTTTAGACAGAACAAACAAGCACACAAGTACAGGTTTCTCATTAACTGTACTGGTGCAATATGAAAAATAAATGTTTGTTTTAAAACTACGCAAACTTACATGAGAAATGTAGCTGTACATCCACAAAATATAGGGTACTTTGTTTCATAAAGCGCAAAAAGAGACAGGCATTTTTGTTTTTTAAAGCCCCTAAGGGGTTCAAACAATAGGCCCCCCCATTTCAACAAATGAGGTTTTTTTAGACTAGAAGAGTTCTGCCTTTTAAGACAGGAAAGTATAGCAGTTAAAGTTGCTACTTGAGAAAATACTGAACCATAGAGATAAAAATAGCCCTGTGATTCAAATTATAAATTGTATTTGGAATAAAAATGAGAGAACTAGGGGTGCTAAAAAACACATCCTCCAAAGACAGATATTTACATGGGAATTTGGCATATACTTAATTGACATATTACTGATCTTGCTGGATTTTATTCTGCTTTACTTCCATAAATTTCAGGATCTTCTTTACTTTATCTTTGCCAGAAGATTTAAACTTTAAAAGCCTTGCCCTCATAATTTGCAAATTAATTTATTTATAAAGTAAATATAAACGCTGCTTAAGCTAATTCAAATGAAATTAAAAGTAAAATAAGTAGCCAACCTTATCACTGTCTGTAACCTACTAACAAGCTAAGGAAAGCATCAGATGAGCTACCTGAGAAACTAACGTTACGTTTCCCCACTTTAAAATGAAACAAACATGGTTATTCATCCTGCTGATCAGCTCTCTTCACTGCCATTGAAGGCTCCAACATGTTTTCTTTTCAGATGCTGCGTCATAACAGTGGTGCTTCCGTGCCATGTTTATTTGTTTTTACAAAAGTTGCATGTTACGACTTTTTTCACTTTACAAAGCGCAGGCTATTTTAATTATTGTGATCAATTTGCGCCGTCAATCCCGGGGCATGCGCGCTTCATTTGCAGTCTGGACGCTGAGGGTAAACTCCTCACTAAAATCCTGCGGCTCGGACTGCAGCGCTGAGAGGGATTCTTGTGGGAGAGGGAGAAAGGCGTCGGGATGGGGGAGGCGCCCCACGGCAGCAGCTGCCGCTGGAGGACAAGAGTAGGAACGATACATGCTTTCACGTAAGACTCTCCAAAAGCCGCCAGTGACACCGTAAAAAGTCGCCAGATTTGTCGCTAGTCGCTTTTTAAAAAAATAGTCGCTGGAGGGGTCTGAAAAGTCGCTGAGTTGGCAACACCGCAACTGCGGCGCTGACTCGCTCCGCCATATTTTTTTTTCTTCCCCGGGATGACGGCGGCGGCGGATGACGCATTAATCGCGCGACACAACTAATCGATGATTAAATTCGTTGCCAACGCTTTTAAAAGTCGATTTTTATCGATTTTATCGATTCATTGTTGCAGCCCTACAATTTTCCATAAAAACGGTTTGGAACAAGTCATTCCTGCTGGTGCTGGAAATAAAGCAGCGTTTTGTTTTCTCTGAGGATATATTTCACATAAGAACTTCCAAGATACCAACTGATTGTTCAGATTCTCATGTTGAATCTTTTGCTTCCTCTTTATAGTGTAAAGTATCCATACACAACTATATAGTACTCTCCTGTGACTCAGTCCTCCAGAACCTCATACAAACCTGTAGCTACAGATACGGGAGAAAATAAATATGTTGCTCTGCTTCATACATTTGGTGTAAATGTGTCCCTGTAGTGAGAAGTATGTGACAGATTAGTCACTCAGTCTGTCATCCATTTTGATCAGAAGAAACTGCACCGTTTGCTTTCAGCATCTGGTGACGGGAAGGCATGAGAGCGGCCGTCACAAGCAGCTTTCAGTCCTATAACTCTGAATGATGATACTCAGCAAGACCTCAGAAATCAGAAGAGGAACCAACTGAAGAGGTCTGAGCCACTCTGCTCAAATAAGTGATGACTGAGGTTAAACTTCTACGCACCGTCATGTTTCTACACAATCTCACGCATTTAGTTTTCGCTCTCATTCTTGCACTTTCATTTTGCCAGTGCAAAACATTTGCCAACAAGGAAAACTCATTATTTGCTGCCCTAAAGGCTGCTTACCAACGTCATCAACCAGTCTTCATATTTGGTAATTGGAGTCAAAAGCTTAATGTTATATTTACATCCCACTTTTTAAAGTGATTAGTGAATGCTTTGATCAGGTGTTTGGCAACAGAGGACAGTTACTCTGCTCTCTCTGACTGGAGGCGTGGGCTGCAGCTGCTGCGTCTGAGTCACTGTCAGGAAAGGAGGCTTTCTCATTCCTCACTGAAGTTACTAGATTTGTATCTAGATATTTATTTGGAGAAAAAAAAAGTCACTAGTTGTTAAGCTGGGCATAGAATGTGCAATATTTTCAATCTTTGTACCTAGCTACACAATGCTAGCCTCATGAGACCATCCTGATCTCGTGAGCTTTCAAGGTTTCACTTGCAGATCAGTCTGGAGACTCTCCGTTAAAGAAAATTTGGAGTCGTTCACCAAACGAACGTCCAATCAGCGTTGGCTTTGAGGCGGGTTGAGGTGTGACGCAACGAGAAGCGCGACAGTTTAGTCTAAAGAACATGCCGGCTTCATGTATTTCTTCACTGAAAGAAGAGCAAAACACTGCTCTGGAGGCTTTTCTCAGAGAAAAAGATGTTTTTGCTCTTCTCCCGACTGGTTTCGGCAAGAGTAGCCTGGCTTGTGGTTGTGTTTTCGTTGTCGCTCTGTTAGTACGTCATATGCTTCGTTGATCTGATTGGTTTATTTGGCCCGTCTATCACCAACATAGGCCAATCAGCTAACCAGTATTTTCGCCCCTTCCCAAAATTACTTTAGCGGAAGGTTTCCAGATGGATTTGCTCCGCATATCCATCTGGAAACCTGGATTATCAGATGGATATGCAGAGCAAATCCATCTGGCGGAGTCAGGTTAACACAATGCATGTTCTCACAGTGTGCGGCCCGACGCTCTGATGCGATCTACCTGCTCACATTGCACATTTAAAAACCACCCGTCGCACCGAGAAATGGAGCTGGTCGGACTCGTCAATCTGGAAGAGGAAGAACTCCCTTGTTTGCACATGTGCTATGCTCGAGGTTCTGATAAATCGGCTCGTAGTTCTGCTTAAACAGCAGGATTTGCCCACGACCACCTTACGACGGCCGACTGATTTTCAAACAGGTTTAATTTTCTCCCCATCTTACGATTCCTGATCTGGAGGTGGTCGTGAGTGGCTAATCAACCCTTGTTATACTACACGACGCAGGACCCACGGCGAGGAGGAAACTCGGCCTGATTGAAACATTTCTTGCACAGCTGGAAAATCGTCCCGAAAAGGGCAAAAAATCACAGTGTATGCCCGGCTTTAGATGGGTTTGAAAAGTCACCAAATAAAGTGACAGAGTCACCAAGTTGACAACCAACCCATATAAATCTCACCCAAAGACCACAGAAAAACAATGTTTCATGCAGCTGTCTGTGATTTTCCAAAACTGTTGCCATTGGCACTCATTTTGGAAGATAGGTCTCTCCACCAATTAAATCTTTTTTGTCTGTGTAGCTGGGCGGAGTCAAAGCCTGGAGCGGACCAGACCTCAGGAGGGACTGAGAATCTGCAATCTTGGAACAGAAATATGACTCAGCTAATTAGCTAAATGCTATAATTATTAGCTTGACAAGCTAATTAGCATGATAAAACACAGCTTGTTTCACTAACTCATAATCAGTCTGTCAAAAGCCTAGTTTTTATTTAAACTTGACTATATTTAGTCTTGGTGCAGAAACTCTAAGTGTTTGCTGTGTGGAAAACACGGCCGTTTCCATCCTCTAAGCGTTGGTTTAGGGGATCTATTCTAAGATTTATCAGATTGTGGGTTTAATTTTTCACCAGTTGTGATTTTTAGACACCTGTAATAAGCTTCCATTTGCATGATCTGCAGTGGAAGTTTCTAGGGTTTACTGATTAGAGTTAGAATCCATATATGCATTACAGAACAGCTCCAACAGCACAGCTGAGTCATGGATGCTGAATGCATTTCCATCCCTCCCCAATAACCTTGAAACTCTTGACTTTGTACCCATTTGCACAGCTCATTAGGGGTCTGAAGACTGATTGCTTGTTATTTTGAGTCCTGTTCTCCTCTCCCATCGATCTCTCTTCAGTCTCTGCCTCACAGTTTCAGCCCTCAAACTTAGCCTGTCTTTTTCCTCTCTATCCAACCCTGTCTGGTGGCGCTGGGCTGCTGCAGACGACTGTAGGTGGTCAGGATTATTCCAGACAGCAGGAGGGAGAGGAGGATCTGTCTGGAGCACCCAAAGGGCGACCTACAGTACTGCCTCATCTTTTCCTCTCCCACAGTTTCCCTTTTTCTTTCCTTTTTTTTTAAATCTAGAAAACTTTTACTAAAATAAGCAGGTATTAACTAAAATGTTCAAACAGATCTGGGGAGAAACATTGGAGTAGAATAGTTTGGACATTAACAGAAAGAAGCCGCCTTAGAGAGGAGAATGGTTCAGTCTCTAGATCAGTCTGGTCCTCTTTAATTCTCTCTTTTTGCAGGTTTAACAGCTGCGATAAAAAGCACTGTAAATATCAGCGATAATAAAAACAATGTTCGGTAGTGGCATTAATACAGTATGATGTCTCTGTTGCAATTAAACAAGCGATTTACTCTGCTCTACACAGTGATTGGAGCAGTTCAGCCCGTGAAAGCAGACTGTATGTTTGAGTGTGTGAGAAAAAGAGTGACAGAATAAAGTGCAGTGTTCACTATCAGCAGGGACGTTGTGAATTAAGCCAGTGTCCTCTCATTAAGCCTCTCTTGTGTTTGAGGTGGCAGCTGTTAATCTTGGCACACTTTTACAGCCTCTGGATTATCACATAGCGTTAGCACATGCATGCAGTCTGATAAACCCTAGTCTTTCACCTTCAATTCCTCTAACCGCTGCTCATGCTGGTTTTGAATAGCTATCAGCTCTTGCCTCTGTCTTTGACTCGGTCCCGTGCTTCTGTTGTGCGACTGTTAGTGATAGTGGTTTCCTTAACTCTTAAGAACAATAAGCTCATTCAGTCGGCCTGGTCGGTAACGAGACGCATGAAAACGCCATGAATTAAATGACTGTTGTGACTCAAAGTAATGGAAAAGCCTGAAGCTTTCATGATGCATTTGGGTGTATGTCAAGCCTGCTTTTCTTCTCTTATTTGCAGCGTGATTAAGCAAGTTTAACTCTTTAAGGGGCATATACCAAACAGTCTCATAACCTCTAGTCAGGCCGTTTCCTCTAATTGGGCTCGGCGAGGTAACAAGAAGCGTTTCCAGTTAATTCATGTTTATTTATAGAAGTTGGATGCCTCACATGGGCAGTTGTCTCACTTATTCTGGAAAAGAATAAGTGATACTGCTGAATAAGAGCTGCTGCTGTGATGCATGCAGGGACAGCTGTCCGTCTTGAGACGGCTGAGAATGATGATGTTTCACGAGCACATGAAAACGCAAAAGTACCTGTATTGAGAAACGATCATGGCTAACGGCTGCCAGACGCCAGCCGGTGAGGCCACTGCCCTAAGGAAGGTCTCTAGAGGAAGATGAACATAACATTTGAGGTGGATGGGGCGTAATTGAACTCTATTAGCTGCTAGTGTTTGATGAAGAAAATACATTTTCATCGCAGTCCCAGTTTAAAGGGTTAAAGAATCCTCTCTGATCCAATCAGGAAAAGCTGCCTTAAAAGTCCTCTGGTTCTGTGGGAATGCTCTGTGGGCCAGTTGGCCAGAAAAAAACTTCACGCAAAACAGATATCATAAGCTTAGTATTTTTAAGATCTGCAAGGAATGCAATAAGAAGTTATTATGACTGAATTTGTACCACAGCAAGGACATTTTAAAGAGAACTAAAATGGGAAAAAAAAAAGAACTGATCCCGTGGGTTAAAGGTCAAATCTGATAAATGTGCTACTAATATATGCAGACATTTTCTAACCTTGTTCTGTTTCTCCCTCTTGTCTGTTTCTCCTAGTTGGGATGTCCTGAGTTATTCCTCCGGTCCCAGAAAGCGGTTTGCCGATGGGACCTACTGCACCACCATGAGCTTACAAGATGGCGGCTGCAGCTACGGCAGCAGCGCCAATCTGGCCGGCATTACGGGCAGCATGCGGCGACGCCTGGAAGACCAGGAGTTCACCCTGCGTGTCTATCCAGGTTCACTGGCTGAGGGCACAATTTACTGCCCCGTCGGCGCCCGCAAAAACACCACCGCTGCTGAGGCCATCGAGTGTCTCATCGAGAGGTTGCACCTGGATCGCACCAAATGCTACGTGTTGGCTGAGGTGAAGGAGTTTGGTGGAGAGGAATGGATCCTCAACCCTGGGGATTGCCCTGTGCAGCGCATGATGCTGTGGCCCAGAACTGCTTTGGAAAATCGCAGCGGCTTGTGTAGTGGCGAGGACTATCGCTTCCTACTGCGGGAGAAAAATCTTGACGGCTCTATACATTATGGCGGTAGCTTGCAGATGTGGCTGCGGGTGACGGAGGAACGGCGGCACATGGTGGAACGGGGTTTCCTACCGCAGCCAGCTGGGAACGATCCCCCCTCTGATCTGTGTGCTCTCCCAGAGCTGACGGAGCGTGCCCTTCTGGACAGCCTGCGCGCCCGTTTCAGACAGGAGAAGATCTACACCTATGTTGGGAGTATTCTTATTGTGATTAACCCTTTCCAGTTCTTACCCATCTATAATCCTAAATATGTCAAACTATATGACAACCACACACTGGGAAAGCTAGAGCCGCACATTTATGCCGTGGCTGACGTGGCGTATCATGCCATGCTGCAGCGGCGGAAGAACCAGTGCATCGTGATTTCTGGTGAGAGTGGATCGGGGAAAACGCAGAGCACCAACTTCCTCATTCATCACCTGACGGCTCTCAGCCAAAAGGGTTTTGCCAGTGGTGTGGAGCAGATCATCCTGGGAGCAGGACCAGTTTTAGAGGTAAGACTTTTACTAAAACAGCTGTTGGAACAAATGGATTCCTGTTTGTTTCGAAGTGCTGCTGAAGATTCTCAGTCATGCAGGTCAGAGTCATTCCAAGAAGGTTAAAAACAATCCACTGGACTTTCCAAGTTTTAAGACAGTTCACTTCCCATCCAGGAAACTTTTTCAATTCCTTTATGTCGAAGCTCTATAGAATGGACCCTGTGTATGTCTTTCAGGTATTACAGACTAACGAGGAAACCAAACGACCCCCATTTCAAAGGCGTTGACCCATTCATTCGGTTCAATTTGCTTGTTTTCTAAGCCAAAACAAGGCTTTCTATTGGTCCACTCTATAAAGCTTCGAACTTGATGACATTTTGAATTAAAAAAGTTTAAAACTTCATAACAAAGTCCAGTGGATTGTTTAACTTTTTTGGTTTGTTTCTAAGGAATCTATGATTTTTCTATGATGGTTCATGTGCTTGGAGATGCGTTAACCTCTGCTTCTCTGGAGGATGTTCAGGAAGATTGTTATAGTTTGAGTGCATTGTCATGTTGGCGTCTTTTTCCACAGCAGGAAAGTTTTTTAAAATCCACCAACTATCTTCAATGGAGCTATTTTCTTGGCCTGTTTGTAGATTATTTGATAATTTGATATTTTAGCAAAGTTCTTCAGATTTTGAATTTATTTTGCTGCTTTTTTGGTTTCTTTTCATTTTCTGAATGTTTGTTCACCGTTCGTCACTCTGACTAAAGTGTCTGTCTGCTATTACTGGATATCCCTAATTAATGGCTGTGTCACAGACTTTAAAGTAACTTTAAACCACTGGTGTCCAATTTCCTTCCTGGAGGGCATGTGTTTTGCATACTTACTCCAACACCGTTGATTGAAATAACTGAATCAACTCAGCATTTCATCAAAGTCTGTACAGACCCAATAGAAACCTCCATTCGATTCAGGGCCTTTGAAACAGGATCACTGCGGGTGTAAGGATAGATGAGATGATACACATTATTAGTTTTAAAAGGACAACATGAAATATTTGAATTTTTTTTTTTATTATCATTTTCTTTGTTTTTTTTTCCTTTTTCGAGTTAAGATTTGCATATTTTAAAGAATTTGTTTTTAGGGTAAAATATATTTACCCTAAAAATGTACCCTGGGAGTGATGTGCACCCCCAGGAATTTGGTGCTGCTGACCACCTCTACAGCTGAGCAGTTGATGAGCATGGTTAGGATGGTTCTTCCTGAAGTCCAAGTTGATCGTAGATAGTCATAGTCGTTTAATTTCTTTTTCTCTCTATAACCCAAAGTGCTGTGACACAAAGCAGTTAGGTGGTGAGGGCTTAGTTGATACCTGAATAAAGTGTCATTGCTGACACAAATCCTCCGTCACACCTGGACCAATCAAGAACTGCCTTCTTTTTTTTAACTTCCTAATAAGACTCTTAATTCTGCATAAAAGTCACTTTGAGTGGAAAACGATTGCATCTAAGGACCATTCAGGTGGCTTTTCTCCTTTTTTCACATTACTTCTTATCTGGCTTGTGTTTCTAGAGCAAAGAAGTTAGTGTAGCTATATTGACTCCCCATACATTGAACTCCACAGCATCCTTAATTCTGTACTACTAGCAGATAAAAATGGCAGCATTTGGACTGAATTACTGTGTTAGCTTGTTATCATGTTAAAGATAGAACCTTTGTGGATACAAGGTTTGGAACAGGAAGTGAAACTAACTTTACCCCCATAAGTTATCAGATATTCAGTGTGTAAATATCTTATAATTTAGAACAAAGCATTGTTGTTGCATTGGCAAGTGGTCAGCTGATCCCTAATTTTAAACCCAAAAATAACCCAGTGGCATTGGGTGAAAAGTGACATCTACCATGTTCCAATTTGGCTAAATGCTGAATTCACAAAGCAAGGAAAGTGGCTTCCTGTTCCGTAGAGCTCCCATCTCTTCCTTTAGGTGCTTTCATAATAAACACAAACATTTTGGTTGGAGCGAACCATTTTCATGTCCTCCCGATGTAGAGGGAAGCTCGGGCTCACGGTGAGGTGAAGGTTGTGATCCTAGCAGTGTGAATGTTGTGGCTGATGTGGCTGTGATGCAGCAAGACGAGATTTTTTCAGTCAAAATGGGAGATGGAGAAAAAAATGTTAAAGAATGAAGTAGGGAATACGATAATAGGTTTGTAATTAGCTTAAAAAAGAGGTACTATTTACCCTAGAATAACTCTTTGGAGTTAAGCCCCATTCACACTACCCTCTGAAAACCGATCCGTGCCGAGCTTGGATCGGTTAACTGCGCCGAGCTCGGTTCCTTACGACCATTTCTACACCACACTAGCACGGTTCTAGCCTCATAGTGACGATATATGGTACTCCTGCTCTCTAGAGGAAAACAAGCAAATCAACATGGCGGCGCCCGTAACATTCAGGAAGTTTATGGAGAGCCAGGTGAAGAAGACAGCCTTTGATGAATTCACTTGACAGATTCAGCTTTAGGGAAGTGGATAGACAAACTACTCAGGGCTTACAGACGCAGGAAACAATGACAGGAATGAGGTTTATCACACTGCTCAGCAGAATCATCACTAGAAATCATGTGGCACGGTAGGGGAGCTAGTATTTTTATGAATGTGTGAAATGTCATGATTATTGGGGCTGACTGTAAGGAGATGACGCGGTCTGGCCATACGTTCTTTGTCTGAAAATCGCGCCACAACTGAACCACGCAGAGCCCTGCTGATGAACCAGTACCATGGTTAGCAGGGTTCAGTTGTGTCTGGCATGGTGCGGTTCAGTTGTGCGTGCCATTTACACTCTGTCCGTGCTTGGACCGATCTCAGCACGGCTTCAAAAGGGTAGAGTAAATGGGGCTTTAGCTCCAGCACAGACACTGGCCAGCCATTGCTGCTTCTCCCTGCTCTGTCTGCCCAGTGGGAAGTATGTTTTTCTGTTTTTCTGTCCTTTGACACCCTTTGTTCAGAGTGACATCTTTTCATCACTTTTTGTTCTTAGATGTATACTGATAACCATAAACCAGCTATTTGCAGCTCATATTTTCATACCAGGGCCTGCCAACACTCCCAAAAGGAAGGATTGCAATCAAAGTTTATTTCCAAAACTATTTTCTGTCATTTCTCATTTTATCATGACACTAAGTGGATTTAAAAAGAAAAAAAATGTTAGATTTTGTAGGAATACATTTTATTTTTGAATCTTTGTCTAACAGCATCTGGATATCACACATGAAGGCTAACTTGACATTGTGTTTGGTTTTGGGCTGCACGGTGATGCAGTCTGTAGCGCTGTTGTCTTGCAGCAAGAAGGCTTCAATCCTCAGTCTGGGGTCTTTCTGCTTGGAGTTTGCATGTTCTCCCTGGGCCTGCATGGGTTCTCTCCGGGTACTCTGGCTTCCTCCCACAGCCCAAAAACATGACTGTTACGTTAATTGGCTTCTCCAAATTGTCCTTAGGTGTGAGGGTGTGTGTGTGTGTGTGTGTATATGCTTGTAGGTCTTTGTGCAATAGACTGGCGTCTTGTCCAGGGTGGACCCTGCCTTTCACCCATTGACTGGATGGAAGAAGGATGGAGAGTATATTTAGTTGTTCTAATAGCAAACAATCTTTTGCCACCATGAGACATTACTGTTTTTGAAAAAAGACATTTGCTAAAAAGAAAATGTTTGAGACCCCTAAAGCTTCCGCAGAGATGCTGCACTTAACCTCAAGAGTTCAAACGAATAGTCCATATTTTATGTTGTGCATTATCGATCCGTTTGTGAAAAGGGAAATACCATTCTATAAGAAAACTCGTGAAAAGTCGCTGCTTTTCTTCCTTTTTTCAGCTCATGAGACCATTAACATGATTATAGAAAAATCTATCCAAAGCTGAAGTGTCTTTACAGACTGTAGCTTTACAGTCAGGCCCAGCTTTACCACATCTGAAAGGTTTATTTAGAATCATGACCTAGAAATGCTTTTCTGATTCTGCATTGAGGAAAAAATCCAAACAAATGGTTTGCTCCCTAATCCCTTCTGGATTATAAATCAACAATGGATTATGGATTTTCATTTAGATTTTGATGTTCTGCTGAAGGTCTGTTGAAGGACTAAATGTCCTATTCATCCCAATAGATGGCGGGGGGCTTTTTGCCCCCTGTGATAGTTGACGTGCCTCTGCAGCTCCAGGCTCCCTGCCAGGATGTCATGTTGACACCATGTGCATCCCAGGTGAACACCAGCGTCCTGTTTGCCTCATGATGAGGTCTGCCAGTTTGATAAACTAGAGGTTTTGTGATGTGATGTACAATTCTTAGAGGAAACTCTGGCAGAAAAACAGATGGCTTGTTTTACATAAGCGTGAAATAACTGATATTTTTCTGCCTTTAATCACATAGCTGTGGTTGAACCTGCCCATCATGCACGAATGGTTGTACTTTTCTATGGGTTGACTGAATATCTGTCAGAAAATAAACGCTAGAGGCGACAGACAGAGAGGCTTGTTTTGATGAAAACACAGATAGAAGAACGTTGAAGAACTCTGCGAGGAACTGGGCTCTGTTTAGACGCTGTGGGTGGGAGCAGGACCTTATCCCATGTAATCACCTCCCCATCAATCACCTCTCTGTGACAGAGGTGTGAGGAACAAGGTGAGCTGGGTAAGAGTAGCATGGAAAAATATAGCAAGTGGAGTTTGTTGTTCTTTTTACATTGCATCCAATTTATATCTTCTAACTTTCCATAATCTAAAGGTCTCAGTATTTGTTGCATTTTTTTTTATCTTGCATTTTAACAAGAAAGAGCACATAATTAGATTTCTAAAAACTAAAAAAACTAAAATTTTCTCTTAAACATAATTACATTAATTTTATATATATGACATATAGAAACAGGAACCTATTAGGAACCTATTAATAAAAATTTCCAGTCCAATCCAATTTTAATTATATAGTACTTTAAAAAACAAAAAGGACCAAAGTGCTGCACAAAAGTAGAAATATAAACACTGATAAAATTCACTAAGATACATAAAAATAATAAACAAAAATATAGAAATAACTAAAACATCTGTTTGAGTATTAAATGCCAGAGAAAAAAGAGTAGACAAAAAAAAAAAAAAGGTTTAGAAATCGTCAAAAAGGGAAGTCTGCCTGCTATACAGAGTGAAATGATTCCAGAGTTTGGGAGCGGCTACATAGAAGGCCTGGTCCGCTCTGAGTTTACATCTTATCCTTGGTACCAACAGGAACACTTAGGATGTACACAGATGTAAAACTACCTTTAAAGCCGTAGGGAAATCATACTGAAATGTCACATCATTCTGGCTTAAACATCTATATAAATGTAGTCTTTATCAGACTGCGCTGATTTCCAGCAGGTCTTCTCTATTGTGTTAAAGGTGGTTTGTTTTTAGTGCAGAGCATGTTAGACATTCACTTCCTTAACTTTTCACACATTTAACTCGGCTAAATGGGTGATATGGTTATAGATTGCTTTATGGCTGAAACAATTAATCGTGATTAAATTATTATTTAAATAATCATTTACTCATTCAGTAATAGATTACTCATTAATTGGAGTATAGAGAATGTAAAACATGCTGACAGAGCGACTCACTTAGAAGAAAATGTTTCAGTTTTTTTTTTTACTTAAATGCAAAATATATATTTAATCACATTTTTGGTATAGTTACTGTATCTGTATTCACTATTATAACCCCACAAGTCAAAAAGTTTAGTTCCACCTGGTTTAATGCTTTAAAAAGAGCCTTCACTCTCAGATTATTAATGGATTAATCAAAAAAAGTAATCAACAGATTAATCATTTAGCAAAATAATCATTATATGCAGAACCGCATAAAGTTAATTCTCCAAAAATTATGCAACATTTAGCTTCACCTTATGGAGAACTGAAATAGTTTAAAAGCATCTGTGACTTTGTTTTTGGAAGTTATGAAAGACAGATTTTACAAAACAGAGAATATAGTTAATTACTAGATTACACCAAAGCAGAAGGCCATTGGTGGATAACAAAGAAAACAGGCAGGCTTTTCTAGGTGAGCAGTACCAGAAGCTACAGTGAGAGGAGTTGGACCTCCTGCCACCAGCTGTGGGGCAGCTGCTGCTAGAACTAGCATTTTGATCTTAGATCAACTGTCCTTTAGAAGATGTTACCCAGCAGGGTGTTTGCAAGAAATGGTGCAAAAAAATGTTTAAAGTCACTTAGAGCATCGCTATCTTCCAGATAGTCTGGAACCATGTTGGATCACAGGGAATTACGAAAGAAATAGCATCTGGGTACGTTTGTTACAAAGAAATTAGTCTGACCCTTTAGTTTATGAATTAAGATGAACATGGGATGGTGTTATTAGAAATATGCTAAGCATTAGGTATGACCAGTCAAAAAACGTGCAGATTTTCTCATCATGGAATATTTTTATTATGAATATGCTGGATTACTCTTAATCTGTGGACCCTTATGGAATAATGGAGTATAAACAATTGAAGATTGGATTTATAAACCGGTTTCTGGACGCCTTCAAAGGCGTGTTGTTGCAGCTGCTTTGTCATGTTTACATTTTGAAATGCTGCTATATCTGTGTTAATTGTGCTTTGGTGCTCAGTGTGGCCATAAAATAAACTTGGAGGTTGAATTGTGGAGAATCTAAACTTTCCAACAATGTTTAATATGTCTATATTGGTAAGCATTTTACCGCTTTAATTTTTATGCGTTCTGAGGTATTAGTTGAAATCACTATATGAACGGTTGCCGGCGATCTGGTGGATTTAAAGAGGTTAATAAAGGTATTAAGAGTGCACCAAACTGCTATATGGCTCATTTTAAGCCGTTCTAGGGCAACTTACCATTTTTGATCACTTGCATAACCGTTACAAATGGAGCTAATGGAATATCCATCTTTTTGAATGTTACACAGGAAATAAAGTCTTGACCTGGTTTCCAATAACACTATTGGCTTGATATGTTGATTTTCATAGTATTTCACTGAGTGCCCTATAAAGGGTTAAGGCAGTTTTTAGGGTCCTTTCATGTTTAAAAAATACATTTTACGGAGTGAAAAAAAATAAAAGCTGAGGATGGAACAGTGTGGGGAGATGAATAAAGGATGCTCTGCAGATCTAGGAGCAGAACATCCTTCAAACAAATCAGCCTCAGTTCATAACGGCTCAATCAACCAACTGAATTCTTCGGTTTCCACATGTTGTAATTTCAATTATGGGAGCGTTTGCAGCTGCAGCTGCTCCTCTGAAGCTTTGTGGGAGTTTGCCTCTTAGCCTGAGGCTGAAAATATGAGCTCACCAAGCCTTATTAGATCTAATTCAAATGAAACCACTATGAAGTATTTAAACCCCCGGCCACTTTGATCGCTTCATTATGGAGAGTAATAGTTTAACCATATTTTGTTAAAGAGCCTGCATGTGATCCAGGTCTGTTTTCTTTTAATACTCTTAAACAATTCATAATTATAACTACATTTATTAGCAAAACATGGTACAATTTAGCCACATGAAAGGCTTTGGTTCTTGGATCTTTGCACAATAAATGTATGGCTACTTGCTTCTTTGATCAAATGATGACTGAGTGTAAAGTTTATTTGCTTTCATTGATTCTGTAAGATGGTAGCAGCTGTTAGGACGGACATTTAAACGCTGCACCTTTCAGCGAACGGGTCTGTGTTGAAAAAGAAAACATATTTCAGGAGGAGTTATGTCTCTCTGACAGGAGCGGCTGTGGTGCTTTGGGAACATTTGTGTAAGAGCCTGTAAATTCAGATAAGTCATTCTTTTTGGATTCACCTAAGAAGCTTACTGCCAGCTGGATGAATCAGTGAAGGGAGGTGGATCCTGCACATGAGTGAATTATTATTTTTTTAACCGTCTCCTCTAGAAATGCCATTTAAATCAAAGCTAAGCTTGTGTGCCTTCTGTGTTGGATTGACATAATTAAAAAGCGGATTGAATGAAACCATGTGGTGCGCCGTGAGGTGCAGCTAGGACTACTGCTCTCTGATCAAAGCCTTAAAATTAAATTAAATGTAAAAAATCATTTCCCTGCAGAAATAAATGAGGTCTTTTGGAGGATTTTGAGGGAAGGAAATTTGACCTATTTGTAAATTATATGCTTTTCACTCTAGATTGCAAATATTATTTAAAGTCCTTCTCCATGCTGCGATCATCCTGTATCTGCAAATTGGTTTTGGTGTTTCTGGCCGTGGAGCGTAGCGTCACTCCGGTCCTGAACAGATATCACTTAACTCAGCTTTGGAAATAATCTTTCCATCTCCTGTGGTTTTGGTCAACCACCAATCAGGAGCTTTTTATGTTTGTTTCATATAAGGTGCTTAAAAATTCTTATATAAAAAATAAAAAGTAAGACTCCCCGTAGAGAAATTTGGAAACACCCTCAGGGAATAAATAACAAATACCCATTTTTACTATACGATGAAAAAAATCCAAATATGTAAATAATTGGAAGTTTTTTTTGGTTATCTTGCGTTTTTGTTTTATTTAACCCCTGAAGGTCTGAGCAATAATCAAAGAAGCAGCTGAGAAGGCTAATGTTAACAGTTGAGACCAAAACAGAATATTTTAATCTTACTGCAAAACGTTTGGTTGGAAGGGAGACCTGCAGATTATCCAGAACACGGCGGTGTGAGCATCATGCTGTGGGAAGGTTTTCCTTTAGCCAGAGTTGACTGACAGGTGGGTGTCATCAAAGCACAGTCAGAACTCTGAACATCTGAGGAAAACGAACAGATTGTGATCCAGTTCACTGCTGAATGGAGACCTTCATGTCCTCCCCTCCTTCAAGGACAGAGAACTATGCAGTGTGTGTGTGTGTGTCCACCCTTGTGGATTTAGACGTCTCATTCTCCTTCATAATTTTAGCCGAGCGTGTGGCGCTAAGATGACTGAGTCCCCCCTGTACTGACCGATTGGCCTCGGCTGCAGGGTTCAGTGTGGTGACCTTTAGCTGCAGTGCAGCAGCCATGATGCCTTTGTGACAGGCCTCAGAAATGCAGCAGTGCACACACGCTGCTAACTATCTATATTACATCATGGCAGCGGTATCATCCAGCCCCTCTCAATATGCTCTAACCACACTAATCATTTCTTGTCATGTAAAAGCCTTTAATAACCCGCTACAGATAGCTGGAGACTGCAGTTGTGTGTAATTTGAGCTGCGTTCAGAGTCAGGCGACATAGAAATGATTGTGCAGAAGGATAGTGCTGATGGGAAGACAGCTGGCACACTGATGGGAAGGACTTGTCTTTTGTGTCCCCTTGAGTCTGCCTGTACGAGCGTCTCTAAACCTTTATTTTTATTATTTTTAATCTAAACTCCTTGAAGAATGAAGCCTGATAAATGTTATGCAATTAGAATTGATGCAGGAGGAATTCAACCAGTTAGTTTAGTAAAAAAAATTATAGCACACCAATAAGCAGCCCTCTTTTTTTTTTTTTTTTTTTTTTTTTTTTTTATAAAGGGGAAGACTTATAGAAATTAAACAATGGAGCTACTGAAGAAAAACAAAATAATTGAGAAAACTTTGCAAAGCTGAAAAAAAAACAAAGGATTTAAAGCTGAAAAAGTATTTAAAAATTAAAATGAATGTTTAACAATACTTTTCAGACTCAAGCTTAATTATAAGTTTTTGATATAAGTATTTGATATATATTTTAAGCTATATATACAGCCATGTCATTGAAGCCCCGCCCCAAACTTAAGTGAACAAAATACCACATTTGTTTAACATCCTTCCTTTTGTCCGTTTAAAAGAGTACTTCTCAGTTTCACATCCCCTTTAATTTTCTTTTTTGGTCAAAAACGATGTTTTTGAAAAAACTTTATTTAACTCCATAGTCTTCTAGATGCAGACATTTCACAACACTGAAGCTACAGATACCATTTGGAAGAAGAAAGTGTGTTTTAGACCACTTATAAAACCCAAATCGATTCCTTGTTTGACATCATAAATGTAATAATAAACACAGCTGGTGCCAATAAATCAACTAAAATTACATTTTTGATCTGGCCTAACATCACTTAGAATCATTTAAGAATGATCTTTGCTATTACAAAGTACATGTCATAAGTTGTTTATAGTACTAATAGCACACGCAGCTAAGTCCACAATTATTCATATGTGTTGAAAATAGATATTTAAAGATATTTTTATCCAGCCACTTTTTTGGCTAGAAATAACATGTATCTGCCAAAATATTAGAGTCTTTACAGTGGATGTCATTTAAAAAAAAAACACTTTTTGCCTTTAAATTTTAACTTGAACTTCCACATGGTTGATGGATTATAGCATTCTCAATAATTAATAATAAAAAAAAACCCTAAAGATTTTTTTTGGTATGCGTCCATTTTTGAGTAAATTCATCTTCTGCATTGGCCACCAAGTCTCTGACTTTGGAAGGCCTCCTTGCCATCACCCTAATCTTTCCCTCTACAGATAATGTTTATTTAACTCATGGCCACAGTGGAGCCTTTCAACCTGTAAAATCTCTTTCTGAGGAAGTGGATCAAAACTGAAACAAACCCTCATTTTCCAGGGGTGTGAACACTGCATTCCCCAGACACTGCTGCATCTCTCTTACTGTTCCAAAAAAAGTTAAAAACCAATCCACTGGACTTTGTTTCCAAGTTTGAAGACATTTCGGTTCCCATCCAGGAAGCTCAATTCAATTCAAATGTCAGAAATAGCGTTGAGTTGCTTTGTGCAGTAGCCCAACAAAGCCTTGCTTTTGCTAAGACAGCATGCAAACGGAAACAAACGAACAAGTCCACCCCTTTGGAATGGGATTATTTGGCAAACAATCAATCTGCTTTAACCCTCATAACCTTCATATGTTACTCTGGGCATGTCTTTCTTGCAGCCTTAGTGCCGTCTGGGGATATTTTAACAGATCAGAGCAAATCACATGATGGAAACATGGAGGAATAGTCTGTCACAGATATGTTTTCATTACATGTAAGACTTTCATATTGTTGTTCACTAAAGAGAAGACACAGCTCGTTTTTGGATTTTGCTAAACATTACTAAGGGGAACTTGCCTCCAAAATGAGCATCAATACCTTAAACTTAAAAGCCCGGCTGAGGCTTCCAGATTTTTCCATCTATGAGGCGCTCTGTTTCTGCACACACTGACTTGGGGCTTTTCAGGGGCCCGATCAAAGCCAGTCTTTGTTGCGTCATGAGGTAAGCAAACTTGCTTAATGCAGCCGTAGCCAAACAGACATTGCTTACAGATGTCTCCTATCCAGATGCAACCCCTTGCATTCCACCAGGACCTCGGGGACTGAAGCTGTGTCCTGTGACCGACGGATGGCTCAAGGTTGTGCTGTACCTCTCTTACAGGAAAAAGATTTCATTAGGGGTGGGTATAAAAGGGCTCAAGAAGCTGGCTAAGTCGAGGTTTGGAGCGAACAACGCTGCTCCCTTTTTTAAATCCTATGTTCTGTGAGCATATGGACACAGTTACTGTAGAGAAAGAGCACAGTGGACACTGTGGGTGAACCTATTGAACCTGAAAAGCCAGATGAAAACCATAATACCCGTGATGAGGTCTATATGTTGCAGCGCCTTCGCTGAGGACATGCCTCTATAGCAGGGGAGGGGTTACTTATACCCCCTCGAATGAAGGCACTGCTGCTCTGAATGCTTTCTGCTGCTCGCTGTGTATCGTTACGCGTGTGTTTGCCGAGGAGGCGTGCTTGTCAGAACACGTTAGTGGACAGTTCTCCAAACACCAGCCCAACACAAGATGTTCAGCCATGACTGAGTTTACTGTTGCCCTTCAGACCTCGTTTCTGCATCCAAAAGCTCTCTGCTATCAGGGCCAAGTGCTCGTCACTTTGCAGCCGCCTATAGAAACGGGTCCTATTCGCTTAAACTCGCCTTCCGCACGTCATTGAGGTTTAACAAAGCTGCTGGATTGAAAATACTCCTTTATTTAAGGAGTATTTTTCTCTAAAGTTTGACTTCTGTCATTGACTGAAGTGTCAGGTTGACCTATTAATTAGCCACACCAAAAATAATAGTTTTTAACTCCTGAAGAACTTAGACTTAGACAGATTTATTTCTCATTTTGTTTACACAAATTTTATTTGGAACAGCTCTCTGGATAATTTCATCTTTTTAAAAGTGCAGCCTTTAAAAATAGTAAAACGTGTATATATAAAAACAGTAATATAAACATATGACTGTAAATTGAAATTATCATTTTTTTATATAATGATAAAATATAATAAATATAATAAAATATAATAAAATACAATATAATAACCCATTTTACAAAACATTTATCAGTCTGATGGTGGTGGGGAGGAAGCTGTTGCAGAACCTGCTGGTCCTGCATTTAATGCTGTGAAGCCTCTTCCCAGAGGGCAGCAGGGAGAACAGTCCATGGTGGGGGGGTGAAGGGTCATTGATGATGTCACGGGCTCAGGACACGCAGCGCTAGGATGAAATGTCTTTAATGGAGGGAAGAGGAGCCCCCATGATCCTCTATGCTGTTCTCACCTTCTTCCAGTCTGAGGCGCTGCAGCCTCCACACCACACAGTGAGACAGCTGCTCAGAACGCTCTCTATGGTGCGTCTGTAGATCTGCGGTGAGGATGGGGGGGAAGGGTGGGCTCTCCTCATCCTCCGTAAGAAGCAGAAACCTGCTGCTCTTCTTTAACTCCTAGAAGGGTAAAGCCTGCCCTATAAAACCAATGTTCTGGCAGACAGTAGCTGCATTGTAGAAGCATGAGTTTGCTAAGTTTCAGGCACTACATATGTCCCACAGACAGGACAAGACAGTTAACTGTTTGAAAGGAGGTCAGAGGAAGCACAGATATGCAAAAAGCCATTTAAAAGGAAGGTGCACTGTCTGCAGCCTGTTGAAATGCCATTTAGACTGCAGGACAGTGAGAGAGCACCAGACTTCCAGCAGATAACATGAAGGCTGAATACCACAGAGACTTTTCTCCCCTGTTATTTGTTGTTTGACTCCCATGGGACTAGCTATATGTCGAAATGTAGCTGGTAAACGTTTTATAAAAACTGTTTTTTAAAATGCAGTGATTCTTTTTAATTCCTTTACTCACTGAAGCAGCATTAGAAGGGGAAGAATGACGTACACTAACTACTAACATTCCTGCCTCAGCTGGCTGAGTGTTGCTAAATAAGCTATTCCCCCAATTACTTCCTGTTGGCACCTCTTTCCCTTTAATCTGTGTCCTTTCGGCTACAGGGACTTTGCAATATTCTCCTCAACATCTGTTTACTGGACTCCTCCCATCCTCTGATCCAAAATGTTCTCCAATGCTCTCTGGATGTATAGTTAGTTTAACTATTTTCAATGCTTTATTTCATACCTTCGGCTGAAGCTGTTTGTATTTTCAAACTGTCCTGCCTTGAAAGGTGATGCCTCAGCAGTATTTGTTCGTATTTCAACATTAATTTCCTTCCAAAATGTCCATTTGTAAAAGTGAAGTTGATTTTCTGCTCTACTACTCCTAACTACTGCTCATTGCAGAGGTAATTCAGTATTAGTGGGCTGTAGTAGAGGCCATTTTCCCCCTTCCTTCTGTCTCTCTCTCCTGGTCTCCACGGAGCAGATTTAGTGAACGGCTCAGGACAGGAAATTGATAGAACAAATGGGCCTGATTCAATTTGAACCTGTTTACGTGGTGTCACAGCAATCGGGCCCCGATCAGATTAAAGCCACGAAGAGACTCGTTTGGACAAAATACCATCTGGACTGATTGAGGGAGTTAAGTTAACTTGATCTGTTTGTGGTTTGATCATTTGAAAGCATTAGCTAGACTTTTATCTGTTGAACTGGATCAAATCAGCATGTTTTTTTTTATATATACTTCAATCTGTGTCAGTTTATCTTAGGTCTGACTTTAGTTATTTCTGTAAAGTTGACAGAATAAAATGTGGGATAGTCTCAGCCTAGCTTGTGTTTCATGTTCTTCTCTCTTTCCGTCCTGTGGTTTCAATCTACTTTTTGAAAACTTATTTCAAATCATGTAAGGAAAACAATCTGCATTTATTTCAGAGTTTCTAGGGAAGGTTCACCTCAATCAGATCGCTGTTTGTGCAAGGTGCTTATAAATGATCAGTGATGGACAGTCAGGTCAGCATTACACATGGAGCCTTGCTCATCAAGGCATACTCCGCCGCATCGTTATAGAGCCCATTAGTTAAACCAAGACATGCAGGCTGGATCCAGCCATGGCAGTTATTCTTCCACTTCTCCTGAGCCAAAATACATTCAGAATGGCATAAAGTAGAGGAATATTTTGTTAAGTTAAAAAGGGGCAGAAACTGTGAAATAAATTTGAGTATATCAAAAACTTATCAAGAACAGAGTTTAATTTTTACAGTTAAAAAACAGCCTTTTCAAAGACTTGATACAGAGGTGGCGCCTTATGAAAATTAGATCTAGCTTTTTTATTAGAAAAAAGTAGAAATGCGTCAATATGAAACATCTGAGCTGATATGAAAAACAGATATTAATCTTGTCGTTATAGCCAATAGCCAATATTTACCAATAGAAAAAAAGACCAGAGCACTGACATAGTCGGAGCTCGTCTGTGTGTTTCCTGGACGGGGCCGCCTTTTACAGCTGCTTCTTGTATCTCTGCTTCTGTCTCCTTGAACCCCAGTCGGCCTCAGCAGATGGCTGCTCACACTGAGCCTGGTTCTGCTGGAGGTTTCTTCCTGTTCAAAGGGAGTTTTTCCTCTCCACTGTCGCTACAAGCATGCTTAGTGTGAGGGATTGCTGAAGAGTCAATGAGTCGATGCAATCAACTGTTTTTCCTTAGATAGAAAACTTTGAATCGATTTGACTGGATGATCTGGTTGAACTGTAAAGTGCCTTGAGATGACGTGTTGTTAATTGGCGCTATAGAAATAAACTGAATTGAATTGACATTGCGCCTCTGCTTCAATTAAATACCCACAATTCTCCGCTGCATCACAATCAAATTCACATGAGCAAATATCCCACATGACCTATCCTTTACCCTCCTTCTACAACTACATGAAAATAAACATTGGTTGTTAATATCGGCCCAGGTTTATTTTCTTGGAGCGATACAGATATGCTTTAAAATGACCTATAATGGCTGATACTTATATTCATGGTGATATATGGTGCATCACTTTAGAAGTCAAATTCGCATCCCTGCTATGAAGGGTGGCAAAGACCCTCAAATTAGTTAAAGGAATAGTACACCCAAAACATGATTAGCCTTCATTTTCTACTCACCCCCATGCTGAACAAAACTCTGGAGTACTTTTTTGATATCTCAAATGCATCTGGAGATCTGGGAGGCTTCTTGCTGTCTGCTGACATTCAAATAATGGAGGTCTATGGCGCCCGAGACAGAAAGGTCCACAAAAGTCCACAAAAACTTGTCAATATTCCTCCATACTGCTCGTCCAATGTAATCCAAGTGTCCTGAGTGGGTAGCATCCAGAATTTACTCGAAACAAAGTCATTTAGAATGTTTTTAGAGCATAAACAGTAGTGTATAGGATTTCCTAATAGCGCCCCCATGCGCGCTCGCGATTCTACGGAAGCCGGCAGACCAAACCAGCGCATTCAGCTCGGCAAAGAACTCATGCTCTTCCTCAACACTGAAGTCCTCAGACATTTTTCTTTCGTTGTTTCTTTCTTTGCACAGGTAAACAGCACATTTCTTCTTCTACGCTTGCATTATCGGCAGACCAGACGCTGAATGCGCACTTTCTTCCGGTTTGGTCTGCCGGCTTCCGTAGAATCGTGAGCGCGCATGGGGGCGCTATTAGGTAATCCTATACACTACTGTTTATGCTCTAAAAACATTCTAAATGACTTTGTTTCGAGTAAATTCTGGATGCTACCCACTCAGGACACTTGGATTACATTGGACGAGCAGTATGGAGGAATATTGACACGTTTTTGTGGACTTTTATGGACCTTTCTGTCTCGGGCGCCATGGACCTCCATTATTTGAATGTCAGCAGACAGCAAGAAGCCTCCCAGATCTCCAGATGCATTTGAGATATCAAAAAAGTACTCCAGAGTGTTGTTCAGCATGGAGGTGAGTAGAAAATGAAGGCTAATCATGTTTTGGGTGTACTATTCCTTTAAGCGTCCTCTCATTGGCAGATGTTATTAGTAGATTTCTTAAAGTCAACAATGATGAATGTAAAAAAACTTTAAGTCACCATTTTTTAAAGAGGGAAACTCCTCCGTCATGGGTAAGGATCAGATGTATGTAACGTGATATTTTTTATCTAGGAGAAAAAGAGGAAGACAAGCATGAATAATCAGAAGAAAACAGCTTTATAAAGATGTGGAACAAAACAAAAAATTGCTTTATTTCATTGAGGAATTCTCTAGCTGTAGACAAACTTGAATTAAAGTGTTTTACACATCCTCATCAGCGCTGCCAATAAAGCTGGCCGACAGCGCAGGGGACATGTTGTAACAGATGTGAAGGTGGTGTGATGAGGCATATAATACCATTAGTCTGTAGTAGTAATCGTCAGGATAAACAGTCATTACATTAGTCTGAGGGTTTGTCCTCCATGTTCCTTTTTTTCCTCTAGCCTGGAGCCTCTGAGCGCTGGAGCCCAGAGTCTCTGTGTGAGCCACTTCACCTGGGAATGATTTTTATGTTTTATCTAACATTTAGTTCATATTGATAACCTCCACTATCAGTTCCATGGGCAGACTGAGAGCATGTTTGTCATAAATCCTGCAGGAAAAAGAAGTAAACGACAGACTGGAGTCTTAGTGCTGAGATCCGGACTTTTCTTTCCGCCTCCTAACTTTTGACTCTAGCTGCTGTTCAAGCTGAGCTACAGTAGCTCTGGCATGACATCATCAGCAGGTTTTGTCTTTTTGAAGAGAGCAGGATTAAAGTTTTTCAGACAACAGCAGTCTTAATCAGGTCTCTTAGTGCTCTCACAAAAACAAAAGCTTTTCGCTTGAAGCAGCTGAGCTCGTAGGTTCCTGTGTCAGGTTGGAACAGGTCCTTCTCCCAGAAACCCGCGCTGTCACTATGGGATGAATGGTGCAGATGTGCCATTGTGAGCGTCCCGCCGTGTGTGGGAGTGGGATGGAGGATGAAAAGGCAAGGATTGGCTGGTGGAGGTTTGAACACGCTGCCAGTGGGGTGACGGTTTCCACACAGACGCTGACGGGGATTGTGTCTTCCTTGTTTCGGTGCTCCTTATAAACAAACCATCCGCAGGGTCCACCTGGCTGATGATGGTTAACCGGTTTCACTCTGCCTCCACGATGAGACCCAATGTTCCAGCTCTAGTTTTAGCCACATCATGGTATACTGAGGCAGAGGCTGCAGATAATCTAACAAAAACAGGTTTTTCTTCTATGTTTCTGTTTATAACAAAACTTATTCTTATTGCAATAAGTGTCCATAAACTGAAATGTTTCTCCTGTTTGATCAGGGAAAGTTTCCTTGAATGACCTTATTTATTACAGCAGATCTTCTGCATTGGGCTGACAGGATGCTGTATGAACAGGAGCAGACCTAGAGCTCACACAGCAGGGCAGAATTGTGTTATTTTAAGGTGGAATACGTGTTTGAGTTATTGACACCAGATGTTCTTGGATCACTGGGAAACAGACCCTGTTTCATATTATAACCCCCCCACCCCCCTATAAAACATACATACACACTAAAACACTTTTGGACATATTTTTTTTCTCTCTTGTCTTCATATTTGATCTTGGTGTTTAATGCACTAAATGGATTTGTTTTTAATTCTTTTAGAAATAAGCATCTTTTTTTGTTTTATTTTTTTCATCTATTGCTCCAGGGATGCAGTGACCTAGTTTTCCTCATGGGAATGATAAAATGTTAATTTAATCTAATCGACCATAACTCATACTTCCTCTGACTGAAGCTCTGATGGGGAAGTAAGCTGCTTAATGGAGGTTCCTCCTTTAGTTGTGTAAACCTTTAACATCAACCGTATCACGTTTTCACTCAAAGACATCTTGACGTAAAAATAGACCAAAAAGTAAAAGCTGTGTGGAAACTTGGTGTCTGCACGCATGGCGACAGGGAGGATTTAAATAAAGCACTGGAGTCTTGGTGCTTCACAAGATTCTATATAATCTCTTAATTTTATAGTCTAATAAAATGACGATAAAACAAGCTATCCTTCCTTTAATCTTTATCTTTAGTAATGATTCAGAGGATGGAGAAAAGAAAGAAGTAGAGTCTAAACCAGGGGTCACCAATGCGGTGCCCGCGGGCACCAAGGGGCCCTCAAGGACCACATGGGGGGCCCTATTCGTCTTCTGAAAACAGAACAACTCACTCAGTGGGTTAAGTTTAATTTTTTTTTTATTCTGTTGCTCTTTTTAATTATTTCATCATGTTAAATTTTTTATCATATTTCAGTGGTTTCAAAATGACAATATTAAAAAGAAAATTAGAAATGAATAAAATAATAAAATAAGAATAAAAATGAGTTTCTTATGGATAAGTTATAGGTGAACACTGATCCTTCCAGTTCATTGGTCAGTATTGTTAGCCCTTCCTATGACTCGGTAGCCATGAAGTAGCCCTCAGCCTTAAAAAGGTTGGTGACCCCTGCTCTAAACTGTAACAAACTAGCATTCTACAGCTAGTGAACCGATGAAGTGGAGTCGTCCAGCTTTGCTGACTCGATTCAGCAACATTAATTTGAAGCTTTGCAACGTTAACACATTAGATCAGGGGTCTTCAAGGTTTTCCAGGCTACGGACCCCTAACTGATGGTTAGATGGAGCGGGGACCCCCTAATTATAGATATTGTATGAAACTGGTCCTATAGTAATTACAGATCGAGTAATGTAACTAAAGTAAGTTCTCTCTGGGATTATTAAAGTATTTCTGATTCCTGGTTGATGGGACAGGTGTTGTGAATGAAACGGTGCCCAGATTGAAAGAGCTCCTGTGTGTCGGTAAATGTGTGCATTGATGACTGAAAGACATCTTCTGCTTCCATTTATCTGTTTACTACAGTGTGTTTAACTCATGTTAATGTGGATTTAAAGACATTTCAATCAGTGAAAAAATTGCAGGGGGAATATAACAAAATAGTTTAATCAACCAAAACTTTAGTGATCCCAATGCAGTTACTCCGTGGACCCTCCATGGGTCACGGACCCCCTGTTGAAGACCACCGCATTAGATGATGAATGATAAGAACGTGATCAGAGGTGGAACATTGGAGATTTTTTTTTCAGTTTTTCCAGTACCATCTTTGGATCTTACTTTTAATACCTTTCAGTAAAAACATTTCAAATACCTTGTTTTATACTTCATCTTTCATTAGAAGGAGTTGAGACTAAATGACTCTAGCTATAGGTGTTCATTAATCCTTTAAACAAAAATTAAATAGATAAGAGATCCAGCATGCTCCATCACAGATAGCTGATAAAAGCTCCAATAATCAAACCAAACAACGTTTCTCTCCTTGGATCTGTAGAAGTTTGCTATGAGTCTGTTTGTGTTCAATAAAGTATCCTAAAATTAAATTAAGTTCTTCTGTTTTTTAACAAAGGGGTCTCATCTCAGGAATAGCACTCTGCAACGACATGCACACTGAAGAGTGTTTTCACCTCCAACTGATAGCTCTTTGGTTTGGATGTGTTCACTCATCAGAAAATCATTGGATTTATCAGTTTCCTACTGGCAGCTGGAGGCCGGTGCAGCTGAAATGATCTATTCCCTGGAGAAGTGAGCTGTTGATCTTTCTTTACTTAAAGATAAAAGAAAAGATTAGTTTTTTATCACCCACCTCTTCATTAATGTGCTTTGAAACCTTTACATGATGATTGTCGATTCCTTCGCTGTTTATATCCTGTTTTCCTCAAATGTTTTAGGGTTGAAAATGTTTAATTTTGCATAAACCTCAAGCTAAAAAAAGGGAAATAACCAGTAAAGAACAAAAAGTAGAAAAATGTAAGAAAAATGCCTAATTTCCAAAAGTATGCAAGAAGAAAGATGTATTAGAGACCATACATTGACCCCTAGTTATGTGCAATGATAAGGACCAAGCATCACCCTTCTGTGTAAAACACTGATGCCAGATACTGCAGGAAATTCATAGGGAAGCCAATTGGCATCAAATTGGATCAACCTCCTATCTTGCTAAATCATTAATTAAGCTGGGAAATAATGTATCCCAGTTTCCAAAATCCTCTGAGGTGTACCGCCATCATGACCCGGTTCTGCTGCACTTTCTTGCTGATGAATAGGCCTGCAGAGGAGAGATGAAAGCTCTCTGATGCGGCGCTGTGACTCCATGCCCTCATCGTGTCTCCAACCCGCCCACCCCTCTGCAGCACAAACGCTGAGGGGGGAGGATGGCAAAGATGGAGGGAGATGGGAGAGGGGAAAAAAATCCATGTTTGAATCATGGAGAGTGAGTTTTAATGCAGCTGCCCCAGATTTAGATGCTTCATTAAATTCAGAAGAGGCCTTTTGTAGAAATAGATCTTCCTGAAGAAGATCCATGAAGAGGCGTGTCCAAGTTTCCCACTCCGATTTCCGTTAGGATCTTTACAGGAGGTCTGCTTCACTTTAAGCTGTTCATCACTTCCTGCCTGCAAACACGCAACATGCCCACCTTTATTCTAACAAATAAAGAGCCTACGGGGCAGAGGTGGAGGAAAGGGGCAAAGCAGGTCAAGGACGCTCAGCATTAAAGGTATCTAGTTCCAGCGATGGTCTCTTCAATCTTAAAGGGGAACGCCGTTTTTTTTACATTGGCCCCTTGATTTTACGTTATTCCATCATGTTCTACTCACCCATATGAGTTTAGTGTCATTTGGAGCCATTCTGAAGGTTATATCCAAGTAACGTCTTCCTATGGGCAACGACTTGAAGGCACAAACTAAACTGTTCATAATTTATTCTTTATGGTACGCCAGCATTCAGAACATGTAGGCCAATCACTGTCCCCCAGACATACACGGTTATATTTGTTATATTTATATATTTTAAAAACAAAGTGGCGCGTGTATGACGTCATCCACTCGCCAGACTGGAGTAGTGACAGGCAGCCCGGGCCACAGGCGGCTACGCTCTACCCCTTCTATTCATTCTAGCTAATCTGAATCGTTCATTTGGAGAGCGAGATCATCTGTGGTAGCAGCACTAGACATCTTCCAGGCATGTGAGGAAAACTAGCAGCAGTTCAGCGAACAGGATGAATGAATGGTAGCCGGCGCGTGGATGATGTCATACACATGCCGCTTTGTTTTTAAAGATATAAATCTAAAAATTCTAACAGCGAATGTCTGGGTGATTGTGATTGGCCTACATGTTATGAATGCTGGCGTACCATAAAGAATAAATTATGAACAGTTTAGTTTGTGCCTTCAACTCGTTGCCCATAGGAAGACGTTACTTGGATATAACCTAACGGAATATCTTCAGAACAGCTCCAAATGACACAAAACTCATATGGGTGAGTAGAACATGATGTAATAACCAAAAAATCAAGGGGCCAATGTAAAAAACCCAGCGTTCCCCTTTAAAGTCTGCTAGTTCAGCGTGTTAAGACTGAGATGTGATGCCGTTATCTTGGCATCATCTTGACTCTGTGTTCTGCAGGGGTTGGCAAGTACAGGCAGAAGCTTTAGCTTTATGGATGAACAGAGCTTCCATGAAAAATAAAACTCTGAAGGGATTTTATTGTGTCCATTCAGCTGTTCACATGCAGCTATGGAATCATTCACAGCTTTAGATTAACTGCTGTCAAAAGCTTTCATCAGTGCATTTCTGACACAACCCAGTTTTTCTTTAGTAACTTTTATATTTGAAATTTGATTAATTTTTTCCCCCTAAAATTTGTTTTCTATTTTTCTATGTTCCTAAATTTTGTATTTTATTTTTTTTCCTTGTTACCACATTTGCATTCTAACCACATTCATTAGAAACATATTACACAAAGTAACTAAAACTAAAAAATGAGATGACTGTAGGTTAACATTCACTGGGTTCTGTTGTGTTCTGATTGCAAGTGGTCACCAAATGAAGGCTGTCGTTACGGGTCCAGTGCGAGGTTTTCAATTAAATTCAATTGAACACCTCAGTTAAAATGCAGAAAATGTACTCAATAGATTAAAAGGAATCATTGGGGTTTTATTCTGCCCTAAAAGTAGAGTAGAGTTTCAAATTCTTTTCTTTTTTGGAGGACTTTCTCCAGGCGACTTTGCCATGACTGAGCTACTTTTTTCATGTCTGTAAAGAGAAGAACTCGCCCAGCGTAATCAGGTAATAGCAGATAGAGAACAAACTGCCTCATACACCATCATGTCTCACTCAGATGAAGGAATTCTATAAGATTCTCAACGTGTAATACAGTAGATTCCTTCTTTCCTTTTTTGCTGAATTCCAGGATTTTTGTCTTGGTTATCTTTATGCAGGTAATCATAGGGCCCTATTTTTCAACAAATTACATACATATTCTTATTTTGTGTGTGGATTTGACATTAATATGTCGTTTTTTCCTATACATCCGGGTGTCAATACATAATCTAATTATGGTACTAAAATCAGTTCTTCTATCCTTGCTTTCTACATTTTCTCCGTTAAAACTGCTTCTCTGACGTTATCCGGCAAAATATGATTAAACCATGTTTATCTGCATTTTAGTTTTTTTTTTTTAGATTATGCACTATATACACAATAATATTAACACAAAAGGAAAACATGAAACTCAAAAAGACTAGATTTATGTTTAAATCCAAAGCTGAAAAAGTTAGCTCCCGGAAGTAGTGTAGGATCCATTTCCGGTAGAGATTTTAAGTAATGTATTTTCTCAGGAAATATAATAACCATTACCACATTATATTTTAGTACACTTACTATTTTATGGGAGGGAAAAACGTCATTTAGGGTCTTTTAAACAAACTAAAATCCAGGGAGACCCGGATGTATATCTGGATGCGCAAATGAGCTGAAGGCACATGAGCCGGACGGATCATACTTCCGGGACGGATCGGGTTATCTATTATCCATTAGCAACATAAACCCAAAGCGTTTGACATTAAGCTGGTCCCACATTAAACTACTTGATTGCCACAAATATTATTACAAAGTGTGTTTTTTCCCTGTAAAGTCTGTAGATCATTATCTAAACTCTACATTTCCAACAATGTGCCATTTTTTCCAAACCAAGCTGGTTTTATGACAGCTCCCCAAATCTGGGAACAGGAAAACTTTCTGGTCAGTCATTACGTCACTCTGACTTTGCAGAGTAGACGTTAACGGTCTGCAGCAAAACTCTGAGTCCTGATCACTCTGCAGCAACTTCCACACTGAAGAGTATCATTAGTGTGACCGGGTGGAGTCTAGATATTACTGATCACCATGTGGGTTTTCCATCTAGTTATGGCAGGTGTTTTAATCTTGACATGGCTGCTGAGCACATTTTTCAGCTTTCATGTTATTATCTCTGTAGCAGGAAAAGGTCAGCAGCAATACTGGCTTCAATCAATCAATCATCTATTGAAAAAGCCTCTTAAAATGTAAGCTAACCAAAGTGGTGGATTAGGAAAGACCACGTCTTTAGAGGACAGCTAAATGGCTTAAAGGTCGTCAGGAAGAGTCGATGTGGAGGAAAACAAAAGGAAAGACACGGAAAGCAGGACATACTGGGGGGAGAGAGGATGAGGAGGATGAATGGCCTCTCAGTTCTAATTTTCAGAAGGACCAAACGGAAATAGTGCAGTCTCACAGGATGTCAACCATCTTTTGCCTCATGTGGCTTCACCTCCTGCAGATATCCCCCCCCCCATGACAGGCACAGATAACACAGGAAATGCCTTTTATTGAATTAGTTCACCAAATCCACGGTTCCTACAGAGCATCTTGCCCTGACTGGTGGGTGAAACAGGGTTGAGAAATCCTACAGGACACTGTTTTTACCTCCCACTCTGACAATCACTAAATTAGACACTTACTTACATTTTCTGGCCAACAGGATTTTATATTTAAGTTAATATTCACTCCTAATATTGTGACTTTATTGTCAGAACTTATGACTTTATTGTGATAATGTTGCAACTTTATTTTTCATATGACTGTATTCTAATGTAGCGACTTTGTCATAATGTTATGACTTTACTCTGGTAGTAAAAAAAGAAAAAGATCTCTCCTGGCCCTATAATACTGCGTTGTAGCATTTAAACCCGACAACAGTGGAGCTACTCCTAGTTTATTTTGCTGTGTGTTTCTGTGGCAGAAATAGCTTTTAATTTAATAATAAAAAAATAAATAAATAAGAAATTGCTTTTAAAATAGGGCTGGAGAATTCCGTAAATTTGCAATTTAATCACAATAGGCTCTATGCACAGCTCCACTACTTCCTGAATTTAATGCAGCTCCTTTGTTTCCTGTCTTTCATGATTGGATGCACTGATTAATCCAGGTGTGTATGACCTAAGTAACTGGCCAGACACACCTGGATTAATCAGTTCGTCCAGTAATGAAAGACAGGAAACAAAGGAGCTGCATTAAATTCAGGAAGTAGTGGAGCTGTGCATAGAGCCCATTCAGAAGAAAATGACACCACCATTTAATTGGCTTCTCTAAATCCTCCTTAGGTGTGGGTGTGTGTGTGAGTGGTTTTTTTGTCCTGTTTGTCTCTGTGTTGCCCTGCGATGGACTGGCGACCTTTCCAGGGTGACCCCGCCTCTCTGTCCAGGGTGGACCCCGCCTCTCACCCTGTAGACAGCTGGAGATAGACACCAACACCCCTTGCGACCCAGCTTGGGATTAAGCGTGTCTGAAAATGGATGGATGGATGGACAACACCATTTTCAAATGATGAGGCTCTCAGTTTTGATCATATTACATCCCTCTAAAGTAGGACAGACTTTTATCTTGTGAGTGGAAGAACATTTTCCCACATAACATTAACAGTTAATTGCCACAATACAAACCCTGGAGTGAAACATCTAGATACTAGTTAGTAGAAGGAAAACTCAAAATAAAAGCGCAGTTGGAATATCGGTCGGGGGGGAAAAAACGTGAAGTTGATTTTTTTTTTAAAGAAATTATTCAGGCCTGTTATTTGTGAACCCATCAGGTTAAAACAGCTGAGAATTACTTTATTTTTCAATGAGGAGAAAAGTTTAGATTTTAATTTAATTAAAACATGTTTTTCTGCCTTCTTCCTGGGCTGGATGATGGTGCAATTTCCCCCGTGCATGCATGGGTTCCCTCCAGCTTCCCCCCACAGTCCCAAAACATGACTGTTGGGTTAATTGGCTTCTCTTAGTTGCTCTTAGGTTTGAGGGTCCGTGTCCATGGTTTTACCTCTTCTGTCTCTGTGTTGCTCTGTGACAAACTGCTGATCTGTCCAGGGTGTGCCCCGCCTTTCGCCTGTAGACAGCAGGAACCACCGCGAAAATGGAGGGATTCCTTTTCCCAAAATATCCTTAATTTGACAATAAATAATAATTACATTCTGTCTAGAAAAACAAAAGGACAAATTCCTTTGCAGAAATCTGCTCTCTTCTGTAAATTTTTCTTTTTTAGGATAAACAATAAAAATAAACTTTGTACACATTCCTAAAGGGAGAAAAAAAATCTAATTGAAGTTTATTAGAGAGGTTTATGTCTTCAGTTGAAAACAAATGTTGTGTGTTTCTGCCTTAGAGGACAGAACAGGCAGCAGTGTGCTTTCTTTGCCCTGCTGAGTCGGGTTGATGAAGCTTGTTCCAGAGCGTAGCGGCCGAACAGACAGAAGCTCTGCAGGAGACAGGAAACGCCCGAGGTTGTCGCTGGTTCGTCTTCTTTACAAGTAAACAAAACTTAAGCATTTTACACACAAATGGCAGAGCAACTCTAAAACCAAACATCTATGTGAAACCTGCAGATATGGCTTCTTATTGTCTCCAGGTTTAAATGTATTTGATCTCATTAGAAACTGTGTAGTAATGCAGATGCTGATTATAGAGCAACTAGTTCAGACATTATAGGGGATTTGTTTTTCACTAGTCTGTTTATTATGGCTTTAACCCCTCAACTTATTTTAGAGGTTTGTTAACCCTGGATGCTGTGATTTTATACTTCATCTCATGATATACAATGTTTTAGAAGTAAGATAGGGTGATGATACTTTAATATTTGAAGAAAATGGTTTTAGAGTTATACCATTTTTTTTTTTTACAAAATAGATGGAATAAATAAAGAATATATTTTTTAAAGGATGTGCTATCAGTTTAATTTGCACATATAGAACAATAAAAGAATACGCTTCTGCGCTACTTGCATCTAAATTTCCACCCAGAATAGACTGATATAATCTATCATCAGGGATTAGGCTTGTTGCGAGTTATGCAGTGAACTGCTTCACATTAGGAAAACACCTGAAGGGATGGAGCAGCCAGCCAGCATGTAATGTTTTTGAAAATAGCAGCATAATTCATTCATCACTAATAATCTCATTAAATCCCAGGCTGCACTGTGGTCCATTTTTTTTCTGTTTTAGGAGATTCCCTTGAATGATTGATTGTTGTCACGGTTACTGTTTCAATTACTGGAAGAGTATTATGGGCTTATTTCCTGATACAGTTGCACAGGTGTGGTTACAGTTGACTAAAGCTGGAGTCTGAGGAACCGTAAAATCAGTTCTGGATGACCTTCGTATTATACTGATCTGCATTGATGAGACGGATGGAGGCGCACTATGAAGCCGGTTTAAGTCCTTCCTGTTTTATCGCTCATCTGAACCTGATCATTGCTGGGAATGGGATCCTGCCCTCTTTCCAGCAGCTAATTTTTTATGATTTGTAAATAACAGCAGTCTTTTTGAATTTAAATGAGATCTATTGAATAATCTGAAGAAAAACACTGGGTAATCAAACTATGCCAGACTGCTCTGAGCATGTGTGATGATGATGTCATAAAAAGAATAAAACAAAGATTTTGTAAAACGCATTCTTTCAGAAAAGTCGTTAAGGTTTTTAATACAATGTATTTCAGTATTCTTGATGACTTAGGAATAGAAAGAAATACATTGACTGCTGTAATAACATTATTAATGTAACAACAGAACTGAAGTTTATTTATTTCTGATAACCTGAATGAATATGTGGCTGCACATGCACAGCTCCTCTCCTGTGGACCAGTTTCTGTGGCTCCTTTTTTCAATTTGTGGGAGGAACCAACCTGAGGAAATAAACTGCCTGATTGGCTGCTGTTCAGGAAGTCCCGCCTCTTGAAACAGTACTGATTTCTTCCTGGTTGTCACTAGTCAATCCGTCCCGGAAGCACGTTCTGTCCTGCGTTTGTGCGAACAGATATATAAAATCACTTATTTCTATCTTTAACCTACTAAAAAATGCTAATGAGCATCTTTTAAAAAAAAGGTTTCATAACTTTTCTGATGCATTTTTTATGCTTTTTTTTTACATTTTCTTCATTAAACTGCTTCTCTGACGTCATCATGGGACATGCTCCGAGCAGTCCGGAAAAATATAATTAAACCATGTTTATCTGCATTTTAGTTGTTTCTTTCTTTAGATGACACACTATATACCATAATGTTAACACGAAAGGAAAACATAAAACTCAAAAAGACTAGATTTATGTTTAAATCCAAAGCTGAAAAAGTTAGCTCCCAGAAGTAGTGTAGGATCCATTTCCGGTACAGATTGGGCAGGGACGAGTGATAAAATAAACAGGATTTTAAGAAAAGAAATACATGAATAACCTTCAACACATTATAGTTTAGTACACTTACTATTTTTGGGGAGGGAACACATAAATAATTTCTTTTTTACAAAATAAAATCGAGAGCAACCCGGATGTATATCTGGATGCACAAATGAGCTGATGAATGGTGCAATTATATCGGTAAGCAGAGACAGCATTTGCTTAGGGGCCCACGACCTCTTAGGGGCCCCATGACTGACACCTGATGGGTCCACTTCGATAAGCATCTCCTTGAATTGAGCTTTTGGAACCTGGGATGTCTGTAACATGTGGTGGTTTGCTGTCACAAATGGTTCCATTCAAGGTGCGCAGTCACTATCACTCAGTGTGTGATGTGTGATCATATACTACTGAGATTGCATGATTGTATCTTCTTGGCCGATTCATGGAACTGTCGCCGTATCCTGAACCTTTATCACGTGTTGTATCTCTTATGGGGCCCACCCACATTATGGTGCTTATGGGTCGATTGTTCTGTGGTTACGCCATTGGAGATGATGGTACTGATCCTGCTTCCGGGACGGATTGGGTAGTGACAACGACGATCAACATTAGCAAAGGCTCTTCAGGCTAATAGTTCCTCTCTTCAAGTTACATTCTGATTTCATGTGGAACAAGCATCTCTGTCATAAACTGATAATTTCATAAAAACGATGCTGACACCAAAGAAAGAATGCTTAGCTTAGCTGCAAACTGATTGGAATGGAAATGTCTGTGTTCATCTAGTTCATTTAAGCCTCACTTTCCTCAATATAAATATAAACGATGCAGCTAACTTCGAAATTTAACATGAATCAATTTAGAGCTTATTGCAGCCGTTTTCAGAATACATTATGACACAACAGACAAGTCCTAGAAAGGAAGATCTGAATCAAACGCCAAATGCAAGCGGAACAGCTTTGCTCTGACACTACAGCAAAGGCAGGTTGGGACTTTGTTTCCTGATGGGTTCATGTTTAAGCACATTAAAAGCAAGGAAACATCAATCTCACGTTATCTTCCTCACCATAAACGGCTGCTGTCTACAGCGAGAAAAGCCACATCTGGATCCTATTGGCTCCTCAGGACTGAATGAGCTCCAGAGACCCCGTTAAAACCTCCACCCTTTGTCAGCGTGCTCTCCACTACTGTCAGCGAGGACATGTGGAGGGAGGACAGGAGTGGAGCAAGGAGATTAGACAGCAAAATAAGTCAGAGGGAGAGAAGAGGCTCACAGAAATCAGAAGAACTGGGAGGAAAAAGCTGAACTACAATGTTTCTCCTGTTTCTAAGGTCAAATACTGCTGAAATGGCTGAACTATGGCTGAAATGATTAATTATGAACCAATTATGATTAATCATAAATAATCAATTATTGAATTATCATTTAGTAATTGATTAAATTTTAACTAGAGTATAGAGACTCTAAAACATGCCTTTAGCTGACCCACTTAGAGCAGTAACTTATACCAAGGTAAAAAAAAAAACAAATAAATAGAAGTTCTGCATTTAAGATAGAAAAAAGTGTTTTTATCTGTCGATATGCTCTATCCACAACTCCTCAATTGGAAAAGTTTTAGTTTCCCCTGGTTTAATTTCATAAAGAATTGCTTTTAGGAACCTTTTTCTATCCGATTATTTATTGATTAATTAAAAAAATTCTTGACAGATTAATTGATTTGCAAATTAACCGTTAGTTGCAGCCCTAGACTTAACCCTTTAACTGCCTTGTCAACTTCCAACCTGCATTTCTCTGAGGAAATGACCAACCATGAATAACCAGACAGTTGAATGGCTAAAAAATAAATTGTTCAAGGAGAAGCATTTCAATCACACCTGCTGTTTTTGTTTCAGTTTATCACAGTAAAAATGCTACTGACCCAAAATAACATAAAGGTCTGCCCGGATAAAACTGAACCTGTGATGCGTTTGAAGCGAAGCACACCTTCCAAATGGCTCCAAACGACACGCCATCGGTCAGACATGGTATGTACTGATCAGGCCGATTGGGGCAGCCCTGCTGATCCAGGACCTAAACATGGACCACAACAATAAGGTCAATTCATAAATTAAGAAGAAAAAATTAGAAGAAAAAATGAAGGTCTTTCAAGTGGCCTAGTCAAAGTATGAACTTAAATTCCACTGCTTGCATTCAGCTTGACATTAAATCGACCTTACAGGCAAGAGCCAGAATTCCTCCTCACTGATGTAAAAAAAACTCCTCAGTCGATAGAAGCTGGAGCCGCTCAGGTCGGTGAAACCAGTAAGGAGGTTAACAGCTTGGTGTGGAAACACAGGCATTTATGAGTTGCATCAAATTAAACCAGTAAACATTAAAACTCATGAGTTTTGTCATTGATCACTTCTCTCTTATTTTTGGATTTTGATGCTGAGGCTGTTAAGGAGCGTCCAGCTGGATGGAAGCCATAGCAGACCCATACAGGTCTGCATTTAATGGACCCTAATGAAATGTTTATTACTCCACCAGCGGCTCACAGCTGTGTGGAAGGCAGCATGTGTGGATGTGTGTGTTGAACTGCCTGCACTGCTCAGACCATGCCTCACAAAAAACAAACCTGTTTGTCTGTCTTTAGAACAAGACCTGAAAATAGAAATAAAACATGTAGATGCTGCACTTTCTACACAACCCCTCCTTCCCTTTCTGCTTTAATCAAGCGCTCACACACCACAGTTTCTCCATTTTTGGCAAATCCCAACTGGAGCTGAGAGAGTGTGTTTGCAGCTGGCGGTGGGCCTAACGCAGCGCAGCATGACTGACGGAGAGCGCAGCTCCGCCTGCGAGCGATGCGGTGTGGGAAAATCCCACGGCTCGACGTGTTGAAGTGTTAAACCTTGGAGAACTGGAGCGCTGCATGAAAGTGTGCGTGGTGTAGTGAGATGATTAATGTGGGGTCAGAGAAAGGGAGGATATTTGATGATTATGTCTTTGTTTATTTTTTTTTATGTAGTATAGAGTCACATCTGCAATTCTAATGCAAATATTTGGTCTTTAACTTTTTTCTCCTTCTACTCTTTATTTTACAAGTTACCTTCATTTTACACCAAGCAACGGTGGAGGGCGAGGTCCAGGACATGTTCCTGTTAGTAACTATTTATGTTGTTGAGCTGAATGAAAAATTCGGGGGGGCAGCAGTCTTAGCAGAGACGTCCAGACCTCCCTTTTCCCCGGACACCTCCTCCACCTCCTCTAGGGAAAGGCCCCAGGCGTTTCCCAAAAACGCAACGGTTCTGCTTTTGCAACCGTACGATGCATGTGAAAGGTAGGATGAGTTTAAGTGAGGAAGAGTCTGCAGACTGTTTGTGATTCCCATGAACTGTGCCTTCTAACGTATGCAACAGTTTAACGGACCATCAGTCCACTAACACTTGTTTAGAAGAAAATAAAACCCAGAATTCCACAGTGAACCAACTAGTCCTCATGTTGGTTTTTCTAGAAACACACAGCACAGACCTTCAGGTAGACCTGGACACACAATCAATAAACTGTGTTATTACCTGTGGTTGGAGCTCTGCAGAAAATGCAGCTTTATGTTTACTGCATGAAGGAGCATGAAGATTGGATGCATGCAGAGAGTCAGGAGGCTCACCTATGAGCCCAGACCTACATCTACATCTTTAGTACTGCAGACGTCTTATTTACCAGTTAGACAGTGTCTGAGATTTCACAATAAGGGAGAGAGAGTGGAAAATATTTAGATATTTATCTGGAAGTGTGTGTCCCTTTAAATCTGGCGTGAAACAAACGCAGTAGTTTGATGGTCTGCTGTTGCTCTGCAAAGTTCAACCACCAGTTGTATACCTTAAACTTTATATGGAGAAGAAAAATAATCAACACTAATTTACAAATGACCTTTTCATAGATGTCTTTGCCTCCTTTATTCAGATGTTGGGTTGTTAGTTAATTATTGAAAGTAAAAAAGGAAGGAAATCAGTGGAGTACACTAATTTAATGCTGTAAAGATGCCACCTGTTCAGAGCTGATGAAGAGGATGTATAGAGCTCTATACCAGCTCTATACCAGGCAAAACTGAAGGAAAACCTCTTAGAGCTCCAGATTTGGGTCAAAGTGTGGCATGGTTTTGGCATTGGTTGTAATAGATTTCTCCATTTAGCTAAAAAGGTTTAAGCTAAAGTTTTTTTTACCGATAATACAATATAGTGCAGAACTGGTATAGACGTAGCACAATAGATTTCTATTGAATTTGTAGTTAAAGGTATAGGGGAGGATTTTCGCGATTTTTCAAAAGACCCGCCCTCTCAACTTGATTGAATGAATGAAGAATATGAGGACCACGTTTTTTCTTTTTTTTTTTTACGTCACTAGTAGCTCGTTTTTATGGACAGTAGGCTGACAGGAAAGGGGTATAAGAGAGGGGGAGAGACATGCGGGAAAATACCACAGGCGGGATTCGAACCTGGGTGGCCTGCATTGAGGACTAAAGGTTGATTTATGCTTCGAAACTAGGTTGTCTGCAAACGTGTCGCTTTGAACACTAAGACCTCTGATTGGTCAATTCTACATCCGCTCACCCTTATTTTGTTTGTATGACAAAGATTGCAGAAAACGACTCGTGAAGTTGGACCAGCTAGAAGAGCGAGGTGTGCGAGGATGCCGGGACCCTGTTTTCCACATGGATCCCTGCACTTTTTCACCCTTATGTGTTCATTGTCAGACAAAGCTAGTTCGTGATTTTCATCTTTTGCGTTGTGGCGTGGAATAAACATAGTGCAGACCATGCAATTTTGGGCAAAAATCAAAAATGTCTGCACTGTTCCTGCGACAAGCTCACTGAGACACACTGCTGCAGGAGTATAAGCAGCCCTTATGGCCTCCATGCATGGGTCCCCTAACCACTGCACCACCAAAGCGTGCTTGAGGACCACTTATTTTAATGATCCACCCGGAAAAAGAACTTCCTCCACTATACCCTTGAATCTACTGAAAAACCTATAAAGTTATCTACCCTCTTTACAGTTAATACCTAATTTTTCTCTGTACAAATATCCCAGGATTGGGAGTTCAATAGTAGCATTCAAAATTTTCCTTGATGGGCCCTTGGCTGGTCTCCTACAATTCCTTTTTTAAACATCAATCTTTTTACTGAATTATTCTTTCCGTCATGATCTGTGGACATTAAGATGGAAAGAGATGCGTCACTTCCTGGTCAGACCCTGTCATTCAGTGAAAAGGTGAGGTCAGAGTAAAAAAAAAATGCACGCCCAGGAGAAGAGGGGGTCCCTCCATTGGCTGGAAGTTGGCTGCCATTCGGCTGGCATTTCACAGGGAAGGGCCAGTTTAAATGGCTGCTACTGTATGTTGTCTGTTTTAAACATGATGGGTTTATTAAGCCATTTATTGTCACCTGCAGTTGTGTTAATAAATGCAGCCCATCATGGACCCTGTCCAAAGATTCCTACGCTCCATGTTCAACAGACGAACAGTGATTAAACCTCATCGTCACATTGGGTCTCTTGCTTTCCCTCCCTCCTGTGCTGCTCTTCATTTCTCATTGTTTCTTGGAAAAGCATTTACTGAAGAAGCTCTTCTTAGAAACAGAAACATGGCAGATGCTCGATTAGCACAACGAAAAAATCTGCGTGTTGCAGAAGTGATTCATTCTGCTTCCTCTGTATTGAAGGAACAGCCCCACCCTGTACACTTAGCGCTATGGTCTTTACTCAACTATATATGTGTGTTTGTGTGTGTGTGTGTGTGTGTGTGGCCATGTCTTTAATACCTGGTGGGGACAATTTCCTTGGAATATGCTATATTTTGGGGACTCATAGGTACTTATGGGGACCAACAACTGGTCCCCATAAGGAAAGTTTCTCTTCTTGGGGTGGGGGTTAGGTTTAGGACTAAGGTGTGAATTGAGTTTAGGTTAGGTTTAGGGATAGGTATGTGTCGGTAATGGTTAGGGTTAGGGCAAGGGTCACGGTTAGGCCATATAAATTAGTGGGAAATGAATGGAAGTCAATGGAAGGTCCCCACAAGGATATTGTGACACGTGTGTGTGTGTGTGTGTGTGTGTGTTGAAAGGGATTTTAAAATTAAGCATCTGACATGTTCTAGTTTGCAGGGAAACAAGCTTCCCATTTGCGGGCTCTAACATACTTTAAGCATTTCAACACTTCCCTAAGCTGATTTTACTCTTTACAACAACATGAGCAGCATGTGCACAGATGGACATTAGCCTTGGCGGAGCAGGATAATGCATCCCAGCTAACATTTGCCACTTTCTCGAAATCTGTCAACTAAAACAGACACGATGGAAGCCAAATAAAAGGATCCAGTGTCTTTAAGGAGGCAGGTTCTTATTCCCGCTGTGTTCTGGTTTTCATTAATGCTGTCTGATGGACTGCAGACGTGATGAGAGCTCCTGCAGGGCCCAGAGCTGAGTGCGGACATCATGATTAAAAGACTTATCTTTTTTTTTTAATGCGGTGACAGAAAAGGACCAGTTCACATTAAGCCTGCACGTGTGTGCCATCGGTTGGTCCAAACCTCACCACATGGCTATATATAGTCGGCAAAGTAAGCATTTGTTGCTGAAGCCACAAAAGCTTTTTTGCACCTGCATCAAAGCCTTGATGTAGGAAGCAATGCTGCTGACAGGAGAGAAAGTCCTGCAGGTAACTGGAGCTGTTTCATCCTTAAACGTTAGTCTGCCACATGTGTTTCCAAACCACATGTGATGAGCATTTGGGATCCTTTTGATTTGTGCTCAGTTTAAAAGAATTCAAGGCTCTGCTTTAACGCCATTATTTTTTGGAATATTAAAAGGGAGGACTTAAAAGCTTTGAGGGCTGTAAGCAGTATTAAGCACGGTGGTGGAAGGATCATGCTGTGAGTTTCTTCCTCTACTAAAGATACTGGTGGTTTCTCAGCTTTTTTATGCTAGTAGAAAACGCAAGCTCAGGTTATTAAATATTGACCTGTAGGTTCAGGGATTCATCGATGGAGATTATAGAAGATCTCCTCAGATATTCTATCGGATTTCATCAAAGGTCTTCTTCTCTCCTCTAAGAAGTAGTTTTAGGAAATCAATCCTAATGCAAACAAACGGCATCAGACAGGAATAATCTGTGGCATCCGTTTGTGGATCCATGAGCGAGCATCAGCATGCTGTCTGGTTATAAACTAAATTAGGCCACAGATACCATCCCTCCCTCAGCTGGTCGGAACTGAGCTCACAGAGCAGGGTTTTTATGTCCAGCACCGGTCATTAGGCCCTGATGTTGAAATGCTCTGTGCTTCCCACATCAAGCAAACCCAGGCAGTGTGTGTCACCCAATGGCATGCTAGAGAGCTGGTAAGTAAAACCACATCAAGATTCATGAAGAGGCCGATCTGCAGAAAGCTGGAAACCATCCAGAGATGGATCTTTTTGTTTTTTCTAAGTTTATTAAACTAGATATGATGATTTTGGAACAGATTTACATCATGCCTTTTTCATGCAGGAAACAGAAGACTCCTTTATTAAAGTTAACGTTGGCTTCAGAAGAGGAGTCTAGTTTGAAAGCAGCAAAACTCCAAATTCTGCACTCTATGAAGGTTTGAAGATACCATGCAGTGGTAGGGTTTGCCCCTTTAACAAATACACACTGACAAGAAAAACACAGCTAAACATTGTTGGAAAGGTTCCACAGGTTTTATTGTTTGCTCAGCAAGCAGGGAATTTGCCACATCTTCTGCTGTGTATATTGCATCCAATATCATCATCATCAGCGGTGGAGCGTGAGCTGATAAGCTGGTATTTGCAAACATCTCAGAGTGTCACTATCCCGTCTGTACTGGAAGCAGTGTCCGTACCATGAGCTCATTGGTGCATGTTAGGGATGCACGATATTGGGATTTTGGCCGATATCCGATATGCCGGTATTTTAAAACTCATGTAGCCGATAACCGATATCGATACCGATGTTAAAGCTGGACAAAAAGAAAAAAAAATTGAAAATAGCAGTTTTGTTATCCATTTCTGACACTTTGAAAAATAATATACTCAAAAAATTTTCATATGCTGATATCAAATTGATTTTTTTGGAAGGCTGCCAGCTAATGGGCCGACACCAGGTGAGCAGTATGGGAGTTAAGGGTCTGGCTCAAGGACCCTGAGGGGTATCCCCGGTGGCTGGAACCCAGAACCTCAGGATTCTGAGCTCTATGCACTATCCGTTAGGCTACCTCCCTGCCCCAAATTGATTTTTAAAAACGCGGTATCGATCTATTTTACTTTCAAAATCTCGTGAAATTTCATCGTTCTGTTACAAACTCTCGTGATATTTTCCAAATTCTTGTGAGATTTTGTTAGTAAAATAGATCCATACCGTGTCAATATATCAACATATAAAAATATAACAAAAATTTCGATGACGTATAGCAATATTTCTTTAGTAAAAGAGATTGATATGGTGTTTTTCAATGGCAATATATCAGCATATGAAGATATTGTGATATTTTAATGCATCAATATTTTTTCCCTCGTCTTTAGAAGTTTTTAAGTCTGTAAAAAAAGAAGTTTTTGAGGAAGAAGTAGTAGTATTTATGTTATTTTTTTAGACTTTATAAACGCAGAAGCTGATCAAATATCGGGTTAAATATCGGTGGGGTGGCCGATGTACGATATTCAGTTTTAAGGCCGATACAGGCAGATACCGATAGGGGGCCGATTATATCGTGCATCCCTAGTGCATGTGCAAGCAGATATTCATCCAGGTCGCCAAAAGTAATGTAGTCATGGTGCTAAAAGAACTTATGTCTATCCTTAAATCACTAAAGAATGCTAATGCATAATGACTTTTTCTGAGAAAATTTGATGCGTTTTACATTTTCTGACGACATGCAAAATATGATTTAATCATGTTTATCTGCGTTTTAGTTGTTTCTTTCTTTAGATTATGAACTATATATCATAGTGTTAACACAAAAAGAAAACATAAAACTCCTAAAGACTAGATTTATTTTGAAGCTGAAGAAGTTAGCCCCCGGAAGTAGCGTAGGATATCATTTCCTCTACAGACAAGTAATAAAACAGAAATGATTTAACTTATTGTAGTTTAGTACACTTACCATTTTAAAGGGAGGGAAAAACCTAATTTAGATTTTTTTTTTTTACAAATTAAAGTCATGGGCAACAGGATGTATATCTGGTTGCACATGTGAAATGAGCTGATGGTTCGGATAGTGCTGCTAGTACAGATCAGATAGTGGCTGTGTTCGATTTCAGAGGCTACATCCTCCAAAGAGCTGGTCTACCTGTAATGGATCCTTCCATCTCCGTTAAAATAAGGACTCTCTCATTGCTGTTTCCTTTCTTTTTTTCTTTATTGTAAAGTGAACAAAGACTAAACTAATGACAATACAGACAATAAATGTGACAACCACCGGGAGTGTGAACCGATAAAAGCAAATTTTATGATATAAAAGGGGTAGAAAGATATAAGGAAGTCTAAACAATGTATGTTTAAAAAATAATATCTGCAAAATCTCTTATATTAAACGACAACAAAACGTACTTTTTTAAGCAAATTGTGCAAAAAAGCCATTAGAAAAGTTTAAAATATCCAATACATTTCTTTCCACTTCATGATTGTGTTCCACTTGCTGTTGATTCTCAGAAAGAATTAGAATTTTACATCTAATTTAAAAGGTTGAAAAGTTTAAGTGGGCTGAATACTTTTGCAAAGCACTGTAGATGCATTAGTCAAGCTTAATAAAAAATAAAAATAAATCAAGCTTAATAATAGCCAGCTGCATAGTTCAGGGTTTACAGATGTTAAACTGACAATAGCAGGATGCTGAGAGGAAAACTTGCCCAGAGTTCAGCCCCATCATCTTCTCGCTGCAGTTTTGCTGCTTACATTTATGTCTTTATAAGCACCTGTTATGCTGAATACCTCCAAGTCTGACTTCATCCCAAGAGGTCATGCTTGGCACCCCCCCCCCCTGGCTCACATTCCGGCTCCGTCTTTCCCAGCGTGTCCTGATGCCAAGCTGCACCTGCTAGCTAGGAATGTGCTGTGAGGTCATCTCTCTGGATGACTCTGAGGAAGATGGAAGGAAAACAGAAGGTCAAGCCGCCTTAAAGTTAAAGTCTGGTCCGCAAGAATTAATCAATTAATTATTATTTATACATAAAGCTAATACGTTGTGGTTTGCCCAAATAGAGTAACCCCTCCCTCCTGCCATCTTCCAGCAGTGACGTCACGGTGCGGTAAGCCTAGCGCCATTCTCCCCGCTTTACAAGCAAAATCAATGGGAACTACTAGACACATCTGCAATCAACAACAATTATTGAAGATTTCCAGAGGACTTCACCATTGAAATTCACCAGAGCTATAGTGAAACTGACAATGCCCACGTGCATGGCAGCTGGATGTTGGTATACATCGGGTAAAAGTGAAAAAAAAAAGCGTTATTCCACCTTTCTGATTCCTGATCCTCCACGGACGGGTTCTTCGTTGGTTTGCCAACTTGAAGAGGGAGGAATTGCCATCGAACTTCTGGCCAGAGAAAGAACATGTAATATGTAGCCAACATTTGGAAGAAGAATGTGTTCAAAATGACTTGGATAATAGAGCATTGTGACAAACACCAGATACAGCACTGGGACTTGATCAACAGCCGATACCGCACCGTCACGTCACAAACCAGTAGGTGGCAGTAGTGTTCTTGGACAAACATGGATGCCTCCAGTAAAGCACATTCACATTGGTGAATGTTCAATAAACACATTTATTGAACAGTATGTAATAATTTCATATTTAAAGTACTTATAGAAGTTTGAATTCTGAATATGACCAGACTTTGCCTTTAATGAGGCCATTCTAATGGCTCCAGATGCTGGTTAATAGGAGGATACATGGTATAGTTTAATCTAACTTTGGTTTAGCAGTGAGCTGAATTAGCAGGTAAAGTCACTGTCTATTTTCCTGATGCGTGCCATGTACTTTAGATGTGGAGCCTCCAGTTGGTGGTCAGAGGTCCTGGTGATTTTAACCAAAGCATTGCCTCTGTTGCTCAGCCCAACGGTAGCTTTTCACCATCAGTGTGGGAATTCTGATCTGATTTACCATGACTTTGGTCGGGGAAGGACGCCCATTTATGTTCCAGTAAGAAGTTTCCAAAATTGGTCAGCCATGTTGGATTTGAGGTGGTCGGCTATTGAACAGGATCCTCCAACTTTCAAAGATGCATATATCCGTCACTTTAGAAAACGATTAAATTTGTTTTGGTGTTTGTTCTATCTAGTTTAGAAATTGAACATTTGTGTTCAAAAGTTTAATAGTGAACTGCACCTCATGACCTAGTGCACTGATATGCCTATTTCTATGTAGTCTCTAAAGTCTGAAATGTAGCTGAAGGCTTTTGCTGGCTAGTAGTGATTTCCAGGTTTCTTTAATGTCTGATCTGCTAATCATGATTAAGATTATAAATATTTTGTTGAGGAATAAATAGTGCTGCTTCCTTGCTGTATGCATTAGTTTGAAACTAGCTGAACTTGTGAGATGATCCTCATTTATGCACCAAAGCACATGTCCCTTCCTTCATTCTCATCTCATTCAACTTTAAAAGCGACGTCAGACTACAGGCTGTTCATTAATGTGTTTCCAACCATAAGAAGTAGCAGTGTTGAGGTGGATTCATGGAAGTGAAAGTAAACATTTGGACAATAAAATCAAAAACTGAAAATCAGTTTATTAATTATTTTCTGATCAGAGTTGTTCAGCAGAAAACTGATCAGAAAGGTGGATTTTTATCTGTTTGCTTAATGTGACGAAGGTAAATGAGGTGAATCATATGCTGTTTTTTTTAGCAGGTTCCTCTTTCTTCCTGTTTCATCGACTGTAACGTCTAATTAGTTTGTTGAATAAAGATAACTAAGTGGTCCTATTATAGCTTTAATGCATCATTACAGGCACTAAATTTAGCTAGGAATGTAATTTCCCCCTAGAAGCCTTTAGTTATTGTGTTTTTCTTTATTTGTATAGCGCTCCTCTGTGCCTGCAGGGCAAACTAACAGCAAGCAGCGGAAAGTATCGACCCTGCAGATTAACTTGGGTCAATGTGAACTGACACACAGCAGCTCAACACATTTTTGGAAAAAACACATAGATAATCCCTTAAGTTTTTAAAATTCTGAATAATGCTCTGTTCAGCTCTAGAGAGATTTAAATGACTTCCTGGACATTGGTTCCAAAACACCAGAAAGCTGTCAAATAATAAGCAGTTTGTGTGTCAATCTAATTGCTTTCGTCTAGCAGTCGATGGCAGCATAGAGGACATTTTTATTTCAGAAGTGGGGGAAACACTATTCCACTTCTGACAAAATATATCAATGCATGACATGAACAATTGGATAATTTGAATTAAAAACACTTAGTTTTGCAATGAATATGAGCTTGGATAAATAAAATGACATTTATATATATATATATATATATATATATATATATATATAACAATGATAAATTTGATTTATCTGTACTTTTAATAGTTATATAGAGCTTTAAAATGTGGTGGATCTTGAACTGAATCTGCTGCTTTATGAATCCAATTAAGGTGTTGCACAGTTCTTTAAATGTAACCGACACTTTGACTTTTAAATAAGTCTCTTATGTCTCTCTTTCATTTTTCAGACACCCTGGCTTTGAGTTTAATAACCAAACACACACACAGTAGACCAATTCAAAGATATGATTCAATTAAGACATCCGATATTAAAACTCTTCTGGATGAAAAAAAATCCCTTATTTACAGCAACAGACTCCCTCACCAACTGTCATCTTTTGGAGACCAAAATTTCTCCACAAGACCGTTTAAAATATCTCAAAAATCAAATCAAAACATACCAGAAAGCAGAGATAAAGCCTTGTGACCCACAGTTCTAATTATGGTAGCGCATAAGCAGTGCTGTGAGCGTCCAATGGTGGTGACAGCCAATCACACAAAAAAGGACAGACGGCCAATCAGGAGCTTGTGGGCGGTCTAAACTCAGGAAAGCGGGCTTCAGTCTGAGCTGTGATTTTTCCGCTTGGTCCTAATGCTCGACGATTGTCTGTGTGATGTAACATAACATTGCATCACAAAATGACAGATCAGATCAATAAAAACACATTTTAAAGGAAAAGTCCGCTCATATTCAGAATTCAAACTTTTGAAAGTATTTTACATATAAAAATGATTACATACTGTTCAATACATGATAAGTGTTTTTAATTAAGAGGAATTTTATTGTGCTTTACTGGAGGCATCCATGTTTGTCAAAGAACGCTACTGCCACCTACTGGTTTGTGACATCACGGTGCGGTATCGGCTGTTGATTAAGTCCCAGTGCTGTATCTGGTGTTTGTCACAACGCGCTATTAACCAAGTCATCTTGAAAACATTCTTCTTCCAAATCTTGGCTACATATTACGTGTTTTTCTCTGGCCAGAAGTTCGATGGCAAATCCTCCCTCTTCAAGTTGGCGATCCAACGACCAACACGTCCGTGGAGGATCATGAAAATTTTTTTCACTTTTACCCGCTGTATTCCAACATCCAGCTGCCATACACGTGGGCATTGTCATTTTCACTATAGTTCTGGTGAATTTCAATGGTGAAGTCCTCTGGAAATCTTCAATAATTGTTGTTGATTGCAGATGTGTCTAGTAGTTCCCATTGATTTTGCTTGTAAAGCGGGGAGAATGGCGCTAGGCTTACCGCACGTGACATCACTGGACTCAGTTCACGTTGAAAATACATTTTTTATACATTTCTTACCGATTTACGCAAAATTCATTTAATCACTGCAAACGGATTAGTTTTAGCGATAGATAATGAACCATTGATTATTCCTTACTGACCGGACTTTTCTTTTTAATAAAGAATTATGTGCGTACTGAAACAATTTAAATGCTGAGTGCCTCATTTTTATGTCTGTTCTCATTTCTATCCATAGCTACTCTTCTTTATATTGAGTGATGATCTTATAAACATCAGCACCATGGAAAATCAAAACTGTAACTGATTTTCTAACCGTTTGTACCCTGGTATCAGTGAGCAGCTTGTTTCCTTATAAAAAAGTATACTCCTGTAAAGCGCTTCACATTTGCTGTGAGGCCTCTGTAGCAACCTAAAGGCAGCGAGCCAAGCAGATGTTCTCAAAGATGCAAAATGAGGGCAGAGATGCAAAGCAGCTGGCCTGATTCCTAACAGGAAAAAAAGGTGAAACGGAGAAATTAATCAGCAGGTGATGATTAACAATAGTAAATCCAAATCTAAGCGTTTCTATGAGAAGCGTCTTCCCATGCTAATAAAAAGGGTTGTTTTCTGTCTGGGCCGTCTGTCCTCTCAGCTGGAGCACCGCTGGCTTCCTGGGAGGATGTTGGCCTGCAGTTTTCTGCAGCTGTGGAGGAAACAACAGGCTAACATATTGTGACGGCGTGGAGGAACCCACAGGCCAATACGGGTGTTAGCACGATGTCATTAGGAAATCTGAACACAAATATTAGGACACAGGCTTGTTTTCACAACGCAGTTAAGCCTTCTGGTTAGAAGACTGAAGAATTCATTTTTTATGCTTAAATGAACAAAACAATCCAAAATATCAGGTGTCACTCCCAGATTATACACAAATAAAAAGAAACATTTTTTCAGACTGAGGGTGAATTTTATAACAGGAAATATGACTGTGGCCCTTCTGTTAATTATTATTAATATTATTTTTAAAAGTATTGGCTCCAGCAGAGCAGCTGCTAGACGAGCCTGAATGATGCTCCTTTTCTAACTGATGCCTCAGACGCTGTTTTTAGGCTGGACTCCTTTAGTCTCAGTTATTTCAACGAATGCTACAGTTAGTGAGAAACTGTCTCCGTTGTCTGTTAGGGTCTCTCCCTGTGCTTCTTAGTAGGTGAAACCCTGTGTGACCAGAACAGGCAGGAATATTGGCCCCACTGTATCTGTTCTCCTTTGCAAGAAAGATATAAAATAAATGCTGGCTACACAGAAAAACAAAGGATCTTAAGTTCTTGTTAAATGAGACAGAGATATTTTTTCCATCAGCATGCACCCTTTAGGCAATTCTTGTTCCTGTATGTTTCTCTAATGTATATCCCATCAAAAAAAAAACCGCCTCTCACCTTTTTCTTTGGAAGAGTTTTTAACTCATAAATGCAAGTTTTTACACGTTGCACACATACAGTACATCAACTGGAGGATCTACGTGTAAATTAAAGTCAACTGTAACCTTTCTGGTTAAACTGCCTGCAGATATTTGATGGAGCTGCAGCTGTTCAAGACCAGGAAGCTGTCTAGTAAGATCCTGGTTCTGATTGACCTGATTATTCTGCATCTCTCTCTGTGTTTTTGGGCTCATCTATCAGGTCGGCTGAGGGGAACATCTGAGCTGACCTTGTCTCCATCCAGGACTAAGCTAATAACCGTCTGTAGGTTTTTATTGCTGACTGTTCTGGAGGATTTGAGCAGATTGTCTTTTTTTAAGCAGTCCTTAAAAAATAAAGTTATTAAAATCAGCCTTGTGGCGTAAAGAAGTGTTTTATGAGCTGATACCTCTGGAAATTGTTTGAAGTCGTTGTCTAACATTTAATCCATCTTGTAATTTGACGGCTCTGTGGTTACGGTGGTGAGATTTCTGCTGACAGTAGAACTTTTTTTCAGTTTTGAGTCACAGGGTTTGGAGTTTGTGGTAAAAAGACTCCGGTTAAGGGCAATGTATCACTGACTATACATATTTAATTGAAGGCTCATTGTTGGGGAGCATGCTGCTCAGTTGTTCAGTGGTTTTTTTCTCTGTTGCATGGCAGTATTAAAGGGTTCTGGATTAAAAGCTCGTCTTTGCTGGTGTATTTCTGTCTGGAGGCTACGCTAGCTTCCTCCTTTGGTCCATGAACTGGGGATTTTAGACTAACTGAAAGTCAAGGTTTGCTATAGATGTAGAGAAATGGCTGTTTTTCTATTGTCAGCCCTGAAATAAGCTGCTGATTTTTCCTACCTCTTGACAATCATCTTCTAAAGATGGAAATAATCACATCTGGATGCTACATCTGTCTGGAGGACTCAGAAAATTAGTTCGTACCTGAGAGAAGATTAGAAATAGGAGAACTCACTTCCATGAGGCCCAATGTTTGATCAATGCAGAATTTTTATTTTTTATTTTTTTACTTAAAATTTTTATTAAAATCTAGATAAATTTAGCCACAAAAAGTTCTTATATGTTTCCTAAGGGGTGGACCCATTCTTCTGGTTCAATTACAAGTTTTCTAAGTTTTTGGGCTACTTTATAAAGCTTCAAACTCGATGCTAATTCTGACAGTTTGAATTGAAACAGCTTCCTGGATGGGAAGCGAAACGCCTTCAAACTTGGAAACCAAGTCCAGTGGATCGTTTTTTTTTTTTTTTTTTACTTTTTGGAATATATATATTTAGAAGTAATAAGTTTAAATGGAGGGGATCAGTATTTCTGTTCCCTTTGCTTAGATATTGATATGAAAAAGAACAACAACGAAAAAGCTTTGGACGTTGCAGTGTTTACACTAAACTGTCCTGATATATTTGCATTTATAATGAAAGAGAAAAAAAAATTTTGATAATTGAATATTTTCTTACTGATGAACTTGTCTTCCTTGAAGTGATGGGAAAGAGTCAACATCTTTCATCCAGCTGAACAGTAGCAGGTGGAAGAGCAGCCAGAGATACATTACTCTGTGATTTAATGAATTTGCATAAAGGTCACTTCTCTAAAATATCTGCTTTAGTTTAATAAGTTAAGCGACGGGGTCGGCCGAGGGCACTAGCTACGTTTACATGAACACAAATAATCGGAACAATCGTAGATCTGACTGAAAACGAGTCGTTCAAACATGCCAGTTTGAATATTTTGATCAGAATGAATTTGCCATCAGACTGGGATTATGCTGATTATGGGCTTAAGCCGACTGACGGTTCGATCAGCATGAAGTTAAATGCTTTTCAGGATCAAGTTATTCTGAATGCGGCTGAGCTGAGTGGATAGATGAATATTCCAATTCACACATCTGCAGTTTTACTGTTTTATTATTTCAATGTATTACTTTTTAAATGGTACAATCTGATTATTTTTTGTTTTTCAGTCTTCAGTCTTACCATGAAATTTTGTGCAGGTAAACGCAGTTACTGATGCAGCACAGGAAAGGTGGCCATTGAACTGAAGCAGAGAAATTAACTCGATTAACGAAAAGAACGTATAGAATCTCAGTAGATATTGATTATCAGCGATTTCAGCAGCATTGACATCGAATATCAGCCCAGAATTACTAATCTGGGCATCTTTACTTTAAACTGTATGAACAAAGCAATGGGAAACTTTATGTTTTAAATGGCTCAGGTCAGATCGGCATACAGTGGTAACATCAGAACCGGGTTGACCCTCTAATTAATGCAATACCACAAAACAAAAGTAGGTCAAACGTTAAGTTTAAGTTACTCAAAAGTCGTGCCGTCTAGCTTATCCAAAACCTCTGAGTAACGTGTGCATAACTTATGCGTAACTTTAGCAAGAACTTCTCTTGACGTGTTTCAGACAACCGCTGAACACGTTTCTAACTTCCAGCTACCATTTAATGGCGTATTGGCAGCGTTTTGGTATAAAAGTGGTTTCACAGGAGGTAATATTAGTTCTCCTCTAGACAGCATCCCCACAATGGGGTGAGACACAAGGTGGGTGTGATGGATCCTCCCTGCATTTATGTTGCTGTGCATGCGTTATGCATAAGTTAGGCTGTCGTTGGGCATAAGCTCTGGACTCGTTATGGTTACTCTGTGTCTGCGCCCAAAATGGAAAAAGCAGCAGGATTGTCCTGTTTCTACTGAGGTTTAGTTTTAACTCATCAGGACTTCCTGCCGTCTCCTTTCTGTCACCTGCTTCTTCTTCAGTCAGTGGTGCAGCTCTATGTACAGCTGCGCCGTTTGTTGGTACAAATGATTTATCTAAGCTTTTATGACAGCTTCATGATGCACCATTGCTGCATCTGCAGATTTTGATGTGAAAAAGCTTGTCTTCCTGTTAAAGGTCCAATAGTTTAAATCTCATCTGATCTCACCTTTATATTTGTTCTTCCATGTTCTGCAGTTTCTTTACTTGTTTTTTTTTTTTACTTCACACTCCCTCCTCTGTACTTTGTTGATTGTCCTTTAATGGTGATGTTTTTCCAGCTCCATTCCTGCCCTAATTACCTCCCTCTAATCTTTGGTATCATCCTTTTTTGTTTTCCTCCCTCTTATTTAAACCCTGAAGATATTTTTCCCTCCCCCTTTTTTCTCACTTCCTCAGTTTCTTTCTCTTGTCATCGTCTCTTGTATCTTTATCCAACCAGCTCACCCCACTGCACCCCATCATGCTCCTAATGAGAACACCAATGAGTCCCCAAGGGGCCCCTAATGAGGGGCTCCCTCTGTAAGTCTATGTTGCAGCAGAAATGCCCACAGGCCCCCATAAGTAGCGGTTGTGTCTGTTTGCAGCCGCGCTCCGTTTGCCTTCACAGGAATTTGGCAGCTCAGCTCACGGTTGGCGTGTCTGAGTGTGAGCTTGTCCCAGTGCTGTGGTGTGTGTGTGTGTGAGTTTGGGCCCCTCTATGCGCCTCCTGACCTCTCATGGAGGGCAGTGATGGGTAGCCTTTCGCTTTTGTCCAGACAAATTCCCAACTCTGAGGACTTAAATGTGTGATTAAGAGTTTAAAGAGATTCTCTCCTGTTTTATTGAATTTATTTAAGGAAGAAAGGATGTAAAAAGCAATGCTGGTACTTTGACATCTTTGGCTGCATCTCATGAAGTCATTTTTTTTGTTTCTCTGCAGGCTTTTGGTAACGCTAAGACGGCTCATAACAACAACTCCAGCCGCTTTGGAAAGTTCATCCAGGTCAACTACCAGGAGAGTGGCACCGTCAGGGGGTAAGAGTGGAACAGCAGATCTGAAAAATGCTTTTTATCATGAGTTTGTGGTGATCGACCAAAACAAAGTAGATCATACAGTTATAGCCAATCAAAATTTCCCCACTTTCCTTGATGGGACCTGGCCGGTCCCCTAAAATTCCTAAAAAAATTCTTAAAATTAACACAGACCACACTTCAATTTTGAGAAAAAAATTAAAAATGTCTGCACCATTCCTGCGACAAGCTCACTGCGACACACTGCTGCAGGAGTATAAGCAGCCCTTAAGGCCTCCATGCATGGGTGGTGTGCCCTAACCACTGCACCACCAAAGCACGATTGAGGACCACTTATTTTGATGATCCACCCGGAAAAAGAACATCCTCCACTTTACTTTTGAATTTACTGAATATCCTATAGAGTTATCTACCCTCTTTACAGTTAATACCTAATTTTTCTCTGTACAAAAAACCCAGGACTGGGAGTACAGTAGTAGCATTCAAATGTCCCCACTTTCCTTGCTGGGTCCTTGGCTGGTCCCTTACAATTCCTTTTTAAACATCAATCTTTGTACTTAAAAATTTTTCTGTCATTATTTGTAGACATTAAGATCTAAATAGAAGCTTCATCTCCTGGTCAGAGTAAAAAAATATTTAAGAGGGGGGGTCACTCCAGTGGCTGGAAGTTGGGAGTGGATTTTGCTGGGAGTTGCAGGGCAGTCTGCTGCCATTTGGCTGGTGTTTAACTAGGAAGGGCCATTTTGAATGGCTGCTACTGTAATTATTAACCAGAAGGAAACTGATTTATTGTTGGAAAGTTTTAAATGTTTATGCATTTGTAGCTTTGTGGAGCGACTAATGGGTAAAGAAGCCTAGAGGCCCATGGTTTCTCTGGAGTAGCTGTAGATATTCACAGCTCAGGTGGCTCGGCTAACGCATTTAGTGAAAAATTCTGCAATCTGGTCTTTCATCAAAAGAAGCAAGAACAAAGCATTTGGTAACAGAAAGGAAGAACAGATCCCAGATAAATATTTTCGGGAGCCACGTCAGAAACACTGCATACATGTAGGAGGAGGAGCTCTGCTCCCGATGACAAGAAAGATGGAAACTACAGATGCACGTCAAACCCACCACACACTGTCTATCTTTCTCTTCCTTTTTGTTGTTAGTTCTTTTCTTCTTTATTTCTGTTTTTCTTTCTTTCATTCAACCCAGCCCCACCCCCCCTTACCCAGTAAGCCGCTTGTCCGTTTACAACTCAGCCCATGTAGTCCTGAAATTGCTTGGCTTGGCGGGTCAGTAGGTAACAGAGTGGGGCAGACCTTTTACCCCCTTTCTCACTACAGGATTTTACAAACCACAACGACTTGGCTAAAATGTGTCGGCCTTGTACAAAAACACTTTTTTTTTATACAAGTGGGCTTATGATGATGCATGGTGGTGGCAGCATCATGATGTGGGGATGCAGGGACAGGGACAGGGAATGGTCTGGTTCCAAACAGGGCTATATCTTTGTTTGGCCTTATTAGGGACATGAACTAAACTTAGGATCAGGGCAGGACTTGAAAGCAGCTCTCGCTAAAAAAAAAGACAACGATGAGCAACTTGGCACAACTGAAAAAACAAGCAATAATTTCAAATAGATGGCAAGAAAAAAAAAACAGAAATGCTCTTGGTTATAACTGCAGTAAAATATGATCATAGAAAGTATTCACCATGGGGGACTGAATAGTCATTTTCAATAAATCGGATTATCATTCAAAATTTAATTTATTCAGTAACTCCATATAATAAGTAAAACAATTTACAAGGATCAATTACTAATAGACTGACCTGCATTTTTAGTGTCATTTAGAAGATTTTACCAAATGAATCTAAATAAAAAACATATTTAAGATTATATCATTAGATTTATATTTTTTAATCCAGAAGTGAGTTTCAGAAAAAGTACATTAAAGGTCCTCCTTAAAGAAACTTTTAATTTGACAAACGAGTCTCAGTGCAAAGCATCTTCTGATTAATTAAAAAAGACAAATGAATGCTTTACTTTTCTGATTTACTCTTGTAGAAATATTTCAAAGCATCTCTTTTTACGGCACCCGCATCCGGCACGTACAATCTACATAATGTACTTTTAAGTTTGTTGCATTGATATGAAAAAAGCAGGATGAAGTTGAGCTTTTTTTACTGTTGTAGTAAACATTTCTTATTGAACATTGAACAAAACCTGAAAAGACAGATGAAATAAAGTTGAAACAATTTAATCCCATAATTCAGGGACTTTTCCCCATTCCCTGTATTTATGGATGAGTAGTTAGAGACCAGCCTGGTGTCTGAGTCCACTGTCTATCCATTCCTTCATCCTAAGCTTCATCTCCCATCACATCATCATCAGCATCAGCTTTATCTAAAGACTGTTAAACATGACTTTGTTTCTTTTCAGCGCGTATGTGGAGAAGTATCTGTTGGAGAAATCACGGCTGGTGTACCAGGAGCACAATGAGAGGTGAGACCATCATCATCCGTCCTCCTCCTCTTCATTGGGTTGACTGATTTGCAGAATGAAGCTGCTGTAATTAATGTGATGAAATCTTTTTCTGACTAGTCTTTAGGATTATTGAACTTTACTTTGAAGATGTGCATTTTTACCAGACTTCCTCGTCGAGGAAAAAAAAATGACAAATACATCTGAAATTCCCCTTTTTTTTCCAAAGAAATTTCTTACATGTCAAAAGTAAAAAAAAAAAAAAAAAACGTATTAGGCCTGATGCCTGAACACTCCGGTTGTGTACAACTTTTTTTTTTCTCCGATCCGATTTTTTTCCCATGTCACACCGACTGCGTATAGAGAGGCTCCGACTAGACAGGGCAGCAGATCTGTGCACATTTCTTCCACTTCTGTATATATTAAAACTATTTCCCACATTTGACTTGGACAGATTATGAAAAGTTATTGAAAAAATAAAATAAAAACCCGGCATATTCTATAAAGCAAAGCCCCACTTATCGAGACGCTTTCCAGAGGGCAGCCATTCTCAAGCGTGTCCACTGGATAGAAAATTGCGCGTGCGCTGAGATCCAAAGTGCGTGTGGGAGGAGCTGGTGTGTGCGTAGAGCGATTTTCTCCTCCCGGAGCCGCAGTTTTTTCGTGCATGTGTGATTTTGTTGCGCAATGGTAGATAAACCATGCATAGAAGTAGTTTAACATACATGCAAGTATGTTTATTTTTCTTGCGGGAGTTTTGAAATAACTGTGACACCGTATTTATGTTTCATTGATTGTTTTTGCACAAGTCTGTTCTGATATGGTTTATGTGACTCGAAAACTGTCTTTTTTCCTGTGCAATTAACTGATTTTATTTTGTATTTTCACCCAAAGAGGATCCATGTTACTTTGTAACCGCGTCTCTCTTCCTGTCAGACCCATGAAATTGCGACTGAATGGTCTGACTTACATAGACCTGAGATCTATCTCAATCGGAACTACGCAAGCCCCCGTGCATAAAGTCGTGTTGAATGCGATCGTCCCTATTCACTTTCAGTGAGCGCTAAATGGCATGACCTCGTCAGAGACTATTTTCTGTCTAATTGGACGCAAAATCGGATTTAGTGTGATCTGGACTTAAGTGTCTTATCGTTGCATAACAAACTGACGTCTTGGGCTTTGTGTACAGTAACCATGGAAACGCATCGGGAAACTCATCTAAGCGATGGCAATTACTGTTGGCATTTCACTTAAATCTTAGCTTTGCTGCCCCTGATAAAAATGTTCCCATAATACAATGAATTAAAACTAAAAATTTGCATCCAAACAGCCACTGGAATGCCAGTCAGAGATACTGTAATACCTGCTGGCTGCCAGTAGGCGGAGAATGTCATCGCAGAGGGATTTGAGCATGGCTATAGCAGTGCTAGGGTAAAGATTTAAAGGAGTTGGACTTGTTTTATTTTTCATTCCCATCATTTGTTTCCTCTCATTACATAACTGAGTGTAATTAAAGCTAGCATCTGGATAAATAAAAAAAAAAAAAAGCAAAGGCTGTTTGCAGGTTGCGAAGAGATAGTTATGTTTAATATTTAGGTTAGCTTCAATGAAACAACCTTCTTTGTTTCCTGTAAGGTTTTTCTACATTGATCACACTGAAACATCCTTGTTTCGGGGTAAATTACTGGCCTCCAACGCTCTGAGCATATCAGACTCCACCTGCGCTCACATCCTTCATTTTTCATCCGGACAACACCATGACGCAACCTCTGTGGCGCCCGTTCCTCTCAGCAGTCCAGAAGTTTAAAGTAAAGCTCAGCTCTCCTTCGGGAAATTCAGCCTCATGTTCATGTTTTACCAACTGCCAACAAATCCCTCTAACGCAGACAGAGCTTGATTTTGGGTTTCTCCCTGATGACAGGTCCTAGCAGCCATATTGATAGGGTAGGAACCAGAGGCGGGACCTCCCACACTCCTCAGGCCTGTAACAGAGAGATAGAGGAGGGAAAGCCATGTGTTGATAAACTGCAAACTGTCTTAAATCTTAAGTCCATGACAGCTTTCCTCTGAGTGACCCCATTGTGCAGAGAGAAGAAACACTGGGGAGGGAAAGTATCAGAACTCTGGCTGCCATCCAAACTGAACCAAACTGGTCCAAAAACATCACAGTGTTCAGAGATAAAGGGTCTGCTTGCATCTAGCAGCTCCAGGTGTTGTCCTGTGGAGAAATGGCAGCAAACGATGGAGGTGGACCACAGCTCCTGAGCAGCTGTTGAAAGCTATGATTGATTGATCATATGATCCTTTTGACCTATAAATGTCTCAAATCAACAAATTCTTTTCAGTATCTGATGAGACTAAACAGAGTAGATACAACTAACACTGAATTGGCTGATTTTTATTCGTTAAAAAGTTTTCTAAGCCAACATTGGCATCTTGGGAAAACGGGTACAGTTTAGCATTTATCTTTTTTTTTTTCTTTTTTTTTTAAAGGCATATGTTTGATGAATGAGATATTGCTTTTGGCACCATGGAGTATTTATTTGTCATGGCCTATTTGTTGTTTTCTTCCAACCTGGAGGAGGTACACTTGCCTTCAACGCATCACCCCGCATTTCTTGATGTCGCCGCATGACGCCATGTCTGGGGAAATGGCTCATCTGTAGGAGAGCTAAACAAAGTTTAAAGGGGAACGCCATTTTTTTTACGTGCAATATTAGCCGTTTATGGTCTCACTGCTGCATCTCATGGTTCAGTCAACTCATGGTTGGGAGAGCTTATATTCTCAATCTTAAAAAATAAATAATTTAAAAGTAGAATCAAATACAGCTCGGTGCAACATTAGATCACAGAGTTATAATGTTTGTTTTTTCCTCAGATCTCTGTTAGTTAGTAATTATTAGCTGATTGGCAAGTTGATAACAAAACAAAAAAAAAAGAGTTAACTCCAACGTCTGAGGGTAGTTACCATTTTAAAATAAAGGCCATCAAAAATAAAGGATTATTTTGATTTATGATATTGAAGATATTTGGACTTTACATAAAGTGTAGAAAATGCTTCTTAGGCTGAAGGGAAGGATGCAGGAAGCTCGTCTCCATCTGTAGCAGAATTACATCTCATTGCACTGAATCCAACCTTTCCATTACCTCCTACCTGCAAACACTGCAGCGCCTTGTTGGACTTCAAATTAGAGGCTGCAAAGTCAAGAATGATAGCGCTTATAATGACACATGAAGAATGAAGGATTTTCCGCCACTCCTTTAAATCTTACTGCTAATTATTTAACACGAAATCTCTCCTATTTTAGTCATGCTAAACATCAACAGCAGTGAGATGTCATCTGATGTGATGTTCTCTAACCGCCTGCAGGAACTATCACGTGTTTTACTACCTGCTGGCTGGAGCCAGTGAAGAGGAGAGGAAGGCATTCCACCTGCTCAAACCAGAGGAGTACCACTACCTTAACCAGGTCAGCCGCCGCACAGACTCCCACAAACACACAACAGATACGGCAGAAAGAAAATAAATCACTGCAGGACTTTCATGGTTTGACATTATTAAATGAAACACAGCAGACTTTCTCTCTGGTGACTCCTGTTTCCTCATTTAGTGCAGCGAGTCTCATCGTCGCCCACAAGTTCTGGTTCCAGTCTCCTTAAACTGGGACCACGTGTGTGTCTGTGTGTGTGTTTGTACATATGTTGTTATGCATGTGCCAGAATGCTGCATCCTACATACGTGTGCATCTATAAAGATACATCTGTGTTAGCTTTCAACTGATGCGTGAGGATTCACCCCCCCACCCCCATAGCACAGCATTGCTCTAAGGAGTCAGATAAGAGGATAAAATCGCTTTCCTCAGTTCATGTCCATCTATTTCCATCTATTTCATTTAAAAAACATAATTTGGTTCCCCCTTGATCCCCCTTTTAATCCCCACAACAACAAAAACAACGACCCCCACCACTTTCTTTTTATGCATTTACCCAGCCCTGTTTCCATGGCAACAGGAAAACTGTAAAGTCAGTCTGCTGCCGATTCGGTCGTGTGTAGAATGTGCCAGAGGTCACATGCTTTCGCTTGCTTTCTTTGGGGAAAATCGAACCGGAAAAAAGGTGAAGAAACTAGTGTTTCTACTGAGCGCTCTCTTCTCACAGCGTGTTTGTGACGATGCGCACGCCCCCCACCACTAGATTAAATGGAGTCAGTTAAATCACTAATGAATATTCCAGCTGTTTTACTACCCAAGCTCCTCAATTTGAGTTTGTTTATTCACCATTTTGCTAGGAAATAAACACTGTGGGGTAAATTGAAGATCGGCATTTTTGAGGCTGATTCAAACTCCCTAATATCAAAAAACTGACCCCCAACCATCCTATTTCTCTTTTAGGACCACGAATAAATACAAAACATTTTGGTATTTCACTTTTGGATTAACTGAATAGAAACACTTTAAGGGTTTATCTAAGAACAGAATCTATGGAGGTGTCTCTGTTTGGGTCACTAAAAGTATGGGGAGAAATCTGTTCCAATATTATGAAACCATAAGCATGTTTTAGAAAAGGAAATATGAAGAATATAAGTTTCAAAAATGGAACCTTTAGAAACTTCTCAATTGAAAGTAAAATGATTTGAGAGTAACTAATAATGTATATTCAAAAGTTCAACCAATATTTTAAGTTTACACTTTTTTATTTTTTATTTTATTATTTCATTTTTTAGGTTGGGGAGGACTGAGTTCTTTAAATTGCATTAATTTTTAATTGTGTTTTACAGATTTACACTTGCCGTTGTTCTGTGCTCAGACCAATAGAAATGGGTCTGCTTTACTTGGATATTAGTAACAGCATTTCTATTGGTCTGCACACAGATCAACAGAAGTAGTGGATTTTGAAAAGAATGCAGTCTTCAAAATTAGAAAAAATTAAAGTCTGAAGGTTATCAATTACTCCAAATTCCTTTAAAATTGAGAAGTTTGTAAGGAATTATATTTCTATGATACTTTTTCTTTAAATTTCATTTTTTGAAAGGAATTCTTTTCTTTCATTAATTTTGGAACATATTTCTCTCCATATTAAGAAGGCAGCTGGAGTTTCATTGCTCTGCTCTGAAACAGGATTTTTAAAAAAGCTTTCAGACATCCTGCCTTTCTTACAGGGTTGTCTGGTTATAGAATATGAAGGTAGCTGAAGACAACTGCATTGTAATTTGTTTTGTTTTTTTATTGAGGTTTTCTCAGGTTTTATGCTTGCAGAAAAAGAAAATAAAATGCATTTTAAACAGCTGGGGCCTTGTCCTCCAAGGTCTTCCTGTAGAAAAACGTATAAAAACGTCATAGAATGGGCCAAGCTGATCTGCTAACATTGAATTGCGAGTCTAAAATGAGCTGGACTCCAAACATTTTAGTAACCTTTGCCTTCATGAAAATGGATGAAAATTTCTATGACCTTCATGTAAAAATTGACCCACAAAATGATTTTAATATTCCTCTACATGCTCTGTTCGAAGCAAAGCTATCCTGGATTAGATTATTATTGATCTGCATTGGTTTGCAATATTTTGGGCCAAAGGGGATCTGATAGAGGTCAGGTGTCAGGAGTTTAGTTTAAATACATTATTTTCAGTTTTTATAATTTTTTTATTTTTATTTATGAATTTGCATCCATCCTGTGGCCCACCAAATATCCAACCCTCTGACTTAAAATGCAGCATTTTATCCCTCAATTAGAACACAGCATTTTATCCCTCAATTAGAAAACTGAAGCAGGAAAAAATATTGATAAATATGGGTAACAATGGGGATATTAGAAGCTCACAGATGAGATCATAAGTAATTGATCATAAACTAGTGGATTTAAACATATATAATTAACCGTGTATGTGTAATCTGTAATCTGTCTGAGTTTGTGCAGATTTAAGGTGTGTTCAAGATCAGCATCACATTTAATGTTGCTTCCCTGCCAGCTGTCTCTGCTTTAGACCTGCAGCGATTTCTTTTACGTGACGCAGTTTTTCTCAGTCAAATTGTTAGTTTTGTTTTAATCCACTTTGCCTTGCTTCCAGATGACTAAGAGACCCCACAAACTCCACTGGGACAATTGCTATGAGACTGAGCTGGTCAGTATGATGCCAGTTTGTTTGTGTACGTCTGTGTTCATGGGTGTGTCGTGCTTCAGTGGGATTTTAGTGCAAGTTCTGGTCTTGGTGTCTCCCGGCTGTCCACACCCGCCTGCTCTTAGTGAACCAGACCGACTTTAGAGGCAACCTGCTCCAGTTCATTGTGCTACTAAGATGTTTGAAAGGATACCTTATAATACTGGTCCTTGTTGATTAGGGATGCACCGTGTCCAATTTAGGGTTTGTTTCCCATAGGTTTTTGTTTTGTTTGGGGGTTTTTAAGCTTTTACTTGCTTATACAGGTATTTTTTCAACTTCTATTTCTTTCCAAGGACTTTAATATGACAGGAAGCAATAACATGATGCTTTTCTTCTAGTTTTCTCCAACATCGGTGATCAATAATTCATTAAAACAATGTCACACATGACTAAATTCTACCAAAAATGTAGAAATGTCTGTTATATTCATAGATCTACAAACAAAACTATTTCCTAATGTCGAAAGGTCATCAATTTGCTATAGGAAATCATTTTCTTTTGATCTCTTTAAAAAAGATACTTTTAAGATATTAAAGCCATTATTTTATAATCCTAGACTCATTATGAATACTCTTATGTATACGCCCAAATTTGAAAAAATTCATAGAAGGTTCAGCGTATGGCCGTGTTTTTGTTTTAGGAGACTCTGGGACATAAGGCATGTGACAGAGGCTTAATCTAACGTCCTGGTCTGAGATGGCGAGTCCAGACCTGGAAAAATACCTGAATCTGAGTTTACTAAAGTTAACTATTAAATGCTAGAAGACTATTTAGAAACCTTAAAAAAATTGCTTTGCTGCTACTGCTTAACTAAAAAGCGTAAAATAGTATTTTAGGTGTAATTCTTGCTCATTTATGTAATTATTGAAAAGGAATTTTATTTTTATTTATTTCTGGCAGATATTAGTCTTTAATATTGGATTCTGGACAGTGTCCAGTGTGTAAAATTAATATTTTAGACATTATTTTTATTGTGTTTTATCCTGAATTAAGTCCGTAATACTCCCCAACATTCTGCTTTAGAGAAGAGTCGTTGCAAAACAGTTGCAAAAATAAATCTTTAGAACCTGTTTTTTCAGTTTAGAGGCGGGTAGAGTACCAAGAATTATTCTGAAAAAGATTTAAAACTTGTCTGATAAAAGGACTAAATAAGGACTGAGTAACTGATCTACTTGCTATTCATGATCATAATATTTTTTTATTGATGATAAGTTACATTAAATATGAAGTTATTTGCAAATTTTGGTGATTAAAAAAATAAGATAAAAAGAAAATAATGGTATAAAATACAGCAATTATACACAATTATGATTCCAGGTTGAATAAACACTGTTCAAAGAATATTTTCGGTTATAAAATATACGAAATCAAGACTTAAAGGTTACTTAAAGTTTAGTTCGTTAGTAAATAGTATGCTGTATCTGGTTAGTGGAAGTAGCTTATCCTATTCTGGATTTTCCTTTGACCTCCAAATATTAAAGCAGGATCAGAAGATTAAAAAAAAAAAATAATTAATGAAACTTGCATAGAAAACAGAAGTTTGACTAAAGCATGAACTCCATCTGTGTCCCTCTGGTTATTTTGGCTTAATACAAGCTTCTCATGATGAGTAGAGTTGCCAGAAATGTTACCCAAATAAGAGTGATGATACTTTATATTTTCATTCAAAGTTACTAAAGTAAATGTAACTAGTTACTACCAACCTCTGTCTTTAGATAATGTAGATCCTTAGGTTAGATTTCCAGGAGGCTGCCGTTGTTTTCCAAATTGGGATGTTCCCCCTAAGTGATAGAAGATGGGTGAAACTCTGTTCAGCCTTCCTGTTATCTGCAGTAGTTCTGCTCTTCTTGAGTCTAAATCCGACGCAGAGATGCCTTCAAAATAGAGGTCTGGTTTTGGACAAACAGCTCAAATCTCTTTTACTTCATTCTAAACACAATGCAGCTAATAAAACGCGATAAATGCGAAAATTCTTCCCTCAGTAGCGGCCTTCACACTGAAGACTGTTGTTATTTTTAGTGCAGCCTGGTAGAGTTTTAATGTTTACAGATCCAAAACCTGTATTTAAATTCTTCTGTGTTGCATTCAGGGACAATTTTCTGATTTCTCGGTGCATCTCTACTATTTATAAATTAAAACGTAAATGAGAAGGAATCCCTTCAAACAACTCTTCTGGATGATGCTGCTGTTACTGATATCAGCGCAGGAAACTGCCATCTTTATAAGGAAGCTTCAGGGTTATCAATAGCCTGAAACTCAGCTTAAAGATTCTACAGTTTCCAAAATGATAGAAGCACTAATATGGTTAGCTGTCTCAAAACCATTAACAGACAAATAAAGCACAAAAACAATTCCTATATATATAATATAAAGTCTCTAGAGTAATGATTTGTTGCAGATTTATAGATCTGGATTTTAAGTTTAAATTGGCTTGTGATCAGAGAGGTCCTACAGGCTTCAAGTCCGGAAACTTCCCTACAAAGTGTGTGGTCTGGGTCCATTGTGTGTGTTTCATCGTTCGGCTGGTCTTTGCCACTGTCCAGCAGGCCTCAAGATGAGGTGTGTAATGTTTGGTCAGCGGGATTTGTTGTGTGTGTTTAAGGGATTTGGTATCGCCTAATGGGAGATTATGTTCCTCCAACTGTGTCGTTGAGCAAACAGCCGAGCCATGAGAATTGTTCCGTACAAATATGACTCCCAACTCCACCGCCGATCATTCTTGACTTTGGCTTAGCGTCTGCTGTTTTCAAAGTGCTGTTTTATCCCAGGCTTTACCCATTCCCAAAACGGGAATCACAATATCATGACATTCTCTTTAGAGAGGGTGTCCAAGAAAGCTGGGAATGAAACGCCTTGCAGACGTTTGACTGCCTCAGAACATTTCCTGCAGCGAAACAGTCGCTGATGTTTCTCCTTCACTGCTGTGAATTAATCTCCAACTCTCAGCCGAGCTGGAAAGAAGAACTTTATCAGCATGAAGAGAGATGTATGGAACTCACCGAGCCAGTTTCACTGCAAGAAGACTTTAAGAGTTTATGAGGAAGCAACTTTTTTCTCTAAATCTTGATTTAGTTTTTTCAATGACATTGTAGCGTTATTTTTTACAGTTATTCCCTTTGCTTAGATTTACCTTTAAAAACCCTCCTGAAATATAAAAGTCATCCAACTTTGAAAGGCTCAGTACAAAGCAACGTGTCAGTCCTCTGAAATACAGAAATGACTGGTGGTTTTTTAGTTTTGCCAGGAAATGCAAGTGCAACCTGTATAATTAATGAACTGCTGAGTGAAAACAACCCTCTGTGGCGTAATATGTTAACCCAGCTGTGTCCAGACTTCATGCAGGTTTGGGTTTGGCTTATGGGCTTCATCCAGTACTCATGTGTATCTTTGAGCCCTATTAAAAAGTCATTTGCACAGAATAATCTAGCCAAGAACACTAAAGAGCTATTATTGGGATTAAGATTAACTCAATTCTAGTTGTTAGGTTTTGGACTAGCTGGTGTGCATCTTGATCTGTAAGTGTGTGAGGAAAGGTTCACTTCTCATTACGGGGCAACACTTGGATACAGAGAGAATCAAATGCACCTAAATCATGCTTAGTGCAGGTAAGCCGGAGTAGAGTCCTGCAACGGGTCGGGTACCTGCGGGTCCCAGAAGGGTCACCCGCTAAAATGCTCTTTTGCGGCTGAAAAATACATAAATAAAAATAAACGGGTACGCGGGGTCGGGCGGATATTTTTTTTAGTGCGTGCGGGTAGTTGGTAATTTTTTTTATGCGTGTGTGTTGTTATGGACATCAGAAATGTTATATTAATCAGGCACTGAGGTCACCCTTGTTGTAGCTTAAAGCCCTGCGGGCAGTGTGGGGACTTCCCTCCAAAAAGGCCACAGTCAGTGCATACATGTCTGCTGCAGTGTTAATGGCGCTGTTCTGCAGCGCAGTGTACTATAGCCTATTACTTGATGTGTTAACGGGTCGGGTTGCGGGTTAAATATCAACGGGTCGGGTTTGGATTTGAATTGAAGATATCCGCGGGTGACGGGTCGGGTTCGGTAGTCATCCTAACGGGTTCGGGCGGGTGTGGGTTGGTAAAACTCGACCCGTGCAGGACTCTAAGCCGGAGTACCCGGGGAGAAGCCATGCGTGCATGGGGAGAACATGCAGAGAGAGCGGAGCTGTGATTTAAACCAGCTGCCAAGCACCAGTACTAATTACAGTTCCATCCTGCTTCTTATTATTTTCTGTCCTCTTTAGATGTTTTAACCTTATTAACATTTAAATATTTTAACCTTATTAACATTTAATCCAATGAAGTGTTCTTGTGGCAGCCGTTTTCCTGGACACTTCCCTTCTTTAAAAAGGGGAAAATTCCCATTATATAAAAAAGAATAAGGTTATGTACACCAACGGTTCGTACTGGTGGTGTTTAGATTGTCCTTTTTGAGCCTAAATAGAGTTTCAGCACAGGACACCATGAGCTGACATAGACAGACTTGGGGCCATCTGCTGGCAGTACTGTGGACCTCTCAGAAAGCTGAATTGCGACTACAGGTCGGCCCTCCTGCAATGCCTCACAGTACAGACCAACAGATATGGATTAAATAAACCGATCTACAGCAACTCTGTTCTAGTGAATCTTACCCACAGCATCTAATCTGAAACAAAAAAAAAATATTCTAGCAAATTCAAACAGGCACACAGATGGGATACCTGACTGGTTTCATCCTTGATGCGATCTGTTTATAATGAACTTGGACTGTAGAGACTGACGACATTCTATTGTTTAAAAATCTTCTGAAGAGGATGTTCACTGCTGGGCATAGTTTTCTTCACTTTATGAAGAATTCTCTTGTTGAAATAGTCACCAGAGGCTCTAGAGGAGTTCCTGGTGATGATTCTCAGTCATCCAGGTCACAGTCATCCCAAAACTGTTAAAAAAACTGTCCACTGGACTTTGTTTCCAAGTTTGAAGACGTAACGCTCTCCATGCAGGAAGCTTTTTCAACTCAAAATGTCAGAAATAGTGTTGAATGTTTTCCAAGTCAAAACAAGGCTTTGTTTTTGGTCCACTCTCTAAAGCCTGGAAATTAACACTATTTCTAATATTTTGAATTGAAAGAGCTTCCTGGATGGGAAGCGAAACGTCTTCAAACTTGGAAAAAAAAGTCCAGTGGAGTCTAGAGGAGTTCCTAAAACAAAGTCTGCCATCTTTATTAGCTTGTTGAGTTCTTTTAAGACATTAGCTCTCTCAACTTTATTGATCTCACATTGTAGAAATTTACCTCTGCATTTAAAGGGGAACACTGTTTTTTACATTGGTTCCTTGATTTTACGTTATTCCATCATGTTCTACTCACCCATATGAGTTTTGCGTCATTTGGAGCCGTTCTGAAGATATTCCGTTAGGTTATATCCAAGTAACGTCTTCCTATGGGCAACGACTTGAAGGCACAAACTAAACTGTTCATCATTTATTCTTTATGGTACGCCAGCATTCAGAACATGGAGGCCAATCACTGTCCCCCTGACATCCACAGTTATATTTAAAAAAACAAACAAAGTGGAGTGTGTATGACATCATCCGCACGCCGGACTGGAGTAGTGCCAGGCAGCCCGGGCCACATGCGGCTACGCTCTACCCCTTCTATTCATTCTAGCTAATCTAATCGTTCAATTCCATCTGGAGAGCGAGATCATCTGTGGTAGCAGCACTAGACAGCTTCCAGGCATGTGAGGAAAACTAGCAGCAGTTCAGAGGACAGGAAGAATGAATGGTAGCCGGTGTTCCCCTTTAACCCATCCCCTTGGGGAGCAGTGGGCTGCCATCGTGCGGCACCTAGGGAGCAGTGTGGGGTTAAGGGTCTTGCTCAGGGACCCAGAGTGGAGGCTGTGGGGATCGAACCAGGTACTTGCAACCTTCTGAGAACACAAACACACTGCTCTAACCACTAAGCAAACACTCCCCCAAATATTTTTAATTAATTGGAAGAGATCAATCTCCCAAACAGACTGATAGAAGATTTGATGCATCTTGCTGCAAAAGCAGAAGGACCTTAGCTGCCTTAGGAAGTCCAGTCTGCTCTGTTCCTTCTTGTAGACGGCTTCACAGTTGCATCTCCAGTGAAGTTAGTTGTCAAGGTGAATCCCAAGGTATTTCTACTCCTCCACCACCTCCACTTCTTCTCTTTTGATGTTAATAGGATTCAACTTGTTCCTGTTTCTTTCAGCGCTGTTCCAGGCTTATCCTTCTTGAATTCAAAGAAATCAAATGTTTTTTTGTTTGTTTTGTTTTATTTTACACTAGATTTTTTTACTTTTCTTTATTTTTTCTACATTTTCCTTGGAGACGCTAACTGGCTTATTAGGCTACTTACTTGTTTACCCCCTGCACACATGCCCAGTTTCATTGCTCTGTTATTGAAAATATACACAAATGGCTTTATTTACTTACAAACCCCAAAATAAAAAATCACACACCAGCGGGACGCAGCAATCTTCCAATAATCTTCATCTCTTCTCCTGGTTCTACTCTGTTGTTGCTTTCAAAAAAGGCCTCTGAATGACCCCATCCTGTCTGTGACCCCCACAGGTCAAGCAGAGGGTGGCTTTTTATTCACTAGCGTAGAAAACGGAAAGTTTGGTGGACTAAGGCCACATATCTGATCATCTGACCAACCCTAAAGGCCTGTTCAACCTTTGACCTCTCCCAGTGGTCCGAGTGTGCTGAATTCCACACATGGAGCTGGCCAGCATTTTGAACAGCTGCAAAAAAATTCCAGAGATCTGGAAGTAAAAATAGAAAATAAATAAAAGGAAATGGAGAAAAAAACAGTTTATGCTTCAAGATCCCAAAGGCCAAACATTTTGGATGTATTAGAGTGTTGGGTGGCTGTGGGGGCGTCTCTGTCCTGGTGGTGAAGGATGTCTGTTGGTGGGTTGGAGAGCAGACTGGTTGCTTTAGCTTTAACGGCATGGATGATGCAAAAGAGGAGAAGTTACATCTACACCTCCTGCCAAGAGGCTCCATAATCCCTAAACGCTCCCACTTTGTTACAACCATAAACTTCTATGGCTTTTGTTGTTTTTTTTGTTTTTGTTTTTTGTTAGATTATGAGAGCAAAAATAAACAGTTAGGATTTATTTACAAATTTGGCACTTACTGGCCCATTGAAGGTGGCAGCATCATGCTGTGGGGGTGGGATGTGTTTGGCAGGGGAAGAGAAGCAGGTCACCAATCAGGAGAGGATGCAGGGAGAAAAGCAGGAATTTCCTGGGAAAAAAACAACCTGTAGGCCTATAGAGGGAATTGTTTCATTATTGTTGCAAGCTAAGAACATGTTTTGTCAATAAACTTTACAAAAATAAATAAATTTTATGTTGTAGTTTGTAAAAAAAATAGAAAATAAAAATGCAATTCAGAAATGAAACGGAGAAATATTGTAATCAAAGGTTTGCTGTGCTCATAAAATGTGGCCTTGTTTTTCAAAAATTATATTTTTTACATGTAGTTTTGTTTGGATATGATACTTTTTCAAATATTTCTAAAAGAATATTTTTTACAGATTTTAGATTTTGCTAACGTCCAGCAGACCAATAGAAATCTGTCTTAGCTCCTCCCTCCTGAGGGAAGCCCCGCCCCCAGAACCGAAAGGAATTTGATTTGTAAAACACAGTTTGAAAGAAATCCACTTTCTAAAACTTAAGACATGTCATTTGAGAAAAATTTTAAATATAGAATCTACAAAAGAATAAATAAAAACCATAGAAAGTAGAAAAGTTAATCTCATACCCTTTGATAATTTTTTTTTAAAGTTTCCTTTTTAAAATGCATTAGAAAGGGATTTAATATATACATTTTTTATTCTTTTTCAGATATTCCATTTAAATGTGTTCTTTGCTTCAAATAATACTGGAACAAAATTCCCTCTATACCCATTAGATTGTTTCCTTTGCCTTAAATCACTGCTTTGTGTTTAGTTATATCCCAGTCTAAAGTGCATCCTTGTATCTGGAGGTGTTAAAAGTTCAGGGGGTGTGAATACTGTCGCGAGGCACAGCAGATGTGGATCTGATCACTCTGTTAATAAGCGACCTGAGAAATGTTATTCTGTCTCAATAATCTTCTTTGCTAAACTCAAAGATCTCCCCTGACTTATTTTTTTCTAAACCCCAAATAGCCGAAGTTTTGGTTTTCAACCAAAGCAATCCCTTGAGGCTGCCAAAGCTGATCTCTGTATTTCCTCCACTTCCATCAGTGTATCAAATTGTGCAGCTTTTTGGGGGGGCTTGAGGTCGAAAATAACCGGCGGCCATAAAACTCGTCTTTCGCGGGTCTTGCCGTTCCACCAGAAACCTCTGTGGCGCTTTGCTGCAATCGGAGAAGCTAAGCAGCGAAGTTCCCTGAGTCGTTACTGGCCAGAGGAAACAATGGAGAGGAGTGTAGAAACTTGTGGATTATAGGTTCCTCTGTCTTCCTTCGCAGGCCGCTCGCTGTGGTATGTGCTAATTACAGCTGGCTGTTGGGAGCAGAGAGAAGGCTGACCGAGCAGCTTCCGAGGAGGCACTTCCTGGATCGCTGGACTCCTCAGACATCATTAGTTAGGGTCTGAGTGATTGCAGAGATCCTCCATCTCAACCTTGGAAACAAAGACTGCCTGATATCAGAGTCTCATGATTGCCCAGGAATGTACTCATGTTCGGCATCCAGGTTTCCCCCTTAGTGCTGCTGTGGCCTGCTGCTCCTCTGCAGAAATAAACCATGGAAATATGTTTTGCTTGACATTGTGACATGCTGGTTGAGCCGCATGCTGTCAGTCTAACGCGCTTTGATCCATTCATTGCTGATGTGCCATAAATGTGAAATCAGGTTGATTTTTCTGATACTACCTGCGCTGATTTTTTTTTTTTGGTCTCTGCTCTTCTGTCTCTGCATGTTTGCTTCTGACACCAGCACGACTGTTTTACTGTGGAGGGGGAGGACCTGAAGCATGACTTCGAGCGTCTACAGCTGGCCATGGAGATGGTGGGATTCCTACCCGCCACACGCAAACAGTAAGACAGCCCAGACAGAGATGAAGCATAACCGTAACCCCGCAGCCTGTTGGAAAATTAAATCAACCTGTGAACCTCCTCTGAGCTTTATCAGCTCCGTTTCTTTTTATTTATGGCCTTCCCCTGACTCAAACTGTTCACTCAGCAGATGGGTTGCTGGGAAGGATCTGCATGTGAAAGCGATAACCAAACCTTTTTTTTTCTCCAGGATTTTCTCCCTGCTGTCTGCCATCCTGCACCTGGGGAACATCCGCTACAAGAAGAAAACCTACAGGGATGACTCCATCGACATCTGTAACCCAGAGGGGCTGCCCATCGTCTCAGAGCTGTTGGAGGTAAGCCCAGAATCCAGACGGATCAGCGAAAACTTCATGTTCTCTAGAAAAGGCTGTTTCAGAAACTCTACACCATTGGGGTTTAACCTCTGCCCTGCTGGACTACTTTGAACGCTGCTCCAAAGTGCTTTTATATTCTGTATTGGATCAAGAAAGGATGTTCAGAGTTTCTGTTGAGGGCAGAGATTAGGAGATGCTTCAGCTGCAATTAAATTAGTTTATCTATATGACACCAATTCACAACATGTCGTCTCAAGGCAGGTACAGTAACAATTCAGTCTGACCATACGATCAGATTAATGGTTCAATAAACTGAAGCAGATGATTACATCCAGTCATTGGCTTTGTAGCATCTACTCCCCTCAGGTGAGCATCTGTCAACAGTAGATTTTGTCGTTGACTCTACAGCAATCCCTCACACCAAGCATGCTTGTAGCGACAGTGGAGAGGGAAAACTTCCAATTAACAGAAAGAAACCTCCATCAGAACCAGACTCAGTGTGAGCGGCCATCTGCTGAGGCCGACTATGGTTCAAGGAGAGAGAAGCAGACATAGAAAAAGAAGCAAAAGGCGACTGTCAACCAGCTCCACAGGCGGCCCCATCCAGGAAACACGCAGCCAGGCAGACAAGCTCCGAGCCAGCTCCCATGTCAGAGGATGAAGAGAGCACATCCAGTTAGTCACAGTCAGAGAAACAGGACTACACTGAAAAACAGGCCAAGCTCCAACATCTAGAAACAAGGTGTTGATGGCAGCAGCACAGCTGATATTTCTTATTTTTATTTAACGAGATGAACCAATACAATGTGGTGCAAAATCAAAATCAAAGAGCAGTGTTACCAACTTACACTTTTATTTCATAAAAGGCGTCTGGTGCAAAATCTAGCAGCTTTTTTTCTGTTACTGGAGACTTTTGGCTCTTGACTAAAGTAAAAAAAATTATGATTAGAAAATATAAAAATGAAAAACTGTTTCAGCTATTAAAAGGCTGAAATTCTTCTGCTGGTTCTAAGAAGAAGTCTGAGGTCTGCCCCTTTTTTCTGTTCCTTATTTATCCACTTCCTTGCATATTATAATGTCTCTTTGTCTATTTTCTTTATTTTAATATTCGCAACATGAACCACAAACATGCAGGGGTGGCTTTCGGTTTCTGAGCCATTTGGAGCTGCTTTTCATGAGCTAATCAGTCTGCTGTGTAGGTTTAGTCTGCTGCAGACCCGTTATCTGTCCACAGGAAGGAAAAAACAGCTCCTGCCCTGGCCGGAGCTTTGTTTACGAGTCCATGTGGCGGCAGACTGCACGCACACATGCAGGGGCTCCCCAGCGTGCATGTGAGGGAAGCCCACACTAGTCCCATTTACCTTAGGACCAGGAGACCCGCCTCCCAGAACCATCCACAAACGGCAGAGAACTGCAGGACGAGCTTGTTTAGTCATAAACAAAACAACGTCCCAAGTGTGCCGGAGACTTCCATCAACATCACCGCAGGGATGTTATGACTGCGGAAAGCATGCCAGGAGACCCCCCCCCCCTTCCCCCCACACACTCACACACACACACACACACACACACCTAAAAACACCATGAATGGACTCGCAGTAATCGAGCCGTTTACTGCATGTGACTAAGAGGGATGTTTAATGCTTTAATGTCTGATTCAAAAGGCAAAGCAAAATGTAGTTTTATCAATTCTGTTGCACAAGATTACATGGATGTCTCACTCTAAAAGAAATTGTAAGAATGTACATTTGGTATGTTTATGGTTAAAAAACCTGTTCATTGTTCAGTAAAGAAAATTTTAAATGATTTTAAAACATATACTGCTTAGTTCTGTGTTAATGGATCAGGAAATGAAAATTATGCCCATCTGATTTTTTTTTTCTTTAAATAAAATAATTCATCAAAAGAATGACAGGGCCGTGCCTAGATTCTCTGTTTTCCCACTTATTTAATTAGACACTTATTATAGGCAGCTAAGTTGATAAAATCACTAAATGACATATGCTGATAAAAAAAATACAACGAAAATGCATTGAGTTTTTTATTGTGCATCCCAACCCTTACTCTGGATAAGCACATAGAGGTTTTTAGTGCAGCCAGAATGTTTTATTGATGGATTAAGAGTTTATTTTAGGGCTTTTTGCGTAAGAGGGCCTTTTAAAGGGCGACACAAGTGGCTGAACTTTGCTAAATGCCCTTTTCTGTGGGTGCTGAGATGGTGCAATTTAGACTTAAAACTTATTCAATGTTTCAAGAGAATTAGGGAGCTTTGTGTTACTGGGCAAAGATAATGGGAGACGCCGTTTTAAGAGGGTAGGGATTGATGTAAATCAAACAACTGGGATTTCCTGTTTCCTATATAGGAAAATCGGCTCCTGTGGGCTGATGGATGACTGTTAGATTAAATCTGAGGTTTAAAGTCGACTGGTGGTCGAAAGGTTTCTCAGTGCAGACCTAAAACCAGACCAGTGGAATGTAGCATCTATGAATCAATCAAATCTGATTCAAAGGCATCAAACTAATTTGGATTCGCTTGGAGCAGAACCACTGACCCCCCTTCTCCAAACCAACGCTGGTAAAACTCCTGAGGTTTAAGCTAATAGAGCAGGGATGATGGCAGAGCGGTTAGCCTGTTACCAAGCAACAAATAAAACGGAAACGTAAAGACCAATCAGCGAGCGGCAGAATAGGCTTTGCTCCTCGTAGAGGGATTATCAGGCAGTGTGAAATGAAGTCTGATTATACCACCCCCAATGATCCCCCCCCCAGCACACACACTCCTCCAGCTGTCCTCAATCCACCTCTGTTCATTTCAAAGCTTTTCACCAATGCACTCATCTTGGTGTGTTAACTAATAAAAACACGCCCCGTTTTCTTTATGAAGACGTCACGTTGTTGCTCCCTCTGAGATGTGTCCGCACAAACATGTGGAGGCTCAGCAGCAGCAGCAGCTGCTGTTTGGCTCGCTCCCATAATCCCTCCAGATAGAGGCGATATGTGTGCTGACATCTGCTGCCCCCGTCATCGGCGGTTCAACTGGGGCCAAGTTTGCCACAGGCCACATTCAATTGTCCTGTGAGCACAGACCAGCGCTCACAGGCTAACCTCGGTCAGCTGCGTTAAAGAGGTGAAGGTCAAGTTGTTGACTGATGGGGAAAGACTCGTCTTTAGTGGTGCCACGCGCATTTTATATCAAAGTGAAGAGAAATATCTCATCCTATTTTCTCACAGCATTGTCAAAATGTAAGGGGTAAAAAAGCCTCATCGAAAAAATGGATTACAAGATGTCCTGTATGTTGGTTGTTAGACCGTTAATTGTAAAGTGGGAGGAAGGTAATTCTTGATTAGAAAAAAAAATACTATGCAGCAGGGTTAGGTTATATTCAATGCATTATTTGGAAATATAAGTGTACAAGCAGGGGGGGTTGACCATAAGGCAGTTGCCTAGGGCCCCTACTGTAGTTGCTGGGGACCCCATAAAACTCTGATTACATGTAGGTTAATCCAACTATTCCTTATTTGTTCACATTAATTATGTTTCAGATAAAAATCCTTTGGCTAAAATGCCATCAGAGCGCTTTTGTTGCAAAATTTAGCAAATTTTCTAACCCCTCTGGTACTTTCAATATATAAGAGCCTAGCGCCAAATCTAGCGACTTTTTTCTGCTACTGGAGACTTTGGAGACAACATCTAAAAGCAGCGAACTCTGCTCTCCAGAACAAGTAGATTGGTAACCCCGCCTCCTGCTCTCCTCTATCTTGTCTGCTGTCATGATTCATGCAGCTATTATTTCATCCAAATGAAAAATGGAGAACAGATAAGCAGATCATGGCTTGTCTACAGTGAAAGGAAGGACTGGGTTATTTACTTTGGCCGTCGCCTTTTTGGGTCTGTTTTATGTGTCGTCTTCTCAATTCAGAGCCTGTCTTTGGCTAGGGCCCCAAATTTCCTAAATCCACCCCTGTGTACAAGCCGGGCAGAATAGAATATTTATCAGAATTAGCATCCAATGGGCTCAAGGTGATTCTGGGGAGCTGCAGAGATGCTCTGTTCAGATGGGTTAATATTTATAAGTTAAGCACAACAAAAACTGAGCCTTTATGGAAGAGTATTAGGAAGGCATGGTTAAAAGATATCCATAAGGGTGAATTTCCTTTCACCCATTAACCTTACCCCTGGCCTTACCCCTTTTACGTGTTCATGTGTAGGGATAGGGGTATCCTAATACCTAGGTATGGGGAAGAAGGAGCACACTTCAAATGGAGGGGTGCAACAAATTTATAGGCTGATATTATATATAATGTTTTTGGATACGGTCCACTAAAATAAACAACACATTCATAATTGTGTAACTCTCCTAAACTATGAAACTTTTTTGGAAAATACATACAAATAAATCACGCAAAGCATGTGCATCAGTCAGAATGACCCAGTCAAAGCCTACGCTTTAATAAATTTATGATCCATTACATGATGGGAACAGCAACGTTAAGAGATGCTAGAGAGATTTTGCAATGAAGACAGGGAATCAGTGCCTGCCTCTAAATGTGCAAACCAGTGTTAATTTCGTCAGCTTTGTTCAATTTAGTCTCAGTCTAAATGATGAAAATCAATTTTAGTCTTAGTCAAATTTTAGTCATTTTTGTCATTTTAGTGAACACTGTAAATAATAGAACTTCTTCACACACTGATTCACTTTTTCTCTATTTCATTTATATAACACTGTGCACACTGTTCGTCGATGACTTGTAAATTTAGTCAGGTCTTAATCTTGTTAACGAAAATCATTTTTTATTTTCGTCATATTTTTTTTCCTGGAAACAACTTTGTTTCACGGGAAAAAGGGGCGTTGACAAAATATTTTCCTCATCGTCCTGTTTGATGAAATTAACACTGGTGCAAACCTGGAGGAAAGATTTACAAAAAGAATTATAGCTGTAATTAAAGTTGATTAGCATTTTATGCTCCTAAAACCCAAATAAAATCTATTGTCATCTCTCTTCCAGGTAAAAGAGGAAATGCTACTTGAAGCCTTGACAACCAGGAAGACTGTGACGGTTGGGGAGAGGCTCATCGTTCCTTACAAACTAGCAGAGGTGACTCTTCATTGAATGCACCATCACAACATATCTCACCCTAAGTTTCATCACCAACCATTCCTGTATTTTTTCAGCTTACCTAACAGTAGAGAGGGCCTTTCTTTGTCTGATGGTACATTTGGCCTTCAGAGGTTTAAAGGAATAGTACACTCAAAACATGATTAGCCTTCATTTTCTACTCACCCCCATGCTGAACAACACTCTGGAGTACTTTTTTGATATCTCAAATGCATCTGGAGATCTGGGAGGCTTCTTGCTGTCTGCTGACATTCAAATAATGGAGGTCTATGGCGCCCGAGGCAGAAAGGTCATAAAAGTCCACAAAAAACGTGTCAATATTCCTCCATACTGCTCGTCCAATGTATTCCAAGTGTCCTGAGTGGGTAGCGTCCATAATTTACTCGAAACGAAGTCATTTAAAATGTTTTTAGAGCATAAACAGTAGTGTATAGGATTTCCTAAAAGCGCGTTCACGAGTCTACGGAAACCGCGGCAGACCAAACCAGAAGAAAGTGCGCATTCAGCGTCTAGTCTGCCGATAATGCAAGCGTAGAAGAAGAAATGTGCTGTTTACCTGTGCAAAGAAAGAAACAACGAAAGAAAAATGTCTGAGGACTTCAGTGTTGAGGAAGAGCATGAGTTCTTTGCCGAGCTGAATGCGTATTTTTGTCTGGTTTGGTCTGCCGCGGTTTCCGTAGACTCGTGAACGCCCTTTTAGGAAATCCTATACACTACTGTTTATGCTCTAAAAACATTTTAAATGACTTTGTTTCGAGTAAAATATGGACGCTACCCACTCAGGACACTTGGAATACATTGGACGAGCAGTATGGAGGAATATTGACACGTTTTTTGTGGACTTTTATGGACCTTTCTGCCTCGGGCACCATAGACCTCCATTATTTGAATGTCAGCAGACAGCAAGAAGCTTCCCAGATCTCCAGATGCATTTGAGATATCAAAAAAGTACTCCAGAGTGTTGTTCAGCATGGGGGTGAGTAGAAAATGAAAGCTAATCATGTTTTGGGTGTATTTTATTCCTTTAAGGACTCCTTTTGAATTGAAACATTTATTCCTGAGTGATTTGAAGGGAGGTTCAGTTTAAGTTTGAGAAATCCTTGTTGCCTATCTGAGGAGATTGTCGTGGCATTCCCCTAAGCCCCCACCTCTCCTCAGTCTCTTTGATGGGGGGTCTCTTCCTCTGCAGCTTCCTGTTTCCTCCAGAGTAAAGCGGTAGCAGTGTTCCCTAACAGCAGCCCTGTAGACCTACAGTCTGTGGATTATTATACCTCCTGGGCGCCTCAGTTGACCTAGATAGGTACTGATGAAGTGTATTGCAGCGAATCTGAGCAGTAACGTTCAGCCCTCACTGTATATCCTGCTGTTCCTAAAGCGTTTAAGAAGGATTTAGTCAAAGAACTCATTCTGTTTGTGGCTGCGGGTCTTTAGTCTGAGGAAGGAAACATTGCATGTAGATTGCCTGTTAGCTGTCCCAGTTAGCTCAACAATAGTTTTCCCTATCACCACCACCACACACACTCACTCCAGTCATGTGCTCTTTTCTTAGGAATGTGCAACCTCCACTGGAATATACAGAACAGAAGCCAGAAACCAGATTCTTGTTCAGTCTTTTTGTCTCCGTCTCCTTCAGTCACACACAAATGCACATTTTCCAAAGCACAGCGAGTAGCAGAGGCTCAGACGATGTGATCAGAAATCTAACCTTGTGGGAGAATTACCACTCTGATAAAGGTTGTCTCAAGGCCAGTTTATATATCACTAGTTATGGGATCAGAGTTTCTGTGAACCTCTGATCGGTAGAACAGAACCTTCTGTTTCCCGGGGGTAAATATTAGATATGACATGGAAGCCTAATTAAGCTGGAGGTTATGAGGAGCCCTATTCATCTCATCAACAAGCTCAGTCTGAGGGTGCTTAAAGAGTCACTTTGTAGAATGGCAGCAGGGATTGGTGGGCTTGGACCCAGTCTCCATGGCAACCGTCAGATGTAAGCTAAAAGCTGGGATAACATTGATGCCAGATTTTTCTAACCCAATTATCAGTACAAGTGATAACATCCTGGTAGTTGTTGTTAAGTTCTGGTTAAAATACTACATAAAAACCTCCCCAGATTTGCTAAGCAGACTTTCCCACTGGCTGAAAACCCGTCTGAACCCAGAATCGGCTTTCATAGGCAGCAGAAAGTGGCTCACTGACGCAACCCGCCTCGGCTCTGATTGGCATGTTTTACCCGCTAAATTACGTGACACCGTTGAGTTCTGCATACGGATGTCAACACATCGCGCCAGCCTGTCTGATCTAACAAGTCAAAAACAATACTGCTTACATTCAATAAACACTGCCGGAAGAGCAGAATTCGTCAGAGTTAAGCACGCAGTACCGGACTATTTCACATTACTTTTATCCCCCACCGCTGCTGCCGTGGTACATGTAGTCATGCAGAAAGTGCCCCGCTATACGACAGTTTGGCGGCATGACCAAACAGGATGCAGCAGCACGCTAATACTGCTTAGCTTGTCTGACAGATTACAGCACTATGATGCGGTTTAAACGTCTGACAGACCACCTGCTAACATTTTTATTTAGTCTCATCCCGTCAACGAAAGCTCACAACCATGACCAATATCTTCGTCATCAGAGATCAATTTTTAGCTTGTCAGTTCTCGTTATCATCATGAAAAAAAGGACTGCAACAAAATTATTTTGTCATCGTTGACAAACAACACTGATTCGTAGGGACAAATGAGCGAAAGACACACTTACTAGGCTCTGGCTTCCTTATATGTTGCTCTCCATTGTTTACTTTCCTGGTTTCTGTCACACTGGTGACTCCATCAAAAGTAGTCCAGCATGATGGTGTAAGCAGATGCACAGCAGTGGGGGGGACGAATGCCACACAGCTGCCAGCGAACGGTTAGACCCAGCTTTTAATTTGCCAGTGGGAAGGGAGCCAAATGTTAGCATGTCGACCCATGTTTAAAAAACGCGCATTAACACACTAAGCTATGCTAAGCTAAGCTAACCAGGAGATTCCCCTGTTAACAAGTTAGAGGCTTCTTCTTCTGTCCCCTTCTTGCATAAGAAAGTACCCCTCATAACTCTGGTATCTTCTTAACAGTCTAGCTGCATAAAGTCACACTTGTTAAGCATAGCTCCCACTTGCGCCGCAATTGCTGCCTGCTAATACTGCTGCAATGTTTCTGCTTTTATATCTGCACTGTATATGGCTACAGTCGGTTTTTGTTTTATTTGGTATATATTCCCAGACTTGATTTGATAATGTTTAATCTACAGAGCAAGGTAAGAGACACACGGACAAAAACAGTGGACCTCTCTGAGCATGTGTGGTCATGACTTAAGAGAGGACAAAAGACTCCTGGAAACATGTTGAAATGCATTTGTATTTGCCTTCCAATTTAAACCTGTTTTGTGGTTGCCATGACCGAGTGAATGACTGAGAATTTACACCGGCACAGAAAGGACTTATAAGCATCCATTCTGTCAGTAAAGTCCACAATATAGCTTAGTATACTTCCATTATTTTCAGTACTGTTTTATAAGGTTACTGTCAGTGGTGATCCAGATGTACTGTATGTCTGGATGGACAGATTGTGCTTCCAGGACAGATCAGGTAGTGACACTTACTGCCACCACTATTAATGCTTCACTCATTCAAAACACCATTAGTTCATTAGTGTAAGAGTACATATATAAATGTGAGTAAATATGTATACACGCATGCATTATTGGTGCATCGCTACTGAAGGCCAATAAGTTGTTTAGGAGGCATGCGAGGAGAACATCTTCTCTGTCCCATCATAATACGGAGCTCGAAAAACCAAGAACCTGGAAAATGTAAAGGGAGAGTGCAAAGAGGAAACTGCTTCTGTTAATGGATGGTTAGGTCGTTGTGTTCACTGAAATTCAAATGGAAGGAAAGAGTCTGAGAGCCACGAATCAGATTTTCAGGAGACTACATCAAAAAAAACAATAGAGTTTTATCTGCCTGATATGTTTTTATAGTTTAAATATGCTGTGCTTCTTAGGATCTAACATGTAAACTGGTCCTCATACAGAGAAAAAACTGGCTCCAGTTATAGTGAAACTAAAGTTTGGCCTGATTTGACCGAAGGCCGTGGGAGCGAGCGGAAGCCACCTGTGGAATCCATAACACGCCTGTTTTTATGCAAAGGAAATGTGGGGAGGAAAAAAAGGAGCTGGCAACAATTGCAGTCTCTTCTCAGAAATAATTTCTTTCTACTTGGATAAGAATGTTTGAGAAAGTGTGCTAGGCAGCTGTCCCATCCACCCACATTCGTCCTGGGGAGATTTGGGCGAGGTGTCTCGCTTGGTGAGCAGATGAACCTCTGCAGAGCTCGGCGTTTCCCAGACTTCAGCCAAAAAGTGACTGAAAAGATCAGATGGTCTGTTGTTGATTCAGGTGTTTTCATGTTTCATCACACAATAAGTGAAGCAGCCGCTATATTTACTGCTGTTTCTGGGTAAAGATTTGCTTAAATACATAGAATAAATTAATCTTCACTCAGCATGCAAAACTTTTTAGTCACCTTTTAACATCATTAAACATCTGCTTTACCTTCTTCCATCTTCCCTGTTTTGAAGTGTGGATAAGAATAGAAAACTCTGTGTCATCTATTTATACGTTTTTAAGCCAGGTGAAGAGGAGGCTGTATACAGACTTGTCTCTTCACACTTTGATCAAACTTTAAAGGTATTGTGGAGGATTTTTTTAAAAGACCTGCCCTCTCCACTTAAAAAAATTTATAAAATAATGCATGTGCAAGAGTGCACACAGTCTGTTTCTCTTGTGCATGCTCTATTTAAAATGTGCTATTCTCATAGCTCATACAGATTTACTGTGTCCACATACATCGGGGACTACGTATATCGTGGACTTTATAGTGAACTCGGTTAACTTGCAGTTCAAACAGGTGATCGCTGCTTTTTGCTCCGTTGGTCACGTAACTCCTCCTCCGTTTCGCTGTGCCTGCGCCATCTTTGTTATTAGTCACCACTGTCGGGTAGTGACAGCAGGCCGCCGTGACAGCAAATCCCATAGTGCTTTGTGAGGAGAGCTCTCTGCACAAAGCATCCTGGGCTATATCTTCTGGGGCCTTTCTTTTCTTTTCATACACTAAGTAGACACTTTTCTCTTACGACCCTTGGCCATTTTCTTTTCTTTTTTTTCTTTTTTTTAACAGTGTCCTGTCTGGCAATGTGGCAATAAGAATAATTGTCTTGATGCCAAAAAGAGCCCAACAGATTTTACTTTCACAAGTGGAGCAGTACGGCTATTGCCATATTGCTCCACTTGTTTCATGCATATAAATTGCTTTATTATAATTATTACAGTTTATTTGGACACTGCAATGTAAATAGAGCAGAAAAACAGAAGAAGAAAAAGGAAAAAAAAGAGAAAAGATGAAAGAGCCATTTTCAAAGGATGGTGGTGAGAAAAGTGAGCTTAAATGACTGTCTGAAACCGTTGCTCACCACAGATATGCGGTTGAAAGTGGCATGCGCAGAAAAATATAGCTAACGTAACGAGCATGTAGGACGGCCTTATGTAAACATATCACCAGAATGATTTACAATTAGGAGGACCACTCATTTTGATGATCCACCCAGAAATAAAAGATTGTCCTATACAACTTTAAGATATTAAATACACATTAGTTGAAATTATGCTGTTATAGTAAAGGACAACTTAATTTAAGTAAGAATCCAAAATTAAAATTACTTTTTTATGCTGAATGTACTAATTTGCTTACGCAACTTTTAAACAGGCATTGGTACTAGTCAGGTGCTTCTATTTAATAGCTAGAAAGTTTTTGAACTAAAGTTGTTTTTGTTTTTCCCCCAGTTCTTTTACCAAAACTTGTTGGAAATATAAAATGTGCATTGACTAGCATTACAAATAAATTTATAATCTGTAATAAACTTCACTTATACCCAGATAATTTGTATTTTTAACCAAAAAGTAGTCCCTATATATCAATAGAAATGGTGTTTAAAACGTCCAAAGAAAGATTTACCACTCTACAAAGACCCAAAGCACAAATTTTCTAGCAACGGTTACCACCTGATGTATGGTTGCAGTAGGTGGGATTGATGGCTCATCTCAGGACATCTCCTGAATTACTTTCTCTACTGCTTTACTTCTGTTACTCTTTATATAAAAGAACAGGCCTGAGCTTTTAGCATAGAGTTACCAAATAAGGGAACTTAACCTTATGATATCCTTGGTCACAGCATGTAGACACTGACCGCATTCACATAATTTATTAACACTGTGTTTTTTCATTATCTAAACAAATGAGAACAGGAGAGTACAGTATATTAAGATTAACCTGAGTCTTGATATAAAGTTTATAGAAAAATAATTTGGATAGCCTACTTTTGATTTCTGGAAACTCCAATCTTAACTGATGGAGTAGAAGGTTAAGCCAAGGAGTCTTACTGAAAACCAAGGGACACAACTATAAATCATAATAAAATTATATAGATTTAATTTGAAGTAAATAATTGCAAAAAAAGAGAGAAAATAAGCAGTTACAAAAACACAGCAAAAGAACTCCAGCATTTCTTAGTTTTTATTTATCTGAGCATTGGCCAATAGGCACAGACATGGTTTGAAAAATAATGGGTTGTTCTCATTAACAATCTTCCGATGTCTCATTCATCAGGGACAGACTAAATTACACCTTTCATCTCCCATTTAGTTGTGTTAACCAGGCTAAATGATCAGCCCAATTAAAATCAAATGAAATGATAAACACACTCCGTATAACACAGGGCAGCTGAGACCGGTTATGATAACGACCTTTGTCTTTTTGAGAAGTTATGCACTCTGCTCCTCATCTACATGCTAACAGCTGCCAACAAGCTAGCTAACTGCTGTTTCTGCGTGGAACATGCTCACATGCTCTATCTACCGTAATAATAGTCTACATGCAACATTTACCCCCTCATTTATAAAACTGGTAAAATTCTGGGACTTTTCCAGGGTCCGCTTTGGCCTGGGACAAGCTATCCAAAACGGGGACTATACCCCGAAATCAGGGACGTCTGGTCACCGTAGGTTAAGCACTGTTAGCCAGCTGTTTAGCTTGGCTTGATGTTCATAGTGTGGTTATCTTGCATAACATCTACCTTATTTTTTCTGTTAAGTACCAAACAGTTCATAACACAAATATTCTGGAAGTGATAATGACTTCTTCTACGCTTCCATAACCAAACCAGGAAGTCAGTTGCCTCTTCGCAGCCATCAAAATACCTAAGCTCAATCCAAATACCTCAGATCAATAAGTATGCTTAACGTGGAAAGTGCGTCCATGTTTGCCATAAAAAGTGCTGTCTGAATAGTCCTGGCAGTGAGGAAGGAGTTAGGAAAAGGAATCAAATGTTTCCTAGCATCAATTGGGTTAGCATAGGGACCAGCTGGCTTCCCTAGTTGCTGCTAAGAACTATGTAGTTGCCCACAATCCTTTGCATGAGACGCCATATAGGCACAGCCCACCTCATGAAGTTTAACAAAAGTAAATTATTTCTTCAAGTGTACCCTGCATGACACATGCAAATTGAGTACACCTTCATATTTTTTTATTTCTACGCTGGAGATTTTTAGTCTTTTGCTACATTTGTGTAGCTCATTTTTTTTGTAAAGTTAAGATAGATTTTATTGATCTCACAGTGGAGAATTTTTTTCCAGAAGGCCATAGTCCCAATTTGACAAGCGTCCTTCATATGTGTGTCTGCCACCTAATGATGTTCGTAAGGCTGTGCTAATTCAGAACAGTAGTCCAGAGTGTCTCTCCTGCCCTGGATAGAGTTCTTAGTGTTGACCCTGTGAAAGGGGAAGGGTAGGAGCCAGAAACAGGAGGCGGGAGCTACAATTTGAGGTATTTGGATCAAGCCCAAGGCAACATCAAGAGTTACTTCCTTTCTTTCTTCCAAATACCAGTCTCAAAAAGAGAACAGTGTATCGAAATAGAAGCAGTGAGTTTATATCTGGGACCTTTAATAAAAGATCTGTCCTAATTTACCAAGTAATTTTATACCGACAGCGGGTTGGACAGCGCTTCCTTTCTTAAACTTCACTTTTATTAGAGATATTTTGCCCCTTAGATTTCACGATCTGGAATCTCTAGATGTTACATCCCTAGCAATCACCATAACTTAGAACTTGTATCTTCTATCCCTGTTGGCATGGTGGCCAAGATTGGCTCAAAAAGAAAATCTTGTCCAGTTGTGCGGCTGTTTCTTGTTCAGCAGTCCTGAATATCTCAGCAGATGTTCCTTAGAGGAAATGCATGAGAACATAATTTGCTGTGAATCATTATATTTCCCATCAAGCTTCAAAGAGATTCCTCCACATGTTCCTGATGCATCAAAGTATAGAAAAACAGCAGAAAAGTTCACAGTAAGCTAGTCTGTAATGTTATAAGACATTGTGGATATCATTGCAACAATGGTCAACAGGAACATTACCAATCCTATTGCAGTTCCCTGTAAAACAAAAAAAAAAGAAGGCAATTGGAACAACAGACTTTTTGCATCACATCCTACCTGCTTTACATCTTTACCTGCAAGACCATACCGCCTGTAAATTGTGCAAAAGTGGTACCAAAAACTTAAAACAATGAAAAAATGGATAAAACAAACATTTCATCTTTGATTTGTGTTACTGGTTATTAATAAAATATATACTATATGCTATTTAATTAAGTTTAATTTGAAATGTATCTCTTTTTTTCCCAAGTTATTAGTTAGTTTTTAAGTTTGGTCATTTGTAGATGATGTAAAACAGCATTTTAGAATGCAGATCATTTGACCAGTGACCAAGGGAACCTAAGAAAGAACCACTAACACTGAGGTTTTTCAGTGTAAGAAGTCATGAAAAAGGTCAGGGTCCAGCAGCTTGGAGACCCAACCAATCCCTCTGTGGAGAGGCTTGTCTGTCTGTAATTTACCACAGTGGCTGTTTGTGATCAAAACTGCATTTGTTTACTTTATTTGGTTTTTGCAGCAAACATTGCAAAGGAAATTTTATTTATTTTTTGTGCCAAAATTTAGCAGCAACACATCTCTTAATATTTTCATCATATCATTATAAAGTCCCTATCACACCTTGTCGATTTAGCTAGCGTATGCCTGACGTCCCAGAATCTCCTAAAAGGTTGACATGCTCTAAACTTTTTATGTATTTTTTAAATGTTGGGCGTATACATAGAGTATTCATAATGAGTCCAGAAATTATGTCCAACGACAGCCTAACTTATGCATAACGCAGCTTAATGCCCAAGAAATGATGCACAAGTCAGAGTCCGGGGGGGAGCAGCGACGCGACTAGAGGCGCATGGTCCCTCCTGAGAACCCCCTTTATACCAAAACGCTGCCAGTACGCCATTATACAGTAGTTCGGAGTTAGAAACACGTTCAGTAGTCGTCTGGAACACGTCAAATACGTTGATATGCGTTGGAAATAAGTTCTTGATAAGATATGCATAACTTATATACACGTTACTCAGAGGTTTTGGATAAGCTAGATGCCATGACTTATGAGTAACTTATAATTAACATATGTCAACGATCAGATCACTTATCTGTATTCTACAGCCAACGTATGGCATTCGCTGACGTACATCTGGAAATTCTGATCGTGCTCAAAATTTCTCAACATACTTGCTGTATGTCGAAGTGTGCCTGCCGGTGTTAATTTTGTCAGCTTTTTTTTATTTAGTCTTAGTCTTAATGACAAAAATCTATTTTAGTCTTAGTCATATTTAGTCATTGCCTTCCCACTTTTAGTCTTAGTCTAAAATACGAAAATCAATTTTAGTCTTAGTCAAATTTTTGTAATTTTTGTTGTTTTAGTCAACACTGTAAATAAGAACTTCTCCAAAAACCGCTTCTCTTTTTGACATATGTAGCTTACTGTACAGAATAGAACTTCTCCACACACTGATTCTCTTTTTTTTTAAAATATATCACACCGCACGCATTGAACCTTTTGTCGGCTTGTTTCATCATATCCACAAAGTCTTCATCCTCAATGGTCCTTGCAGGCAGGCCAGAAGGCCCAATCTACTTTGCCATTGAGTTCTCCAGGACTTTCTGCTCTTTGGCGTCAGCTTGGGAGTCTCCCAACATCTCTGCAACAGACTTCCCTTCCTTCCCCAACGTCTGATCTGGCTGTGGTGTCACTGTGTCGGGTATCTAGTTGACATTTAAACGATTAATATCCAGTCTATCAGTAGAACTTCTTTCTTCTATGACAGAGAGACAGACAGATACATGCACAGGAAGGCACGCACACACACATACACCTACATGCATGTGCGCCCGCGCACACAACTTCACATGCATGCAACCGCGTCCACACACACACACGTGCGGTACTGCTACTACAGGCCCAACCGTTCCTTATTTTTTTCTGTATGGCAGCATGTTGGCACCTCAGAATTCACTTGCGATTTGTGTTCTTCCCTGCCATTTTGAAGCCGCAGACTCTTTGGTGGCGTCCATCCAGGTGTTGTTTTCACCCAGCTCCTCCAAAGAAACGGTACGCCACAAACGATGACTTTGAATTTGAGCTAGAAGTATAGCATTAGCGGCTATCATTAGAATAACTGTTTTTACTGTGACCCAAAAAGTTAAATTTACAAAAATATAGTCTGAGCTCATAAAAAAAAGGTTAAAAAAAACAGGATTTAACAGCAAAAATATGTAACTAAATCAACTGATTGCACAAATGAAACATATGTGACGAAACAGACAAATGACACACACAAGGATAAACACATACACACACACTGATAAAAACCCTCACAAGAAATAATACGATACAGTTTAGTTTTTTTTAAGCTAAATTACATCAAAGAAGGAAATGAAAACCCATTAAACTGTAAACACAGCATTCATAAGTTAAACAAAAAGAACAGAAAAAAACTAAAAGATTCCCCTGTCCAGCAAGAGCTGGGGGTGCAGTCCAATTAGTGCTGTTCAGGTGCTCTGAAACCTGGCAGCCATCTTGGTGAGGGAAAAATTGAAAGTCCAGAAATCAAATTGAAAGTAAGACTGGAAGAGTTGATAACCAGAACAAGAATCAAGTCTAAAAAACAAGAAAAAAACAAATGTATTCAAACCAATGAATTGAAATATTGCAAATGACCCACTCGGCCGGGGTTTTGGCCATCAAACAGTCTTGTTTTTCAATCTTTAACAGTGGAGAGTATCATGATCTAAGCTTGAACTGGGATTGACATGACATTGCATCCACATATAGATGTACTTCCTGTTTTTAGCAAGCCTGACTGAAAAGATTCCTTTTGACTCAGTGGGTTTTGAAATTCTCCTCTCTGAAAAACTATAATAAAGGCCGATTTTGATTGATTTTTTTTACACACTTATAGGTTTTTTCTTAAGTACAATTGTGGATTTTTAAGCTGAAACAGCTATTTGTTGGACCTTTTTTGATCCATATGAAGTAGCAATAGTCAAAACTCAGTTCAACGTTAAACAAGTCTGACTTGAATATGTTACAAGGCATACGTGTTTAAGGGAAGGATTTATTTTGACTCTGAAATAGTCAGTTAAAGCTCACTAATGTAACCAATAATTTCCATTTTTAGTGTTTAAAAAAAGAAATGGAGAACTGTGCGATTTGCTTCTGTGCATTCAAATTAGTTTCACATTGTTCAAAGTGTTTTAGTGAGAACATAAAGCTGCCGTGAGCATGCCATGCAGGCAGCTGTATGTTGCGAATGAGCTTGCAATACTGATAAGGTAATTGACATAAACAAGAGGGACTTAAATGCACATTGGAAGCAAGCAGCTTGTGGCAAAGTGCAGAGAGAGGAAGCTCTCAGGCCACGTGCAGTAGGAACTCATGCTGCTGCTAAACACCCCCTTCAAACAGAGAAAGAAAGAGGTGGAAACAGAGAGAGACAAATGGCCTCCTTCTCCCAGAGTCATGTAATTATAAACCCACCAGGAGCTGCTTTACCAGCTACAACTGTTGCAGTTCACAGCGGCCTCCTACAGAGTCCACTTTTCTGTACATTTCTTTAGCAGCATATTTTAAACCCATCTGTTTCCAGCCTTGCTACTTCCAACTACAAAGATGTTTTCATTGTGTTGAATAATTAAATTACATGGGAAAACACAGAGATGGTACATGCTCACTGAGCGTGCATCTAGTGCACATCATCGTGGCACTAATTGCAGCTGCCTAGATGCATTGTGCCACATCCAATCTACCGATGCTGGAGGCCCATTGTGGCATTTAAAATGAGATTCTTTTGATTTAGCATTAAATCATTTACATCGTTCTTGCATAACAGTGATGGTTCAGAGACGTCAGAGCCCTCACTACTAAAAATATCTGAATCAATCAATAATGCAAAAGGCTGCTTTTAGAAGTGCAGTCTTTCTTCATCATGGCAGCTGGCTGCTTTGACCTCAGCTGGCTGAGTTTCTGTGAGTCATTCAAAGTTGGTGCACCTGCACTGCATCTTTAATGGAGTTACAGGGAGTAATACAACATGACTGGGATTTTTCATATTACTCATGACTTCTCAGGGTTGAATAAGAAATCTCAGTTTTTTTAAATCCCTCTTTTAGACTCATAATCATACAAGAAAATTAGTTCCAGAAAATAGGAAACTTTGGTTTAGTTTTAATTCTAAGTAAAGATTTTTACAACCAAGCATCTAAGTCTGAAAACAACAGGCCTCAGGATTATTGGACCCCAGATGTAACTAATCCTAATTCCAAAGCACACTTTAGATTTAATATAGTTTTAGAATATATATTTCTAACTGGTCATAGCTAAATAAAAGATGTGCAAATATCAAACCTTCTCTAAACATAGGTTGAGTTTTTGTCATTTATTTCAGGTCAGCATTTTAGCTCCTTTTTTCATTAAAAAGAAAACTTAAGCAACGCCTCCTACAGAGGCCAGTGATTGGTTCTAGCCCTTCGACCTTTGCCACAGTCCCTATAACAACAACTTTAAAAAAATAAATAAAACTACCTTCTTTTTTGTTTTAACTTGTGTAAACAGAGAAAGTATCCAGTGCAGTAATGTCAGTAGTCATGAAGAACAACTTCTACAGCTTTTCTTCAAACTGCTTCTTTCCAGCATCCAGTCGGTTTAGTTGAACTCAGCTGCTGTGGTCACTTTGACATAACTTCTGCCCTCAGCTAAGTCATGATTATGGTGCTGATTCATTTCCCAGGAAGAGAGATGATAATGTGCATTTAGTCGGATCTGATTGATTAATCTGTCTGTCTTATTCTTCTGTGACAGTTTGTTCAAAAACTGTTACAGGAATAATCGCTCAGACTCAGACACTGTTTGTGTTGAAGTCTAAACAGTTCGGTATGAATATTGATTGTTTTCCTGGTTGTTTGTTTGTTGTTGTTGGTTCATAAAGCAGCACAGTAATCTACGGAAGCCCAAAGCGGTCATGTCCCTCCGATACTTTCACGGTGGTTTTCTCGAGAAAAGTTAATTTTCTCATTAGCTAAAGCTAAAGAAAGCTGTTTTCTTGTGATAACGAGATGATTGGTGTGTTTAAACTGATTACATCCTTTTAATACCACAACAGCAGGAGAGGATTTATAAATATGAGTCATGGCAGCCTATGTGTCATTCTGTAAATAATCCCGTGTTTAACTTTTAGGTAGCAAGACAATGTTGTTTGTTTCTTGATTTGCTTCCACTTCTGATTCCTAAGCAATTAGACCTATGCCTCCAGGTGTTTTCTCAACAGCCCCGCTGTTTCGCCTGTAACAGGTATAACATGCATTGAACCCCAAAAATTAGCCCAGGTTAAAGATTTTCATTAAAAAAGTCTGGTTTGTTTCTACTGTATTCCATGGAATCCAATCATCCACCATAACCTGACAATGAGTGAAAAGAAAAAGAACACAAAAAAAAGCGGATTATTTGCGCACATGCAGTGCCACTACTGCGCTATGGGCCCCGCAGGCACGGATGGACTGGGAATCCAGGGCATTTTGTCAGCCTCATTCATTACTCATACAGGTTAATCATCTCGTTAGCTCAAGGAATCGATAACTCTTTTCTCGTGATAACGAGATAATTATCTTGGTATCTCAGGAAAACAATTAATGACGTAACCGTGATAACGAGATAGTTACGTCATTATCTTAGGAAGGCAAAGGAAGAAAAAAAAAGTCGAGTACGACCGCTCTCAGCTTCCATAGTAATGAGTTGATCCATCATGAAAAGAAACTGGACTTTAAAGGAACAAAGCTTTCTGGTTTCTGTCAGGATGGAATGTTTGGAGTTAGGTAGCAGGATATCCTGTTTGCTGATAATCCTGTTTATCTTTTTTAATACAGGATTTATCAATTAATGATTGATGATTCCTACGGTTGGTGCTTTTGCTGAAGTATTTAGATGTCTTAGTTATATTGTAATAGAAGTGCAACCAAAGTAAGACGAATCTTGATATCATTTTTCTGATGAATTACTAGTATTTTTAACGTAATTTAATGTAAACAATATCTTTTATCTTTTATAATCCAATGCCAACCCCAAAAAATTTGCATAATATTTGAAAGTAATTGTTTTGTCTTTTAGCCCTATATTTAGAGCTGCAAATCTTACAAAATAGTTCACTGGATACTATTTTGTTGTTTGTTTTTTATCAGCGTTGATCCTCTGCAATGCTTGTTTTTAATCCGTTTTCAGGCCAATACGGTGAGAGACTCGATGGCCAAGTCTCTGTACAGCGCACTGTTCGACTGGATCGTTTTCAGGACGAACCACGCTCTGCTCAACAACAAGGACCTGGAGGACAAGTCCAAGGTAGGGTCAGGAACAAGCTGGCTACATCTACATCACAAGGTTATCTTATTTAACTGAAAGACAGATTCATCTTTTGTCTTTCAGTTAAATAAGATACACAAAAAATCATGTTAATAAGTTTGTTCACTCGATAACTCAACCAAATACACAGCAGCATCATCCTTCCTGGAGAGATTTTTTTTGTTTATTTTTAAAAGTAAAATTTTGCAGGATTTAATGGCCAATGGAAGCCCAGCTACTGTGGCTAAGGCATCAAGACTTGGATCTTCTAATGGTAAATGGATGCATCTCTGCAGCATCAGCCTTGGAACACGGTTCGCTCTCACTAAGTGAAAGCAGCAATACTTTTCCGCTCACTTTAGTTTAATGTAGATTAAAAGCTTCGGATTATTCACTGGAACATGAATAATAAGACACGGGAAATTGGACAAGACGTAGATAAAGCCACTCAACTTTCAGGACCAAAGCCGCACTTCCAAAGTGTTTTGCATCATCGTCTACTTTAGATTATGAAGAGGAGCTGTAGTCTGGGCTGTAAAATCTACCTCCAGACACAAGCAGCAAGCCTACATGCTTCATCCCTCTGTCTATTGTTGCTTCTCTAGTCTTTCATCATCCTCTTTGGACAGTGGGTGTGTTAGATTGGCAGCTGGCAAGTTGTGCCCAATGGGAGCATCTCACAAATTAGAAGCTGGGTGTGTTTGTTGGGGGGGTGGGGGGTGTATGCGTTCATCTGTCTGTGCCAGGAGCGTTTTGGCAGATGGCATCCAGTTCCTCTCAGCTCATGTTACTCCCTAAAGCCGTCTAATGTCCCACTGTACGTCAGCCTCAGCGCTGACATCATCTGGGGCCAACCAGGTTGCACTTTGTATCAAGGTCACTGTTCTCCTGTTGAGTTTACGTTTTCCACCTGCGTTCATGTGTGTTTACGGTGAAATAAATAAAAAAAACTGCCCCTTGGAGAGGAATAAAACGGGCAGGAAGTGAATAAAACGGGATTAAAGTGAGTGAAATGATATTGGAAACAGCTTATGTAGTCCATTTCATAATTAAAGGCGTTTGCTGAGCGACTGCCTCCTGGAGGTGGTGCGTAGGAAAGATGAATGACTGTATGAATGTAAGCAACATCCACAGAGCGAACTGCAGACCCAGGGCTGCCAGGAAAAGAAAGACAGGCACCATTAAAAACTGTCCACATAAAAATGAGCAGAGGATCATAAAGCACAGCAAATATGTGTGACGTCCACAGAGCTGCTGCAACGTTGGTGTTTTATGTTGTGTTTTTATACTACATGTCCTATAAAAGCAGGTGGAAATAAAACGCTGTTTGTATTTTCCCTCCAGCTCCTCTCCATAGGAGTGCTGGACATCTTTGGCTTTGAGGACTACGAGAACAACAGCTTTGAACAGTTCTGCATCAACTTCGCTAACGAGCGTCTCCAACACTACTTCAACCAACACATCTTCAAGCTGGAGCAGGTAAAAGATTCACTGCTTTCAGGAGTACTCAGAGGCAGAGGTCATGTGACCCAGAATCAAAGCTCCTCTCCTCTCCTCTCCTCTCCTCTCCTCTCCTCTCCTCTCCTCTCCTCTCCTCTCCTCTCCTCTCCTCTCCTCTCCTCTCCTCTCCTCTCCTCTCCTCTCCTCTCCTCTCCTCTCCTCTCCTCTCCTCTCCTCTCCTCCTCACCTCACCATGCTTCATTTTACTACTTTCTTTTTTCATTATTTATTTTCCAATGTTTCTGCTTTTCTTTCCTTTCCTGAACCTATTTTTTTTTCTTTTCCTATTGTTATTTTTTGACAAGGTTAGACTTAATCTTTAGTTTTTAAGCATGTGTGCTCGGGTAGCCTCCAGCTCCCTGGATAGCCTGATGTCAGCGGATTAATTTCCCTCCTGCTTCTGTTACAAACTGCTCAGAAATGCTTTTGTGTTTGTGATAAATGAAGCTGGTGGAGTAAAGGAGCGACCCGCCTGTGGTTGTTCTTCACATGTTGCTCTGGTCAAAATGAACATCTGTCTGAATAGTGAGGAGCTCTGAAAGCACTGCAGAGCAATCAGACGCAGAAAATGTCGGTTCAAACCGACTTTGATTTTCAAGTCAGGGCCTTCTGGTGACGGCCGTGATAAAGAGCGCTAGCATCAAAGTCAACCATACTAACAGAAGAAGGATAATGCAGCAGAAATGCAGGGGAAACAAAAGAAGCTGACATTAAAATCTGTTTTCTCCAGCTTTCATGAAAGCATGCATTAGCATTAGCATGCTAGGCCTCAATAAGGTCTTCCTGTTCTTTTAGTAAAATTAATCCTGTTTGACACCTTTAAAAGTCTAAATATCGCTTTGAGTAGCACCATATTTTTGACCCTGACAGTAAACATGGAGCTTTGTTGGATTAGCTTCCTTAAAGGTGAAGAGAAGTGTTGCTGTACCGCAGTCAGGCGGCCATTTTCCCGTCTTGTTTTATTCGTACTAAACTTTACAGACTCCATCTTTCATCCTCCTTCTCCAATGTAGATTTCAATCTCTTCTTCACCACATCGTCCATATTATTTCACTTCGTGATCACCCTTTTTCTAAATAAAGAAGCGTTTTGCTCAAAATACGGATTTGTTTTTACTAAACCTGTATTTCACCCCCCTTAACAATTATGCTCCTAAATAAAAACAGTGCAACCAGATGCCTTCAGATTATGTTTATCTGTTAAAATGAGTCCAGCTGTTAAAATGATCTGCTACATGAACATTAGTGAGCTATACTTTGTGTAATTAAATCTCATTGTAACTCCAGTAATCAGAAAAGGGCTGAGTTGACAATGATCATCATGACGACCAAAAAGTTCAGCAAATAGGTCGGCCAAGAATAGAAGAGGGTTGGGTTTGAAATCTTTATCCCGAGCTTTGACTGTTTCATTTCACCCTCTTTTAATGCATTAGCAGAAGTTGGAAAACAATCTGGCACAACCCAATCAAGATGCGAGCCTCCTCCTACAACACATTAATCTTTGCTTCAGCCCACAGTGACTCTGGAAAAGCTGCTGAAACCAAACCAGAGATCCATAGCAGGCCTACAACAGATTTTTATTTGTAAAAAAAAAAAAAAAAAAAAAAAAAAAGGTTTAAAACATTGGATTTTTTTTTCCTTCCACATCTATATGCTCTTCTTCTTGGTCTACCTTAAAGGAGAAGTCCGGTGATATTCAGAATTCAAACTTCTGAAAGTCCTTTAACTCTGAGATTATTACATCCTGTTCAATAAATGATCAGTGTTTTTAATTAAGAGTCATTTTTATTTTAATGTGCTTTATTGGAGGCATCCATGTTTGTCAAAGAACACTACTGCCACCTACTGGTTTGTGACGTCACGGTGCGGTATTGGCTGTTGATCAAGTTCCAGTGCTGTATCTGGTGTTTGTCACAACGCGCTATTATCCAAGTCATCTTGAAAACATTCTTCTTCCAAATGTTGGCTACATATTACGTGTTTTTTATCTGGCCAGAAGTTTGATGGCAAATCGTCCCTCTTCAAGTTGGCAATCCAACGACCAACCCGTCCGTGGAGGATCAGGAATCAGAAAGGGGAAATAACTTGCACTATAGCTCTGGTGAATTTCAATGGTGAAGTCCTCTGGAAATCTTCAATAATTGTTGTTGATTGCAGATGTGTCTAGTATAGGGTTTCTGCGGGTCCTTAAAAAGTCTTAAAAGGCATTGAATTCTTCAAAATAAAACTAAGGCCTTAATTGGTATTAAAATGTCTTAAATCAGTCTTTCATTGGTCTTAATTTTTAAAACATCATAAATAGGATTATTTTTATTATGATTTATTTTTGTAATCTAAATAAAATGTTAAAATTTACAATTTATTTTTATTATTTAAAAAAAAATAACGGCTCGCCATTATTGGTTCGTCCCGATAGCGGAACCAATAAAAGCGTTGTTGCGGCCCGGACATTTAGGATTTGCACCTTTACCTTTTTGTCTGGAAAATATGAGCAAGTGTAAAATTGGCTCCAGCCAAGAGTTTTCTCCATGTCTAAAACCAGGGAACATACATGAGGCTCAGTGTATTTTGTGCAAGAAGTCATTCAAGCTCAGAACGATGGGAATTAAGGCAGTGTAGTCGCACATGCGAAGCACGAAACACAAAGCGTAAAAATGGAGTTACAGAGAAACAGCCGGTATTTCTCAGTTTTGTTCCACCCTTGTCTCTGCAGCGCCTCCACTTATCACCAAATCAAACATACTAAGAAAACCATACAAAGAAAAATAGCTGCAAAAAAGACTTGGTTATGTTGTGGCTTTAAAACGTATTTGTTTTGTTCCCTGCTAAAACAAAGTTTGTGAATTCAGTTAAATAATTGTTAAAATATATCTTTCATTTGTGTGTTTTTAGCTTTCTTCCTGTATGGGAAGCTTTTCAAAATTTGAAACAGTGCAGTGGTTTATGTTAAGAAAAACCTGCTTGCGACAACTTAACCTAAAGGTTTATCTTGTGTTTCTTGTGAATTTGGTCTTAAATTTTTATTTCAAGTGGCATTAAAAAGTCATAAAAAGTCTTGAATTCACTGCTGGAAGATGGCAGGAGGGAGGGGTTACTATATTTGGACAAAAATGGCTTTTATTTTTATTTTTTTTCTGATTAGGGCTATATTCATTAAATCACTTCAAATTTATTAGTTTTAGGTATAAACAATGATCTATTGCTAACTGGACTTTTCCTTTAAAGTCACAGCTGAATATATATTTTTGGTTTTAGGATGACAAATCATGATATTTGCAAAGGCATTGTAAGTATTTTATATTTTCTCTCTGTGCTCATCAACCCATTTAGCATCCTGTTTTGTTGTTAATAAAAAAAAAGGCAAATGAGGGAAATGCCTGTGAGAAGGAAAATAAAAGTTGATGCTACAAGGAGATGATTGTCGATCAGCTGGTCTGGATCGCCAGAGCTGCCAGATCTAGTCTCCTCTTGCCAAAAGCTGATGTGCTGTGGCAGGTTGCTGTTTGCTAAAACCTGGCTGTAAGGGAGCGAAAAGAGCAGGAAATGAGTGTGTAAACTGTCAGCGTGCGTCAGAAGCTGCCAGTTTAGTACATAGAGGTGTCCCAGCTGTCTGCTTCTGACTGTTAGCCCCTCCGGCACCACAAACATCAGCGATCACGCTATGGAGTTTCTACCAGACCAGTTTGGCCAGAATAAATAATCAGCAGTTTGCTGTGTTTTTAGATATTTATGTTTTGGATTGGGGAGGCACTTCAACTCTTTTTGTTTTGTTTCCTTATGATGTGGGTTGCACTGCATACAACCCTCAAAGCAGAAACAGAAGAGGACCAGAATCATAATCTGCTCTTCTTTTAAAATCTCCTTGCTTTGTCAGGTGTTCTCTGGCTCTTCCTGATAATTAGCTGCTTTTAACAGGCCTTTGGCCTGGAGGATATTTCTCTTTGATACATTCAGATGTTGCTGCAGAAACGGCTGTAGAAACCCTTATAGCATAGAAACCCAATAATGTTTCAACAAAATTCTTATCCCAAACCTTTGGCAAACAGTTGATTTTACAGGACGACTGTTGATGTAGTGTGGTGCTCAGGGCCACTCTGAGATTGAATGGTCCAGCATCCAGAAAGACTTGAGTTTTGTTTGAAGTCATGTAGTTGTCATCATGATGGGAAGTAACCAACGCAGTGATCTGGTGGTTCAGCTGCCACCAGAGGTTCAATCCACCTTTCATAGTCAAATGTTCAACACTTGGATATCAGCTTAACAAAGGACAGGTGCTGTCACTGTGCAGATTAGCTGCTACCAGAACCACTTCATCTCCACTCTGAGCAGCAATCACCGCACTCTGCCTCACCTTCCCCTCACTGATCATAGATTACTGTGCAGAGTTTCTAACTCTTAACTATAGCTCTGGTGAATTTCAATGGGGAAGTCCTCTGGAAATCTTCAATAACTGTTGTTGATTGCAGATGTGTCTAGTAGTTCCCATTGATTTTGCTTGTAAAGTGGGGAGAATGGCGCTAGGCTTACCGCACCGTGACGTCACTGCTGGAAGATGGCAGGAGGGAGGGGTTACTATATTTGGGCAAAAATGGCCGCTCCCGGACCTAGTGATTGTTACAAAATTAATTGAACCACTACAAACGTATTAGTTTTAGGTATAAATAATGATCCATTGATTATTCCTTGCTGATTGGACTTTTCCTTTAAATTATAATGAGTTTATCTTCTAGGTAGATCTGCCTTGCTTGTCTAGAAACAGAAATATTTACATCTATGTTTTTGAGGACGTGTCATCGTTCTTCTGAAAGGTCGAAGTAGAGCATCCCTACCCCTTGATGGATCCAGGGTGGCGTTCAGTGGGACTTTATCTCCATATCTAATAGAAACATTTAATAATGTCCTCATCAGGCTAGATCACATTTAGTCGCCTCCAGGTTTGTAAACGATGCAGCTCCTCCAGAGGAACCGTGACCTTCTTGGCTCTTTTTCCCTTTATGTCCTCCTTGTCGTTCAGAGTTTGCCTTGGTTTTCTGTGAACTCCTGATGTGTAAAGCTTTAGATCTTGTTTTATTACTTCTTTCGTTTGTTTATGTTCCTCATGATCTTTGTTATCTTACATTCCTAGACTGTTGATGATGAGGTAACTTTTGGAGTTAAATGGTTAGATTAGACTCTTTATTGCAGGGTAAAGTGAGACTTCTGATCACATAAATGACTAGAATTGTGTGTATTTTGAAATACAGATGGAGGTGTCAAAAGTACTAATGTTTATTACTCAAGTAGAAATATAAATACCACTGCTTCAAAACACTTTTTTGTAAGTTAGAGTATCAACTTCAGCTTTCTATTCAAGTAAAAGTGTAAAAGTAAAATTTTTAAAAATACTTAAAGTACAAAAGTAATGCAGGAAAACATGTTAAGGACAGAAGCTTTAAACATTATACTAGTTATTTCAAAACCCTTTTAAAGGAAATTTTTTCTACAATTCTAGATAACTTCCTTTTACTTTGTCTTAGTTTTATAGCTAATGGCAGTGGTGTCAAATTTAACTTTCCAAATTTAACTTTCCATCATCTTAAAAAACAATGTATTTTTGTATGTGACACAAAGAAATTAAATATCTGGATAAAACTGTTTAATTTGCTGGTTTTTATTATTTCTAAATACAGACAGGCCATAATAAAAATGAGCTCAAATAAAAAAAATAAACTAATTTCTAAGGAGTAAAAGTGAAACCTTTCTAAATGTGTTTGTATTGTGTTACTTGACACCTCTGCCCATAATATCCTTCTGTAAACCTTAACATTGTGTTGATAATACAGCATTGGGGTTAAAACTTTTCCAGTGCTCTGCAGAAGCTGTAGATCAGTTGTTTTTCTGTTCATCTGCCATAGCTGTAATTTGTGGTGCTGATTTGTAGCTTTATGAAGAGCATCTTCTATTTACAAAGTAATTTATTTCTGGATCCTGCAGGGAAACATTTACTCTCTGTCCGTCTGCATGAGGAAAGCAGGATTTTGAAGGATCCATCTTCTCCTCCCTTTGAGCCCAACTCCCCTCCAGCCAATCCGTTTTCCTTATCAGCAGCCATTGTGTTGACTTTTGGAGCTGCAGCCAAAGTTAACAGCACCTGACCAACCCCGGCCCGCAACTGGATGGAGGGAGGGGCGTGTCAGGAGCCTTGGGGCCCCTGTGTTTACACTCAACAAGCCAAACGGGGCCTGATGGCTTTCCTTTATTTTGATGACATATCAGTTAAAGAAAACACGCATTGGCCGCCGCCTAAAGCAAATACAGTGCGGCATTAAACTTGTAAACTATATCATACTGGCTGGCTGAAATACGAACCATGTGGCCGTTACAGCTTCATGCAGCGATGACTGTATGTGGGAGTTTGCTAATGTCTCTTCTTACCTTGCTCACTTTTCTATTACAATAATAATTAAATTCCGCTTCTTTAGTTTAGTTGTTTTCCTAAACCCTGAACTTCCCTCTGCATCCACCTTTTCTTCAATCTGCCCTCGTGAAAATAAACTCCTAAAGGTACGTAGAGGTAATGGAGAGATCAAGCATGGGCCCACCCAACCCTCCTCACCAAGGCGTCGAGCCAAAAGCGATTCTCCCCTCCTGAGTGCTGCACCGTGTTAGGCAGCAGAGGGCTCATCCTCAGAGCTGGCTAATGGATGGAGGGACGGCTGCAGATCCAAACCCCAGCCAGCCTCGTCCACCACAACACAACTCCCTGCTTTCTGCAGCGCAGCAGGAAGCTGGAGCAGCTGTTCTATTTCATCCCTACTGACCGCCAGAGGCGGTGCTTGAAGCACCGCCTCTGGCGGTCATCCGGGATTCATAGAACCGTAGTTACGGTAGTAACTTTCGTTTTATTGCTAGCAGATTGGATTTGCTTTAGGATTTCACTCTTCAGAAAGTGTAGTGGGTGCTTTAATTGGAGGGTTAAATCAAATTCATTAAAACCTTTTAAGGAAATGGGCAGAGCTATGTGCTAAATGCCTAAAGGGGTCAAAACAAATAAATGATTCAGTTTCACATCTTAATACTGTTTTTTTTTATGTTCTGTTTTTATAGTAATCTGGGTAAACTTTGTTTTTTGCAGTTCCAAGTATTTTTTTTCTTAAGGCAAGTGCCAGTTTAGGAACTGTAAAGGTGTAGCAGCGTGTTTCGTTTTCACTTCCAGCTTTGATGGCATCAGGCTGGTCAAATGGTTTTCTGTCTGCAGGGAAATGAAAGCCATGTTTCTTCCTGCCAAATTATCTAGAAACTCATGGTTACCACAACGCAGCGGATTTCCTGCAGAGCTGTACAGATTGGTGAACGACCCCGGAGTATGAATTAGATGAAAAGCAGAGTAAAATAGGATTGTAGAAGCGTACTCTGAGTCATGCCTCCAGCCTGTTCCATCATCAGAGGAAAACAACAGAATAGATTTTTGAAATCAAAAAGAAAACCAATGAAATAACACCATTCCATGCTTTTCTATAGTTATCAGCTGTAAATGAATTGTTTGTTCTGTACAGAAATCTGGCTGTTACCTTTGAAATGAGCCTTCACCATGGAATGGTGTTATATATATGTTTTAATAATTGTTAAAAGTGATTTTATATTAGAATAAATTTACTTTCATTCTTAGTGTTGTTTTTTTGTAGATGATGCCACTAGATGTAAATACAATAAATGTATTTGCGTCCCTTGAATGTGTCATTTTGCGTTGGTTCATGATACAGAGAGAGCTTTTAAAAATTAAGAGTGTTTCACCTGTTTACCTCTGCACAATTATATATCTTCAAAAGAAAATACAGGATAAATCCACATATAACGGGCATATTTACACTATATTTGGTTAAATAGGCACATATTTACCTTCTGTCTTAGTCACTGGTAAGTTTAAATTCAACCTTTTCAAAGTGGAAAAAAGTCCTAATTCATCAGAGCCGGTGACGCTTCAAACATTGATAAACAACATCTAGTGTGAGTAGTGCTAATAAAATTAGTAGAAATGTGGCAAGAAAAGCTGCTTTTCTCGTTAAACCAAATGCACCCTGATGCTCACGTCAAGCTTAAAAAAGCATGCATATTTATTCAAAGGTGAAATGACATTAATGAAACTTAGGACCAGTAGTGTCCCTACCAAAGTGGAAATCAAAGCTACGCCCTTGGCTTTAGTTGTATTAAGATAGGGTCATAGTTCTGGATCAAGGGTTTACAATGTTGGCTTCTACATGATGCGGCCAATCAGTTAATGGTTCATGCTGTCCGACATGACAGAGGGTCACTCATGTGAGAATACCATTAATACTTTTCTCCACATTATCAATCAGAATAAAAGGATATCTATTTATAATAAAAGTTAATTAATATATATTCATTATACAAAAAAGCTGTCATATGTGGATGTACTGTATATACCATGCAGCATTTTTCTTCTTTGACTATTTGAGCTGATGTAACAAGTAGATTTCTCCACTGCAAGATCAATAGTCAATCAGTCGATTTATTAGAAAATAACGCTTATTGTGCAACGATCATAAACTGAACCGGATGCAAAAGCAGAGAGCTTAAAATTTGGATTCAAAGTCCCTTCATGCCTGTAATGCTTCACATGCAGCCGTCGCGGGCTCGTCGGGCTTGTCCTTTGTGGAATGTTCTAATAAAAACGCCAGTCATTCTGCTGTCGAGGCGAAGCGTAACCGATCCACTGTCTCTGCATGCCTCATGTACTGAGTCACAGCTTTGCAGCCCACTGTCATCTGGGTCGGCCTGTTTACGTCGCTCTGCAGCAGCTCTGCAATAAGATAGATGAGTGTGTTTATCTCCGTATCAGAGTGTCTGCTGTTAATTCTCCCTCCCTCTCTTTGAGTCGTGCGTACGCAGAGGGTCTCCCAGACGCAACAAACTTTTCTGGCTGAATTCTGCCAGGCTCATTGCCTTGATGTGGTTTAAACAAAAGCGATGGCATGCAGCTTTTTATGGTCCTGTTTGCACAGAGTATGATCTACTGTACTGCAAGCTCCTTTTAAAAGAATAAGAAACCCCACATGTTCTGAACACTCCCATCGGTGATTCACTAGGGGTGGAAAAAAAGGGAATAAATGCGTCTGTAGTGAAAGAGTGGTGCTTTAAATATTCCCCTGCCGTTCAGTTTAATTATTAGGTGGTGAATGTTCCAGATGATTGTCATACTTTGTTTTACTGCACTAGAACTGGTTCAGCTCGTATTTCCAGCATGCACACAAACACATCCGCGCAGATCTCTGCTTCTGTTCTATTCCTGTGGAAGCTTGTTTTTCAGACCGCATCAAACATTACTCTTTCTCCTCAAGTGAAGAAAATGATCTCTGCCAGAAGGGCCAAAAATCCCCCTTAACAAATGTGTTGCTAAATGCACTGAGCGCATTCTAGTCCTGCTGCATTTTACACATCTCAGGTGTACTGTAGCGCCACCTGCAAATGTTTGTGAAAACTTTAAGCTGTCTATCAGTGAATACTTATTACCTCTCTACACATTTTTAGCTTTATTTTGACTGATTATTAATTTTAGGAGCCATTCTTTCAGGTTGTTAAAAATTCTGGTAGAGTTATGAATAAACAGATTTTTGTTTGTTTATATATTTTACTTGACCACCTTTCTGTTTTCCACTGATCATCTTGATAGCAGCTCCCCGCTCAGCTTGCTACCGCTGGTTGTTTTGAGTTTGCCTGGTCTTGGTGTCTCTCAGCCGTCCACTGTGACCAGTGATCTGCCCGAGCAAGAGCTGTTTACATAGCTTTGTTAAATGTGCCTGAACGCCGTCCTCACTTGCAGCAGGGAACGTGAGGCACATACCCAACCCACACGATTTCTTCCACTTCAGGTCCAAACTGGAGAAGTCGGTGTTTTCTTTCTCCCTTGGGGACAATATGAGGGACGCGGCCACAGCTGTCACTGGTCTGGAGAGGCCATCAGCTCTCTCCCCGATGGTGCTTTTAATGGCGGTCGATGCGCTGTTGACCTTTTATTTGGTTCTGATTCTAGTTCAGTAAAATCTTTGTTTTTTTTGGGTTTGAAAGCATGGAAAGAATCCGCAGCAATAAAAAAAATAATCTGACGCATGTTATCATAGTCTGTGTCCCAAAGACCTAATAAAAGGGGTGGACAATTCTAGTTCCTAAGGGCCGGTGCTCTATCAGATGAGCATACTTCATCAGGCCAGCATACCCATAGTCATTACGCTGGCGCAAGACGTTAGATTATCGTTTATCTATTTAGTTTTGCACGAAAAATAGACTTTAAACTACCTTAATGTGCGTGTATCCCTTTAGTCATGTAAAAAAAACTATTTAATTTTCTATATGACTACAGGCATACACGCCTGTTGAAGTAGTTCAAAGTCTATTTTTTGTACGAAACAAACGGGATAAATTAAAGGGATAAACGGGTATTGACTATGGGTATGCTGGTCTGACAGAACACCGGCATTCTTGGACTTTTAGATGTGCCTTTGGTTCAAAAACATGAATCAAGTGATTAGATGATTGAGAGAACTGAAAGAACGACAGCTTACTGAGGAGGAAACTCAGCCTTTTGATTCAGGTTTTGGACCAAGGATGGATCTAAAAGTTACAGGAACTGGGATTAGCCACCCCTTCTTTAAAGGCTAGAATCTAAAATCTGTTCTAATAAACAGTTTAACCCAGAGCCATAGAATAAGAGGGCGTCCAGTAGTTAGCCACAGCTGCTTTTTCAGCCCATTTAAAATACAGGCAGATGTTTGGCAGACTTGATGCTTTGGGCAATTATTTCACAAAATACACAAACATGATTAAAAAAGTAACCGATGGAAAGGTTTTACTGCATTTTATAGTTCTGTTTTAACCATAGGAAAGGTTTTCTTTTTTCTTTTTATCTAAACCCCATTTCAATCATATTGAGTTGACTCTTATGCAATGTTTATAGATGATCTAAGAAGCGTATTGGTTCTACTGAGTGACTGTAATAATCTTTTAGTCACTTCTTAACTTTCAGCATTACGGTTTCATGGAGGTGTTTTCTCTTCGCAGGAGGAGTACCGGGCGGAGGGTATCACGTGGCACAACATCGATTACATCGACAACAGTGGCTGCCTCAACCTCATCAGCAAGAAACCCACGGCTCTGTTCCACCTGCTGGACGAGGAGTGCAAGTAAGAATCAGACAGGATCTTACCATAAAAACAAAGGGTGCTTATGCTACATTCAGACCGCACGCTGCAGAAGCAGCAGTACTGACGAGCATCAAAGTGCAGGAAAAGGTCCTGCAGCGCGTTTAGAGCAGCAGGAGCGCCGCATCATGAAGCACCTGAGCAGCCGAAGCAGCGCCTCGTGAGCTTCTGAGCATCTGACGTGCAAGACACGATTCAGAAGCAGCAGATGCTGGAGTTGGAAAAATTTAACTTTTTCTGCCCGATGCGCCACATCAGGGAGCTGGCAGGGAGACAGACACAGTGCTGCTGATGCAGAGCGCTATGGTCACTCCTCTGAAACAGTTTATTAACGCCTAAATTAACTTCAAATGTCGAAACCTGCTGGCAAAATATGTTCAATTTTATTATCCTGGTGCCTGCAGTTTGGATTACGTAAGTGAAAAACTCCTTCCAGCCGCCATAAACAGTAGAGGAAAACTGTGAAGAAGTGACCCGTCCAGAGGCTGCTGTTGAACAGGATTCCCAGTGACAGCGCTCTGCCGGTGTACAGGGGTCTGAGCGGCTCAGACGGCAAAAGATATTTTGGGGCAGGATCGTAATCTTGATGAACTTTCTGCAGAGTTCAAGTTTTGAGGTGGATTTTCTTGCATAAAAATATATTAAAACTAATTTTTACCCACTGATCACAATAAATATAGCAAAGCTGCTCTTTTAACAATAGTGTCCAGAAGCATCAGACGCATCTGGACACACTTTACTGGCCGTCTGACCTTAATGTGGACGAGCATCAGAAATGAGGCAGCAGCTTCTTCTTTGCTGCTTCCATTGCTTGCGGTCTGAAGGTAGCATTATTAAAATAAGCCAAGCAACTCTTTGATTTTACCCCCCATTGTTAAAGGCAAAGAAAGGATAGAGTATCACACCACCGTAGACATCCACTGTGCAGCTAGGGCAGCAAAGATGCTTCAACTGCGCATAAGAACTAACGTTGTACAAGCATAAAAAATGAAGCAGCACGTGCATTTTGGCTGCTTCTGCTGCGTGCGGTTTGAACGTAGCATTAGAATCATTGGGAAACAATCAAAATGTCTCCCTGCACACATGAATGATCTCTCTGGGTACTCTGACTTCCTTCAACAATCTAAAGCCATGATTGTTGGGCTAATTGGTCTCTTAAAGTTGTTGCTACATTTTAGCAAGTTGGATATTATTTCATGCTGTAACCTAGTTTTAACCATCTCAGCCTGACCTGTACTAATCTTGTCTAACAAAAACCTTCTGAGGTGTCCATAGAACAGAGGGCAAGTAGACTACCTCACAGCAGACCTATGGAAGGCGAAAGAGAGAAGAGGCAGCCACACTTTACAGTCTTTCTTACCAAATTGGTTGATTGTTAAAATGTTCACAGTTGGTGAAGCTAGCGGGGATCCAAGGCCTCACGAGAGGCTCCTCACGAGAGGGGGGGGTATGATGTCTTCTCTACAACAACAACATTGAACCTTATGACCCGGGAGGATATTCTTTAACCTGCGGTGTTTTTACGAGGCGAAGGGAGTTGAGGTAGATGATCTGAAATGTCTCCTGGAATGTTGATCCAGCCTGCAAAGGTTATCAGCTGATAGCTGAGATGTCATGAATCAAAGGTGAAACCACCAAAGAAGAAAGTGCAGCAGAGCCCCAGGGGCTGATTTGGGCCACATCTGGGATTTTGTGAGGGAATATTTTCCTTATGGGTTTAAGGTTTGAAGCTTTCTGGAGTCCTTCATTTGGAGCAGCAGAGTCGCTGCAGGTTGAGATATTCTGCCTTTATTAAGTAGTCGTAACATTTAATGTAACGAGAAGGTCAGATGTCCCTTCCACTTATAATGCCTGATAAGTTGAGCTTTCTCTCTGCTTTAAGTTTAACAGGGACATTTGTCAGCCGCTGCATGAAAAATGTCCTTCCAGTTTCCCACAGGCCTCCAATCAGACCTTGCTGGACAAGTTCAAGCGTCAGCATGAAGGAAACAGCTACATTGACTTCCCCGCCGTCATGGAGCCCGCCTTCATCATCCGGCACTATGCCGGTAAAGTCAAGTACGGAGTCAAGGTGAGACAACTTGAGCTGCTTTTCTTATTTTGAGGCTGAGGGACTGAGATGAAGACTAAGAAGGTAGATTGTGGTTCCACTGAAGCTCTTCTCTGTGGGTCTGCTGTTTAGTTTGGATCAGTATCCAGCTGATTGACCCGTTATTTACAATTTAACATTAGTCTCATTACTTAACAGTAGGCATCTATGCAAAACAGAATGTTTTAGCAATCTCCACTTCTTTAAATTTGATGATGGGATAGAAAAGGCTTCTCCTACCTTACAACCTATGCTATATTACCATTGTCATGGCAACTTAATTATTTAGTTTCTTTTTTTGATCATCCTTGCATGTTGGTAAGATTAGCCTGGAGTTTAAGCTAGTGGCTGACATCAAGCAGCAAGCTCTCATGTTCTCTTATCTTTCTCGTTCTGAGGAGAAGCTGATGGGATGATCCATGTCATATTTAGACTGCAGGGGAATTAGAGTGTGACAATTATTGAAAATTGTCTGCTTCTGTCTCCTTGAACCCCAGTCGGCCTCAGCAGATGGCCGCTCACACTGAGCCTGGTTCTGCTGGAGGTTTCTTCCTGTTAAAAGGGAGTTTTTCCTCTCCACTGTCACTACAAGCATGCTTAGTGTGAGGGATTGCTGAAGAGTCAATGAGTCGATGCAATCAACTGGTTTTCCTTAGATAGAAAACTTTGAATCAATCTGACTGGATGATCTGGTTAAACTGTAAAGTGACCTGAGATGACATGTTGTGATTTGGTGCTTTAGAAATAAACTGAATAGAATTAAAAATATGGACTATAAAACTGAAGCATCTGTCAGCTTCCCTTTGATCTTTATTTTAAAGGTTTTACACATATTTTTTATTTAACCTTGAAATAATCCTCACTCAAATCTAAAAATGAATTTTTCTCTACATTTTCCAGCTGCTAGAAAAGATCCCATTCATTGAAAGGTTGTTGTGTTACACTGCAAATGGATCCGTTTCAGAGCTTTTTAGCACAGCTGTCCTGTGGGAAGATTTACAGCTGCGCTCAGGATTGGGAAGCTTCTCCTAGAGAAACATTCTCTCATCGAATGCAGCCAGGAAATCTGGGTATAGTGAGAGAGCTGCTTCTGTTGCAACCAGAAGTCATTAAGGCGTTGTTTACCTGGTTAATGTTTCTGTAAGTGGCATCTAAATTACATGAGATTACCAAAAGTACAGTAGGGTTAAAGGATCACTGTATGAGCTGCTGTCAGAAATACCAACAGCTTCTTCTACTTGTTGCTCTGTGGACCCGGTTCTGTTTCCCAGCTGTGTGCTGATAAGTAGCACATGTGCTGCAGCGGGCCCAGTGTATTGCAGTTTGGCTATATGATATAAATCCATAACAGCTGGTTTCCACGGCTGTGGAAAAGCTGCGGTGCTGAAACCAATAAGGCTTTAACTTAACTAAAATTATCTTGTTTTGCAGTTTTGCAAAGTTTTTCAGAATGGAAACGCGGTCCATTCTCCTCGCATCATAGCCAGAGGTGTCAAAAGTTTATTACCCAACTAGAAGTATAAATTCTACTATTTAAAAACACTTTTGGAGAAGTTAGAGGATCAAATTAAGCTTTTTAATCAAGTAAATGTAAAGGTACCATTTTTAAACTAAAGTATAAAAGTAAAAGTAATGCAGGAAAAAAATGTTGAAGACAGATGCTTTTCTGCACTAACCTATTGAAGGAACATTTTTACATTTACTTAATTTTCTTACGGTGTCAAATTTAACTTTACATCATCTTGGAAAAACAATTTATTTTGGTATGTGGTGAGCAACAAGTTGGGGCAGCACCGAGTCCATCCATAAAGAAATTGTCTGGATGAAAACAATTATTTTAATGTTTTTTATTTATTTTAAATACTAACGGGCCATAAGGAAAATTAGCTCAAATGAAACAAAAATAACATTTTTAACATGTAAGGAGTAGAAGTAAAACATCAACAAAAAAAAATACTGCAAAAGAGTATAGATAGCCAAAATGTCTACTTAAGTAACATAACAAAATATTTGTAGTTTGTTGGTTGACACAGTCAGGCTGGATTGCAAAGCAGTCATAAATATATAGTCTGTTGGATTGAAGTGTTTAGCCTTTCAGACACACAGGTCCTACAGCTGTAGTCTTTGCTGTATTTCTGCTCTGGTCCTTTAAGAGATTTTCTCCCAGGATTTCCAGGTGTTTAGCTTCGTCCATGATTCTGTTAATTCTGATCAGCATCCCTATCTCTGCAGAGAAAAACCAATCCCTCAGCATGATGCTGCCACCACCACTCCCCTCTATAACAGCAGACTTTGTTTCATAAAGTTTGGCCAATTGGCCAAAAATGGGGGATTTGGTTTATTGCCCCATTATTTTGGTATTTCTGGTATATTTTTATTGAGGCGAATTTCAGAGCTTTTCACATTTTATCAAGTTATATTGTAATGCTGCTGGGATTAATAATTATTTATTTGACATGTTAAAAAAATGTATTTTGAACAAAAGCATGTTTGAGATTGTGAAAAGTTAGTTTTTACTCCAATCCCATAATTATACCAGCAGTAAAACATTCGGCCATGACTAAATGTTTTCCACTGCCTAACAAACAGTAAAACTACTTCAGAAAGAAAACTGTTCCAATTGTTTTTGTTTTTTATGTTGAAACAACTCATGTGAACTTCTGCTCTAGAACATAAAGAAAAGACTAAATAATTAGAGCTGCAGCGAGGAATCCCTAAAATCTGCTCTTTTATTCAGGACTTCAGGGAGAAGAACACGGACCACATGAGGCCCGATATCGTCGCCTTGCTGAAGAGCAGCAAGAATGCCTTCATCTGTGGCCTGATGGGGATCGACCCCGTGGCCACCTTCCGCTGGGCCGTGCTGCGGGCCTATTTCAGAGCCATGGTGGCGTTCAGGGAGGCCGGCCGCAGACACACCCACAAAAAGCCCGGTGAGGCACAGTCAAAGAATGAGCCGGAGATTTGAAATGACGGAGAATCTTATCCTATCTGGGTTTTAATTAATGACATTTTTTAATGAGCATCGCAAATGGATCTCAGCATCTGATCCAATTGCTTGATGTCCTGCCTGTGGTCACTAGTATTACCAAGCTAGCAAATTGGATATAACTTGAAGTGCTATCTTTGAAGACCATTTTAAAGTCTACATTGTTTTACCTAAATGTGTTTTCTCTAACTTTAGAGTATTTCACTTTATAAAATGACCTGGCGTGCACTGATGAGAACGCTGTCTGTGTCAGGAGACGCAGACCACACAGACAGCAGCTAAAACACTGCTTAAAAGTTTTACGACATTGGAAACGACATTATAAACTTGAAGAAATTGACTGAACACAACTGCATTGTCTAAAACCTACAATGCAGCAATTGACTTTATCCCTTCCTGCCATCATCCCAACTAGTGTTGCGCCGATGCCATTTTTTGGCCCCGATACCTGGCTGTCCACCATCGACCGTTACCATACCGATATCATCTGTTTGAAATTGATGTTTGTGTGTATATATGAAGAACTGCACACTATGTGGATGGCTTTGTCAAGCTGCTGCCTACCTTTGTGAAGCAGGAAACAGACTAATACAAAGTGAATCCAGTTGAACTTTTTATGGGTGACAACAGTTCAATAAACTTTTGGCTCTCAAAATGGTATCAGTGCCCTATTTGTTGGTACTGTCCGATACCGATACCACCATTTTAGTGCTGGAAGGGGGCCCTGCCCGATACCTTTATCGGTATCGGTGCAACACTCATCGCAATCCCCACTCCTTTACAGGGAAACAGAAGACCTCACCTGTTCAGCCAGGCCAGCAATTCCCCTTTCAGAGACATAGACGGGTATGGGACATTGCAGGCTACAAAAGAAGCCAAACGACCCCCCATTCCAAAGGGGTGGACCCGTTCATCCGTTTTAAATTTTTTTATAAAACCTGGACATTTGAATTGAAAGAGCTTCCTGGATGGGAAGCGAAACGTCTTCAAACCTGGAAACAAAGTCCAGTGGATTGTTTATTAACTTTTTTGGAATACATTGTCATAGCTTTAAAATATTCCTGTTATCAACAAGTCTTATCAAAAAATGAGAAAACATGCTAATGTTAGCCTAGCACTGCTGTGGCTGCATGTGGAAGGACTTGTATATTTTTAGACACAAATAATAACGTAATCTGTGTTTTAGACAGTAAAACAAAATTGTTGCGGATCTCTGAACCAAGCTAACTCTGTTGGAGGAACCTGTTGAGGCCTTCCTGCAGTAACTGCTAATGCAACTGTTAGCATCATTCCTTAGAATCAGAAATTGCAGCACTTAAGTAGACCATGTAAAACTGTACAGTTTAGTGGGATTTTAATGCACTTTGAGGCTACTAATCAGATTATTGGATAATGTTTATTCAAACCTCGTTATCACCATTAATGATCTTGGTCAGGGCATACCTGGTTGCTCCCATAGGGCAGGTTTAGTGAGTTAATTATAAGCAGGTTAGGTTCAAATGTAATGTGGAGTGTTTCACGTATTACAGCTCTCAGGCTAAAACTACTAAAACAGTCTGAGCTTAGCCTGGATCTTATGCTTTTCTTTGTTCCTGTTTTAGGGAATGATGCAGCAGGGCCATGCCCTGTGGTCAAAGCTGTTGACAGCTTCAGTTTCATACATCACCCGGTTCACCAGAGGAGCCTTGAGATCCTTCAGAGGTGTAAAGATGAAAAATACAGTAAGTTAAATGATAAATCTCTCCTTGATGTTTTTATTCTGGGTATTGTTGTGAAAAAGAAATGAAAACTGCATAAAAAGCTGAGTTCCTCCGCACTGCAGCAGCTCAGTATCAGTTCAATTTTCTGGATCTTTCTGGGTGCCTCATTGTGTTTTCCCTATTTTTTATCCCTCAAATTGACTGTATCTCTTTGTAATTCGCATGAAAAGCATGAAGGAAATCCGTCGGATGTTTTTCTGCTAACATTCAAAATAAGATTTCTTGTCATGTTTTCCAAACAATTGGTTGGTAAGCTGAAGCAATGGAGGTGAGCGAGTGTGAAACTCCCAGCGAAGACCAAGTTGAAGTGTTAAAAGGGGGAAAAAGTTGTTTTATTCCAAGAGCGATAAAACTGGACTTAAGCTGGGAAAACTGGAGCTGAAGCTTAACTTTAGTGATCAGCTTTCCTATTTTCCTTAAAGAGAATCTGACTGCTGGTCCTGCCTGTTTTTAATGACAGCGGGGGTCTAAAATGTTTACACAATGCTGGAAAGCATATTCCCTATCCACTAAGTTTCAGGTTTAACTTATGGATAAACATTTAACTAAATATGTTTAGTGGTTATAAGTGCAAAATTCTGTGTGCTTCATATGTATAATAATACAATCCAAGTACCGGTAATTGTTTGTTTGACCCTTGGAAAAATCTGTTCAATTAAACACCAAAAGCCCATCAGCCTCTGATTTCTCTAATTCCAGGTATTGCACGGAAGAATCCGCGAACACCTTTGTCGGACCTCCAAGGCACCAACGCCTTGAATGAGAAGGCCAGCTGGTGAGAACAGAAGCTCATCTGATCATGACGGGAACAGAAATGATGTCTTTATCACTATCCTTCACTGTGCTCCTCCTTTATGTCCCTGTGTAGGGATGGCTACGGCGTTGGGTGTAATGGTCGTAGCATGCGGTCGGGTCGCGTCTCTTCACCAGGAAACTCTGTCCATGAGGATGAAGGGATCTTCCTAAACCTGGGCAGCAGCAAACTCCTGGAGAGAGCTCAGGGTATCCTACTGTGAGTAAAATACACTCATAAAAACATCATTCAGCAGTTTGTGCAGCTATTTAAACCACTGCATCTCTTATTTAGGAGAAACAAAAACTGCAAAAGCAAACCAACACTTCCTAAGGTAAGAAATGTACCTGAAAGAACAATGAGTTCAGAAAACTGTAGCAGGGATCCATTAAATGAAGATTGATGTGGTTCCTGCTTCTTCTGCAGCACCTGTTGGATGTGAAGTCTCTGCGCTATCTGAGCAGCGTGACGCTCCACGACCGCATCACCAAGTCACTGCTCCATCTGCACAAGAAGAAGAAACCACCCAGCATCAGTGCTCAGTTCCAGGTCGGTGACGCCCTCTGCTCGAAGAACTGATGTTTTACAACAAAATAAGGAGAACATGGATGGATGTATGGCTGTGGATGGATGTGAGCTCACCTAGTTGTGGTTCTGTGTCCAGGCTTCCCTCAATAAGCTGATGGAGACTCTGGATCAGTCGGAGCCGTACTTCGTTAAGTGCATTCGCTCCAACGCTGAGAAGGTTTTTCCTACAACTCTTGTTGTCCTAATGAAGTCCTCATAAAACAGTCCTCCTGATTCCTTGCTACCCACTCATTTGCTTCCCCTGTTCCTTTAGCTGCCGCTACGTTTCAACGACAGCCTGGTTCTTAGACAGCTGAGGTACACGGGAATGCTGGAAACGGTCCGGATCCGTCAGTCAGGATACAGCATCAAGTACACCTTCCAGGTGATCCTCTCTGGACCTGCATGCTTTACGCCGCAGAGGAAGCAGCCGCTTTCTGTCGTTAACATCCTCTGTTTCTGTCATCCAGGAGTTTGTGAGTCACTTTCATGTGCTGCTTCCTCGGAAAACAAGCCCCACCAAGTCTGGGATCAGAGAGTTCTTCAGACGGATTCACCTGCCCCCTGCTGGCTACCAAGTGGGCCACACCATGGTGTGTCTCCTGGAGATAAGATACCATGTTCTTCCATCCTTTCTTCTCAACTGCTCATCTTGCACTACAATGTTAGGTGTTCCTGCGGGAGGCGGAGCGCCAGCGTCTGCAGACCCTGCTTCACCAGGAAGTGCTACGGCGAATTGTCATGCTGCAGCGGCGCTTCAGAGCCGTCCTGGAGAGAAGACACTTTGTCAGCATGAGACGAGCGGCGCAGGTCATCCAGGTGATTGGATGTGGTGGGGGGGTTTGTCCCACAGCTATTTTTCCTCCAGATCTACGTTTATCATATTCAGACCCTTAGAAGATTGAAATACTCTCCTCTAGATGGAAATATGTTCTCCATCACCTCCATTTTAACCCCTCTCTCTCTCTATCTCTCTGCAGCGCTGGTGGCGCTCCTGCCTCCTCAGGCAGTCTGCGGTTGACTCCAGCGTTGAGGAGGCGGCAGCGGTTTGTCTGCAGGCAGCGTGGAGGGGATACAAGGAGCGCAGGAGGTTCCTGCAGTGGCGGGCCTCTGCCATCACCATACAGCGGCGCTGGAGGAGCTGCTGCCACCATCGGAGGGTGCGGGCGGCTGTGATCATTCAGACGGCGTGGAGACGGGTCAGGGAGAAGAACCGGTTCTGTAGAGCACGCCAATCTGTAACGCAGCTCCAGGCCATGAGCCGAGGATATCTGGCCCGAGTCAGGTGGGTGAGGTTATGCATGAGGATGTGGATTAGATCGAATCTATGATTATCTTACCTCTAACTGTTTTCTTAATATAAAAGGAGTTCGTATTTTTTGCGGATTTTGTCCAATTTTTAAGTTACGGGTTAAAAATCCAAATGTGTTACTGCTTAGTTTACCTCCTTCATGATGGAGGAGAGTTTTTTTCATCAAAACTCTGGCTTATTATCATAAAACAGAAGAGAAATAGTTTGCTTGTTTTCGTTATGCTCTTTGTTAAAGTTTCCAACTGATTTAACATGATTTAAAAACAACTTTATAGGTTGGGAGGAAGTTCTCCTCAGACATTCCTTCACCCACTTTGTACTATTGCTAAACATCCCCTCAGCATGACGCTGCCACCACCATGCTACTATTAGTTGAACACTTGTGCTACTTTGACACCAAATGCGTTTTCAGCTGCAAACAAGCTTCTGCTGCTCCTGTGTTCAATGGCAGAGAGCCGCTTTGCTATATTTGCTGTGATGAATGGATATAAAATAGTTTTAATATGTTTTTAAGTGAGAAAGTTCACCTGAAAACCTCGTCTGTGCAGTCAGTTCATCAAGATTACAAACCTGCCCCCACATAATAAAGGTGCGCTGTCACTGGGAGTCCCCAGCTGCAGATGCTTTAGGCCCGCTCGCCCCTTGGAGATTTTCTGCTACTGTTCTTCACGGCTGGAAGTAGATGTTAGCGTTTTTCATGTACGTAATCCAAACTGCAGGCAATAGCACAATAAAAGCAAACATATTCTGCCGTCAGGTTTCGACATTTTAAGTCAATTTAGCTGTTAATGAACTATTTCAGAGGAGTGATCATAGTGCTCTGCATCAGCAGTGCTGCGTCTGTCTCCCTGCCAGCTCCCAGATCAGCTTCTCTGATTGGTTGATGCGGCGCATCGAGCAGCAAAAGTTCAGATTTTCAAACTACAGCAGCTGCTGCTTATGAAGGGCGTCACGCGCCTCAGAAGCTCACGAGGCGCTGCTCCTGCTGCCCGAGACGCACTGCAGGACCTTTTGATGCACGTTGACCATAAACTTTGCATGTAAAACGGTGCTCTGTCAGATGAGCATACCCGATCAGACCAGCATACCCATAGTCAATCCCCATTTATCCCTTTAGCTTTGTACGTGTGTATCCCTTTAGTCATGGACAAAAAAACTATTTCCTTGCTTACTTTTTGGTGTTTTTTTTTAAGGGTATGGTCATCTGACCTTAAATAGTTTTTTATGTACATGACTAAGGAGATACAAACCCATCAAGGGAGTTTAAAGTCTATTTTTCGTACAAAATGCAAATCTGATGTCTTGACTCCCTTGAAAAAGAGATTGTTAATCTCAATGGGACTTTTCCTGGTTAAATAAAGGAATAAATAAAAATAAAAAATAGAGGACATTTTCAAAGTATTACATAACAATGTTTTTCTGCAATTCACAATTTTCCCTCTCGTTCTGATTATTTTATTTAAAAGGATAAATGAATCCTGTTGTTTTGTTGCCCCCCTGTGGCCATAAAAAGTATAGTTTTTTTTCTTTAGCTCTGTTAGGATGTTAACACTTTATTTTAAATTGTCTCCAGGTTTAAACATCTAAAGGAGGAGAGCCAAACACTCAACAGACCAGACACAGAGATGGACGCTGGGAATGTGGACGACTTTGTCTCATCTGGACTGGACAATTCTGTCAGTGTGGACTCGTCCGAGGACCCCGATCCGACCAAGACGGAACGAGCGGAGGACTTTGAGCGATTTAGGAACGTGGAAGAGATGAGCCATAAGAACCGGTCAAAGCGAGAGAGCAGGCGTATGAGAGAGCTGGAGCAGGCTCAGTTCTCTCTGGAGCTCCTCAAAGTCCGAACCACCTGCATGGGGGGTTCTCTGTCAGAGGATGTGGTCTCTGACGGCAGTGTCCCTCAGAGGGAGGACCACCATGATCAAGTTTTACCTCAGGGATCGCCGGCTAGTCAGGGCAGCTTCGAGATGCTCAGCCTGGATGAGATGGAGACGGAAGGTTCTGGTGGACCCGTCTCTAAACAGACTCACCAACAGACCCAAATTCTCAGAGATTCAAACCACAATGAGAAACCTGTGAGTGAACCCACAAACGAGTCAGAGGAACCCAGGGCAAAGTTCTACATCGCTTCTGACCAGAGTCCGGTTAATAAACCCACTAAGGGAAGTCCCAGCAGATCTCTCAAAGACCGGAAGGAGTCGGTTTCCAGGAGGCCTGTGGTGGTGCTGATCAGTATGCAGAAAGAGAGTCCAGTGGAGGAAGGCAAGCTGCTGGCAGCTCCTCAGCCGTTTGGCTCCTGTTCCTCTGCTACAGAACACTTAAAGGGACCAACACACAAAGAGCAACCTAAAGTCTTCCCACAGGAAAACAATGAAGCAGTTGGGATGGAAAAGCCCTCAAAGCGTAGAGAGGGTCCGGAGGAACCAGAACTTCGTCCCTCAAAGGTGGATGTCCAACCAAAGTCCAGTGTTCCCTCTGCTCTCTTAGCAAAACAGGAAAGGAAGACCATCCGCCAAGCGCAGGAGGCTCCGAGCCAGACACTAGACACCAAGCCCCCAAAAGCCCAGAAGAAGAGCTCCGCTCAGACTGTGATTGTCAACATGGTGGAGAAACCCGCCGGAGCTGCGGCTCCTCAGCCCAGACGCAAGCTGCCCTTCTCCAAGTGAGTAAAGGTTTGGCACCGCTCTGCTTCCACTGCCTGCTAAAACAGCTCCCTTTCCTTCAGCTTGTCATTTCACAACCACTGATAAGAAAAATGTGATGTGCAGGCGTGAAGCACTGTTATTCACACACCCATGAAAAAAACACAGCCAGCTCCCTGTGAAAGGCATTTGATGTCAGTCTAAATCCAGCCGTTGCATGAAGGCATCAGAGGACAGTTAGAAAGCAAAAGTCATGGAATAAGCTTGATGATTCTTTCTGTATTCAGTCTCTGTTGAAGCTCTGTGGTCCGACACTGAACGCAGCACCATAGTCGTTTTATAGTTAATTCATGTGTTCCAAAGGCCTAGTCAAAGTCCAGACCTAAAAAAACGGCTGTCTGCGACTGAATACAAAAGTCTCTTCAATATTTTATTTCCCCTGCCTCAGTTTTTATTGAAGTTTTTAGATATTGGTTTTGTGTTTGATATTCACAAAAAAACAAACACAAAAAGCCTTGAAGTTTGTTTTGTAATATAACTCAAAATAACCAAAGAAATACGGAGTGAATTTTGTTCCATTTTTGTTACTAGCAAATAATATGTTTTTACCTGAAATTTTAAAGAAATGCATCCAGAAATATAGCTTTGAAAGACTTAATCATTTTATTTATTTTCGCCATTTTTTCGCAAATTTATTTCAAATGTTATTTACACTTTTTTTGCTTTTTTTTTTTTTTTTTGTTTTTTTTTTTACAGATTTTATACTTTTGAATTTTATTTTTTTCAGATTTAAGATTGACAACTTAAATTTTTTTAATGAAACAGATCAAATTCTATTAACTTACTCTCATCAAATAAAAAGTGCATTTTTTATAATTTAATCTGATAGAAAATCTGGGGAAAATATGATTAAAACCAATAAAAATATCAATAAAATAAACTGGAAAAATATAATTTCAAAATGAAAATCCCCAAAAAACAGCTATTATTTGTTTGTTTTTTTGCTTAAGATGTTCTTTGAAACGTCATCTCTAGATTGCATTTTTATCATTATGAATTACAAAACACCTTTTTGCTACATTAATGAAACAAATTTCACTCCGTAGAAAAGTGAATGCACTATGCTAGATTCAAAAGCAACACTTGAAATGAATAGAGAAGATGTAGACTTTGGCAGGAAGACAATTTTTCCGGTTGTTGACGGTGAACTTGGCTATCTGTTGCAGGTCGGATAAGGACCTGGTGAACCAGGAGAGATCTCTCTCTCTTTCTATGCACAGAGACGACTCTAAATCTGCAGGATCTAGAAACAGAGAGGTGAGAAACCTGCTGTATCTTTTGCATGCACACACGGAGGTCACATTCATTTTCATGTTGAAAGTTTTGTAACCAGCTGCATGAGTTGCCTCCAAACACGTCCGTGGCTTCAGAGTGCTGATGTGTCTGTGGTTACCTGGTAGCAGGTGGGCCCACCCGGCCCCAAAAAGAAAGCTCGAATGTCCCGGACGCGCTCCGACTTCCTCACCCGCTGTAACTCCGAGGGGGCCACCCAGTCGGACGACGACGATGATGTATACTACGTCCCCGCCCACTCCTGCACGCTGCCCCCCTCCCTGTCTCCCCCACGAGCCCACCGTGACCACGACTGTCACAGTGACTCTGAGATGGTAAAACACCAGATCTGCAGGGGTCCCTTGACCTCCAGACGAGCTTCCTGTCCACTCTGCTCCCCCGCCTTCTACCACCCTGTTTTTCTTTTTCCTTGGGTGGATCTGAGCACATGCGGCGAAGGGGGCGGAGCTCCTTTAACAATGCTAATCCCACTTTCACCACCGGCTGCTGCACAGACGGGTGTTTCTGAACTAACCTAATTGACACGTTATGTTTCCGGTCACCAGTGATGGTGAAGAAGTCCTGCCTTCTGCAGAGCATGGTCTTGCACATAACGGATCCTAAGTCGTCTCCAGACATCACCGCCTTCCTCATCTCACCTGTTCTTTCTAAAGAGGGATTTACTGCCAACAAGGGGATTTAAATCCGCTGTAGTCAAATTATCTAGAGGTGTCTTTGTTTTATATTCTTTTTATTACGTTAAAATGGTTTTCTGTCACTTTTGGATGAAAATGAAGGATTCAAACTGTCAGGGTTGGACATTATATTATTAGAAACTACTGAATATTTGATTATTTTCTGGCTACAAAGGTCATGTCATGCAGTAAAAGGCTTTGTCCTCTTATATCCTGGCATGCATCGCATGTTGCACCGCATGCCTCTCCTGCATGCTATGAACTGTTAAAACTTCCATCAAACACTTAAATTCATCTCCTAACTTCATTTTTAGCCAAACATTTGTCTTCCTGTTCTGTTGCTGTTAGCAATTTACTGTAAATGTCTTTTTACGGTCAACTTCAGTTTCTCTTTCTTAAACCACAAGTATATTCAGATTTGATGTGATAGACCAACACAAAATTGGTGCATGATTAGGAATTGCAAAGAAAATTTGATTCTGGAAAAGGTGTGTGGTGTATACGTTAGCCACTGCGACCAAATGCCTACAGGAATCACCTAGATGCTAAATGATGCTTTTGATTCTATAGATCCGGCTGTTCTCTGACAGACCAGGAAGAATATTTGAAGCAGGACTAGCGCCGTTCAGTGCAGAACTGAACATGGAGAGAGCATAAGAAGTCCCATACACAGATATGAGGAAGCCTTTGTGTACGGAAGCAGCTCAACGGTTCAAATGGTGTAAAAACTTGAGGAGGATTCACTTCTTACATGTGAAAGGGAATAATAGAGCGATGAAATCTGGTCAGCTTTCAGGATGCAGCAGTGCTGTTGTCCCAAATCAACAAAGGTTAAATGCTTTTTGCCTTTTATTGGCCTTTTGAACGGTGGTTACTGCTTTGATCAGCTCTCTGCATTCAACCATGTTCAGCCTCTATGTTTGCTAAAAGGAACTGAGCGATGTTAGGCACATTTTGTCCTTCTGGACTGGCGGCCTCCATGTTTTAGGATTCATTTTAAGAAAAAAAAATCATCTTTTTAGCTTTAATACCATGTGAGGAATTTCTCAGACTATCTTCAGTATTTTACTTTTCCCACTGTCTAATTTTATCAGGTGTTCTTCCCCGTTTTCCTGTCAGTGATTGAGTCTTTCAGGCATTTTTTTAAGATGCTTTATTTTCTTTTGATCTGCGGACCTAGAAAATACTTTAATTGCTTAAAGTAATCTGTATGTAAAGGTTGATTGACTGGAAGAAGTTTCTCTTTCTGATGTCTGGAGAACATGTCCAGAGGCTCAGCTAACAGGACAAAACATGGGAGGATTTCAGGGGTCTAACTACTGCACACACCAAACCTTTGTCATTTGTAGAAACTAAAGGGTTATGCACTGCTTTGTGTTGGGTCTTATTCTCATCTGGAAATAAGATGTTCTCTTTCTTTATGGCAGAAATGTGACCAAAGACATTGTCCTGGGGAGGATCTATAAAATTATGGAGTGAATTTTGTTCCATTACTGCTGCAAACAAATGAATGGAAGTTAAAAGAAAATGTATTACAGAAATAAAAATAAGAAAAACTTCTTACTAAAAAAATTTTTGAGAATAGCTACTGTTTTCTCAATTTATATATATATATATATATATATATATATATATATATATATATATATATATATATATATATATATATATATATATATATATATATATATATATATATATATATATATATTTCATTTCAAAGGATATTCAAAAACGATTACAGGGATTTTTTTTCAGATTAAGTTTTTTTGAAATCTTATTATCAAGTCTTAGTGAATTGGGTTTTCAAGATCATGTTCTCTTTTTTACTTCTTTACACTGAGGGAGGAGTGGGAACATGTTTCTATTGGTCTCTGTAACCACGGTAACCACTGGTTTTATTGGTGAACAGCAAGCGTTTGAGATTCTGATCTGTAAAACACCATTTAAAAAGATTGTAATTCATAAAAATAAATTAGAAAAAAACTAAATTGAAAACAAAACTCTGAAAAAAACATTTTTAAAGATAATGTTTAAAAAATACAAAAATGTATAACAATATACAGTAGTAGCCAATTAAAATGTCCCCACTTTCCTTGACTGGTCACCTACAATTCCTTTTTAAACATCAATCTTTGTACTAAAATTCTCTTCTATCATGATTTGTGGACATTAAGATCTAAAGAGAAACATCATCTCCTGGTCAGACTGTAATCCAGTGAAAGGGTGGAGGCAGAATCAGAAAATATGTTGGGTTTATGGAGGGTTTTTTGCTGGGAGTTGCAGGGGAGTGGGCTAGCATTCGGCTGGGAATGGCCAGTACTGACTTTTGAATTGCTACTACTGTAAAAAGATTGGAATTATTTAAAAAAACAAAACCTGAGAAAAAATAGTTACTTTCTGAACCGTTTCAAACATATATTTGTGCATTTTATTTTTTTGTAGCAAAATTGGAAGAAAATTCCCTCCATACTGTTTATCACCTCCCAGATTGAACTGACTCAGGGAAAGTTTTCTGACCTCCTTTCTGCCCTGCAGTCTCACAAAGAGAAGAAGATCCATAAGACCATGTCATCAGGGGATCTGGGCAAAGTGGACACCCTCAGGAAATCCTCCAGTCAGGATGGCAGGTAAGATCTTTAGCATGTTGTTTTTATTATTTCCTGTGCAGTAAAATCATGGTTCATCACTGCTTTCTCCTGTTTTGTTGTGGATGTTTGGGTTCAGCAGGATGAGGGGTAAGATGCGTTTCTGGAGCAAGACCAAACACGGCGAGAAAAAACTGTCAAGGGAGAAACAGACCAGCAGGAGTGAAGCTGGTGAGATGCCAGGTAATAGAAATAATCAATTATTTATACATATATGCATAGTAAATAAACTTTAGTTATGGTACACTATGGCCTGTTTTTTCCTTCATCTTCTAGGAAGCACGTCTCCTCCACGAAGCCCAGACTTGGAAGTGGTTCCTTCTCGAGAAATGCGAGACACCAAGGAGAACAAGGAGCCGTCTCCAAAGATGAAACGACGGCGAAGCTTAAAGATCAGCAGCATCACTTTGGAACCCGCCCAGTGGCAGAACGACTCGCTGCACATCCTCACCTCTGCCCACGACTACCGCAGCATGAATGAATTTCTCATGAAGAAGGTCATTAAACGTTTTCCCTAAATGCTTCACAGAGCGGGGCGGGGTGATGCGCTCAGCCTCACTTTAAAAACTCAACCAGCCTGGCACCAATCAGCACTTTGTGGGATTCTACACACTCAGTCAAAACAGAAAAAAATGTTTCATCAGCTCTGAGTTAAAAAAACAGAACTCCAGTAGTTCATACCAGAGTTTTTATTTAAATGAGTTGATATCACCAGAGCAGCCATAGTCCCCATTCCTAGATTTTCACAACTCAAAAGAAGTTTGTTTCCACAGATCGCTGACTTGGACTCAGAAGACGGTACAAAGGACACCATGGTAGATGTTGTCTTCAAGAAAGCTCTGAAGGAGTTCAGGATCAACATCTTTAACTCGTACTCCACAGCCCTCGCTGTAAGTCCCCACCACCTATGAAAACAGGCTTCTTCCAAAAGTCAAGTTTAATGTAAAACATGCTTTTAATTTACTGTCCATGTCCATTTGGAACCTGCTGATTTAAAACCATACATGGTCAGTCCATGCTCCTCCTCTCCTGTGGACCTGCTTCTGTGACTCATGTCAACCTCTGTCACTTTGAAGGTGGACCCAATCTAAGAAAATAAACTGCCTGTGATTGGCTACTATTGAGGAAATCCCGCCTCTTGATGGTGTTGATTTCTTCCTTGTTCCGACGGTCACTACCAGATCCGATATGCACGATACGCACCATCAGCTCATTTGCACAACCTGATATACATCAAGGATCGATTTTATTTTGTAAAAAAATACCTAAATTACATTTTTTCCCTCCCCAAAATGGCAAGCGTACTAAATATATAATGTGTTAAAAGGGTTATAGTGTATTTTCTGAGAAAATAAATGCATTTAAATCCTTTCTGTTTTATCACGCGTCCGTGCCCAATCTATATGATATCCAACTCTACTTCTGGGAGATGCCTTTTTTGGCTTTCAATTTAAACATAAATCTAGTGTTTTTGATTGCAAAAAAGTTTAACAAAACAATCCACTGGACTTTGTTTCCAAGTTTGAAGACGTTTCTTTTCCATCCAGGAAGCTTTTTCAAATCAAAATGTCAGGAATAGTGTTGAGTTCCAGGTTTTATATAGTTCATCAACAAAGCCTTGTTTTGGTTTAGGAAACGTGTTAATTGAAACAAACAAATGGGTCCACCCCTTTGGAATGGGGGTCGTTTGGTTTCTTTGTTAGCCTGCAATGCCCCATACCTGTCTATGTCTCTGAAAGGAAGTGAACAGGCGAGGTCTTCTGTTCCCCTGTAAGGGGAATGATAGCAGGAAGGGAATCAAATCAATCGCTGCATTGTAGGTTTTTGAAAGCTGGAATCTGAGTCCACCCCCTCTGTTTAAAGTTGTTTTTTCTTCCTTTACACAGATGGCTTCCTTCACGCCCCTCTCAAACCACCTCTCCACCAACCACCTCTCAAACCATCTTTTTGAGTTTTATGGTTCTATTTCATCCCTACTGACCGCCAGAGGCGGTGCTTCAAGCACTGAATGATCATTCATGCGCATGCGCAGGTCGAGTATTAATGACAACAAAGTCAGCTGTGACCTGCCGGGGACCCACGTTACTCTATATAGTCACGTGGCACCCAGCAATCAATCCCTTTTGTTCTTCTCGCGCGCAGGTGTGTTGAGTACAGGAGTGTGGTCGTGTGAAGCTGGTTGCTTCTGTGTATACCACTAGTTTCCTGGCTGCTTGTTGCTGGTAGCCCCGTGACCGGGTTTGGTCGGAGCTGCGGGTAAGTCTCGCCCTCCAGGGGCTGCACAAGCTGCTTTCACCTTACCAGATCTGCGGTGACTGGTAAGTTTTCGTTCTTTTCTCAGCAGTAGTTTACTGTTCGCTTTGATTTGCCACGTTAATTTTGTGGCTCTTTTGACTCACGGTAGCGTTTCTGCTCGCGCTGAGTTGTTTTCAGTTTGTTTGCCTAAGCCCACCAGTAGCGTTTCTGCTCGCGTTGGGTTCTTCTATAGTTTGTTTATCTACACTCACCAGTGGCGTTTCTGCTCGCGCTGAGTTGTTTTCAGTTTGTTTGCCTAAGCCCACCAGTAGCGTTTCTGCTCGCGTTGGGTTCTTCTATAGTTTGTTTGCCTAAACTCACCAGTGGCGTCTCTGCTCGTGCTGAGTTCATCTTTAGTTAATAATCAAGTCGCCAGTAGCGTTTCCTGCTCGTGTTGACTTGTCCTTGGTAGCAGGCTGATCACGCCTTTCAGCAGTATGATGCTGGATAATTTATGTTGCTCGACCTGTCTGGCTCCACTTCAGCCGGATGACGGGCATGACTTGTGTCCCTCCTGCCTCGGTGTGGAACATCTCCGGGAGGCGCTGTCAGATGACGCTTGCCCCAACTGTCGCGTCATGCCCCGGTCGGTCAGACTGGATCGGTTGGCTGCACTGGAGCAGCCTACCGACTGGGCGGGCGCTTCGCCGCGTGCTCGTTTGCCGATGGAGAAAGCGGTGTGCAAACGATCTACTGTGGCTGCACCTTCGGTACCGACAAAGCGTGCTAGACGGACCGATGCAGGGAGGTTGTCCACCAGAGTGGATCATCTCACTACTGAGCTGGCCCAAATGAAAGCCCTCCTCCAGTCCTTTCAGACTGCTGGTGATCGCGGCACGGCTCTCCCTACCGAGCAGGATGAAACGTCAGTCAATGACGACGATGCCGTTTCTGTGGCGGCCTCTGGCACCCATTTCTGTGAGGACCTTCCGGAGCTGGGCTCCGGGGCCTCTGGGTCGGACTCCATTGCCTCCCAGGAGGATGCGGGGGAGTCTGTGACATCCGCTATTCGAACGGCTCTTGCCCGTTTACAGATTAGTGTTCCTCAGGCCCAGCCTGCGGCTTCCAGCGCCTTCTTTAGGCGCAGTAGGTCAGAGACTGCCTTTGTGGTTCCTCCCTCGGCGGAGTATGTGCGGGAACTGCATGCTTGCTGGTCAGACACCAAGGCGTTTTCACGTCTGACGACGGATGGCAGGGTCCTGGCAGCTATGCAGGAGGCACCCAAGGTTGGCTTGGGGCAGATGCCAGCGGTGGAACCGGGCATTGCCTCTCTTATAATCCCGCCTGATGAGGCCTTGCGGCCCAATGCCCGTTGTCCGCGTCCTCAGTGCCGTATTACCGACGACCTTCTCTGTAAGGCCTATGACTCTGGGGCCCGCATGGGCCGGATTGGGAACTCTCTCTCCCATCTTATGCTGGCCCTGTCTTCCTCCTTGGAATCTGTTCCGCTGGATCATGCCACGCAAGGCCTGGTTGATGCATCTCTGCAGGCCTTTGCTCTTATGACGAGGGAACTTGGACGCACACTCCCCACACTGGTTCATGCTCGCCGCCAGGTCTGGTTGGCGCAGTCACCACTAACTGAGCCTTGTAGGAGGACCCTCCGGGCCCTGCCTGTGGTCCCGGGGGAGCTTTTTGGTTCAGCGGCACTGGACGCCTTGGACCGTACGGCTCAGGCCTCTAGAACGAGGCAACAGCTGGTAGGGCTTCACAGACGTGATCGCCAGCCAGTAAGCACCTGGGCAGCTGCGGGTCCTTCACGGAGGTCTTTAGTGCCTTCTCCTTCTCTCACTGAGCCCCAGGGTCTGTGACCAGGTCAGAGATCGGTCCAGAGACCTGCTCTAGATCGGAGGAACAGAGCTCGAGACCAGGCTGGGACGAGGTCCTTTCATCCCTTTCGAGCCGCGCAGTCTGGCCGGCGTCCTCCCGGGCCTTCGAAGGGCCGGGGGACCCGCAGATGATGCCTTAGGGCCGGCGGTCGGTTATTTTTCCCCGGGACAGCTCAGCTTCTGGGCTGCCCACACCCCGGACTTGTGGGTGTTGTCCACCCTGTCCCGGGGGTACCATCTTCAATTCCGCCGCCGGCCACCTATCCCTGGCCGGGTCAGGATGACTGTGATCCACGACCCGGTGAAGGCACAGGCACTGAACCAAGAAATCTGCACCTTGCTGGCCAAGGGTGCTATAGTGCCTGTGGACCCCCTGCTGGATCCAGGGGGCTTTTATTCCACGTATTTTCTGGTTCCGAAGAAGACCGGGGGCTTGCGTCCAGTCTTGGACCTCAGAGGCCTGAATGTGTACTTGAAGGCCATGCCCTTTCATATGCTGACCACCAAGGAAGTGTTGCAGGCGATTTCCCCGGGCGATTGGTTCACTTCCATAGATCTCAGGGATGCTTATTTTCACGTTCCGATCGCTCCGCCCCATTGGCGGTTTCTTCGTTTTGCTTTTCAAGGGAGGCATTTCCAGTTCAGGGTCCTCCCGTTCGGACTTTCGCTGTCCCCCAGGGTGTTCACCCGATGTGTTGCAGCGGCCCTCTCTCCTCTGCAGGCACAGGGATTGAGGATCCTCCCATATCTGGACGACTGGCTCATTTGTGCTGCGACGTGGGACCAGGCGGTTCGAGATACTCGGTTAGTGCTCCATCATGTGGGATGCTTGGGCTTGCAGGTGAACATGGAGAAAAGCAGTCTGACCCCCTCACAGGAGACTGTCTTCCTGGGCATTGCCATGGATTCCATCTCAATGACTGCTTGCCCGTCACCCCAGCGGGTGGACAGTATATTGAGCGTGCTCCCGGAATTCAGGCGCGGCGTGGCGCTGCCTCTTGTGCGGTATCTTCGACTCTTGGGCATGCTTACAGCTGCGTCCGCCGTAGTGCCCTTGGGGCTGCTGTCATTGCGGCCCCTCCAGATGTGGTTGAACAGCTTGAATCTGGATCCCACACGGAACACTCATCGTCTCAGAAGACTTCGGGTGGGGCCTCAGTGTCTTCAGTCTCTGTCCCAATGGAGGGTGAGGTTGTTTATGACCACAGGGGTCCCGCTCGGTTCCCTCCCGTGTCGTCGGGAAGTTGTGTTTACAGATGCATCCTCCACGGGCTGGGGTGCAACCTGGCGGGGTCAAATGGCACAGGGGACATGGTCCCAGCGGCAGGGCAGGGAACACATCAATGTCCTGGAGTTACAGGCTGTACTTCTGGCTCTTCAGAGCTTTCTTCCAGGCTTGCGGGGGAAGCACGTGCTGGTGAGGTCAGACAACACCACAGTGGTCTTTCACATCAACCACCAGGGGGGCACGAGGTCAAGGAAACTGTTGTGCTTGACTCGACGGCTTCTGACCTGGGCAGCTCCACGCATAGCCAGCCTCAGAGCAGCCTACATCCCAGGGCCGGAGAACGTGCCAGCAGATTTTCTATCCCGTCAGAAGCCGCTTCCAGGGGAGTGGAAGCTTCACCAAGAGGTGGTGGAGTGCATCTGGAAGGTCTTTGGCAGGGCGGACGTGGACCTCTTTGCCTCAAGGGACGCATTTCACTGTCCCCTTTGGTTCTCGTTGGACAACAGCAGCCCTCTGGGCCACGATGCTCTGGCACATGACTGGCCCCGGACCCTCCTTTATGCCTTTCCGCCATTCAGCCTACTTTTTCAGACTCTCCTCAGGGTACGTCAGGAGGGGCACAGGGTCCTGCTGGTGGCCCCCTACTGGCCAGCGAGGACTTGGTTTCCTCTACTGTGCGAGCTCAGCTCCGGCTCGCCAATGCGTCTCCCCTCCAGGAGAGACCTTCTTTCTCAGATGGGGGGTCAGATCTTGCACCCCGAACCGGACCGGCTCCAGCTCTGGATTTGGCCCCTGCAAGGCCGGGGTCCACCTTCTCAAGATACACTGGGTCCATAGGGCATACAATGGCTAATGCATGGGCGCCGTCCACGCGAGCTGTCTATGCTAACAAGTGGACGGTCTTTGCGACCTGGTGCCGTGATAGAGGGCAGGACCCGGTGCAGTGCTCAGTTTCTGACATACTGACCTTCCTGCAGGCATTGCTGGATCAAGGACGGTCCCCATCTACCTTAAAGGTGTATGTGGCTGCCATTTCCTGTTGGCATGTTGGGCTGAATGGTTGTTCTGTGGGCCGAGACAAGGATGTTGTACTGTTTTTAAGAGGTGCTCGGCGTTTGCACCCACCCAACCGCCCTGTGGCACCGGCGTGGGACCTTTCTCTTGTGCTCGAGGCTCTTCGGTCCCTCCCATTTGAGCCCCTGGCGTCGGCAGACCTCAAATGGCTCTCACTGAAGACTGCGTTCCTTTTAGCTATGGTTTCCGCAAAACGTGTAGGGGAGTTACAGGCTCTCTCGATAGCCGAACCCTGCTGCCGGTGGAATCCTGATGGCTCAGGCATTACACTGTGGGCTGACGTAGCATTTATTCCTAAGGTATCACTGCCAGCAGGCAGCACCCAGCCTCTCCATCTTGCCCGGTTTGACTCCGGAAGTCCCTCTGAACCACTGTGTCCTGTCCGTGCCCTTGAGACATACATCAATGCCACGGCATCCTTCCGAAAGACAAATAGCCTTTTTGTTTGCTACGCTGGCTCACGGAAGGGTCAGGCACTTTCTAAGCAGCGACTTGCACACTGGGTTGTGGATTTGATCTCCAAGGCTTATGCCTTGCAGGACCGGCCACTGCCGGCGGGAGTGAAATGCCACTCTACAAGGGGCATGTCGACATCGTTTGCTGCTATGACTGGGGTGCCATTGGATGTTATATGCCGTGCGGCCTCCTGGAAGTCACCTAGTACCTTTACTCGGTTCTACAGGGTGAATGTGGCTGCGCCCCATCCGCTTCAGGGAATCCTCGAGCAGCATGCCTCTACATCACATTAGGTGGGTGGTGTAGTCGTTGTTCCTTGAATGTTGCTGATTCCTCGTGACCTTGTTGATATGAGTCATCCAGTGCTTTAAGCACCGCCTCTGGCGGTCAGTAGGGATGAAATAGAACGAAAGTTACTACCGTAACTACGGTTCTATGAATCCCGGATGACCGCCAGAGTGCTTGGTCCCTCGGAATCTCTGCTTTCGCGAGAAGATTGAGGGATTGATTGCCGGGTGCCACGTGACTATATAGAGTCACGTGGGTCCCCGGCAGGTCACAGCTGACTTTGTTGTCATTAATACTCTACCTGCGCATGCGCATGAATGATCATTCAGTGCTTGAAGCACCGCCTCTGGCGGTCATCCGGGATTCATAGAACCGTAGTTACGGTAGTAACTTTCGTTTTCTTTTGTGTTACCTGTATGTTATATAGTGCATAATCTAAAGAAAGAAACAACTAAAATGCAGATAAACATGGTTTAATCATATTTTGCTGGTCGTCTCTGAGAAAGTCCCATGATGGCGTCACATAAGCAGTTAAATGGAGAAAATGTATAACGTATCCAAATTCTCTCAGAAAAGTCATAAACCATTTATAAAGATGTGTCTAAGCATTCTTTAGTGAGTGATGGATTGAAATTAGTACTTTTAATACCAGAATTACATTATTTATGGAAACCCGGATGTATATCTAGTTGCACATGCGCAAAGGAGCTGATGGTACGGATCGTGCTTCCGGGATGGATCGGATAGAAACACCTACGATCAACATTAGCAAAGCATTTTCAGGCTAAGAGCTGTTCTCTTAAAGATGATGTGATTAAATGATGTCATCATTGAATAACTCAGTTTAACACCATCATGAACGTGTTTGACAGCAGCAGCAATAAGCTCTAAAATAATATTACATTTGAATCATGTGCCAAGCTAACATCTGTTTATATTGATGACAGTGAGGTTTTAATGAACTCTGGGTTATTTACATTTCTAGTAGTGTTGGATTCCTCCCTCAAAGTGACAAAAGTTTACATGAGCCACAGAAATGGTCCAAAGGAGAGGAGAAGGAAACTACAGGAGGAGAGGAAACAAGAGAGCAGAGAAGCAGCATGAACTGATGCTGGTCATCAGGGTGTGAAACACCCACACACCAAATGCTTTTGTGATTGGCGGGTTAACTGTCAATCTGCCAAAGAGACAACACACAACACTGATGTCCAATCACTGTATAAACTTCACCCTTTCCTTGATGGGCCCTTGGCTTGTCCTTTTCTGGTCCCCTAAGATTCCTTTTTAAACATCAATCTTTGTACTAAAATATTCTTTCTGTCACAATTTGTGGGCATTAAGATGTACAGAGAAGCGTTACCTCCTGGACTGACCCTGTAATTCAGTGAAAGGATGGAGCCATCTTGCAGCCACTCCAGTGGCTGCAAGATGGCTGCCATTCGGCTGGCGTTTGACCTGGAAGGGCTGTTTTCCAGCTGCTGTATTCCAGCTGTAAAGCTCTATGGTATCTTATTTGAACCCCATCAGATGGATGATGGGCGGAGCATCCGCTACAAGGATCTGTATGCACTGTTCGAGCACATCCTGGAGAAGACCATGCGTCTGGAGCAGAGGGACTGGAGCGAGTCGCCTGTGAAGGTGTGGGTCAACACCTTCAAGGTCTTCCTGGATGAATTTATGACCGAGTACAAACCGACGGAGGGGACCATTGGCAGGGTATGAAACACAACCAAAACTGATCTGTTTAAGCAGTTTTGGAATTTTAGTTGATGAGACTTAAAAATGTCCACTCAGGGTGGAAATGCTGTCTTTAAAGTTTGAATGCAGGAGGTAACCCATGTTTCTTTCTCCTGTCAGACTCTAAAACGTGAGCGCAAGAAGTCGAGGAAGAAGGAAACTGACATGGTGAGTTTAAATATACTCTGTAGAGGATGGCTAAAATTTAGAAGTGGAAGGAAAGTTTAGGTTTGAATTCTACAAGGAATAAAATACAAACCAGTCTCAAAAGTTACACTCCAGAGAGGTTCAACCAGTGAGCAAAAGACTGAGGCCTGAGATGGAGGCTCACCCTTCTAACATTTACAGCCAGAGCTACACTAATCACAGCATTAGAATGGCCTAGTCAAAGTCCGGAGCTAATTTAAGTTTAAAATATGCAAGAAATCTGAAAAAAAATTGTGTTCAATTTTACTGATCATTTTCTCCTAAATGAGGCTAAATGCAGGCGGTACTATATTCAGAAATTTAACAGTAAAAAATCAGAACACTCTAAACTTTTCTTTCCACTTCAGAATCTTGCATCGCTTTGTGTTGCTGTGGTATCAAATTAAAAACTGCGTCTTGTTCCATTGTAATGAATGCGTATGAACATACTGCCATGGTGCTACAGTTTTCAGACTAGTTGGTCTGCTGCCCCCTGCAGGTGGAGGAACATAATGGCCACATCTTTAAGTCCACTCAGTACAGCATCCCCACCTACTGCGAGTACTGCTCCTCCCTCATCTGGATGATGGACCGGGCCTGCGTTTGCAAATGTAAGCAAAGGACACACCCAAAAACAAGCATTCAGAAGATGAATATGATTAACTTGTTCTAAGGGGAAAAAAGAGTGTATAAAGAGAAGAATAACATGTTATTAAGATCATTCATGTAGATACCAGAATATAACATCACTACATGTAGCTTCAGGCTAACTGCATCACAGTCTTAGCTCCCACTCTGTCCCACTAAAACCCTTTCCATATGCCGGTCTGAAAGTCGGCTAAATTTGATTACGCTCCCTCCTCCTTCAGAAATCCATCTTCTATCTGGTTACAGAGCGATCTTTGCCACGATGCAGACAGCTGAGCTGACACTAGTCTCTGATTCTTACACTGGATGGAAGTTGTTGGCTCAGGAAAGGGAGTCTGATGGCTTTTTGATGGCTTTGTTTGCTTTTGTCTGCAGTGTGCCGCTACGCCTGCCACAGGAAGTGCTGCTCCAGGATGACCACCAAGTGCAGTAAGAAGGTGGGTTGGGTCCATTTGGTTTTCTGGTTTGGGGAATGCAGCGGATCTATTAGAAGTTCTAAATCCACAGAGGCAAATTAAAAGATGGATCTTTTTCTTCCTTCTGAGTATTTAACACCCAGAGGAGTCACTCCTGATTTCAGAAGTCAATATTTACAAAGAAAACTGCAAAACGAACGGCTCAGCAGAAGTAGCAAGATGTTTTGCAATTGTGAAACATGAAGAGTTTGGTTTGCGTTCAGAACCGTTATTGTCTGTAAGGCATTTAAACATCCAGAGAATTCAACTTCGGTCATAATGGATGGTTAGTGTCTGTGAACATCGACTTTTTTGTCTTAAATTGATCTAAGAGTTTATATTAATTCAGGCATTCAATGCTTTGATCCAAACTCCCTTCATTGTAGCTGCTATTGTTTGCTCAGGGCAGTTGTTCTGCAGGAATGTAGATTTTCTCTTTCGTCTCTGTGTTTTACCTTACTGACGCTCTGCTCAGGGGGAACTGCACTTAATTTCTCTGCCTGATGGACGTAAACAGAGCAGGATACCATCGGGCGTACCGGGAATCCTAGACTGGCCTTTTTGCGTGGGTGCAGGGCTGTCATAATATAATAAGACGTTTTTACAGTAGAGTAGCAGCCATTGAAAATTTCCCCACTTTCCTTGCTGGGTCCTTGGCTGGTCCCCTAAGATTCCTTTTAAAACATCAATATTTGTACTAAATTATTCCTTCTGTCGTGATTTGCGGACATTAATATTTAAAGAGAAGCGCCATCTCTTGGTCAGAGCCTGTAATTCAGTGAAAGGGTGGAGTCAGAGTAAAAACATATGCACGCCCTGGAGAAGGAGAGGGGTCACTCCAGTGGCTGGAAGTTGGAGGGGATACTGCTGGGAGTCGCACAGGGAGGGGCCATTTTGAATGGTTGCTACTGTATAGTTATTTAGTTTTAATTCATGTATGAATAATAACATATTATTCAATTAACTCAATTAATGTATGAACAAGGGCAAAAAAAAACGTTTCGATTATAGTGGTATTTGAGACATGAAATGCAAAGAATGCTCTTTCCTCCCTCCACCCTCTACAGAGCTGGTTACTAAGGTTGTTTTCTTTCTCGCTGTCGTCCGATTTCTGCCTGCTCTGTACTTTACTTATCTAAGTAGATTTTTCTTCCTTCTCTTTAACTGTTCTTTCTACCAGTGTTCCTTTGTTCCTCCTCTCTCATAATATAATCACAATCCCTTCAAAACGCATAAGAATGTATGACATGGAAATGTACCATTTGTAGGGGATTTATATCTGTTAATGTATATTCAATTGATTTCTGAAGATCTCTGCAGAAAATAAAATCAAAACAGGAAGTCTCTCTTGCCATTTGTTTTCTTTTGGAAATATAAAAAATAGGTTTTTTGAATTTTACTGCATTAATAGTTTTTGTCTATACTGTTACAATAAGAGGGAGCTTTTGTTTTGGCCTTGAAGTGGAAAAAAATGTCAAACACAATTTCAAAGAATGCAGTTCGTAATACTACATAATATTTTAACTTAAAAAATCGGTACAAAAAAAAAAAACAAATTGAAAAATATATCTGAGAAAGCAGCCCTTTTTTTCCCCAGAGGCTTTGTTTTCATCCATATTTCCCAGATTTGCACCGTGGGGGTGACCGCTGCTCACCCTGATACGCTTTATAACATTAAAACATTTTTTGATCTTTCCCTCCTTTAAACATCTTTGCATCTTAAATCCTGACCTGCCTGCTTTGTTCCTCCGTTTCCGTGATGCTGGTGTTACAGACCTCTGAAACCTTTCAAGCTGCATTTATACTGAGCTGAGATTTCACCTTGATGGATGTAATTTACACATTTCTCAATTAAATAGTTTAAAATGAATGAAAACACATTCAGGTTTTTGGTTTTAATGAAATCTGAAATTTATCTCCTTATTTTTTTTCGGTATGTGTAACGAAAATCTGTAAGCGTTACAGACGCCTACGGACCAGAATCACCAGGCACCTGAACAGCTTCTTTCCCACATTTGTCACGCTCCTGAACGCCTCCTGACACAACTATAAGGACTGTATTCCCTCCATACAATAATAACATATGGACTGTCCTCACACTCACACACAATTTCTATACAGTCTGTATATAATCTGTAAATCTTATCTGCCATTATTTATCTTGTATTAGACACCCACTAATACATACATAATCCTTTTCCTAACATTCCTGTATAATCTGTATAATCTCTTCATGTAGCTCCCATATTCATATTTATATTTATACACAACTTTTTACAGTCCCTAACTATTACTTTTTGCTTGTACATACACCTGTAATAGTATTTATATCCTGTATAGCACTTCTGGATAGATGCAAACCACATTTCATTGCTTTGTACTCGTGACAGTGCAATGACAATAAAGTTGAATTCTAATTCTAAAAGCTTGGCAGTATGAGGCTCATCATGGTGGCTGTAAACACGAGGAACGCTCCAGCCTTGGTTCTCATACTCTCTGTCTCTGTGTTGAAGTACGACCCCGAGCTGTCGTCCCGTCAGTTTGGGCTGGAGTTGTCCCGTCTGACTAGCGAGGAGCGCGCCGTTCCCCAGCTGGTGGAGAAACTCATCAACTACATTGAGATGCACGGCCTCTACACGGAGGGGATCTACAGGAAGTCGGGCTCTACCAATAAGATCAAAGAGCTGCGACAGGGCCTGGACACGGGTGAGACACGCCCCTCATTCTAAGATTGAATATTTATAATTAATGAAGCCCTAACAGTGCTGTCTGCTTACATGATGTAAAAAGAAGAAATTTTTCAGAGGAATAGGACTGTTAGTGTGTTTCTAAAGCTCCAACCTGCTAACGTTGATTTTTTTTTTGTTTTTTGAGAAATGTAAATAAAACAATTCATTTTTTCTACTCATAGAATAGAATAAAATGGAGGCATTCAAAAAATAAAATATGAAAATGATATATTATTGAATTGAATTTTGAGATCAGTCGACTAATTTCTCTGTTTATTTAAAGCCCCTGTCACACTTTGACAGTTTGGCCAGCATATGCCTGGCATCCCAGAATCACCTAAAACACTGGCATAGACCCAACTTTCCAAGTATTTTTCTGTTTTGGGCATACACATAAAATATTTATGAGTCCAGAGCGTATGTCTAACGACAGTCTAACTAATGCATAAGGCACGGCAGGGTAATGCCCATCAAATTTCACAAGCCAGTGTCCTGAGGGGGGCAGCGATGCTCCCAGAGGTGCCTGGACTGCATAAAGATATTGATTGCAGTATTAACCTAGCTGCTGGTTACCGCCCACCAAATAAGAAGAATAAAAAGAAAAAAGATAAAGAAGGTTTGCAGTTGCAGCAGGTTCCAGTCGGGGCCGTGGGCATTAACGCAGGGAGGACCCATAGCTCTCTCACTCACCCTGTGATGGGAATGAAGTCTGGAGGAGTACTGATGGTTTCCTCCTGTGAGCCCCTTTATACTAAAACGCCATTAGACAGTAGCTGGAAGTTAGAAACGCGTTCAGCGCTTGTCTAGAACACGTCAAATACACTGATATGCGTTGGAGAGAAGTTCTTGATAAGTTACACAGAAGTTATGCACAAGCGTGATGCCACGACTGATGAGTAATTTATAATTAACGTATGTCAACAATCAGATAACTTACCTCTAAGTTGGCCTATGTATGGCGTATGTACGCTGGCATACGTAGAGCACTTTTGAGCTACTCAACATTACCCGATGTGTGTCAGCGTGCGTCAGCATGCTCATAACTCATACAAAACTGAACCATAACTTCTCCAAAGTAAACCAGCATGTTTTGTACATCAGGTATAAGCTGGTTAAATGGTCATTTTGTGACGGGGGATTAACATAAAAAGGAGTTCCAGCCTTCTAGTTGAAAACCTTTCGGAGGCCCAGATCTGAGACAGATGTTTCCCAGCTGTGCCGCTGCGCATTGCTGGCTCTGGAGTTCATGCATCCAAACTTCTTTTGGCTGTAGATGTGAGCAGCGTGGTTCTGGACGACTACAACATCCATGTCATCGCCAGCGTACTCAAACAGTGGCTGAGGGACCTGCCCAGCCCGCTCATGACCTTTGAACTCTACGAGGAGTTCCTCAGAGCAATGGGTAAGCCCTGCTTAAAGCTGTTGGTTTGATGAAAGTATTGATAAATATGTTTTTAAGGCCCTGATAATCTAGTAAAATACTCGTCCTTTCAGATTTGATGCCACTTTACAAAGATCTACGACCTTAAAACTCCAGAGTGGATTATAATCCAAAGTGGTTTAGAGGCACATTAAATACACAACCTTTTAATATGGTAAACTGTAAATGTCCTGTAGTTCTAAAGCACTATTCAAGGCTTGAACAAAGCGCTTTACAATACATTCACCCATTCACCCACACTCTGATGGTGGCAAGCTGCACAGTAGGCACAGCTGCCCTGGGGCTCACTGACAGAGGCGCCACCGGGCCCTCTGACCGCCATCATTAGGCAATGCAGGTGAAGTGTCCTATCAAGGACAATACGACACTTGAACCGACAACCCTTCAGTTGCAGGGTGAACTCCTTCATCTGATGTCACAGTTCTCAATAATGATAACACACAACTTTTCACTTTTTATATCTGCTGTAGGAAAAGCTGATGCTATTTTCAAACAACTGTCAGGGTTTTTTTTTTATTTTGACCTTTTAAAATAAGCAAAAACATGAGAGTTTCATAGAGATGAAGCAGAGATTTTCTTCTACACGATTTTATTTGATGAAAAATAAACATAATTTCCAAATTAATAAAAAAAAAATGTATCTAAAAGCATATCTCTGGTTCTCTTAAAGGGATAGTGGAGGATTTTCACAATAAAAAAAACAACAACCTGCCCTCTCCATTATAAAACAAAAAATGCACATACACAAACCTGTACCTGCTCCCCAGAGGTAACGCCTATTAAACGCATGTTAGAGCCCAGGTCTCCCCGTGCACGCTCTGTTTAAAAGTTGATGTTTGCATTGGTCATACAAGCTTACTTTAGGAGGACCACTTATTTTGATGATCCACCCGGAAAAAGACCATCCTCCACTATACTTTTCATGTAATTCAGTTGTAAAAATTGAATTCTGAGATTTTAAAGGCACACCGCTTTGTGACCTGAAGAGTTGATGCATATGAGTTATTTTAAATGATTCCTCAGGCTAATATGCAGCACTTTACACTAACAATGCTACAAGCTGGGCTCCCCTCTTGAAATACTGACTCTGTAAGTTGGGAGAAGATCCACCTTCGTTGGTGATGTAACCCATGGCCGCGGGAAGTGGGGGTCTCTGCAGCACCCTCTAGTGGTGAGAGGGAGACTTTAAAAAAGTATTAAAAACACTTCGCACAATTTATAAATTTCTTATGAATATTTGGGGAAATTACTTTTTTCTTATTTGACTATTACGTGTATTTGGATTTTAATTTAATTATTGTGAGGCCTCATCAACTCAACTTCATGGAAGTTATGTTGTCATGGCAACGTCAAGCAAGCTAGAGCATGGTATCCTGCTCATGGCAGCAGACTAGTAAAATGACATAGTCTAATCACAGAAGGAGGAGCAAATATGGCACAGAAAAGCATTTTGGGTTCAAATTTCTTTGTGTAATGAACTATTAAATTAAGGAAATTAAGAACTATTAAATAAAATTTGAATAGTATAATAATTTATTATTTCCTTCTGGTAAATGGAATTTGGAGCTAATATATTCACGTATAACATAAACACAGTGACTCAGGTTCATGCCAGCTGACCAAATGTATGTTTTTATAGTGTTATTGTGAAGTTTAATTTATAGCTGATATATTCACCTGAGAACTGATGATGCCTGTGTGTTACAGACCCTGGTTGTGTGCACTGAAGTGTATATGATGATATACATATAGTATTGAATCTCAATCTATTTACTTATTTATTTTTATTGTATTTTGAATAGGCCTATAGGCTCATAGGTGTTTTGTCCAAAATACAGGCAGAGAAAGCTAGCAGGCTACAAACAAAAGCTACAAGGGGCACCAGACCTGAAAGTTACAGGTCTATTGCCCCTAGTGGCCAATAGTTACCCGATGTGCCTTTAAAGATCAACAAAATCTTCTTAGACTGATATCGGTTATTAGTTGGTTCCTAACATCATGTTTAGTTACCATTTAGAGCCATAGTCGGGGGTCTAAAGCTCCACTTCCTGCTTTGGAGCCGCAGGTCACAGACCTGATCTAAATGATCCAGCCATAACTAGAGATTTTTGAAACTAAATGTTTATTAAGACTTCTGGAAATTTAAAGGAAGGAAAGCGTGAATTCGGACATGAAAAGCAAAGTTTTTGATCTGCTGTTTTCAGGCCAACCGGACAAGCGGGAGATGATCCGAGGCGTTTATTCTGTGATCGACCAGCTCAGCAGGACGCACCTTAGCACGTTGGAGCGTCTGATCTTCCACCTGGTCAGGTGGGTGAGCTTCATGGCAGTCAGACGGTTCCTGAAGGAATGTCTGTGTCACGTCTGCTGAAGGTTGGGATTAAAATAATTCTGCTGTTCTGTGTTGCGTTGCAGGATTGCCCTACAGGAGGAAACCAACAGGATGTCCGCCAACGCACTCGCAATCGTCTTCGCTCCCTGCATCCTCCGTTGTCCCGACACCATCGACCCGCTGCAGAGCGTTCAAGACATCAGCAAAACCACCGCGTATGTTTCCCTCTGCCTCCATATTGGAAATCTGAAAGGCAGGAAGTGGATCTGCTTCCTTTGGGATGAAAGTTCATTCAGAGACGCACCTAAGAGTTAATAAGAAATACATTTATGATGATTCTATACGTCTGAAAAGGCCCCCTAACCGATTGGTGTCTTGCAACCATTTTTACCTTTACATTTTTGTTTTAACTATGATTTTTACAGTTTTACCCAAGTTATAATTTTTAATAGATTAAAAATGCTCATCATTATTTAATGTAGGTCATTAAAGTTTATTGAAATAATACTATGATGGTTTATTCCAAAAACTTTAGCAATTTTTTAAAAACTCAATATTTCATTCATTGACCATAGAAGCCTTATATCTACATAGTTAGCTTGGCTATCTCTGTACCTACATAGAGACTACTTTCCCACTGGTTTCAGCTTCATAGTCATGGTAGGACACTTCTTTTATTTTACTTTGGATAATCTTCGGGCAATGAATCTATTATGATTTGGAACAAAACCTCACAAAACATTGCAAATGAATATCTGAATCCTTTCAAGTCAAGTACGTATATTTTTATTCAAATTCAAATAATTAAATTGAAACAGCTGAAATAATTTTCAAAATCTGAAAAAAAACTGCTTACAGATTCAAATTCATTCAAATTACCCTGAAAAATAAGCAAGCCTATATAAAATCTAATAATTTTACTCACCTTTCAAATATTCATTTAGAGTGTTTATTATCTTAAAAGAACAACCAAATAATTTTGATTTTCTGATAAACATTCTATTTTATAAAATAATCTTAACCCTTAACTTAAATAGCTTAATTAAAATGCATTTTTCAAACTTTTGATTCTCTCCTCCGGTTTCCAGCACAGCTCCACTTCACTCATCAGCATCTTGCAGATTCTGGCTGTCACCAAGCAAAACAGCAGCGGGCTACAGATTCATTTCATTCACAACCAAAATGCAGGGTTTGAATGTTCAGCAATGCGTGTACGCTCTAGACTAATTCTCATGTGTCATGACAACTTTAAAGACAGGAAAATGTTTGGGCTTCAAGTTAGTTTACCTAGTTCTGCATGCTATGTCCACAGATTAGGACTTCTACATATTTGGTGACACAATGGTGAGCTTATAAAAGGTAATTTCTTCTGAGTCTGGACTTACCTGAAGTGTTAGTTTTAGCCTTCTTAAAAATCAAGTCCCTCAAATCATGTTGTCTTTACCGCTTAGCTGTGATGCTGTTCAGAACACGCTCACCTGCTTCGCTGGTTGCGCCACTGAGGTCTAAAAATGAAATGGCATGTGCCCTCTGGGCCACCGTAATCTGGTCAGGCTACTAGGAAACGAACAACCAGCCAAATGTTGAGAGCACAATATCATTGCCATTACTGTTAATATATAGTAGAAATTGACACATTCAGTAATAAAATGTCAAAGGGGATGGTATGGGAGAATGGTCATTTAAGAAGGGGGATGCCCCCCCCCCACCCCCACCCCACCCCTTTCAACTCAATTACTGATTATAGTTATACTTTATTTTATTTATAATTATATCAAGACGTTCCGCTAAAGCATCACCTTCGATTTGAAGCTGATATTTACTTCAAACTCATTACTTCAGTTGATTGTTTTTTTTCTACAAGAAGGGAGTTTTTTTTCAGTAAAGTAAAATGAACAGTTTCAAACCAGAAAGACAATAATAATCTGAATTGACCAAAATTACATGAACGTCCCACTTCTTTCAAGCTACTCTTTGCTTCTTCGACTCGATACATCAAATGTAAACTTTTGACTTTTTTTTTGCTTAATTCTTTTTTCCGGGCCCCCATGAAAAACCATTGCCCCAGTCTGGACCCCGTGGAGATTTTGACGATTTTGCTTTTGTCCTCTGCCTGCAGGTGCGTGGAGCTGATCATCAACGAACAGATGAGCAAGTACAAAGCTCGTCTGAAGGACATCAACACTCTGGAGTTTGCAGAGAGCAAAGCAAAAAGCAGACTGACCCACATCAGGAGGTCCCTGGTAAGACGGCCCCGAGGTTTCAGGCCTGTAGCTGCTGTGGAGCAGCTGGCATGGCGTTCTGCTCGGAGACCATTTACATTTTCACACAAACAAGCAGAGGTTTCACTTTTATCACTAGAACCTTTTTAACATATGGACCAATCATACCAATTCTAAGTCAGGATTATTTAAAAGAGGTTCTGAATAAAACTTCCCTCTGAATCTTTTAATTTAGTCAGCACATAATATTAAAAAAAAGTTAAATGGATTCAAATAGATTGCTGCTTCTCAAAGTTTTTGGCAAGAAAAACTGAAAAAGTTGTGAACATACGGCATTTTGTAAACCAAGGAAACACGGCAATGAGTCAGGGAGGAAGTTATGGAGATGATTGAAGCAGATTAAAACGAGCTGACAGAGCATCTGAAAAAAGAAAGAAGTCTCCCTGTGAACCTCCTGAACATGACAGCTTGGCAAAGATAGTGAGAGCGTTCTGATGTGGGGAGGCTGTGCTTCATTAGGACCGAGACACTGGACACCTTTAAAAAATGGGTTTGACTGAACCTGAGCAGAGAAATCAGCAAACCTTTAGGAATCCTACAATCAATTTCATTCATTCAGTTTATTTATATAGATCCAATTCACAACACGTCATCTCAAGACACTTTACAGTTCAACCAGATCATACAGTCAGTTTTCTATCAAAGGAAAACCAGCTGATTGCATCGACTCATTGACTCTTCAGCAATCCCTCACACTAAGCATGCTTGTAGCGACAGTGGAGAGGAAAAACTCCCTTTAAACAGGAAGAAACCTCCAGCAGGACCAGGCTCAGTGTGAGCGGCCATCTGCTGAGGACGACTGGGGTTCAAGGAGACAGATACAGACATAGAAAAAGAAGCATAGATACAAAAGGCAATTGTAAAAGGCGGCCCCGTCCAGGAAACACACAGCCAGGCAGACGAGCTCTGAGCCAGCTGGGAATGGTAACATCTGGCTGAGTCTCACCCCAAAAGACTCCCAGTTGTAGTTTCAGCTAAAAAAAAGTTACAAAAAAGGGGTTTTATTTGTACTGCGAGAAAAATAAAACTTTGGTTTTTCACTTCTTTCTTATATAAATGTTCTGGTTTTGATGCAAAAACTGTCAGAAATGAAAGGATTCTGAAAACTTTACTCATAAATCAATGTTAGTTTCTGATCAGTAAATCTTTTAGATGTAATGACGTTTAATTTAAGTGCCTGTGACAGCGCAGTGTAATATTCCTCCAGATCATCTATCCACCAATCTTTAAATTAAATGCCGCAGGATTAAAATAGTTTCTAACACTTTAGGGAGAAATGGGAGATTTTTGACCTGGATAACTCAACCTAAAGTTAATTCTATTCTCCTTTCTTTAACCTGAGCTAATCCTAAACTCGCCCCTCTAATTGAGCAGGCCCCGTTCTGATGTGATTACCTGCACCAGTCCCTAACCCTGATCTGTCCTTCCTCCCTCCCTCCCTTCCTTCCAGAAACCCGTACTAATTGCTGTTAGGTTTATGAGCATTACCCGCACTGCCACCCCGGTATGTATGCCCCGCCCTCACCATGCGCCGCCCACCGCCAGTCCTGCCGTGTCCTGTTGCTCCCATGCTGTCTGTAACGTCCAGCCACAGCACTATCCATGCCTGTCTGTCAGCTGGTCTCTGTTAGGCAGCTCATTCTTTGTTTAGATGTTTGTTTTATTGTTCGTGTTTCTGTTTTAATATCCTTTAGTGCAAAAAATATGGATGAATGACATTATGTCATCATTATGCTGAAGTGGCCATTCTAACCCACTGCTGTTGAATTAGATTCAGTCGAAGACAACAGCATAACTGGCTTGAAGTGGCTTAAACAGGACTGTTTGATTACAAGTTAAAACTTTACATTTTTTCTGATAAAGTGCAGAAATAGCCATTAGTTTACCTCAAATTGATCTGAATAAATAAACAAACTCTTTTGCTTTTATTCACCTAAAATGTCCAATCTACCTAGTGATAAATGATAAGTGTCTCATTAAATTAATCTGCATGCCAATATTTAATATATCTCTCAATACTTTAACCTGCAGGATTATATTGCATATTATGCATATATGTTATCTGAATTTTGCTATTAATATAATATCATAATACATTTTTATAAATTCTCAATTTTTATTCATTTTTCAAATATGCATTGAGATATTTGTTATATATCTTGAAATGTTTAATTTGCTTTGCAATATTTGCTATATACCTTGAAATATTTCATCCACATGATGTATAATAGAATTATATTCTTAATCTGCATGTGGATATTAAATATATATCAGGATTGTTTTAATATGCCTGGTTATATTAGATATATATCGGTATTGTTCTCTACATGATGATATACCATATCTATCATTATTCCAATCAGAATGGCAATATATGATGTTAATCTGTATTTTATATCTGCAAGCTAATATGCTTTTTATATTCTGTCGTTTTTAATCTGCATGGGGATATACCATATGTATCGACCATTTTTATTTTCCATAACATAATATAGAAACGTCCGGTTTGAATCAGCAACATTTATTACCAAAAAGCTGTGGTTTTACAGGAGAAATGCCTTTGAGATAAAGTAGTGGTGTTGTTTTGTTGATCATCAACAAATAGGGAAACTTATGAAGAGGAGCTGGGTCTATAGTACATTCCAAAAAAGTTAAATAACAATCCACTGGAGTTTGTTTCCAAGTTTAAAGACATTTTGCTTCACAACCAGGAAGTTTTTTCATTTCAAAATGTCAGAAATGGAGTTGAGTTCAAGCCTCGAACTCGATGCTATTTCAGACATTTTGGATTAAAAAGGTTCCTGAATGGGAAGCGAAATGTCCTCAAACTTTGAAAATAAACTCCAGTGGATTGTTATTTTTTTTACTTTTTTGGAATGTACTATTACCTGGATGACTGAGATTCTTCACCGGTCTACAGTCAGTTATAAAGCAACTAAAAATATCTCTTTAGATCATGAAATTGATAGTAAAGGTGATTCCTGAAGCTCATGTTTTATGTAGAATTACGATCTCTTTGGTTCCTGGAAATGCTCAGATACACATGCAAATGTATCTCTTCATGCAGGATGTGCAAATTCTGAATGAATAGCTCATTGTTTGTTAGCAGTTATGCTCACTCTGCAGCCTCCTTTCTGACTGATCTGAAAATGGATGATAATCACTTAAATAGTTGAGTCTGATCCTAACTGGTGGCTTGACTGAACAGATAAACCCGACTGAGGAGCATGTAAAACATCAACATAAAAATAACCTTAGCATTTGTCTCCATTAGACGTGATTTTTTTTTTATCTTATTAAAATACCTTTTAAAATAGAGCAGAATACAAAACCTATTCTTTTGAAGCAATTAGTTAGCTCTGTTGCCCTGCCATGGACTGGTGACCTGTCCAGGGTGTCCTCCACCTCTCGCAACCAAAGCAGGGATAAAGCGTGACAGAAAATGGATGGATGGATAGTTTGCTCTGTTTACTCTTACTTCCTCATAAGAAAATTGACTTTAGCTTCTGCTAATCAGTAGTTTTTATAATATGTTTGTGACTCCAAAAGCAAAAAATAAAAGTTAAAGTCAGGTAAGTTTCAACAACTCTTAACATTACTTACTGATGTTCAGAACTACTTCCTCAGAGGTATCACATATGAAGCGTCAACACTGGGTTGGGATGTGGCGCACGCAACACATACCTGGAATCTCTGGTAAAGATATGAAAACATTAGAAAATAATATGCCTTTTATTTTAATAAGACCTAAAAATGAACCAAAAGGGAATAAATAGCTGATGGTTCATTGTGATGGGGATTTGTGTCCCACAGGGGTTTCAAAAATATATAGGACTCTATAGCATCATTTACCTTTCAGATCTTTCAAACTAAACCCACCATCTGGTTGCAGCCATTTCCATGTGTATACAGTAAAGGCGGACTTATCTAACCAAAGCCCACGACTCCCAGTAAAGCCCAACACAGACATGTATCGCAAAGAGCTGCTTGTTACATGGTAAATGGATGCGACGGCTTTGTAACCCTTCTGCTCGCTGTTCTTGGCGGTCAGGTAGACCTGGCTGGTTGTCGAGGTCTTTGCAAAAAACTTTGTCTGCTTTATGTCATATATTTGCCCACAGATATTCCTCAGTGGCCAAATAGAAATACCCTAGAATATTATCTTTAGGAGGCGTGGATCTTTTACCCTCATCTAATAGAAATTCAATTCAATTCAAGTTATTTTTATAGTGCCACATCACAACACATGTCATCTCAAGGCACTTTCCAGTTCAACCAGATCATACAGTCAGATTGATTCAAAGTTTGCTATCTAAAGAAAACCAGTTGATGCATCATCTCATTGACTCAATCCATCACACCATGCATGCTTGAGGCGACAGTGGAGAGGAAAAACTCCCTTTTAACAGGAAGAAACCTCCAGCAGAACCAGGCTCAGTGTGAGCGGCCATCTGCTGAGGCCCACTGGGGTTCAAGGAGAATAAAGAAAATATTATGGAATATCTTTGTCATCTGTGAATTTGGAAAGGGGACCTATTTTGCACATTTTTTAGCATTGTGCCTCTAGAAACATTTAAAGCACTTAGAAAATCCAGCTGTTTTTTCTTTTTATGGCATTTAAAAAAAATTTTTTCTTGTTCAAAAAATAACCTGCTAAGAAAACGCACAACGGGACAGATGAAATATTTGCTGAGAAAGACAAAATCATGAGTGTTGAAAAGCTCTTTTGGATGGGAAAGAGGCCCACAGCCTCACCGAGCCTCTACCTTAGCTAACAGTTAACATAAGGTGCTTTTCCTACTTAATCTAAAGGTTGGATGAATCTTCTTTAAGTGTGAGATATTGCTAATCCTCTAACGACTGATCTTATTTACAGTAATGGTGTTTTAATCAGAGGAAGGTGTTAAACAATGAGGTACGGAACATTAGCAGCTATGATCGAAGTAGCTCCAAGCTCACTGAATATGCAGAAAACTGGGAAAAATATTCCAGAAATAATCAGATTGTATTTTCTTTCATTCTAATCTGCTGAACAACCTTTGCGAAGCTAGTTTTGGAAACTCATCACTCAGACCTGATAGGTTGAAATGTTGATCAGATAAATAAGATGTTGCTAGTTTAGTTTAGTCTAGTTCTTCTCCTAAAACCAGGTCTGCGGGTTACTGTAGCTGTAGGTTGTAGCTGAAAAGCTTTGAAAGTGGCTACTTAGCGCCAGCTAACCTGCTCCCATGCCATGTAGCTGTGTGTGTTTGCTGTGAAGGCTCAGACAGAGCTGGGTAGCTCAGCTGATCGCACCGCTTCCTGTTTCTGCTGCTCAGCGTGTTCAAATGCAGCACAGCGTTATTCCAGGTCATTCCTGCGTGTGTGACCGTATGACCGAGTGTTTGTTTGTTCTGCAGCAGAGCTTATAGCAGTGATGGTGCAAAGCGTGGTTAGTGGATCTGTATTGTCAGCATGTGGTTAAAAACATGGTCGCTCTCTGCTTCATGACCATCTCTCTCACCTATTACCTCTCTGATCAAACTTCAAATTTATGCCATTTCCCTGATTTTAGTTATTTATTTTGTTCATCTGTGTTTGTCTGAAAATACAGAGCAGAGTTCGTGTTCGGCAAAGCGGCTCCCACATCCCATCGCCTCCTTTGAGCCCCAAAGCAGAAGGAGAAGGTGCTGGAGGAGGAGGAGGAGGAGGAGGAGAGGAGGCAGGAGAGAGCGGGCTCAGTGAGCAGCAGCAGCAGGTGATGCAGCAGGAGGAGCGGATACTAACTGAGCAGATTGAGAGCCTACAGAAGGAGAAGTGCGTTTTAACACGAGAGACGTTTCTACTCTGGAGTTTGTTTGAAGTTGGACGCCTCTGATGAAGCCGCATGTGTTTGCTTTCAGGGAGGAGCTGACGTACGAGATGTTGGTCTTAGAGCCTCGAGCATCTGATGATGAAACTCCTGAATCGGAGGCCTCCATCGGCACAGCAGACAGCTCTGAAAACATCACCATGGACACGGAAGGAGCCACCCCCTCTGGTACGCTCTTTAGATGCCAGTGGGGTTACATTCAATGCAAGAATAAACCATTAGTGGATTAATAACAGCAGTTCAAAGTAAACGAGAATAAGTCTTATAAAAGAAGAAAGATGTCTGAATTTTATTGAGAAGCATGGAGTGAAAAAGCGATTCAGAGCTCATCCCTGGGAAATCCTGCCAGGGAAATGTTCTACAGATCAATGGGAATTATAAGCCACACCCATTTGATTCCATAGTTGCAGAACTATGAGCTGAAAGCTCACATAGCCTGAGGTCTGGTCAGATCTTATTGCATAGATCCTGATCAGGTGCCTTGCATGTTTATTGCAGAACGATGATGTCAGATTGCAGGTTAGAGCCTCACTTTTATCAGAGTTTAGAAAAATCTATGATAATCTGTGTTTTGAATCAAAATGTTCTTGTATTTAAACTATTTAGGCTACTTAGCTGTTGGTTTTGTTAGACAGATCTACTTCTGTATCTAAAACCAGACGTGAACGTTGAGAAAACTGCTCTATTGTATCCATTCAACAATGGATACAATGCTAAGCCAGACAATTAAGAGACTTTAAATGTGTATAACTACACCTGTGATGAACCATGAACCTATAATTGTTGTTGCCCCAGAGTGCAGACAGAGACCAGGGGGAGTATTAATGGCTGAAGGAGACAGAGTGAGATCAGTCAGTGGAGGAGAGTTTAGTCCTGCAGCATCCTGCTAATTTTCTCAACCACAGAAATCATTCTGAAAATTTTCTGATCTGTTTTTAGAGCTTAAAAACAGATTAAAGCACAAAATCTCTGAAGGTAAGCAGTGAGAAACAGCAGCTGTCAGTAGAGCAATGTCTGCTGCTTCCTGTGCACCACAAGAGAGAATAGATCTGGTTTCTTCTCCTTATTTAAAGTTTCTCCAGAATTTATATTGATTCCAATCAACCATCCACTGATCTGCTGTTCATGGAGCCTTCAGCTCCCCTCACAGTAGTAGCAATTCCAAATTTCCACACTTTCCATGATGGATCCTTGGCTGGTCCCCTACAATTCCTTTTTAAACATCTAAAACATTCGTTCTGTAATGATTTGTGGACATTAAGATCTAAAAAGTAGGTCATCTCCTGGTCAGACCTGTAATTCAGTGTAAGGTAGAGTCAGATTGATATGCAGACCAAGGAGAAGGCCAGTGGCTGGATGTTGGAGAGGATTTTGCTGAGAGTTGCAGGGTAGTAGGCTGGGGTTTGACTGGGAAGGGCCATTTTGAATGGCTGCTGCTGTAGATCTGCATGGGGAGACTGGAACAGCATCTCAGTCCCTCTGAGGGAACAAGTTTCACTCATTTCAGCATCTGTCAGCAGAGTTTGTGCAGCCCACATAAATGCAACATTCATTTACCAATTGAATGCGTAATTAAAAAAAAGATTTCCGAAGTTGAGAGCACTGCGGCAACCAGCGGACCTGCAAAGGTCAGCAGCAGCCCAATCTGCATAGCCGTGTGTGAAGGACCGCTGGCTCTGGCTGCGATTTTTTGGTTTTATTTGGCAAAATTTTCATTTGATTTGTGTTTATCTGACTGTCGTCATCATTATTCCCCCACTAAATTAAACAAGTAATAATTTATTATTATCTAGAGACTGTTAATAACAGGAGGTGAAATGCAGCTCTAGAAGAGCCGAGCGAATCTGTACTCGGGTTCTCGTGAATTGAGAAACTGCCTAGACCGCCACTCCCCAAAGCATGCATTAGCATGAAGGGTCCTGCCTAAGGATCCACACTGGCATTCATTCCCCCCAGCTGGGATACCACTTCCTGTTTGCAGGCCCGGTGACCAGTTGAGCTAGACAGCCGCTAGCTCAAGTGGCTTCCATTACCTCTGACTGGTTTATTACTGATGTTTCTTCTTAAAGTCAGCTTGATGTGGCGTTCCTCAAGGCTCTTTCCTCGGTTCCCTCCTGCTCATTAAATCTGATTTCGTTTGTCATTGTTATAGAAAACCCTTACTAACTCCGTTTGCATGAGATTAAATGTTTGTTCACCCCCAGAAACCTCCTCAGATCTAAGGATTTTCTGAAATGATGTATTTCCAAAGCCAGCAGGTTATTTCAAAACAATGATAACTCAAACTATTTGGATTTCCTTTGTTAAATGTTTAAGCTTGACTTGAGCCGCTGTTTTTTCTTTTCATACTCTATCGGTTTGTAACACATATTGATGTACTGTCCTGTCTTCTGCCTGTCTTCTTCACAGAACGTGTGACGTACCAATCGAGAAAGTCTGAGTCGAAGTCCAGACGAACTCTCCGTCGTCAGCCAGACTCTCAGGACTCTGTCGACTCCACCTCCACCATCTCATCCTCCTATCACCCCTCCTCCTCCGTTTCCTCCAATGCTTCTGGTTCCCCATCTCCTCACTACCGTTTTCGCTCGTCCTCCTCTGGGCCCCTGCTCACATCTTGCAGCTTGGGGGCCCCGTTGGCCGAACCAGAAGAAGGCCAAAGGACCGGAAAGACTCGCCTCAGGCTCAGGCTGAGCCGCAGCTCACCGCGGGACTCCTCGGGAGCCCATCGGAGAGATTCGGACTTCGGCTCGGGGCCACAGCAGCTGGTTCTGTACAATCAAAATGAGTTCATGGTGTGATTACCGCAGGGAGAGGAAGACCAGCTGCCGCCGGCTTTTGACGGGAAAAAAGGAGGAGACTGCAGGTCAGAAAGCAGCTCCTCCTCTGTGCCCAACCCCGGCATCTTTGACCCAACCAAAGCAGAAGGATTTGGTATTGAGCAGATCTTCAAGGAAACGGCGGGCTGATGGTTTCTGTGAGCAGCAGACAGCTGGACCGAAAGGAACCGAGGAGATCTCAGTACGTTTTTAGCCCCTGCAGGTGTACCAGGGGTCATTTAAAGGACCAGTGAGACTGGAAGGCAGATGTGGGGGTTGGATAAGGAAGAAAAGAAGGAAATCCTTCAAAGCCAAATCTATCAATGCTCCATCTTTATTTTTGCAGCAGGTGGGTCGTGCCACCAGGAACAAATGTAGCCATAGTGACTGAACTGGTGAACATGCTGTCAGGAAGCAGCGTCAATCTAAGTGTGCATTACGTCATGTTTACACAGGAAGCAGCGGCCAAGAGGCTGCACGCTTTCCATCACACCTGGCTCACATCAGTTACGACAGACTGTCAAAGCTGTGTTAATACTATTATTATTATTATTAATATTATTGTTTCAGATAAATAGAGAGTCCGGTGCTGCTCCTGGGTTGGTCGTGTGGATCTGTGACCTGTTTCTGTAAATTGAAGTGTAAGAAATTCAGGTCGACTTTCTTTATGGCCGGTTTTCCGTCTGGCTCCGGGGCCGGTTTGAGGGGCCGCGGTTTGACTCGTCACATGTCCCCAGAGCTCGCCCCAGGCGTCCGTTGGCCGGCCGGCTGGGAGTGCTTTGTGCTCTGCCTTTTTTTCTGCACAGGTTTAGTTCAGAAACATCAGTGTTACTTGGTCAGGACTTGAATCTTTGGTTTGTTTTTTATTGTGAGATATTCCTGTATCATAGGCGTTAATTGATTGATATCAAAGATGTCATGCTTTTTTGTTTTTTTCTTAATTATTGGATTGTTTTGATGAAAGCCATTTTTTTCTCTTCCTATGACTTCACTTCTGTGCATATGTAGCCTCTCTTACTCACTCCTTTATACACTTGGCTTTCTCTGCTCCTTTAAGGGTGAAAACTGTGCCGGTTACACTATGAACGGTGGTAGTGGGATAGGGGGGGGGGGGGGGGGGGGGGGGGATTCTATTTCCTTGCACTTACCAGACCATTTTAACCGTCCAACATCGCTGAGCCACAAAATGCTCTGCTCCTCCTCTTCCTGCTCTCTCTCTTCTTGACCGTAGCTCCCCTGCGCTCCTCTCTCCGGGTTCTTGCTGTGAAAAGTAGCATTTAATCTGCCTGTTGACCAAAACAAGTAGCAACTAACCCACACACTCAGTCTGTGTGCGTCCTCTTACTGTCCTACTCTGTCCATAACAAGTGTGCGTGATGTTGACTCTGGACTTTGGAGCAAGCTTTGATCTGGCTTCACTACACCATCAGTGTTAAATCAGCTCCTCTTTACAGCTGTCAATCAGTGCCTTGCACCAGTCTTCACACCATTTGATCTTTTGCAAGTTTTGCCAGCATACAACCACTCATTCAGTGCAAGTTGTCAGGATCTTATATTATAGAGAAGCACTAAGTTGTGCATAGATTGTGGAGGGGAAGAAAAAGCAGGCTTGGTTTTGAACTGTGAGGATGAACTATTTCTGAGTCTTTTATGGGCTCTCTGCATCATCAATGACTATCTGGATGGTTTAGGATGATGCAAAATGTTAGATCCCCCCTCCTCTTTTACACCTCATTTGTAAGCAGCACTTTTAAGGCTGTCTTTGTGCACTTTAAAAAAAAACAGAAAAAAAAATTTGCATTTAGGAACCAACCAAACAGTAACAGATTATTGCACCCGAGCAGCTGCAGCTCCTCCAAAGTTAACACGAGCAAAATTGCTGCACAAGATAGGTATTGGATTTAAAGTCTTTGTAGGAAATGTTCAGAACCATGTGCCCCTTCGTTTCACCTGTTTATGATGTAAAACTCTGTTTATTCATGGCAGCAGATTCAAATACATTAAAGTTTGTGGTTGGAATGCTGGAAAACTGGAAAAATTGTGAACGCTTCAGCAAGGCACTGTACATGCGTGTTTGTTTCCTTCCTCATATATGTTATAAACTACATTAACCATAAGGATGATAATAATACTTAAAAAGGTGCATCTGCTTCTGGAAGTGAGCTGAAAGAACAAAACTGCTCCTTGGTCAGTTATCCTCACAGTTATATTTGTGGTGTGTTTCCATATGACATTCTGAAAAAGGAAAAATAAGGAAAAAGTATAAAAAAAAAAAAAAAAAAGAGTAAAAGGTGAATGTAACTGTCACTGGAAGGCATGCCTCGCTTTCAGTCGTTGTTTTTCTTCTGTTTATACAGTGTATGTACTATTTATGATCATGACTTTTAGATGTACAGTAGGTGAAAAAGAACCTGTTATAATAAAAGGATATATTATCCTTATTACCGATTTATTCATCACAGCAACTTTCCCCCCCTACAGGCCATGCATGGTTCTGTTTTATTTGTTTGTCGCAGGGAAACGGTGAAAGAAAGAAGTGCAAAAATAGTGGACTTAGTTAAGTATGTATAAGGTGCAATTTGTGTTATTCTTTTTTTAATTATCTAAAACATCTCTACGGTTGTAAGGGGGAAAAAATAACTTTATGGGGAGAAATTTTCATCTGCTTATTATATTAAAAATACAAATGCAGCCAATGAAAAGTGAGATGAGTGATGTTTTGTTTGTGAATTGCTTTGGTCGGCATGAAATGAACGCTTGCTGTTAAAGGAGTCTATTGTTAGCTCGGACATTAGCAGCATCGATGCCTGGATCAGCTTCTTACAGCTTTTATTCAATTAATAATGCCTGGAGTAGCAGTAAGCACTGCAATAGGACTCTTAATCAATCAACAATTACATTTGCAATTAGTTGCATGAGTTAATCACAGATTTTTAGAAACATTTTAAATTTACCCTAACCAAATATTTTTGGTGTTTTTAAATAACCGTTTGATCCCTGAGCTGTATGCATCTCCACACTCAACTATGATGGCACTGGGTTTTAAAGGAAAAAAACTTGTTTTTTTTCTTTTAAAGGAAAAATAACTAATCAAATTCCATTTATAAAGAGTCAGCAGTGATGTGATCTTAAGAGCTTGTTTCACAGATCTGTTAGGATGTAAAAATACAAACTTATTGAGTAAATTCATGATAATGCATTAATGTTTATTTTTTAGTCAGCTAGGAAGTCCCTTTAGATTTGTAGAAATCTGTTAGCATCTTGCCACATGGGGAGATAATCAACTGTTCAATCATGAAAGGAAACAGAACAAAAATATCAGAATATAAAAAATAAAAAAAATGAATAATATCAAGTAAAACTGGTGGTAATGTACCAAATCTTACAATAATGTGGAATCTACACAGAGAATGGAAAGATTTCTGAAACTACCTGCTGTAATTTAATCCCAAAACTATCATGTTTAATATGGGTATATATTATTGATATGAAATATGTGATTAATGCTTAGTTCAAACTCCTGAGCTAAAACCTAACTGCAGTCAATAAAATCTGTTACAAAATGAGGTTGTTAATGTTGGGAGGGTTGCACTCTATGACTGATAGCTAATCTGGATTAATATTGTATAATTTAATGTTTCATACTCTCCGAGTAACAAACATTTATGTATTTTATTAAACTTTTTTGTTTTATATGCATCTATTTATATTATAAATAATTTTTTAACTTGACATGTCATTAATTAACGTGACTTAGTTGCTCCTTCTTCCGGAAGTGAGCGGAACGGATCAGACAAGCGGGGTTTGTTGTGAATCGCGTGCCGCGTAAACTCCATATAAGGATTGTATTTCCGGTTGATGTCGAACGAATGTCGGTGAAGCTTCCCGCGAAGTGAGCTTTGTTGGGTCATTGAGCTTCGGTCGGTCTGCTGGGACAGGTGGGGGGCCACTGGAGCTGAAGGGGTGGGGGCCACTGGAGCTGAAGAGGTGGGGGCCACCGGAGCTGAAGAGGTGGGGGCCACCGGAGCTGAAGAGGTGGGGGCCACCGGAGCTCCGCGTGACGAAAACGATACAAACTTTAATTTGTTTCTCTTCGGCTAAAATGAAAGCGGCGCTCAGAGCCGCTCTGCTCCTAAATGACGTGAATAAGTGAGACTTTCTGCTCCAGCTGCTTCACATCTGTCTCACCGCTCAGCTGAGAAGGACCCACACCGGAGAAGGTGAGCTTTACTAATCCGTAGTTTAGTTAATCCGTAGTTACTTAAACTCATGTTTTTTTCTAGTATTATTTTTACCTTAACGCGGTTCACATTAGTTTAATGTTGCTGTTTGTTAAAATGGAGCTGAAATCCATTGATTATCTTCCAGATGGCTCGCAACAGAATAATCGTTTTCTTTGACCTGGAGACCACCGGATTAGGTAATCTAATCTAATCTAATCTACACATTCATCTCTAATCCTTTTGCTCAGAGGGAGAATTTAAGAAACGAATAAACTGAACTTATGATCAATGTTTTTATTTTTCTGATGTGACTTTAAAAACGGTACAAAACCCCTCTAAGTAATAAAATACAACATAGTTACAAATGTTTAGTAAGTAACTTTATACAAATGTGTTATTGATAATATGAAGAGTTTATTTAAAAATAAACTATTTTAGTTTGTTTATTTTGTTGATTCGTTTTGTTGTTTGTGTTAAAGTTATGAGAAAATAAAACAGGATCAAAGATAATACCTACAGCATTCACAAGTAGTACTTTATGTTTTGAAAGTTTTAGTGATTTTACTGCTTTAAAGTTTAGTATTTTTCTTTTCATTTTAGGTTTTTACAACTCTTGGTTGTTATCTTGTAAATTAATATTATATATCCCCTTTATATACCGGTGGTTTAAAGGGACTTCCTGTATTCTGCCAGTCTTCTGCTTTAAATAAAGGTTTTAATGCAATTCCAATAAATATTTTTATATAGAAGAACAAGATCAGAAGTATTTAGCTTCATACAAGGAACAAAATTACTCTTTCATAAATCAACTTTCCAAATTGGGATGATAGCCAGAACAAGTGCAGTTTTAGATAATAAACAACAATAAACAGTTTATAATATATATGACGTTTCTGATGATAAAACTGAATGCAAAGACCCCAAATAATCTTCTAGAAACGGAAGCGAAAGGAGACAAGAATACCAAAACTATTTCTGTATACTCTTTTATTAATCTCCTGTAGAGTGCCAGACATAAATAGGCTTTTAACATGATCGTTTAATGAATTATTGGAATCAATTCAAGACACCAAGTCTCATCGCATCTGCTGTATTGATAGTGATTTATGGGCCTCTGTCCCTGGAGGATAAAGTGTAGAGGTGTTTAAAGAGCTGGGAAGAAGCCTGGGCCCTTTTTATTGTGCTGTTGTGTAATATTCAGATGGCTTAATGAGTCCAGGTGGAGTCTGATAAAGCAGGAACAGGGTACAGTCAGTTTCTGTTTACTCTGATCACGCCCAGTTGGACGTTGGAATCCTCTGGATCTCCACCACAAAAAATCTGGTTGCTTGGGCAGAGTAGGGTGGAGCAAGAGGAAGAGTCAGAAGCCTCTCCGTTTTACACATACAGGCTGAGTCATGAGAAATAATCCTCACCAGGTCAAAGAGTACGTTCCTGCTTGCTGAGTAGGGACTCCTGTGAAATATGGTGGGAAGACGAACCGTTTCCACAAGCAGCTGCTAACCAAAACAATCTTTATAGACATCCCAGTGTAACAGGATCCAGGGGCTTTGTGAGTCACCCACATGTGAGTGCTTTGTTTATGATTAGCATATTAGCAGGGAGTCTGAAGAGCTTCCTAAAACAGCCTCTTGTTCCTGATGTTCTTCCACAGACTGACTCAGTGGGGTCAGCTGATCCATGTTTTGACACAATGGCGGGTTCAGAGAGGCGTACTGCCTTTGAGCAACAGCCAGGATGAAACCAGGACTAGTTAGTAGTGTCTGTGTGTGTGTTGGGGAAGCATGACGCGGTGTGTGCTTTCAAAACCATCCCAACAGCACAGGCAGCATTTGGAGAACTAACTTTCCAGAATATATGTATATATATATATATATATATATATATATATATATATATATATATATATATATATATATATATATATACTTTCAAAAAAATTACAAATTATTCCGTTGATAGGAATAGGAGATCTATCATCTGCTTCTCTTTTATCCAAAATAATTGTAGATGTTTGGAGGAAACTCCATCCAATAGCAGGCAGTATACTTGGGTGAGAATCACTGAGGGTTACGGTTAGTGCAGCCAGACTGGACAGGCTCTATGTCACCTTTTAATATAGGTTATCTGCAGCTGTTGGTTTTTCAGATCATCAATAACTTTTCATTCTTATTTAATGGTGCATTCCCAAAGATCTTCTTACTGGCTTTTTAATGTCAAACTGATTGATGACAAGACTTTGTGTCTGTCTTTCTCTGATTTCTGGAGATGCAGAAAATCAGGATTTGAAAATATAAGTCAATGGTGGGAGGTGGGGAAAACACAAATTAGAATATTTTGTCAGCAGTATACATCACACACAAAAGCAATAGAAATGGATCATTTTGAATTATTGAAGAAAGAAATGAGTTTATTAGAAGAGGGTATATTTAATGGGTTCGATTATAATGATAATAATGCAAATTGGGAGAATAAGAGGGCATCTTTAGGTAGGTTTTTGTATGAAAAAGCTAAAGGTGCTCTAATTAAATCAAGAATCCTATCTATTAAAGACATAGATGCACCCACTTGTTTCTTTAAGTTTTAAGTCGGAGAAAACCTAGCCGGATGATGCACCCCAGGAACTCCAATGGAGCTGTGACCTTTGACCCCTCAGAGATGAGGAAGGTGGCCATAGACTTCTACAGCAGCCTTTTCAGTGCTGATGATTGTGACTGATTGTTTGGATGAGATGCTGTAAGGATTCCCTCGCTTAGGAGAAGCATCTTCGGCCTCACTGGAGTCTGTCATTAATTTCAAAGAACTGTCTGCAGCGGTTAATCAGCTCAGCTGTGGTCAGTCTCCAGGCGCTGATTAACTTTTTTGTATTTACTTGGAAAAGATTTAATGGATGTTTTTCATGGATGTTTGGACTCTGGGACATTACCAACAAGCTGCAGCAGCCAGCAGGGCAGTCCTGACTTTGCTACCAAAGAAAGAACTGAAACAGAACTGGCCGCCTGTTTCATTACTCTGCACAGAAATAAAATTCTGGCAAAAGTTTTGGCGAATCGACTTAAAGCATGAATGGAGACAATCATACACGTCAGTCAGAAATACTGGGTCCCTGAAAGGACAATAATGGATCATTTGTTTTTGCTTAGAGACATTGTTGATTATCTCAATTACAGGAACTTGATGTTGGTTTGTTTTCTCTAGAGCAAGAAAAGGCCTTTGATCGAGTTGATCATAATAATTTGTTTAAAACACTTAAAGCGTTTGGTTTTGGAGAAAAAAATAATTTCATGGATAGAATTGATATATTTAAGAGCTACAGTACTGTTAAAGGTAGGAGGGGGGCTTAGCAGACCAGTATCTGTTCAGAGAGGAATCAGGCGGGGATGTCCTCTATCTGGGAGGCTGTATGCTTTAGCTATTGAGCCTCTCTTGTATAAACTCAGGCAGAGTCTTTAGGGTTAAACCTGACAGACAACACAAACAATATAATTAGTTTGTCGGCATATGCTGATGACATTACAGTTATATATATGCTGTCAAAACAATATTCAGCTTCTTGAGCAGAAATTAAAATTATACAAACAAGCTTCTTCTGCTAAGGTCAACTGGTCAAAATGGGAGGGACTTTTATTGGGACAGTGGAGCAATAAAGAGCAGCCAACCCTACCAGCCACGCTGCAGTGGAGCACACAAGAAATAAAGGTCTAAGGAGTGTTTCTGGCAAATCACAACTTTCTGGTTAAAAACTGGGAGGGTCTAGCTGGAAAGAAATAGTGCCAGAGTGTCTAGATGGAAATGGGACCAGCCCCAGTTGTCCTACAGGGGGAGAACTTTGGTTTCCAACAATATGGTTGCATCTATGCTCTAGCACCATGCCACGGTTCTAGTTCCTCCAGACAAAGTCATTAAAGAGATACAGAAGAGACTGGTGGATTTTTTCTGGGATGGATTCAATTGGCAGTGCTGTTTGTACCTGTGTTAGAAGGGGTCAGGGGCTGATTGACCTTAGGAGTCGCATAACCGCGTTTCAGCTTTAATTCAGTTTATTTACATAGCGCCAATTCACAGCACACATCATCTGAAGGCACTTCATCCAGTTAAATTGATTCAGTTTTCTATCTAAGGAAAACCAGTTGATTGCATCGACTGATTGACTCAAATACAATCCCTCACACTAAGCATGCTTGTAGCGACAGTGGAGAGGAAAAAGTCCCTTTTAACAGGAAGGAACCTCCAGCAGAACCAGGCTCAGTGTGAGCGGCCATCTGCTGAGGCCGACTGGGGTTCAGACAGCACAACGTTTCCTTTACTCAGCGCAGAAAACCTGGACTGAAAGCACCTGTTTCTCTTGAAGCTGGATGGTTTGGATGCAACACAGACTTCCAGTTTTTACCAGTTTTTACGAACAGATATGTGGCACGTATTGATCACAGATCAGGGAGTCAGACCAATCAGGCTGAGGAAACGCTACATTTTCTGTTTGGTCAGGCAAAGATGCCTGTTTGGTCAGGCATTTGGCTCAGCAGGAGAAATAAAATGAAGGGGGCAGGCTCAGCAGATGTTGAACTGATGTTCAGAGGCCTGCTGGCGGCACGTATTAGGACAGAGTTTTATATAACGGTGTCAGATCTGAATGAGTTTATGTCTGTTTGGGGAGGTGGAAATGTTTTATGTCATGTAAATAATAAAATACTTATTCTCAGTTTATGAGGGGGTGGACATGTCTTTTCTTTTCTTTTTTGGGTTGTTGTAAATGAGTATATGTATGAAATTTAATAGTGTTTGTTGTAATTGAAACATTGGACCACTAAATAGAGTCCATGGTATCTCTTTCTCTCTGTATATGTATATGTATATGTATATATATATATATATATATATATATATATATATATATATATATAAAACCTTTATCTTCCTTCAGATACTTCAGTGTGTGATATCATCCAAGTGGCCGCAGTTTGTGAGAAAAAGTTCTTCAACAACTACACTCTCCCTTGCTGCTCGCTGACCCCGAGCGCCATCCAGGTCACAGGCTTCACAGTAAATGATGACGGCCTGTTTCTGCGAGGGAACCCTGTGGAAACCATCCCTCTGCAGCAGCTCCTCACCTCATTCATCGCCTTTCTGCGCTCCTTCCGTCGCCCCGTGTTGCTAGCGGCCCACAATGCAAAGCGTTTCGATGCGCCTGTGCTCCTCAGAGTGCTGCGGAAGTGTTCCTTGTTTCAGGAGTTCCAGCAGGTGGTGTCAGGCTTCCTGGACACCTTCCTACTGAGCAAAAACCTTTACCCGTACCACGACCGATATTCTCAGGAGTGTTTAGTCGAATACTTTGTTGGGAAGCCCTACGATGCTCACAATGCTTTGGAAGATGCCAGGATGCTGCAGGAGCTGTTCAAAGCATGGGAACCGAATGATTCTGACATCAGGAGAACCACTTTTAGAACCAGTTTTAATTTTTGAGAAAAAAAGGGTAAAAAATTAACCATGTCAAATAAGTTCAGTTCAGTTCAGTTTATTTATATAGCGCCAAATTCACAACACATGTCATCTCAAGGCACTTTACAGTTCAACCAGATCATACAGTCAAATTGATACAAAGTTTTCTATCTAAGGAAAACCAGTTGATTGCATTGACTCATTGACTCAAATACAATCCCCCACACTAAGCATGCTTGTAGCGACAGTGGAGAGGAAAAACTCCCTTTTAACAGGAAGAAACCTCCAGCAGAACCAGGCTCAGTGTGAGCGGCCATCTGCTGAGGCCGACTGGGGTTCAAGGAGACAGAAACAGAGATACAAAAAGCAGCTGTAAAAGGCGGCCCCGTCCAGGAAACACACAGCCAGGCAGACGAGCTCCAAGGCAGCTCCCATGCCAGAGGACGAAGAGAGCACATCCACTCAGTCACGGCCAGAGAAACAGGACCACACTGGAAAACAGGCCGATCTCCAACATCTATAAACAAGGGTGTTGATGGAAGCAGCACAGCTGATGTTTCTTTCCAGGATGACGTCACAGCCAAACAGGAACAGACGAGGCAAAGCTACTCTGAGGAAAAGCAGAGAGAGCAGAAGGTTAGAGATTGAACTAACAGATTCTGCAGAATAGGAGAACAGAGAGAGAATGAAGCAGAATGATGAAATGGGGGTCCCTATGTCCTCCAAAAGTCTAAGCCTATAGCAGCATAACTATAGAGATAGCTCAGGATAACCTGAGCCACCCTAACTATAAGCTTTATCAAAAAGGAAAGTTTTAAGCCTAGCCTTAAAAGTAGACAGGGTGTCTGCCTCACGGACTAAAACTGGTAGTTGGTTCCACAGGAGAGGAGCCTGATAACTAAAAGATCTGCCTCCCATTCTACTTTTAGAAATTCTAGGAACCACTAGTAAACCTGCAGATTGAGAGCGAAGTGCTCTGTTAGGAACATAAGGAACAATCAGATCTCTGATATAAGATGGTGCTTGGCCATTTAAGGCTTTATATGTGAGAAGGAGGATTTTAAATTCTATTCTTGATTTAACAGGAAGCCAATGAAGAGAAGCCAGGATAGGCGAGATATGATCTCTCTTTTTAATTTTCATCAGAACCCTGGCTGCAGCATTTTGGATCAGCTGAAGGCTTTTAACTACAGTTTGTGGACTTCCTGATAGTAAAGAATTACAATAGTCCAGCCTTGAAGTAACAAATGCATGGACTAGTTTCTCAGCATCACCCCTGGACAGGATATTTCTAATTTTTGCAATGTTCCTCAGATGAAAGAAGGAAATTCTAGAAACCTCTTTGATATGGGATTTAAATGACAGGTCCTGATCAAAAATAACACCAAGATTTTTTACTTTATTATCTGAAATCAGTTTAATCCCATCCAAATGAAGTGACTGGCTAATCAGTTTCTTTTTCAGAGACTCTGGTCCAAAGACTATAACTTCTGTTTTATCTGCATTCAGAAGCAGAAAGTTAAGAGTCATCCAGGTTTTTATGTCTTCAAGACATGCCTGTAATCTATGTAATGGGTTAGCTTCATCTGGATTTATAGACAGATATAGCTGGGTATCATCAGCATAACAGTGGAAATTAATCCCATGCTGTCTAATAATTCTACCAATTGGGAGCATGTATAAAGTAAAGAGAATTGGTCCTAGCACTGATCCCTGTGGTACTCCACAGGTAACCTTTGAGCGTGTTGAAGATCTATCATTAACATGAACAAACTGAATTCGATCAGATAGATAAGATTTAAACCAGTCTAGTGCTGTTCCTTTAATTCCAACAAAATATTCAAGTCTTTCTAAAAGAATATTATGGTCAACTGTATCAAATGCAGCACTAAGATCCAACAGGACGAGCACAGATACAAGTCCATTATCTGAGGCCATGAGAATATCATTAGTGACTTTCACCAGAGCTGTTTCAGTGCTATGATGAGCTCTAAAGCCAGACTGAAACTCTTCAAAAAGTTCATTATGGTGTAAGTGATCGCAAACTTGTTTGGCAACTACTTTCTCAAGAATTTTGGATAAGAAAGGAAGATTGGATATAGGTCTATAATTGACCAAGTCATCTGGGTCAAGAGACGGTTTCTTAAGCAGAGGTTTAATTACAGCAACCTTAAAAGCTTTAGGTACATATCCCTGTAACAGAGATAGATTAATCACATCTAAAATGGAGGAGATCAAAGGGAATACCTCCTTAAATAACCTGGTTGGAACTGGATCCAACATACAAGTTGAAGGCTTAGATGAAGACAATAATTTTGCTAATTCAGAGAGTTCAACTGGATCAAAGCAGTCTAAACCCGGTTCAGATTCCATGACTACCTCAGGTACAATCGCGGATAGAGGAGTGCTTATGATCTTATTTTTAATAAGATCAATCTTATTTATAAAGAATCCCATAAAATCATTGCTGCTAAGAGCAGGTGGAATGGACGGTTCAACAGAGCTATGGCTCTGGGTGAGTTTGGCAACTGTATTAAAAAGAAATCTAGGATTATTCTTATTCTCCTCTATTAATGAGGAGAAGTATGCTGCTCTTGCTTTACAAAGGGTCCTCTTATACAGCAGTAAACCATTTTTCCAGACTAGGAAGGACTCTCGCAGGCCTGTGGAGCGATATTTTCTCTCCAGTTTCCTAGCATTTTGCTTCAAAGTACGCAGCTCTGCATTAAACCAAGGAGCAAGCTTTCTATTTTTAACGGTTTTCATTTTCAAAGGAGCTGCGTTGTCTAAGGCAATACGCAGAGAACTAGCAACCCCATCAACAAAATCATCAACCTGTGAAGGGGAATAAGCTAAGCTTTTGCACTCTGCAGCACTGCTCAGTGACACAGAGGAGAGAGAAAGTGAAGCAGATTCTTTAAAATTTTTAACTGCACTATCTGATAAAGATCTACTAAAATTGAACCTTCTTTTGGGGGAGGAGAACTCTGTTAAAGTAATCCTGAAGGTTATTAGAAAGTGGTCAGAGAGGACAGGGTTGTGAGGAAATACTGTTATTTCTTCACATTCTATGCCGTATGTCAGCACAAGATCCAAAGTATGAAGATGAGAATGCGTGGGACTATTCACATTTTGAACAAAGCCAACAGTGTCTAAGATAGCATTAAAGGCTGCTCTTAAGCTATCGCCTTCAATGTCAGCATGGATGTTAAAATCTCCCACTATGATGACCCTGTCAGTATTTAATACCAAATCGGAAAGGAACTCTGAAAACTCATCTAAAAATTCAGAGTAAGGACCTGGTGGACGATACAAAGTTACAAAAAGAAGAGGTTTTCTTGCCTTGAAATTTGGATCAGGGAAATTTGGATCAGGGAAATAAGGAAGCCGTTAGAAAAAAATATATGTTTAAATGTTGTTTTTGATCATCATGCTTCCCTGAAAGAAAGTAAATATTAAAAAACAAGAAAATTAAACAATTGTTAACTTATTTCTTATGTTTATCATAGAATAATAAAGCATGATTATGGCCATCTGTTTAATTCATTTGCTGTTGAAGCTCTTGGGATTGTTCTTTACTGTTGTTTCTGTGAATTAAGGGATAGTTTCTTTGTATAAAACAATAAAGTTGAATTTACTGGACACATCTAAAGCTCCTTTTTGCACCCAGTCAAGTTAAACCTAAAAGGGCAACATTAATATACAGTTTTGACAAATATTTCAGAATTTCCTGCTCAATTGTTGAAAAAATATCTGCTTCTTTTATCGGATTTCTGACTCAGTTTAAACATCATGCTAAATAGAACCTGTTTAAATTCTTTGCTTTAAATCCTGACATGTTGGGGTTTGGTTGAAATTGTTTAGAACCTGTGAAGAACCAGATCACTTTGCTCTTATATAAATGTTTTATGTGTTCTACAGATGGTGTCTTCCCTTCACTAACCCTAAAAAAAAGAAAAATAAAGTTAACTGGTGTGATTACGTTGGAGGTTCTATTTACCTTTGTGTAGGGATGTCCCAAAACAACTTCTTCCTTTCCGATGCCCTATGTACCAACATTGCAGCTGTGAATATTCACCAATGTCAGTTTAAATGCTGCATACTTTTATTCAGTGGTTTTGAATGTCAAGTAATTTAAATCAAACAGGGAACAAAAATCAAGAACAAATGAAAATAGAACTGATTCATCTATTATGAACTGATGAGTAACATAAAGTTTAAGGTAGAAATGGTCATTAGAAGATGAGAAAGAGGTTTTCTATGGACATTAACCAAGCGTACGGCCACATTGCAGACATAGCTCCTACTGCTGTAGCATAGCCTCAGCTACTCTGTTAGCAGAAGATGCTGTGATCATGTTGGCCCTGAGTGTTTTATAGAAGCACCTCTAGTTTGAAAGGAAGGAGCAGAGTGCATCTGTCAGCTTATGGGAGAATTTGATGTAACCAATAATCATCAGTATCGGACCAGACATCCCTACAGCAGGGAATCTTAAAATGAACACAGCTAAGATTTAATGAGGCTTTTTCACCAAATGTCTTTCTAGAACATCCGTTCCCAAAAGTTTTGGCCTGTGACCCCAAAAATAAGGTGACAGACCGATGACCCCCTAAAAATAGATTCTTAGCTACAGTACTCTATATTTATTTATACATATACAGTAATTATGTTCTTTTTTTTGTGACATTTTATTTGATTCATCATTGAAAAAGTTTTATTACTTAATGAGACATTCAATTACTGAATTTTTAATTTTATAATTTAATTTTTTGATATTTAAAATGTATATGTTGTTAACCTTTTGGTGAACCCCTGTTTAGAAGACACCTGTTCTATTCAGTTTATTTATATAATGCTAATTATCAACACGTGTCATCTTAAGGCACATTACAGAGACAATTCAACCAGATCATACAGATTGGTTAGTTTTCTATTTAAGGAAAGACAGTTAATTGCATTAAGATATGCAAAAAAAAAGCAGAGATAAAAAAGGCAACTGTAAATCAGCTCCACAGGCGGCCCCGTCCGGGAAAAACAGCTCACATGTCAGAGCATGAAAGAGAGCACATCCAGTTGGTCAAAGTCAGAGAAACAAGACTACACTGAAAAACAGGCCAAGCTCCAACATCTGTAAAGAAAGGTGTTGATGGCAGCAGCACAGCTGATAACGTTAGAGATTGAACTAACAAATACTGCAGAATGGAAGAATAGAGACAGAAGGAAGCTGAATGATGAAATGGGGGTCCCTATGTCCTCCAGCAGTCTAAGCCTATAGCAGCATAACTATAGAGATAGATCAGGATAACCTGAACCAATCTATAAGCTTTATTAGAAAAAAATAAATAAATTGAGGGGTTGCCTCATTTATTATCACGTAATTTTCTTGCTGCAGCCAAGTTTCTGTAAGGCTTTAGTTCAGAAGGGACAGCTCAGGGCATGATACTGCCACCACCGTGTTTTATATTCATCTGGTGGTGCACACAGCTGCTGCTGTGGCAGACATGCCTTTTGAAATAAAGAAAAAATATTAACCATAAAACATTTATCAACAGGGATGTGGGAGGTTTTAGATTCTTTAGACCTGGATGTTTTCTTTGACAGACGATACTTCGACTCATTGCTTCAGTCGCAGACAACACAAGAATGCTGTCATTTGCAGAAAACAATTCCCTGCTATTTCTTTTGGGTGGATTTAAAATGGGACTGACTGGTTTAAGATGCCTGAAAGGAAACAGCTTGTTTAAAACTTAGAGTAAGCCACATGAAAGAAGCAATCCATCCCGCCACACTGACAATGATGGAGCAACGCGGCGACACAAATCTCCAACCATTTGGTCATGAAAATAAGTTTCCTTTTGTCCTAGCCACTTTGGGAAGACTGGAGGCAGAAGATTTGCATCCAAGATGTGCAACTAACACAATTTGCAACAATATTTGATTTTTTTTAAATATTACTGATTAAATTAGTTTAAATCCTGTACTTGTGGCATATGAAGCAACTGAAAGATTTACAATAATTTATAAATGATGAAACACCACTCTCTAGTGGTAACATTAGAACACTACGAGGTGCTTTGATTCATCCAGTTCAACTACAGTAATTTTCAGTGACTTCTAAGGTCAGACTGCAGCAACATGAACAGCCCCCCGCTGCTGCATTCTCTTCATTCTGTCATTCCTTAGGTTTATTTCTTACTAGCGTCTCCTAGTTTTTAGTTCCTGAGTTTCCTGTCGATTGGTTCTGGATTAGGGCTTCTTTAATTTTATTTCTTCATTAAATTTACCTAGAAATCATCTCTGCCTCTTCAACTCTGCATTTAGGTCCTTAACAAATATCCACTAAACATGACATTATGTGGAGAAAAGGGCTTTTGGTTAAACCAGGGGTCTTCAAAGTTTTCCAGGCCAAGGACCCCCAAACTGATGGGGAGATGGAGCGAGGACCCCCTAATTATATATATAGTATGAAATAGTGTTCTATCAAACTGGTCCTATAGGCATATATTTTAGCTATCTGCATTAATCATTGCCCCCACCATTAAATGGGAACAGATTAATTTACCTGCAAATCTTTAACTGTGTTTATTCCTCTGTTCATCAACAACAAACCCTGTGAATTTGGTTATATTTACTCTTTAAAAATGCCAAAATTAAAGGAGGGGAACCATCTATTTTGACCTGCCTGAAATAATCAGTTCCATCGGCGTCGCCAGACCCCATTTACTGGGGCACGTGCCCCAGTATAAATGAGCTGTGCCCCAGTATAAATCTCATTATTTGCAACAGTATTACATTTTTTTAATGCATCAATTTAGATAATTCCAACGGAAGGAGACGTATATTTCTACTCAAATGCGCAGCAAGTGTGTTGGTAATGCTACGTTCAGACCGGACGCTGCAAAAGCAGCAAAATCGCGTCTGCTGCTTCATTTTTGCTGCTTGTACCAGTTAGTTCTGACGCGCGGCTGAAGCAGCTTTGCTGCTCTGGCTGCGCGGTCCAAAAGTGTGTCTGACGCGCGTTGGGCGGAGCTTCACTATCCTTTCTCTGCCTTGCAGCTATATTTGCTGTGATCAGTGGGAATAAAGTAGTTTTAATATGTTTTTAAGTGAGAAAATACACCTGAAAACGTAATCAGTGCAGTCAGTTCATCCAGATTACAATCCTGCCTCCCAATATTATTTCTGTCGGAGCCGCTCAGACCCCCACATACCGGCGGTGCGCCGACAGAAGGAATCCATTCATCAGCAGCCTCTGGCCGGGTCGCCTACTCGCGGTTTACCGCGGCGGCTGGTAGGTGTTTTTCATCTAAATAATCCGATCTGCAGGCACCAGAATAATAAAAGCGAACATATTCTGCCGGCAGATGTATATATTTTAAGTTAATTATGCGTTAATAAACTGTTTAAGAGGAGTAATCAGAGCGGTCTGTGTCATCAGTGCTGTGTCTCTCTCCCAGCCAGCTCCCAGATCAGCTTCTCTGATTGGTTGACGCGGCGCATCGAGCAGCAAAAATTCAATTTTTCCATCTCGAGCAGCAACGCGTTTGCGGCGCGTCACGCGCGTCAGATGCTAAAACGCGCCCGACGCGCTGCTTCAGCTGCTCAGACGCGCTGCGCCTGCTGCTCAAAACGCGCCGCGGGACCTTTTGCTGCGCCTTGACGCGCGTCAACCATTGACTTTGCATGTAAACTCGCTGCTTCTGTCGCGCCAGCTGCCCCCGGTGTGAACGCAGCATAACTCCAAATTGAGGATGTATTAGCGCCCCCACGTCAGCGCATGTCACTGCATGAACTGCAGGTAAATTAACACGCTGCTCTCAACTGAGTTGGATGGGACACTGTGCGGCCACGACGCATTTTTAGTTCTGGTAACGTTTCTTACCTGTCAATTTTATTATTTTCCCAGTGAAACCACATGATTTATAGGCTACTAACGGAAAATTACTGCATTGGGTTGTAGATGGATATATGAGAGATGGAGGTAAGGTCCCGTAATGAATTAGTGATTTAAGCTAAGCAGTTACATTAGGGACGTTACAAGCAATATGATAGATATTTATATAATTATAAATTTACGTTTTTTTTATGTTTGCTGTAGAGAATGAGAATGCAGGTGCTGGAGTAGGAAAGGAAGGAGGAGGCGAGACTGACAGGCAAGAGACAGGTGAAGGAAAGGAGAGACAGGACCATGAAGGTGATGAGGGAGCAACAACCAGCGTCCACAAACAAGAAGGGGACATTAGTGACTTAGGGGGAAAGCATGATGGTCCTAAACAAGTGAAGTTGTCCCACCATCCCCAGCACAAATTTGGAGTAAAAAAAACGTTCATTTAATTCAAAATGGTTTGAGATTTTCCTGGTTAAAAAAGAAAGCCTTGTCATCAAGGATATGCAGTGTGTTTTCAATTTGCTTGATAACATCATATTCCCAACACTAACGCAGGTCATCCAGATCTCCCTCACAATCCCAGTCTACAGCTGGAGTTGTGAAAGGTCATTCAGTGTGTTGAGAAGGATCCACACTTGGCTGAGGTGCATAATGGGACAAGCTCCATCATCTTGCTATTTTATCAGTTGAAAAGGAAGAACTTTCTAAGCTGAGTCACAAGTGATTGACCACTTTGCAAAAATGATAAATAGGAGGTACACTTTAATACTCAAAAAATAAAAGGAAAACTTAGCTCAGGATGAGTTAAAATTTCCCCCGAACTAAAACTCTGTAACCTAGGAATTAATGATTACTTCAGAATGTGTATAAGGAAACTTTTTATTTGTCAAAGTTGTTGATGTCTTATTTTTTATAGCTGCAATGTTGAAAATGTTCATGTTTGTTAAAACAAATATGCTCTTATACTAATTAATATCTCAACTGGTAATTTTGGTAGGAATGTATCAGGGTTGGGCAGTGTGCTTGTCTGTATTTATGTATGGAAGGAGGGGCATATGCATCAGGGGGCCAGTGCCCCAGTAAAGCTTTGTGCCTAGCAACGCCCCTGATCAGTTCCCCCTTCATAAAATGGGAACACATTTATTTGCTTGCAAGTCTTTATCTGTATTTATTCCTCTCACCACCAACAAAAAACCATGTGCATTTACTCTTTATATTCCAAAAAAAAAGGGGAACCATCTATTTTGACCTGCCTGAAATAATCAGTACCGCCCTCCATAAAATGAGTTAGTTTGAAGTTGGATATTGGGTGTTCAAGCTCTGCGGAGTCAGCGGGATCTAGCAAATGCTTGATCCGACTGAGGGACTCCGATGTCGGCCAGCGTCTCTAAGCTGCTCCCTCGTCCCAGACGCGGTGGTGCAGTTAGGGACCGTCAACAAATCTTTGAACCAAGCACTCTTGAGAAACAAAAATCATTAAATCCTTTATCATATTACCAGCTAAGACAAAACTAATGTAAAACCATGCCAATAGGAAACACATGTAAGGCACATTTGCTTTTATGCAATTTTAAGACATTTTAAATTTTTAAGATATTTTTAAAGACAGAAGTTGGGACTTTTCTTCAATAGCTTCCAGGTCATGTGACCTACTTACTCAAATTCTTTGTGAAATAGTTTTACTACATTATCCTGATGAGACACACTCACTTTTATTCAATTTAAAGCCTTTGTTCATTTTTTAAAAATTTTTTATTACAAGAAAAATTAATATTTCTTCAATAGCTTCCAGGTCATGTGACCCATTGACTCCAATTTTTGTCAAAGTATTCTACTATTTTAACCTGGAATAAACTCATTTTTATTCCATTTCAAGCCTTTGTATATTTTGGGGCAGGCGGGGGGAAGCATACTGTCACCGGGTCGGGTTTGGTTCCTCCGTGCCCGGCAGGCCCAGCAGCCCCGCATAAAAAAAGTGTCCTCCTTTTCAGAAACCCAAATCAGGTCACCCTAATATAAGACTAATAGTGACCCTCACATTACTGCTGGCTATTTCACTGATGCTGTGAGGGACAATAATAGACTTCCAAAAAAGACACGAATGGATCATGGCACAGAAAAATAATCATTTTCCACCTCGTTAAAATAGGAACAAATTCACTTACCTGTGAGTCTTGAACTTTGCTTATTCCTCTCACAACTAACAACAAACCCTGTGGATTTGGTGACACTTCATCATTATTTTCCAAAATTAAAGGAGGGGAACCATATATTTCAGCTGCCTGAAATAATCAGTTGTCCTTCCTCATTAACAGCAAATCCTGTGGATTTGGTAATATTTACTCTTTAGTTGCCATAATTCAATTCAATTCAATTCAGTTTATTTATATAGCGCCAAATTCACAACACATGTCATCTCAAGGCACTTTACAGTTGGAGGGGAAAGGAGGGGAACCATTAACTTTAGCTGACTGAAATAATCAGTTCCCCTCCCGTAAAATGTGAAGAAATTCATTTACCTGCAAGGCTTAAACTGAGTTTATTCCTCTCACCACCAAAAACAAATCCTTTGTTTAAATTTGACCATTATTTGCTAAGTTATGAGAGGGTATCAATATATTTTAGCCACGTGACATGTTCCGTTCCCCCATAACTTGGGAAAAAATAAAGACACCCTGTGAAATTGTCTTTTTTTTTTTTCTATATAACATTTGAAACATTTATTATATGATATTTTGAAAACCAAAATGGTTAAAATAAATATGACTGCTTAATGACACTTGTATTTTCTGCTAAAATGTTTATCTAACAATTTACAAATATTCCAAAAAAAGTTAAAAACAAACCACTGGACTTTGTTTTCTAGAAAGCTTATTTTGAAATGAGATGATGGGAAGAGATGGGAAGCAAAACGTCTTCAAACTAGGAAAACAAAGCGTTTTGTAGATATACAAATAGATAACATTCGGTGCTTTTTTGTTATTGGTTTACTGCTGCATTTAATTTTGATTAATAAGTGTGCCCTGATGAATGTTACTCAAAGTTATAATGCAGGAATGACGCACAATGTTCTTGATTGCAGTTGTTATTGACGGGTCCACAGGATTGTGTGGTAAGCTGTGTTAGGGTTTTTTTTTACTTTTTCATCCTCAGAGACTGCAGCCCAGGCAAGCCTCCAGCTGGTTCCAATGGGACGCAATCAGGGAGCAGCATTTAAAGGAGTGGATTCCAAGTCGGTTCAAATTTAACATAGTGGTAACCTACCTGCTAGCTCACTTGAATCTGAACATTTTGCTAAAAGACTAAAGCTTACCTGGTTGTCCTCCTACTCTCTTAGCAGCTTTGCTGTCTCCAAGCCAGTTCTCCACTTAGTCCTCCTGGATCCATCCTGAACGCTCACCTGCCTGTCCACCCTCTGGAGCTCTCAAGCCATAACTCCATCTCTGCCAAACTCAGTCCCTGTGGGCTCACCAACCTTCTCCCCATCCACTCCTCTCTCCAAGGAACTGTAGGAAATCAGTATCATCTCTTTTAGCTCTCAGTTCCTCCTGCCAACGTTCTAACTGACCCATGCAGTTCCAGTCTCAGTTCTTTGGACTACCACGCCGGATCAAACCAGTTTCTCTGTAAAATCTCCAAAATAAACATCTTAAAACGCTTCCTGACTCGAATTGTGTCTGAACCAGAGTCTACTCTAGAATCATGTCAGTTATTCACGTGAATTACACTTGTACTCTATTTTAATTCAGTTTTCAATTCAATTCAGTATATTTCTATTGCGCCAAATTCACAACACAAGTCATCTCAAGGCACTTTACAGTTCAACCAGATTATCCAGTCAAATTGATTTAAAGTTTTCTATCTAAGGAAAACAAGTTGTTTGCATCGAATTATTGACTCTGCAGCAATCCCTCACACTAAGCATGCTTGTAGCGACAGTGGAGAGGAAAAACTCCCTTTTAACAGGAAGAAACCTCCAGCAGAAGCAGGCTCAGAGTGAGCGGCCATCTGCTGAGGCCGACTGGGGTTCAAAGAGACTTAAGCAGAAACACAAAAAGCAGCTGTAAAAGGCGGCCCCGTCCAGGAAACACACAGCCAGGCAGACAAGCTCCGAGCCAGCTCCCATGTCAGAGGATGAAGAGAGCACATCCAGTTAGTCACAGTCAGAGAAACAGGACCACACTGGAAAACAGGCCGATCTCCAGCATCCATAAACAAGGGTGTTGATGGAAGCAGCACAGCTGATATTTCTCTCCAGGATGGAGTCACAGCCAAACAGGAACAGACCAGATGAAGCTACTATGAGAAAAAGCAGAGAGAGCAGAACGTTAGAGATTGAACTAACAGATTCTGCAGAGTGGGAGAATAGAGATAGAATAAGCATTTCACCTGAATGATGAAATGGGGGTCCCTATGTCCTCCAGCAGTCTAAGCCTATAGCAGCCATTATTATAGAGATAGCTCAGGATAACCTGAGCCACTCTAACTATAAGCTTTATCAAAAAGGAAAGTTTTAAGCCTAGCCTTAAAAGTAGACAGGATGTCTGCCTCACGGACTAAAACTGTTAGTTGGTTCCACAGGAGAGGAGCCTGATAACTAAAAGATCTGCCTCCCATTCTACTTTTAGAAATTCTAGGAACCACTAGTAAACCTGCAGATTGAGAGTGAAGTGCTCTGTTAGGAACATAAGGAACAATCAGATCTCTGATATCAGATGGAGCTTGGCCATTTAAGGCTTTATATGTGAAAAGGAGGATTTTAAATTCTATTCTACTATTCTATTCTATTAACAGGAAGCCAATGAAGAGAAGCCAGAATAGGAGAGATATGATCTCTCTTTTTCATTTTCATCAGAACTCTGGCTGCAGCATTTTGGATCAGCTGAAGGCTTTTAACTACAGCTTGTGGACTTCCTGCATTACAATAGTCCAGCCTTGAAGTGACAAATGCATGGATTAGTTTCTCAACATCACCCCTGGACAGGAGATTTCTCATTTTTGCAATATTCCTCAGATGAAAGAAGGAAATTCTAGAAACCTCTTTGATATGGGATTTAAATGACAGGTCCTGATCGAAAATAACACCAAGATTTTTTACTTTATTATCTGAAATCAGTTTAATCCCATCCAAATGAAGTGACTGGCTAATCAGCTTCTTTTTCAAAGACTTTGGTCCAAAGACTATAACTTCTGTTTTGTCTGCATTCAGAAGCAGAAAGTTAAGAGTCATCCAGGTTTTTATGTCTTCAGACATGCCTGTAATCTATGTAATGGGTTAGCTTCATCTGAATTTATAGACAGATATAGCTGGGTATCATCAGCATAACAGTGGAAGTTAATCCCATGCTGTCTAATAATTCTACCGATTGGGAGGGGGGAGGATGCTGTACCGCTCCTATAGGAACAAGGAGCTCTGTGTGAAATTGTTTCCCAGGCAATCTTCAGCATCTAGAGGGGAAGCACAGCCCTCTGCAGGTGAAAATGAGGAGACCGCTCTAGAAGCTTCCCTGCCAAATGCTGAAACATCCCCAGCTGGCTCCTTCCGGCCTCCTCCAGCTTCCACACCTTCTCCAGCATCGTCTGTCGCTGCTAAACCTGCCGATGGCACCACTGCTGCTTCAACCACGTCAGCCTCTTCAACCCAGGGGGCTACCCACAGCATCGTCATCATCGTCCTCTTCCTCCCCTGAGCCAGGAGAAGCAGTGCTTCAGGAGCTGGAGGCAGTACTAGCAGCTCAACAACAACTGCTGCTTACCTTATCAAGGGTGCACTTTAAAAATGAAATTGTCTAGAGATCTGTTTTAACCAAAATTTATTTTTGTTTACACTTGTATATACAAAATGACTAAATAAATCTGTCTAAGTCTAAGACTAAAACTGGTAGCTGGTTCGACAGGAGCAGGGGTGGATTTAGAAAAATATTTACGGGGTGGCGAGAGGGGGGGCAGGAATTTTTGAGGGGTGGCAACATATGGCATTTTTTTTTACAATTAATTTAATCACAGTTATCACAGTTTGGTGTTTCATGTGAAACAGTTCCTATTGGTAATACATCGTACAATGTGATCTCACTTAATAGGAGATAGAAGAATGAAAACACTACTTCTAGAGGGGCATTATCACAGGTATTAAGGCAAGACACAGGTGCTGAGTCGCAGATGTGTGAGATTGACTGTCAGAGAGGCAGCTTTGCAGCATTTGCACAAGAAGAAACTATAGAAAGAAAAAGTTACCCATCAGAGATCTATGGACTGAGCTGGACTAAAGTGAGCATCACTACACAGTAGAAATAAATGGGTCAAGGCACCCAAACAAGGGACCAGACATCTATGTATTGTTTACTCTGAACACACATTTACCCCATTTGTTCCTCAGTAACTTGACATACAGCAGTTACAGCAACATGAAAGGGACATTTCATGCATGTAGATATGCTGTAGATAGAGCTGCTGTATCAACAAAAAGGCAGGTACTCTATGTTACATTAAAATCTCCACAAATCTGAAAAAAAAAGAAACATAAAAATACATTTTGCCTCCAGTCTGAAAAAGTACAAAACATTTTGTGAGTAGGTTCATACAGGTCATTTCTGGATAGTTTCATACTATATATACAAAAAAAAGAAACAACAACACTGCTTTGTATTAAGCAGGATTTACACCAGTATCACATTTTTAACTTTACTTTTAACACTTTTGGTTTTATTAAAGAAAATATCAGATTTTCTCAGGTGCCAAAACAAAATGTAACAGCTCTGTAAAGGCTCACCAAAGAGCATAACATAAAGTTGACATGACTATAACAGCTGAATGTGGCGATTTCCATGTTGCTCAGCAAAACGCTTCACACATTTATTTAGATCAAATGCCTTTGCGCGTTTTGATTTGAGTTCAACCAAACTGATAGTCTCTTTTCTGACGTCAGGCCTAACTAACATCATAGTTGGAGAAATAACGTTCTGCAACCTGATTTTTATCATCTCAAAATCAGCATTGCAGCTATGCTAGCAACATTGTGCTTTCATTATGATTTAATTTCTCGATAGATAGTTAATCAGTTTTACCTGTTCCATCCCGTGTCTCCTCTCCCCATGACCCCGGGCTCCCTCGCTTTGCTCCACTCGGTTTTCAAAACAAATCAGTCTCAGTCGCTCTTGCGTCATCTCGTGCTGCATTCACTGCAGTCCGACACTGGAAATTAGCGGTCGTAATTCTCAAATTATCCATAATTTATAAGCCTGGCCACCCCTACCACCAACTGGAGTGGCAGCAGGGGTGGCAAGGCTGTCATTTAGGGAGGCATTTGCCACCCTATGCCACCCCAGTAGGTCCGCCTATGGCGAGGAGGTGACCGGGCCATAGGCTGCTGTTGAATGGGATTGCTACTGATAGTGCACCGCCGGTATGGGGGGGTTTGAGCGGCTCCGACAGAAATAATATTGCAAGGCAGGATGGTAATCTGGATGAACTGACTGCACTGATGAAGTTTTCAGGTGGATTTTCCCACTTAAAAACATATTAAAACTACTTTAATTCCACTGATCACAGCAAATATAGCTGCAAGGCAAAGAAAAGATATAGCAGGGAGCCTGAAAACCTTAAACCACTGATCACTTGTATGCAAACCATTCCATGTAGCACAGCTGAGTGTGAAAGAGGGTTCAGCTTAATGAACAATATCTGTACAGATAAAAGATCTTCTCTGTTGTTGTCAAATATAAGTCATCTCATGAGGATCAGTATAAATGGGCCTCCTGTTAATCTTCTTGAACCTAGGAAGTTTGTGACAACATGGTTAAGAAACCACTACTCTGCAACAGAAACAAGAAGACAAGTGAAACATAAGGAGCCTCAAAACAAACATGTCTGGAACTTTTTATACATTTTGTACTGTTTTATAGATTCTACGTCTTTTCAATACAAAGCCAACTGTAGTACAGTTTGTTGTTCATTGATTCAAATGTAAGCAACAGAGGTATTAAGCAATGTCAAATATGCTTAAAAATAAAAAAAATTGTCAATTACATTGCACTTACTGACATTCTTATTTCTAAGAACAGTATACCCACTACAATAATGTAGACTACACCACTGAGTCGAACTGGGTCCTTTTTAAACATAAACTTAAAGACTTTTTATTGAGAGATCAGACATGTGAACATTAATAATCTAACTGACCTGATCTCATTTCTGTGATGTTTTAGTGTGTAATTTGTTCTGTTGTTTCTTGTGTACAGTCACTGTGTTTTGTGTAAAAGCCTAACTGGGGACAGGCATTGAGAATTAGCCTTAGCTAACATGTTGTAGTGTGTGACATGATTCATGAAACATACTTGTCCCTATCAAATAAATGAAAAAAAAAAATAATAATTAATTTCATAATTATCAATATCTAAAAATAATGTAATTATGTACTATCATTAATTAATTTGATAGGTATAAATAATCAATCATAAAAGTGTAAATTTTCAGGAATAATTTATGTACTTTGCATATGGGATGTTTATACTGAAATGTCGTACTCGTACTCGTCGTCTCCGGCTTTATCCGGAACCGGGTCGCGGGGGCAGCAGACTAAGCAGAGACTCCCAGACTTCCCTCTCTGCAGACACCTCCTCCAGCTCTGTTGGGGAAGCCCTAGGCGCTCCCAGGCCAGCCGAGAGACATAGTGGTATAAACATATGGAATGTTTATACTGAATATATATATATTAAATAGTGCTTCCAACCGCTGCTTTTTGAACAGTAAATGTCTGAATGTACTTTTTTTGATGATATGATATGGACAATATTAAAGCAGTTACAGAGCTTTGTGTGCTACAATACAGTACAATAGTGGTTCTTCTTTATGCTTTTTGAAAATATAACTTATTTGTCCAAAAATTTTCACGTTAATTTTTCCTTATCAGAAAGAATAAACTTGACCAAATGATTCTACATATAAACACCTCTATGATGTTCCTAGGCATCAACTGTGAAGGGGGTTGCCATAGTAACAGTAAACAAGTTTAAACACCGGCACAAGAAGTTCCTGCAGTTCAGTTCACCACAACTTTCAGGTTCAAGTTTCAAGAAATTCAGTTTCAAGAAACTTACAACTTTCACCACAACAAAAGAAAAGGTGAGATGCCCATGTCTAAAATGATGGTGTTTGATAACACAGAAACTCCTATTGCAATGGCTGCTGGGGTAAGTGACAGAAAATTACAGAAAATTAGGTGGTCTGTTTTAGTAAACAACAAGGAAAGTAGTGGTGATTTCATAGTGTATAAAAGAGGTGAACGTGTCTAATGAGCAGGCTGGTAGCTGTGTACATTTTGCTTCTCAGCTATAACATAAAGAAAGCGTCACACCTTTATATGGTGCTGAATGATATCTTTCAGGTGGAGCCGAGCCGTCTCCTACAAAGTAGTTTGACCCACTTAATGCTGTGATGCACATGGATATAGGGGCTTATAAACTACCCCAGCTGTCAGAGGCAGCTTAAAACTTATAAATATTTGTTAATGCAGTCAGAGACATGTGTTTTCTTTTAGTTGAGCACAACCTGCTGTCTGTTTCTATGCCAAAGGTGTAAGAGGGTGGACCTAACGCAATTTAAGAAGTAGTTTCCCTTGGGAATAAGGGTTGCTGTCAGTTGTATAGTATTGCCATTTCTAACCTAAATGATACAACTTTGATTTATACCTCTAACTAGTAAATTATAGATAAGAATTTCTGATCCAAATAATCTTGTGACATTTCTCGCATCTCTTTGAAAATAACCCTCGGTGTCCTCTAACCTGCTTTTGTACATCTGGACTTGGTCAAAAATGGTTTGTTTATATGATTGTGTGTCAGGAAAATTCCCTGAGGTCAGAGCTGAGTTACCTGAACTTAACACAGACAGACTGAAGATGGCCAGGATTTTGGTTGGCAAAGCCATTGAGGTGGGCTGCAATTTCTCTATGCTGTCTAATTAGGACCAAAACTCTGATTGCTCCCAGAGGGAAACAATGTCTTATGATTTTGCTGTGTCAGATGAAGAAGATATTCTCCATCCAAGGTCCATATCCTGTCATCAGGGCAGCTCTGAGGGCAAGGGGCTGGATTGAACGTTGCATGTATGGTTCTAAGCAACAGGCCCAGAAGCGTCACAGCAGTGGAACCAGCTCCTTGAAATATAACGGTAAGCTTAAAGCATCTGCTAGGGCCAACATTTTATAGATGATTTCTTGAATGTTAATTCTTCCTCATAGACACATTAGAGGATGCTGAGAAAGAACCAAATCCAGATCAACTGCACAGTCTCATGGTAACTGCAGCCTCAGTTTCTTTTGTGAACCATCATAGCAAAGCTCTTTGTATTTAAAGCTGCAGTCTGTAACATTGAGAAGAGAGCCGACTTCGACTGAAAATTTGAAGAAAAACAGGTTTCACGCCACTCCCCCACCCTCTCTGCTTCACTCATGCCTCACCTCCAAGCTCCACCCCTCTCACAGCATCTACCGCTACCATGCGACCAAAAGGGGGGGGGGCGGGATTCAGCGTGTGTGAGCTGTGATTGACACTCCATCAGACGCTCCTCTGGCTGTGATTGGTTGTTTTGACTCGTCCCGAATTATTCTTTCCAGATTGAAATACAGGCAGTAGGCGGCACCAATTGAAGCAGTTTTTTTCACAGGTTACATATCACATGTACTGCTGTCTGGGCATAGGGACAGTTTTAGCCAATATGACAAAAAAGTGATTTTTAAAATCTTACAGACTTCAGCTTTAAAGCCCAGTGGCCCTTCCCATCCCCTTTTATACCTGTTTATTATTATTTTAGTCTCGCCTTGTGAAGAATGAGATGGTTTATTTCTATTGGACCAGAGATGCAATCAACCCAAACAGCTTGCAGAAAAACCAAATCATCAATCATTTCGCTAATGCAGGCACTTTTACCACTAAAGTAAGTTTGCAATCGCTTCTCAGCTTTTATCAGAAAAAAGACATTTTTTACATGTACCCTTCTCATTCACCCCCTATCACCTTCCTGCACACTAACAGGTGGGGTTGTGTGTGAACTTAAGGAACCTTCACTGGTTTGACACAGCAGACCCAGGCACCTTCTTCCCTCGGTGTTACAGCCTTACAGAGGAGGATGAAAGGCAGGCCTTCATTGGTCAGATTTTTTCTTCTTTTTTTTCTTTGCATTCATCAACACATCAACAGTGCAAATCATTTTCTTTACACTGCATGGGGTCTAAAGTTGCGCATGGAGATTTCGTTCTCTCTTTGTCCTCTCTAGAGGACTTCAGGCGAACAGCTTGCACCAGTCTTCTGAGGTTAATTGTGGAGAGAGACCAGGATCTTCATAGTAGGATTATTTCTCACAAGTTTGCCTCCAGCATTTGCTTTTATTTCGTCACAAGATTTTGTGTATTTTCTGAGGGTTTTTATGCAAACCTACTTTGAAATGGAAAGTGAACAATTGGAGAATCACCTCACACCAGCTTTGGAAATCAAGACACTATTTCCCAATTTTTCTTTGCAAAGTAAATCAAGCTTAATCAGACTGGATGGAGAGCACTTTGTTAAGTGTAATCAATGATTTCGATTGGATTCAGGTCTGGATTATCACACGAATATGCTTTAATCTTAACCTGCTTTGAAAACCCTGCATCTTTATTTTCCTCAAAACTACGCACCACTTGTTGTTTTTTTTATCATGCATTCTCAGGAAGTAGTAAAATGAGAGTTTAAAAGGTTTGAGGGGTTATATTCACATTTCTTACACTTGCTCATCTGACTGAAGATGTCATTGTCCCTCTTCACAATCAGGGCAGAAGAAAGAGATCAACCACTGCTCTGAGCAATCGCTCCCTTCCCAAATGATTTACAGCGCCCTAAAAGTTTGCCATGAGTACCTGGAAAAGCTGGAGCACAAAGACATTGATAAAACTTTTAAAACACCACAGACGCTCACACAGGATCAGTGGGCAGAGTTTTTAAACAGTTATTATCTGGTTGCTCAGTGAGTACACATCAGTGGGCGTTTGAAAGGAAATATCTGTCCAGAGAAAGCGCCCATCAGGATCTTAACAACACTCTCTCTGCTTCCTTATTCAGTGATGGAGTACAGATTAAAGGAAGCAAACATCTGGTCAATTCTTGTAAGGCCATGCTGCAGCAACTGGAGAAGGTCAACCCACAGCTGGGCATCGATGGCAAACAAAACATCTGGATTATCAAACCTGTGGCAATGTCCAGGGGCCGAGGTAGGATGCTGACTGGACACTTGAAATACTATCTAAAACATTATATCTGATCAGTTTTTTTTTCTTTAAGGCATAAAATGTGTAAAACATCTTGATCAGATCCTCAGGCCAGTGGACAAGTATTCAGCAATTACCAGCCCCAGTAGGTGGGTGGTGCAGAAGTACATTGAGCAGCCCTTTCTGGTCCATGGTACCAAGTTTGATATTCGCCAATGGTTTCTGGTCACTGACTGGAACCCTCTGACTGTGTGGTTCTACAAAAAGTGCTATTTGCGCTTTTCCACCCAACCTTTCTCTTTAGACACACTGGACAGGTAAGATAGTATCTTCATCACTGGAGAAAATAAGATGTATTAGTGAAACACAGAGGAAGGAATGAGCTAGGGCTGCTACTAACGATTATTTTAAAAATCGACGAATCGGCCGATTATTTTTTCGATTAATCGACTAATCGGACAAAAAATATTTTTTATATTAACCTCTTTATTCCAAAATAAACATTTTAGACAGAACAAAGAAGCACACAAGTACAGGTTGCTCATTAACTGTACTGGTGCAATATGAAAAATAAATGTTTGTGTTAAAACTACGCAAACTTACATGAGAAATGTAGCTGTACATCCACAAAATATAGGGTACTTTGTTTCATAAAGCGCATAAAAAGACAGGCATTTTTGTTTTTAAAAGCCCCTAAGGGGATCAAACAATAGGCCCCCCCATTTCAACAAATTAGTTTTTTTAGACTAGAAGAGTTCTGCCTTTTAAGACAAGAAAGTATAGCAGTTAAAGTTGCTACTTGAGAAAATACTGAACCATAGAGATAAAAATAGCCCTGTGATTCAAATTATAAATTGTATTTGGAATAAAAATGAGAGAACTAAGGGTGCTAAAAAACACATCCTCCAAAGACAGATATTTACATTGGAATGTGGCAAATAATTAATTGACATATTACTGATCTTGCTGGATTTTATTCTGCTTTACTTCCATAAATTGCAGGATCTTCTTTACTTTATGTTTGCCAGAAGATTTAAACTTTAAAAGCCTTGCCATCATAATTTGCAAGTTAATTTATTTATAAAGTAAATATAAACGCTGCTTAAGCTAATTCAAATGAAATTAAAAGTAAAATAAGTAGCCAACCTTATCACTGTCTGTAACCTACTAACAAGGTAAGGAAAGCATCAGATGAGCTACCTGAGAAACTAACATTACGTTTCCCCACTTTAAAACCAAACAAACATGGTAGTTCCGTGTTATGTTAATTTGTTTTGACAAAAGTTGCATGTTACGACTTTTTTCACTTTACAAATTATTTTATTTTAATTATTGTGATCAATTAACGCCGTCAATCCCGGCGCATGCACGCTTCATTTGCAGTCTGGACGCTGAGGGTAAACATCCTGCGGCTCTGACTGCAGTGCTGAGAGGGACTCCTGCGGGAGAGGGAGAACGGGGTTGGGATGGGGGAGGCGCCCCACGGCAGAGTAGGAACGATAGATGCTTTCACGTAAGAGTCTCCAAAAGCCGCCAGTGACACCGTAAAAAGTCGCCAGATCTGTCGCTAGTCGCTTTTTTGAAAAATAGTCGCTGGAGGGGTCTGAAAAGTCCGTGAGTTGGCAACACTGCACCTGCGGCGCTCACTCGCTCTGCCGTATTTTTTTTTCTTCCCCCGTTTCAGTCAAGTGGATGTGATGAGGGCGGCGGATGACGCATTAATCGCGCGACACAACTAATCGATGATGAAATTCGTTGCCAACGCTTTTAAAAGTCGATTTTTATCGGTTTTATCAATTCGTTGTTGCAGCCCTAGAATGAGCCCTTTGCATATGATGTTTTGGAGAGAGATTTGGTTTTACATCTGTGCCTAACCTAAAAATGTTTCACCACAGGATATATAGAAATCTGTGTTTTCCATATCCTTCACTTCTGCAGCCAGTTTTTTATTTCATCTTGAGAAATACATACAAAAGTTTATGAAGGATAAACACAAAGTCCAAATTTTACCATTTTAAATAAATTGTGATCTGAAAGTTGTTTATTTGTATTTAGGACATCCTAAGTTATATTTTTGTGGGATACCTTTCACTGAAATAAAAAAATGCAAATTCCGTTGACTTATCTAGCAGCTTTGCACATATAGAGACTGACATTTTTGTCCATCTTTCTTTGAATAACTAGTCTGATGACCAGAGTATTCTTTGAAATTACTCCATTAATTCCGGTTTGAAAAACTGACAGTTAGATTTCCCTTTGTTTTCTATGAACAAAGGTATTTTTGTCTTCCCTTCTTCCATTTAGGCCAGATTTGTTAGAAGTAGAACTTTCTCTTCTCCTCTTGATTTTTCCACCTGAGATGTTGGTGTCTGCTGCTCCTTCACTGTTAACCTAGACCTTTTAGGAAAATGTACCACATGTTCATAACATATAATATCAGAGAAATACAAAGGATATGTGAATTCTTTACCAACCCCCTCACCCTGGTGACTATCAGGCATCACAGGAACACAGTGACGACTCAGCTTCTTAGTTAACACAAGACCTGGAAAATGTTGTGTTGAGTTCTAGTTCTAGCGATTGTACAGTTTTCCCTCTTTCTGTATGATTTATTCTATTATGCTTAATACATTGTTTTGATTTACACAAATTCTGAATTTTCTACACTACCATTCAAAAGTTTGGGGTCACATTGAAATGTCCTTATTTTTGAAGGAAAAGCACTATACTTTTCAAAGTAGATAACTTTAAACTAGTTTTAACTTCAAAGAAATACACTCTATACATTGCTAATGTGGTAAATGACTATTCTAGCTGCAAATGTCTGTTTTTTTGTGCAATATACATAGGTGTATAGAGGCCCATTTCCAGCAACTATCACTCCAGTGTTCTAATGGAACAATGTGTTTGCTCATTGGCTCAGAAGGATAATTGATGATTAGAAAACCCTTGTGCAATCATGTTCACACATCTGAAAACAGTTTAGCTCGTTACAGAAGCTACAAAACTGACCTTCCTTTGAGCAGATTGAGTTTCTGGAGCATCATATTTGTGGGGTCAGTTAAACGCTCAAAATGGCCAGAAAAAGAGAACTTTCACCTGAAACTCGACAGTCTATTCTTGTTCTTAGAAATGAAGGCTATTCCATGCGAGAAATTGCCAAGAAATTGAAGATTTCCTACAACGGTGTGTACTACTCCCTTCATAGGACAGCACAAACAGGCTCTAACAAGAGTAGAAAAAGAAGTGGGAGGCGGCGTTGCACAACTGAGCAAGAAGATAAGTACATTAGAGTCTCTAGTTTGAGAAGCAGACGCCTCACAGGTCCCCAACTGGCATCTTCATTAAATAGTACCCGCAAAACACCAGTGTCAACATCTACAGTGAATAGGCGGCTGCGGGATTCTGGGCTTCAGGGCAGAGTGGCAAAGAAAAAGCCATATCTGAGACTGGCCAATAAAAGAAAAAGATTAAGATGGGCAAAAGAACACAGACATTGGACAGAGGAAGACTGGAAAAAAGTGTTGTGAACGGATGAATCCAAGTTTGGATCACAAAGAAGAACGTTTGTGAGACACAAAAAACAAATGAAAAGATGCTGGAAGAATGCCTGACGCCATCTGTTAAGCATGGTGGAGGTAATGTGATGATCTGGGGTTGCTTTGGTGCTGGTAAGGTGGGAGATTTGTACAGGGTAAAAGGGATTCTCAATAAGGAAGGCTATCACTCCATTTTGCAACGCCATGCCATACCCAGTGGATAGCGCTTGATTAGAGCCAATTTCATCCTACAACAGGACAATGACCCTAAACACACCTCCAAATTGTGCAAGAACTATTTATAGCAGAAGCAGGCAGCTGGTATTCTATCGGTAATGGAGTGGCCAGCGCAGTCACCAGATCTGAACCCCATTGAGCTGTTGTGGGAGCAGCTTGACCGTATGGAACGCAAGAAGTGCCCATCCAACCAATCCAACTTGTGGGAGCTGCTTTCTGAAGTGTGGGGTGCAATTTCTCCAGATTACCCTAAACAAATTAACAGCTAGAATGCCAAAGGTGCTGCAAATGGAGGATTCTTTGACGAAAGAAAAGTTTGATGTAAAAAAAATCTTATTTCAAATGCAAATCATTATTTCTAACCTTGTCAATGTCTTGACTCAATTTTGTATTCATTTCACAACGTATGGTGGTGAATAAGTGTGATTTTTCAGGAAAACACAAAATTGTTTGGGTGACCCCAAACTTTTAAATGGTAGTGTACAATCTTATTACATCTGCACTGCTGTATTCTGCACCTGTGTTCCCGTCAGTCTAAACAAGGCAGGTGTAGAGGCGAACGAAGAAAAACATAATTTTCCCACAGTGTAGCGACAGGTCTCTATGATCCTTTGGGTACAGTGTCTTCACCTGCTAATTCTCAGGGAGCAAACCCATTTAGAATGGAGAGTTTGATGGTTTCACACAACCCAGCAGACTGAAAGGAAAAGTATTCAACCCTTTAACTGAATCCTTTCATGATAAGATAAATGGAGGAGTTCATATTGTCTTGGATTTAATATAGTCTAAATGAATATGCTCTGTCAGGATTACTGATCTATTGTCAGACTGAATAAAGTTGGGACTTTGTTGCGTATTTGTGCATCCTGTTGTATCCCCTAAACAACATCAGAGTTTTGACTCAATCTTGTTTTTGAGACGTTAGTTCTTTTAATCGAGTCTAAGAATAAAACTTTAAAAATGTACTGTTCACCCAACTTTATGAGTTTGCCCTTTTGGGTCATGTACAGCCTTTAATTTTATCTTGGCCCCCTTTTTATTATTTTTTGTTGCATTTTTTTTATTCTGCAGCTCGGTGCACTTATGCAATAACTCCATCCAGAGGCACTTGAGGCCCTCTCAACAACGGCATTGGAACATTCCAGCACACAACATGTGGTTGGATGACCAGCTTAAAGCCTTCCTGGCTGAGCAGGGGAAGGAAGCCCTCTGGGAGACTGTTGCTGTCCCAGGAATGAAGACAAGCATTATCCACGCATTACAGACAGTACAGGATCAGATAGGGTCACGCAAAAACACGTTTGAGCTGTATGGTGCTGATTTTATGTTAGGTATGATGCAAAGACTAACAAAAGCTGTAGCATTTCTGCTAAGATACATGTTGTTAGACCTAATTCTCCTGTAAATGACATACACCACTTAGTTTCTCTTGGTTTTATCCCAGCCACAACGTATGATAATATCAGTTAGGCATAACATCATGATCTCACAGGAACAGAAGTGATGGTTAGACATCACAACACTAAAGTTTCTTCCAAAATGGGGCATCAGTGCCGATGTCTATTAAAGTAGCAGTAACTCTGACTAAGACATCTTTAATTGTGGTATGTTATTAATACTCTTTATGTAGTTTTGTTGTCTGTTTTGGTAGCTATACTAACTTTAATCACACATGATAGTATCACTGCTGCCACCTTCTGGTTCAGAGAAGAACTGTCTTTTCGAGAGGTGGCGAATGGGCTACTATGTGCATAACTCCACTACTTCTTAAAACTCAGCCAGCTCCTTTGTTTCCTATTTTTCATCACTGTACAGATTAATTAATCCAGCGGTGTCTGGCATCAGTCTGGCCAGACACACCTGGATTAACTAGAGTACCAAGTAATTTCTATTTAATTTTTTACACTCTTTTTTACTATATACACTCTGTTTATATTGAATGTTGTATTTTTTATCTTTAATGGCATCTTGCTTTAACTCTGCCCTTTGTATTCTATATAAGCTACTGATATCAGAATTTTCCTGAAAGAGTAATACCAAAGGATAAATAAATGTTAGTCTAAGTCTGAGCTGGCAGAAGTTCAGGAGGTAGTGGAGTAGGGCATATACCCTATTACCCAAAAGGGAACAGCAAATGTCCTGGTACAGGTGGTCACAGAGTGCCAATGATTGGCTAGCGATGGCCATGCCACCACGACCACTAGATCCTCACCTGCGATTGGCCAAATCTATCAGATGAAAGCTGTTTTAACAGTAACTTAAATTTTAAGGCACATTGTCAATTATAGTCACTGATTGGTGTACATAGATAAGAGTTGTATTTGCATGAAAAACCTACACATTCAAGTTTCCACTCTAAACATAAACATTTTTGCTAATATGTTTCTCAGATCTTAGCCTGAACCCATGGTTAATAGAAATCAACACTAGCCCAACAATGGCGCCCTCAACCTCTGTGACTGCCCAGCTCTGTGCTGCTGTGCAGGAGGACACATTACGAGTGGTTCTGGACTGGAGAGTTGATTGTTCTGCAAACACAGGAGACTTTGAACTCATATATAGGCAGGTATGGATCAGGTCGAGCTATATGCTTAATCAGCTATGTTTGTGGTGTTCAAAGTTCTTTCACATGTAACTGTTCATCTCCAGGCAGCAGTAGATGTCCCTCAGTATTTGGGAGCCAACCTGATTGTTGAGGGCTTTGCTGTTAAAAACACTTGCCCTCTTCCTCTACTGAGGCCATCCAACCATTCAGCTTCAAAATCGGGGGGTCCAGGCAAAGTGAAGGAGTCTACAGTGGAGAAACTTCCCCCTTTGCCAAAAGTGGTCCTAAAGAGAGCAGAGAGCATGACCAAAAGCAGAAAAGCGATGATATGTCCCACTCTTCCTTCTGAATCAAGTGTGCACAAACCAGTTCATAACATCAAAGTTAAATGCAAATGAAAGTTTCTCCTACTGGTAGAGGCTCTCATGCTGGGCATTGGAAGAGATGTGCAGATGTATCTTATGTTCAACCACTGAGAGCAGAGAAACTGATTCAGGTTTTTTGCCTCAGGAGATGACTCTTCCCAAACAGCTCAGGAACGCAGTCGACCTCATAATTGCCAAGAAAATTTAAAAATAAAGGCATTTTATGCAAAGAACAAACACATCCTTCTTTGCAATTTTGCATGTTTTATGAATACCTTAATTTTTCTATGCTTCTTTTTGTGTTTTATTTACATGTTGAGAGTCCTGACTTAAATCTCTCCCACACTCTGGCTGAATCCGAATTCATGGCATGCGTCCTCCAAAGGCAAGATTCGTAGGCCGATTATGCCATAGTGCGGTGCCGAGGTCTAGTTGGTTTCCAAGACTCCTCGTTATGCGGCCAACAAATGCCCCCTCCTTTTTGCCCGATTTGAAGGACGGGTCCTGTGTATCCTATGTAGCCTTGGTTATCCCAGGATTCATTGCGAGACCAAGCAAGCCGGCTGCTCTGTGATCAGAAGAAAAAGGTACTTGGTGCTAAACAGTGGTGAATATTGGAAGTTCAATTTAATATAATACAAGTATGTGAATAGTTCCGTCTGAAATTAATGAAAATAGTTATTTTAATGGTTATTGAGTCAGATATGTGGTGGGAATGTTTGGTTTATCTAAAGTTTTTTATCTGTTACTGTGTTAATGGGTTTGGCTGTAATTTAAGGACAGATTCTAATATATCTGCAGTGTGGGGACTATAAATCCGATATGATTTTTATTTATTCTTTCAGTTTTGCATTCTGGGGCGTAAATCTTTTCCATTGTCATTACTTACCTACTTGTATCAATAAACATTCTGCATATAATTGATATATACAAGCACTAATATCCAAGTAAATTGATTATTTGGTAAGTTTTTATCAAAATTGTTATTTATCTATGATTTCACTGAAGACTCCTTGATGACTTGCAGAGACACATAATTTTCTCTTTACCCCTTGTAACACAGAATCTAGTACTGAAAAGAGCATTAATTCTGTTCTTATCATCTTTGATGTTAGTATAGGGATGTGTATAATTAACCACAAAAAAATAAAATGTTTTGAATATTCCACTTGAGAGTATTACTGCTGCCACCATCTTATTATAGGGGGGGTGGCTACAGGGGTGGCAAATGATTGGCTAAGGGTGGCCATGGCTACCCCTGGCCCCCCCATCTAGCTCCGTGTTTTGCAGGTACTATTTAATGAAGATGCCAGTTGGGGGCCTGTGAGGCTTCTGTTTCTCAAACTAGAGACTCTAATATACTTATCTTCTTGCTCAGTGGTGCAACGCCGCCTCCCACTTCTTTTTCTACTCTGGTTAGAGCCTGTTTGTGCTGTCCTCTGAAGAGAGTAGTACACACCGTTATAGAAAATCTTCAATTTCTTAGCAATTTCTCGCATGGAATAATCTTCATTTCGAAGAACAAGAATAGACTGTCGAGTTTCAGATGAAAAATCTCTGTTTCTGGCCATTTTGAGCGTTTAACTGATCCCACAAATGTGATGCTCCAGAAACTTAATCTGCTCAAAGGAAGGTGTGTGAAAATGATTGTGCAAGGGTTTTCTAATCATCAATTAGCCTTCTGAGCTGATGAGCAAACACGTTGTACCATTAGAACACTGGAGTGATAGTTGCTGGAAATGGGCCTCTATACACCTATTTAGATATTGCACCAAAAACCAGACATTTGCAGCTAGAATAGTCATTTATTTATTTTGTATAGAGTGTATTTCTTTAAAGTTAAGACTAGTTTAAAGTTATCTTCATTGAAAAGTACAGTGCTTTTCCTTCAAAAATAAGGAAATTTCAATGTGACCCCAAACTTTTGAATGGTAGTGATGGTAGTGTAATATATGTAATATATATATATATATATATATTACATATATACACAAAATATTCATTTTGTTCTAAGAGAATACTATGGTCAACTGTATTAAATGCAGCCCTGAGATCCAACAGGACAAGTACAGAGAGAAGTCCATTATGTGAGGCCACGAAACTATCTTTAGTTTGGCCTCAGGTGTGCAATCACTTACACCATAACTTCATTATGGTGTAAGTGATTGCACAGTTCTTTGGCAACAACTTTCTCAAGAATTTTAGATAAGAAAGGAAGATTGGATATAGGTCTATAATTAAACAAGTCATGTGGTTCAAGAGACGGTTTCTTAAGCAAAGGTTTAATTCCAGCAACCTTAAAAGCCTTTGGTACATATCCCTGTAACAGAGATAGATTAATCACATTTAAAATTGAGGAGGAGATCAAAGGGAATACCTTTTGAATTAAGTAATTTCCCTCTAGGATTATTAAAGTATTTCTGATTCTGATTCTTAAATAACCTGGTTGGAACTGGATCTAACATACAAGTTGAAGGCTTAGAGGAAGACAATAGTTTTCCTTACTCTGAAAGTTCAACTGGATCAAAGCAGTCTAAACCGGGTTCTGTCATGATTGGTTTCAGAATAAACCCAATATGCAGAACACAAACGGAGGCTGATGAAAAGTTTAACAAGGTTTATTGATTACACAAGCACAAGAATATTGCACTGGAACTGGTTCGGGCCTGGGGCCAGGTTCACTGGAGTCTGCAGGGATTACAGTTCAGTTAGCACATGGACTGATGAGTTATGAGTCTTAGAGTTTGCTGAGGAATACCTTGAAGGCGTCCGGGTTTCTCTTTGAGAGAGGAAACTGTTGGGTCCAGAGACTGTTTGTTCAGCAGAGTCCAATAACTGCTTCAGCGTCTTCTGACTTTGAGGGCAGACCTTGGTTTTGGTTTCCAGCTCTTAGCCAAGAGCTGCAGGGGAATCCAGAGAAGAGTCTTCAGGTTTGGCTCACGAGGGCAGGCTAGGCAGGTTAAGCTCATCCAGAGCTTCAAGGAGAGACAGGATTCCTGTGAGGCAAAAACAAGGAAGAGTTAGAATCTTATCTCAACTGGAGATAGCAAAGATTCTCAGGTTACTAGGCTCAGGTTGCTAACCAAACTAGATCAACACTGCGGCGTTGAGGCAAGGTCTGAAGGCAGGTTATATAGCAGTGGATCCTCTGATGATGAGATGGACCACAGGTGTTTTGGAGGCTCAGCTCAGGAGGACCCACGGCACACTCTGCTGGAGGAAGGTGGTACAGCTCCAGATCCCAACAGGTTCAGATTCTATGGCTACCTCAGATGCTGTCCCACCCTCCAGAGATAAAAAAAAATCGCAGCTAGAGGAGTGCTAATGTTCTTATTTTTAATAAGATCATTTTTATTTATAAAGAATCCCATAAAATCAGCAGGTGGAATTAATAGTTCAACTAAGCTATAGCTCTAGGTGAGTTTGGCAACTGTATTAAAAAGAAATCTAGGATTATTCTTATTCTCCTCTATTAATGAGTAGAAATATGCTGCTCTTGCTTTACAGAGGGTCCTCTTATACAGCAGTAAACTATTTTTTCCCACTAGGTATGATTCCCATAGACCTGTGAAGCTCAATTTTCTCTCCAGTTTCCTAGCATATTGCTTCAGAGAGTGCAGCTCTTCATTAAACCAAGAAGCCAGCTTTCTATTTTTAACACTTTCCTTTTTCAAGGGGGCTGCATTGTCAAAGCAGTAAGCTGAGAACTAGCAACCCCATCAGCAAAATCATCAACCTGTGAAGGGGATTAAACTAAGCTTTTGCCATCTCCAGCACTGCTCAGCGACACAGAGGAGAGAAAAGTGAAACAGATTCTTTAAAATTTATAACTGCACTATCTGATAATCATCTGCTAAGGTGAGACCTTCTTTTAGCACTAGAAATCAGTGGTGGAATCTATGTGATACACGGGTATACGTTGTATATCCACTAGAAAAGCTTGTGAATTTCCGTATAACCACTTAAAAGTGTCACATAATGCTGCATTCACACCAGCAGGTGCAGCAAGTTTACATGCAAAGTCAATGGTTGACGCGCGTCAAGGTGCAGCAAAAGGTCCCGCAGCGCCTTGAGCAGCAGGCGTGCGTGACGCGCCGCAAACACGCTGCTGCTCGAGAAGTATAGCAAGCCAAGAAGGCCACTTTTCGCATTGTATTATCACGTTAAGATTGAAATTAACCCACTAAAAACGCGCATTCTTTCGAGATTTCGCCACTTTTTACGCCGTCTTTTACCAACAAGTGCCACCTTTTACGCCCGTCATGATAGTACCGCAAGACGCGCGTTAAATATGGAAGGCCGACTGGTTTAAAAACACACAAATTTGTTTATGCGTTGTCAACCGGTTGTCTTTGCCTTTTAATTGGCCACACGTAGTTAACACGTTGAGAGCACGTCAACTACGCGTTGAAAACACGTCAAATACGCGTCATCTACGCGTTGATTTCATTTGATTTTAAGCCATTTGGCCACTTTTCCATTTTGAGCTGGTGAGTGAGCTTTTTTCCCATTGGCTGCTGAGAAGTAGGGTTAAGCCACTTCTTGGAATCCGGGGGTGGTTTGCCTGCAGCGCATACCACTTTCTTCTCTTACCCTCTTCTGCTTCTTAAAGTGTATTTTTCAGTTGGCGATAAACTGAAGGTGCGCATTACCGCCACCTACCGGTATGGAAATTATTACAGAAAAACGTATTTATCTTTTCATTTATTTCAGCCTTAAATTATGTCACTAGTGTTAATAAAAAAATATATACATATATAAAAATGTTTATACTTTTACTTCAGAATCCTTCAGCAAAATATTTGGGAGATTTAATTTTTCTTTCATGCTTTCTAATTCATTTTTTTTTTCTATTTCACATGCCCCACATTCTAATACATGTTCTATTGTTTCCATTTCTCCACAATGATGACATCATCCTGTATCTTTTTTTTAAAATTACAAATAATGTATCATTAAGTCCTGTGTGGCCAAACCTTAATATTTTAATTAATTTTTCTTGCCTCCTTTCTCCTTCCTCTTCTCATTTCCCCCAACCTTTTGAATCTTATACCATCTTCCTTTTTTCTATTCTTTTTTCATTTTCTTCATTTTCCCAGCACAGTCTTAACTGTTCTTCCTTTGTAAGAAAATAAGCCTTAAAAAAAATTTCTCACAGTTGGATTATACTTGGATCACAGTTAAGCCAAAAATAAACTGTAAAACTAAATATATTTTTAGACGGATACATTACATTGCTTTGCTCTCTCACTGCAAATAATTTCTTTTTACACCAATCAGTGGTCCTTAATTGCACTGAAAATTAACTGAAAATGCTGAAACCTGCCGACAAAGCGTCTTTGCTTTATTATCCTGGTGCCTGCAGTTTGGATTACGTTCATGAAAACCAATATTAAAACAGATCTATGGACTGAGCTGTACTAAAGTGAGCATCACTACACAGTAGAAATAAATGGGTCAAGGCACCAAAACAAGGGACCAGACATCTATGTAATGTTTACTCTGAACACACATTTACCCCATTTGTTCAATTTAATTTTCAATTCAGTTTATTTATATAGTGCCAAATTCACAACACATGTCATCTCAGATCAACCAGATCATACAGTCAAATTGATACAAAGTTTTCTATCTAAGGAAAACCAGTTGATTGCATTGACTCATTGACTCAAATTCAATCCCTCACACTAAGCATGCTTGTAGCAACAGTGGAGAGGAAAAACTCCCTTTTAACAGGAAGAAACCTCCAGTAGAACCAGGCTCAGTGTGAGCGGCCATCTGCCGAGGCCGACTGGGGTTCAAGGAGACAGAAGCAGAGATGCAAAAAGCAGCTGTAAAAGGCGGCCCCGTCCAGGAAACACACAGCCAGGCAGACGAGCTCTGAGCCAGCTCCCATGCCAGAGGACGAAGAGAGCACATCCACTCAGTCACGGTCAGAGAAACAGGACCACACTGGAAAACAGGCCGATCTCCAACATCTATAAACAAGGGTGTTAATGGAAGCAGCACAGCTGATGTTTCTTTCCAGGATGACGTCACAGCCAAACAGGAACAGACGAGGCAAAGCTACTCTGAGGAAAAGCAGAGAGAGCAGAAGGTTAGAGATTGAACTAACAGATTCTGCAGAATAGGAGAATAGAGAGAGAATGAAGCAGAATGATGAAATGGGGGTCCCTATGTCCTCCAGCAGTCTAAGCCTATAGCAGCATAAATATAGAGATAGCTCAGGATAACCTGAGCCACTCTAACTATAAGCTTTATCAAAAAGGAAAGTTTTAAGTCTAGCCTTAAAAGTAGACAGGGTGTCTGCCTCACAGACTAAAACTGGTAGTTGTTTCCACAGGAGAGGAGCCTGATAACTAAAAGATCTGCCTCCCATTCTACTTTTAGAAATTCTAGGAACCACTAGTAAACCTGGAGATTGAGAGCGAAGTGCTCTGTTAGGAACATAAGGAACAATCAGATCTCTGATATAAGATGGAGCTTGGCCATTTAAGGCTTCAAAAATAACACCAAGATTTTTTACTTTATTATCTGAAATCAGTTTAATCCCATCCAAATGAAGTGACTGACTAATCAGCTTATTTTTCAAAGACTCTGCTCCAAAGACTATGGGCCGGATCTATCAAAAAGGTTTGCGTGTATAAAAACGTGAGCTATTTCACTGCGCACGCTAAAAAATGTACAAACTGATCTATCAACAGCATGCTAAAAGGATTTGGTCTTTAAAACGTGCTAAATAGCGCCTCTTATCCATTTAGTACTTTTTCTGCAATGAATATGCAATATGGGGCGTTTACACGCAAAAGTGCGTCTTGTGGGAGGAGAACATGTAAATATATTAATTTAGCACTCGCAAAGTGATTTATTAAACCTGAAAGCAATTTTGCTAACGGTATCTGACTCTATATTTAACACGTTTCAAAAGAAGGCGCAAATGGTCTGTATGCGTAATTGCGCACACATGGCAGCGGTTATTGTCGCAAGAAGGAGGAATCGAAATGAAGCAAGGAGATGCAGAGAACGCATTTTTTCCACTCCGTGTGAATATTTTTGGAATGAACGAGGAAACGATCATCAAAACATTTCGTTAATCCAGCATTTCCATTTTGAAACTCTTGGGGGAACTCCGAATGGATTTGGAGCCAGCCACAAGGAGGACCCACGCAATACCAGATATCACAAAACTCCTTGCAACATTGCACTTTTTTGCATCTGGGTCATTCCAGCGTACGGTTGCAACGAGAGCTGGGATCTCCCAATCTCGTTTTTCAGAAGTGCTGTCCGACGGGGTCGGGGTTCTCCCCCTGCGCCTGTGGAGCAACATGCCAATGCTGCGGGGATGCATACGCACAGTAATCTCATCCACAGTCACTTCTTGTGAGCCATTTGGTACGTGCATTTTTCTACAGGCCAATACAAAACACCTGTTTGTTTTTTTTGTTTTTTTTTTTACTGCAGCGAAGTAGAAATTCAGCTACATACCACCTTAGGGAATAAAGGTTGCCAAAGTTTTTTCTTTTTATATATATATATATATATATATATATATATATTTTTTTTTTTTTTTTTTTTTTTTTTTTGTTGGGGGTCACTGTAAGATTTAAATTTCTTAATGCACTAGTTTGTACAAACTACAAACTACTTTGCCGCAAACCACCATCATTTAAATAGGGCGTCTCCAACAGTTTTGCACCTGCCACCAGTTACGCAATCACTCTTGTTAAATCACCCGCAAACCATGTTTCAGCCCCTCGCGCAAAATTCCAGTTTGCGAGCGCAAATTACTGCACGCAAAATTGGATCTTGATAAATCCGGCCCTATAACTTCTGTTTTGTCTGCATTCAGAAGCAGGAAGTTAAGAGTCATCCAGGTTTTTATGTCTTCAAGACATGCCTGTAATCTATGTAATGGGTTAGCTTAATCTGGATTTATAGACAGATATAGCTGGGTATCATCAGCATAACAGTGAAAATTAATCCCATGCTGTCTAAAAACTCTACCAATTGGGAGCATGTATAAAGTAAAGAGAATTGGTCCTAGCACTGATCCCTGTGGTACTCCTCAGGTAACCTTTGAGCGTGTTGAAGATCAGTCATTAACATGAACAAACTGAATTTGATCAGATAGATAAGATTTAAACCAGTTCCTCAGTAACTTGACATACAGCAGTTACAGCAACATGAAAGGGACATTTCATGCATGTAAATATGCTGTAGATAGAGCTGCTGTATCAACAAATCAACAAAAAGACAGGTACTCTAGGTTACATTAAAATCTCCACAAATCTGAAAAAAAAGCAACATAAAAATACATTTTGCCTCCAGTCTGAAAAAGTACAAAACATTTTGTGAGTAGGTTCATACAGGTCATTTCTGGATAGTTTCATACTATATATACAAAAAAAGAAACAATACTGCTTCATATTAAGCAGGATTTACACCAGTATCACATTTTTAACTTTACTTTTAACACTTTTGGTTTTATTAAAGGAAATATCAGATTTTCTCAGGTGCCAAAACAAAATGTAACAGCTCTGTAAAGGCTCAGCAGAGCAAAACATAAAGATGACATGACTATAACAGCTGAATGCGGCGGCGATTTCCACAGGGTTCCTACAGCATAAGGCAAGTTAAATTCAAGACTTTTTAATGCCACTTGAAATAAAAATTTAAGACCAAATTCACAAGAAACACAAGAAAAAGCAGCTTGCGACAACTTAACCCAAAGGTTTATCTTAACATAAACCACTGCACTGTTTCAAATTTTGAAAAGCTTCCCATACAGGAAGAAAGCTAAAAACACACAAATGACAGATGTATTTTAACAATTATTTACCTGAATTCACAAACTTTGTTTTAGCAGGGAACAAAACAAATCAGTTTTAAAGCCACAACATAACCAGTGCTAAGTCTTTTTTGCAGCTATTTTTCTTTGTATGGTTTTGTATAAGCACTGGCATGCTTATTTCTAAGCACAGTATACCCACTACAATAATGTAGACTACACCACTGGTGCCGATATTGGAAACATTACAGTTCATGTGCAGAAATTCTCTGTGCTTTACTTAGGCGAGAGTGTGGATCTGAGAAAGACACTTACGCAGACTTTTCTGATGGAAGCTATTATAAAACACATCCTTTGTTTTCAGCAAAAAAAGAGGCCTTACAAATTCAGATATTTTATGATGATTTTGAAACATCCAACCTTCTAAACGTGGAATTCACAAAATTGGCAGTCTTTACTTTGTTCTAAGAAACCTTCCTCCTAAATTTTGTTCAGTTTTGATGAATATTCATTTGATATCACTATTTCATGTACAAGATCTCCATAAATATAGTTTTGATGCTATTCTGGAGCCATTTCTGAAAGATCTAAAAAATCTAGAAAGCCACGGCCTTAGTCTTCCATTTTCTGATGAGCCAGTATATGGCACCATCTCCCAGATAACTGGAAATAATTTAGGAATGCACACAATTCTTGGATTTAATGAATCTTTTAGTAGTCATTACTTTAGTCGGATTTGTTTAATAGAAAAAAGCGAATGCCAGACTGTCTGCAGTGAGGATGATCCGAAGGTAATACTTAGAGGAAAGGAGATTTTTGAAATGCATTATAAATCTCTTGAAGAAAACCCACAGCTAAAGTCATTATATGGTGTGAAGAAAAAAATCGTCACTTAATTCATTGCAATATTTTCATGTTTCTGACGACCATTCATTTGATATAATGCATGATCTTCTTGAGGGTGTTATTCAGTATGAGATCAAATTACTTTTTGAATTTCAAAACTTACTCAAAGACTTACTCTCCAGGATTTATAGTTTTGATTATGGCTATTTAGAAAGGAAAAACCGTCCCACAAAAATTATTTTGGAAAGTTCTGGAAATGGCATAGGTTTAAATTATGTTCAGATATTGTGTCTTGTAAAATATGTTCTACTTTTTTAGGGACATTATTCCTAGAGGAGACAAAAACTGGTACATGCTACTGTTGTTGCTGGAAATAATGAACATTGTCTTCTCTCCTATCCTTACAATAGGTATGACAATATATTTGAAGCATTTGATTGTTGAGCACCAGACTGTTTAAATTCTTATACCCGCATAGAAACTTGATACCTAAGCATCATTTTATGATCCACTACCCATCTTCTATTAGGAAAATAGGCCCATTGTTACATATGTGGTCTATGAGGTTTGAAGCCAAAAATAAAATGTTTTAAGATTATTTTAAAAACCTCAAAAATATAACAAAGTCCCTTGCTAAAAAGCATCAGATGGCCATAGCTCATCATTTGGAGACAATACCTATTAAACAAAATGAGCACGGGCCTGTCAAACCTTTTTTACTTAAAGACGAAGATTTGGTGAGTAATGAAATGCTTCAAATAATTTCATCAAAAGATGTTTGTTCAACTAGCTGGGTTAAAGTTGATGGTATTGAGTACAGACCTGGACTTGTTGTTTGTCGTACAAATGCAAGAGGAAATGCCAGGGTTTTGTCAGATAAGTGATATACTTTTAGTTGACAACACTTTTCTTTTGTTATCTAAACAATTATACACAGAGAGTAAAAGGGAGTTTTTCCTCTCCACTGTCGCTACAAGCATGCTGAGTGTGAGGGATTGTATTTGAGTCAATGAGTCAATGCAATCAACTGGTTTTCCTTAGATAGAAAACTTTGAATCAATTTGACTGGATGATCTGGTTGAACTGTAAAGTGCCTTGAGATTGCATGTGTTGTGAATTTGGCACTATATAAATAAACTGAATTGAATTGAACTACCCACCTCTGCCAGTGAAGGTATTGACACAACACATGTTTCTGAAGGTCTAACAGGAGTTCCTGTTCCCTCCATACCTGCGAGGGGTCTTTGCAGGAACCCAAAAATATGTATAAAAGGTTAGCTGGTCTCTCTAAATTGCCCTTAGGAGTAAATATGGGAGTTCGTGGTACAGTAGTAGCCATTCAAAATGTCCCCACTTTCCTTGATGGGCCCTTGCCTGGTCCCCTACAATTCCTTTTATAAAATCGTGGGGAAATCATATTTAAACGTCAAATCATTCTGGCTTGAACTTGTATATAATTGTATTCTTTATCAGACCATATTGTCCCAAAAGTTAGATCATCCATCCATCCGTCCATTATCTGACACGCTTGTCCCTAGCTTTTTTTTTTACTGTGGGAAGAAGCCGGAGTACCCGGAGAGAACCCACGCATGCTCAGGGAGAACATGCAAACAATATACAATTTTTGTCTTCTACGAGTTCCTTTGAAAGTTCCTCTATTTTTTTTATTTTTTATTTTTCATTCAGATTATTGTCAAACTCTTTTTTTCCCCTTCAAGCTGTTCTCAAAGCTTTGGGAAAACACAAGCATAATATTCAGGTTTGCATATGTGTGGTTGGACTTTAGTCCGTGTTGTTATGTGTTTGTCTTCTGTCCTCTCTGGTTTCTCTGTCTGTGGCTTTCGTTTCACTGTCTGTGGCTTTCGTTTCACTGTCTTTGGCTTTCGTTTTTCTGCATGTGGATTTCGTTTTTCTGCATGTGGGTTTCGTTTTTCTGCATGTGGGTTTCGTTTCACTGCCTGTGGGTGTCGTTTCGCTGCCTATGGGTGTCGTTTCGATGCCAATGGAGTTCCATCTCTCGATTAAATCTTGAGGTTCTATTATATGAACTGCACAAGTCTGTGTCATCACATTCTCTTTGTTACTATCCAGATTTCTTATTACCTTATCAAGCCTATACTGCATGATTTTCTCTTGTTCAAGTTCACGGGTCTTTTCTTTAATCTCCTTGTGCTTTTTAGACATGTTAAGCTTCTGCTCCTTTTCAAATAGGATTTGAGTCAATGAGTCAATGCAATCAACTGGTTTTCCTTAGATAGAAAACTTTGAATCAATTTGACTGGATGATCTGGTTGAACTGTAAAGTGCCTTGAGATTGCATGTGTTGTGAATTTGGCGCTATATAAATAAACTGAATTGAATTGAACTACCCACCTCTGCCAGTGAAGGTATTGACACAACACAGTGACATGTTTCTGAAGGTCTAACAGGAGTTCCTGTTCCCTCCATACCTGTGAGGGGTCTTTGCAGGAACCCAAAAATATGTATAAAAGGTTAGCTGGTCTCTCTAAATTGCCCTTAGGAGTAAATATGGGAGTTCGTGGTACAGTAGTAGCCATTCAAAATGTCCCCACTTTCCTTGATGGGCCCTTGCCTGGTCCCCTACAATTCCTTTTATAAAATCGTGGGGAAGTCATATTTAAATGTCAAATCATTCTGGCTTGAACTTGTATATAATTGTATTCTTTATCAGACGATATTGTCCCAAAAGTTAGATCATCCATCCATCCGTCCATTATCTGACACGCTTGTCCCTAGCTTTTTTTTTTTACTGTGGGAAGAAGCCGGAGTACCCGGAGAGAACCCACGCATGCTCAGGGAGAACATGCAAACAATATACAATTTTTGTCTTCTACGAGTTCCTTTGAAAGTTCCTCTATTTTTTTTATTTTTCATTCAGATTATTGTCAAACTCTTTTTTTCCCCCTTCAAGCTGTTCTCAAAGCTTTGGGAAAACACAAGCATAATATTCAGGTTTGCATATGTGTGGTTGGACTTTAGTCCGTGTTGTTATGTGTTTGTCTTCCGTCCTCTCTCTGGTTTCTCTGTCTGTGGCTTTCGTTTCTCTGTCTGTGGCTTTTGTTTCACTGTCTGTGGCTTTCGTTTCACTGTCTTTGGCTTTCGTTTTTCTGCATGTGGCTTTCGTTTCGCTGCCTGTGGGTGTCGTTTCGCTGCCTGTGGGTGTCGTTTCGCTGCCTCTGAGCTTCATTTCGATGCCAATGTAGTTCAATCTCTCGATTAAATCTTGAGGTTCTATTACATAAACTGCATCAGTCTGTGTCATCACATTCTCTTTGTTACTATCCAGATTTCTTATTACCTTATCAAGCCTATACTGCATGATTTTCCCTTGTTCAAGTTCACGGGTCTTTTCTTTAATCTCCTTGTGCTTTTTAGACATGTTAAGCTTATGCTCCTTTTCAAATGTTCCATAGTCTTTTATCCTCTGTTTGTATTCAAGTATTTTTTCGTGTAAGGAATGTTCTTTTTCCTTGAGATCTTCTTTGTTGTCGAGAGCATTCTCTAAAGTCTCCGATTCGTAACTTTTAGGTTTATCTACATTTTCTGTATTTTCGTTTTCCTGAGGATCTAACTTTTTTGGGGTTTTGCCACGTGGCTTTAACTGCTTTTTTAAACGTCTCTGATCCTTCACCCTCTTATATAGTACCATCAGCTGTTTTACTTCGTTAATGCAGTTTTCATTGAGTTTTTTATTCTCTTCCCTCTCTTCCTCTATGCTTTGAATCTCTTCCGTTAAGGTTTTAATTTCCCCTTCAATCTTTTTTATAGTGGTGATGGAATCTCTTCCTGAAAAGTACAATTGTCTCTCTTCTTCTAATTTCTTTTTATCTTCTGCCCATTCCTTTAAAAGTTGTGCTATTTTTTCATCTTTTTCACACAGATTTTTTTGAAAGTCACTATCTTGCCTAATAAGCTGTTCTTTTAGCTTTTTGATCACAACATTCTGCCGTCTTTCGTCGGTTTTGTTTTGAATTAATTCCAGCGCTTTAATTTTTCTCTCAAGTTTATCGTTCTTGTTTTTTTCTTCTGAAAGTTCAGCTTTGTTTTGGTTGAGCTCACTGGTCTTTTTAGAAAGATTTAACTTAAGCTTCTCTTGGGCATCTCTAAGTTTTTCAATCTCCTCTTTGTATTTAAGTCTTTCTTTGTTCATGCTTGTTTTTTCAAGCATTGCCTCCTGAATATTATTCTCTAAATTAGCTTGAAGCATTGTGTAACTATTTTCAAGTTCATGAACATTACGTTCTCTTAACCGAACATATAACAAATTTTTACTTTCTTTACAATTCTTTAACTGCCTTTCTGAATGTATTTTCTCGTTCTCCAAAGTTCTGTTCTTGCCGGCGAGGCCTTTCACCTCAATTTGAAGTTGTTTGACTTGCCTGCTTGATTCCTCTAATTTGCGAGTAAATACGGCAAGTTCGTTGTGTGCCTCTAAAAGCATTGAAATCAATTCATCTCTAGAGTACCGTGCCATTGGCGCCCTCGATGATTTTGTATTTCTTGCCATTTTGGTCTTACCTGTGTCTTGGGAAAGTTACAAAGAAAATTTGACCTTAATTCCTTCACGTAACCTGGAAAAAACTTCAGGAAAAGTAGCCTGCAATCCTTCACGTAACCTGGAAAATATGTTAGGAAAAGTAGCCTGCAATCCTTCACGTAAGCTGGAAAATATGTTAGGAAAAGTAGCCTGCAACCTTCACTTAACCTGGAAATAAGAAAATGAGACTATGTCCAGGATACCACCCAGCTGTGTTCTATTTTTAGAATGTGACTGATGACATCATCAGCTCTCTATTTTTAGTCTCACAGCCAGGCATCATTCAAACTGACCAACTGAAAAATAATGTAGCCACACCCATCAGCCACAACTCATGGGTGTGGCTTAGCTCTGTGTTTCAGGGGGACATAAAATCAAACCTTTCTTAAAACCGTATAGGTCAAATAAAAATAAAAAAATCAAAGAGGACCTTCACTTTTGGAATTAATTGAATTTTTTTTTTTATACCTAACTTGTGATTTTTTTTTGTCACTGTTATGAAGATGCAGCAAACCATTGGGGTTTACATTTAAATGCACCAGTTTACTCCGCCATCAAGCGCAGTGTTACAACTACAGCCTCCGCTGTTCCTCCCGTATTGCAGCGCTCTGAGCTCGAGGAGAGCATGCACAATATTATCATTAAATTCATAGGAGCAAAACCTGGAGAAATGAACACTTAATTTAATATGAAAGATTAAAAAAAATCCCCATCAGCATCCAGTAGATGTGAGGTTTCTGATAGAGATGAGAAACCTGCTTTGTGGTCTGTTGAAGCACCAATATTTTGCATCCAATCATTTAAATAAACAGTGTTAGTTTTTTGAAATATAAAGGAATTATGTTCTAATTTGTAGATACCAATCTGTTGTTACTATACTTTAATTTGACAAACCGGATCTTCTCGCCGTTCTTTTTCCTGTTTGGTGCGATTGCAGTAGCGGATCTTGACCTGGCCGGACCGAAGCAGAGCCTGAACATTTAGTATGTTTGGCTCAACCTGCTGCTGTGAAGCAGGATTCTCCACCATGAAAAGAATCAAAAATAAATATGGTTCCAGGCTCAGAATGAGCACCTTGATATGTGCTTTAGAATGGCTTAGTCTCCATTCAAACCCAGGTTTAAAGCCCTGCAGGGCAGCCTAAAGCCCACTGCTCTCATTAAGACAGAAAAAAGAAAGAAAAAATAACAAACAGTCAATTCAGGTGTTTTTAAAAATATGTGAATCAGGAAATTGTCTATGTACCAAACTGAAAGATTGTTGTTCTCTACAAAAAAAAAAAAACACTTTAAATTTAAAAATGGAATATATATATATATATATATATATATATATATATATATATATATATATATATATATATATATATGTATTTTTATATTTTTTCAAAATTCAATGTGTAACATGGAAGCATAAAATTCATTTTATTTCAGTGTTACATTCTGTGTAAAGTAACAGATCATTAAAAATGTCTCCAGACCTTTACTGGTAGATAATTTTCTTTATTCAGACCCCACTAATTTTTAATTGGTTACCCCTGATTTAATGTTTATAAATATTTATTTCACATCATGTGCTCCGTCCAATGCAGATCATTGGCGCCATCCACATCTAGTGAAAACTAGTGTAATTGGATGAGTCATCTAACGCAAACACTCATTGGTTAGCTAAAGGAAATCATCAGAAGCAAGCAGGTGTTCTTCAAACTGCAAACGTGAATTGTCTATGCCATGTAACAATGTAGGATTCAGAAAAATTATTATCAGAAATGTCTGAAAGGTTGGACACAGGCGAGAGCGTATCGGGAGACACAGACCAACAAGACCTCCCTCATCCTCGGCCCTATCTCTAAGAATTTTTAGAAATAGTCGAAAAATTAAGCTTTCAATTCATATAGTGACATCTACTATACTTTAAGTAGTTTTTGGAGCACATACTTTTCATTTTTACTTGAGTAAAGAGTCAATTTGATACTTCAACTTTTACCAGAATGCTTTTAAACTGCACAGCAAATTTTGCAGTTTTAAATCAACACTTATAGACTTAAATTTAACACTATATCCGAGTGTATTTGGTCCTTATCAAAATAGTGTTGAATTAACTCTGTTGAAATTTCAGAGTGAAATTAACTCAGAATTGAGTTAAAATTTAACACTGGTTTACACTGTATTGTGTTAATAGAACTTAACACTGTAGGTTATTAACACTGGAGAGAGTTAAAATGATTCTCAGGAGTGTTGAAGAGTTACACTATTGGGGTGACAAATCAACTCTGATACAGATACTTTTTAACCTTGCACTGAGTTAATGGAGGTGAACACTGAAGACTCATAACTGTGTTAACTGTTCACTATTAATGTCTTGATTTACACCGTTGCAGTGAAAAAAACCCAACTCAAATTGAGTCAAATCCTAAAAGCCATTAACACTGTACAGATAAATATTTACACTTTTGTAGTGTTAAATTGCATCTATTACACTTTTTATAAATATCATTGAATAAAAACAAGTTATTGCAAAAATACATTTCAGAAATTTTATTTCACAAAAGCATGTTAGAAAAATATTTAATTTGGCATTTTTAACCATTACAAACATACTCCAGAAACCATTTACATATGCAGCATTTAAAGGAGAAAAAAAAAATGAAGTCATGCAATAGGTGTACCTGCCGTGCCAGGTATCCTAATGCAACTTGTTTGCATGCACATAAACGTTTGGATGCACAAGACAATGTAACAGGTCATAACAGTGTACCACTTAGCGGCACTGGCCCCAGGCCTACATAAAATGACAATATGGAACAACATATAAGGCCATATGTCCTATACTTCATTTGAAGAGTGAACAATAAGAAGTAAAAGATAATTTATGTGCAAAACTCTCCATAAAACTGTTCATATGCAGCATTTAAAAAAAGAAAAAAAAGTGAATTGACATGCAATAGGTGTACCTGCCGTGCCAGGTATCCTCATGCAACGCATTCATATGCACAAAAATGTGTGCCTGCTGCTCCATTACTGGGCCCCTGATAAACAGCTTAAATGAAGTTGAACACGAACACTTAAGAAAACTGACCCTAGGTCTGCATAAAATGACAATATGGAACAACATATAGGGCGTTATCTGTTGTACCATACTTCATTTGAAGATCAAACGGTTTAAAGTAAAATAACTCACTTATGTGCAACACTTTTAAAACATTATCTGGATGCAGCCTGACCTTAAAGGCATGGTAATGATTATCAAAACACAAGGTTTCCATCAGTTTTCCACAGAGCAAAACACAGTCATCTTTTACAGCAATCACGTCAATCTTACAAAAAACAGGCATCTCATCTGTTACTTCAGTACATATAAGAAAGTCACGACGGTATTCTGTACCGTGATATTTGATCCATTTGGCAGAAAATACACTGGTTGACAAAACTGTTCCAAATGTTGCAGCAATTGCTGTGCCCTGTTTTAACTCATTAAGAGTCACCATCTTTCCTGGACCTAAAGTTAATTTTTCCTTGCCAAAAGATTCACGAAACAGTGCCATATAACTTTGGTGCTTTTTTGCTAATGTCTTTGTAATGTTTTTAAAACTCTTTAGTTGTTGTTTGAAGAAATTATGTTTAGCTTCGTAACGCATGCACCATGTGTGTAAAATGGGACCGATTTTCCTTATGCTACGAGGGTAATGTATCATGAAATGATGCTTTGGCAAGAGATTTATTTCAGGAAATATGTGCTTGAACAACTGATGATGATTGATGATTAAATGTTTGAGGTATATGGTCATGCCCTCTGACAGGACTGGAGAAAATACAATATTGACAATCTGTGAAAGCAAAATTAAAAGATCCCAATGTTTGTCATCTGTTTCAATCAAATCACCAAATAACAAAGACATATTGCGTAATAAGCACCAAGATTGTATGGCATTTAGTCCCAGGTCATTACTACCATCCCTTAACTTATCTGTTGGCAGAAGTGGACGGTTTCGCTGCTGGCTGAAACCATAATCATATGCATGTATTCTACCAGCCACTTGTTCAGCACTTAGAAAGTTACTTTGAATGTACTTCAGAATCAGTTTCGCCTCAAACTGACCAACCCCCTCTAAAATATCATGCATTATATCAACAGAGAAGTTGTTGGCTGTGTTGAAATATTGAAGTGAATTCAAAAGACAAATGCGCTTCACACCATATACATGAGGCAGCCTTGGGTCTGTTTGTACAGTCTGACAGTGCTGTGAATGTGTATTGATAGCTCTGAAGACAACTTCCGGATCATCTTCACAGAATACAGTTTGAAAACGGTGTTTTTCAAGGAGACAAAAACGACAACAATATCGAGCCCCAAATGATTCAACAAAGCCAAACAGGCCATGTAAACCAAGATTGTCCCGAGTAACCTGAACCAAAGTACCACGAATCTTGTGTTCAACATTTGGAATTTGAAGTCCCTCTGTCTCAAGCACTTTCAGATCACAAACAAGTGGTTCAAGTATCAAATTAAAACTGTATCGCTTGATATCCTGTGCATGGAATAGAGAACACAAATGAATATTGTTTAAAGATGAATTAAAAATTGGGGGGAAATTTCTTAAAGTAAAATATATAGCGCCTAATTTATGCAAACCCATTTGGATCCCAAGACATTTGCAGTTTCAAAATCATCATAAAAAAGCTGAATCTGCAAGGCATCGTTTTCTATTGAGAATAGGGGACTTTCTTTAAAATAAGTGGCATCTCTCAAGTCTGCATACACACCTTCCCTGGGAATATACCTGGGCTTGAACATTTCTGCAGTATCACCTTCTTGTAAAATACTCTTCAGTGTTTCCAAAATGGGAATATATGCAAATGTATCAGTTACAATGACTTGATCATATGTCCCAGTAGTTTTGTTTCTCCTGCTGTCAAATCTTGTGCCAAGCACTTTTTGAACAGGCTCAGAAAGTCCCCATTTTTCTCGTAAATGTTTGTTTAGTTTTGCTTCTGAATTTAAAGGTGTAAATGGATTTTCTAATACTTGGAAGGACTGTTCAATTTTGTTTCTTTGTTCTTCATCCTGTGGAGACAAGCACTGTAAAGCTAAATCCTTAGCCTGGCTGTGGATTTCAAAAATGACTTCTTCCATGGCTGACACAAACCTCGCAACATTAGACTGACTTAATCCAGCTGCTTTTACTTGTGCAATAGCAGTAGTACACATATCTGTAGTGCTGATATTTGACCTGGTCAGCAGAGTACCGGTAGATGTTGTGGCCGACTCTACATTAGTTGTCACCAGCTCTCCTGCATCACCGAGGTCTGCTCTGCTTGAACTGACGTTAACTTCTTGATTAGTATTGTCAGTGTGCTTGGCATTTAAATGTTTTCTAAACCCAGAAAATATTCCAAGCACACGGCCACATCGAGTCTGAGAACATTTAAGACGAAGATTTTTTCCATCCAAGTAACCATGAACTACTCGTAAATGCCTAACAGGAGTATTCACAGAAGGTAATTCAGACTGACAGACAAAATACTTCATGACTGAACAGATCCATTCGAGTACTAATGAAGCAACCGAGCCCGAACTTCAGCCACACGAGGACTCTCCTTGACTTTGCCAACATCTATGTTGCACACAGTGGTCTGGATGAACGTGAACATGTTGTACAGCATCGGGTGGTATGTTGTTGCAAAAACATAATGCGCTTTAAACAGTTTTCAAAGGCACCAATTGAGGAGGCCGACCTGTAAGCGATGGCACTTTTGTCAAGTATGATGAAAAACTGGTGGGCTGCTTTTCTACTTCGTCCTATAGCCAGGAGGTAGGGCTGTGTGCTTGTTGTGATAGAATCCAGATGTTCTTGGATACTGGTTCCTGACTGACAAAAGAAAAACACAAAACAAAGTATTACAATTACATGGTGGCAATATTACACAAATAAATAATAAATTAACAAGTTTTTTTGTTTATGTATAGCGTTTAACTGTATGTGATCATGAGTAAAACCAAGGCTCCCTCAGTGAAACGTCGTTGAATAAAATAGATAAATAAAAAACAAAAAATACAAACCTTCTTGAAGACTAACAGATGCTTCTCTGCTTGGGAAGCAGACACCTTTCCTGGTCTCTTGCGGCCTTGGGCAGAGGGGGGAATCAGGTGTAACAGCAGCAAAATTGATGCGAGGTCACTGTCCCAACCTGTAATCACACAAATTTGATGTTAAGTAGAAAATCAGCAAATTTTAGTTATTCTGCTATTTCAATATTTTCCCTTTCAACAAAATACAAGGCAGCAGGTGTATATGATCATCAGTTCTGTTTCTACTGAGCTATTTTATATTTAAAACTTTCACTACTCCTAACACATAAAACATTTTTGAAGCATTTCACATTTGAATAAATCTATTGCACCTCAGGGCAACAGTAGCTGTGCTGCTCATACACAGCACTACTATAAAAATGTGCTAACCAAAAGGCACTGCAAATATGCTTTTCTTATTTTGTTATTGTCCCACAGTGTAAGAAAATGTGTTAGAAGCTTAACTTGTGTTGTAAATGAATTATTCAATATTTATATGAAGTATAGGACATACTAGGGCTGGGCGATATAGAAAAAAAGCTTATCGATAAAAAAAAATGCATATTGATCGATATCGATAATTATTGAAAAGATTTGAAACCATATTTTATGTGCAGCTCTGCCTGGACTTTTTATAATATTGCTAAATGATTTAATTTTAATAAAAAACACAAACACAGACTTCGAATTAAATCTTTATTTAACCAACTTTTTTAACCATGACAGAATTGTTTTAAAGAAAAATAACTTAAGAGACCTGAGTAATGTTATTAAATACTGACAAAGAATAAACTAAAGTGACCAGAAAAGTGACCAAAAGAAATATAACAAATAAATAAATGCCCCCCCCACTGCCGCCGCCGCCCCTGTTTCCTGCTTTAACCTGAGTTATTACTTTGAAGTTTCTGGCCCCTCAGCATTTTTCTCTCAATTGTTAGAACTACGTGGGAAACTGCCCAGAACTGAAAATATATATATTTTTTCCGAAGATTCCTCGGAGGAGAGCCGCGTCGGGGCCTACACAGCTCGTACTCCTGCGGCTGTGATGACAAAAAAAAAAAAAAAAAAAGTTGGTTGTGTTATCAGACTTCGTTTTCACTGGTTCCCGACACATTTTCCAGATGACTGGTTTGTTTTTGGTCCAACTTGCCATGACCGAAATACTGCCAGACTGCCGAACTACAAAAACCCTTCTTTGGAACAATTTCCTCCGCCTCTCCTTGCTGCACATCTTCATGTGCTCTGTGTTGTGGTTTGAGAGGGCGGCGCTTGGTGACGGCGTGCCTGGGTCCGCGATTGTGATTGGTTGGGAGGAAGCAGTGACTAGCATAAAGCTACATGCTAGGCTACAATGAGAAGGAAGGAAAACTGTGTTTCTTTTTTATCGAACTTTTATCGACCCTCTTTTTTTCTATTGCGCCACACGTCTATCGATCGATATATATCGTTATTGAATTATCGCCCAGCCCTAGGACATACAGCCCCCGAATTGCCTTACTTAACTCTTACATGCGCTATGGTTAAACACACAAGTCTAAGTGGAATGTGGAAAAAGTCACGCTTACCAATGTTGTCATCCACTTCAGTGCCATCCTCTGGAGTGTCAGCTGCCAGGAGGAGATCTTCAAGCTCTCTGGTGGATGGAAGCTTTCTGCATTGTTGGATGATCTTTTTCTTGAATGCGGTTGTCCATTTCTCCAGAAACTTCCCAGAGACATCTTCCCCAAACATCAGAACAAAATCCTGTTCCACCTAGAGTATGGATAAAAAAGAACTAAGATTTCACAGCCCAACAAGTTACGTTCATTGTTGACTGCCAGTAAAATATACATATCCTTTTTAAAAATGTCAATCAGAAATATTTACCAAGCCTTTGACATCCTTGAACCGTGGAAAGACAGACAGTATGTTGCTTGACTGCTGTGGGTCGAGGACCATGTTGCGGAGGCAGTCAAATGTCAGCTTCATCTTTTTCTTGATGGTGTCCTCATCAGCTGAATGTTTCATCAATGCGACAGCTTCCTTACACTAATCTTCACTCAGGACAATCTCTGGGACAAACTGGGGCTCTCGTCTGGCAGCTGGTCCTCCAGGTCCATCTTCATGAGATGCTCCTGCAGATGATGCTACATATACAAAAAACAAGATAATCATATAAAGATAAGAAAAAAAAAAACTCTGACCAAAGAAAAGTTTTCAGAATTCATTTAGTGTTACTTCCATATGATGATCGACGTTCTTGGCAGCAGATCTCTGAATAGTTTTAATTCTCCAGGCCAGGTACCCAGACCCACTTTCACCATCATAATAATGCTCCTTTAATGATAAACAAGAATAAACATAGTCCGTTAATTAGATTGAATGTGCTTCCCATTTGATTTTGACATAACAAAAAAAGTGTGTTATTTGAATCTACCACCTCCCACTTCTGCACCCTCATCCTTCATATAACCCCACCTACATAAAAAAAGTGATGCAGGAAATAATAAAAAAAACTTGCAACTTAAAAAGTTATGTATGCAGAGCAATTTTATTACTCAAAAGGAAAGTAGCTATTGAAATATACTGTTAGAAATCAAAATGTTTCAGTTTACCATTTGACACTATCACAGCCATTATATTGTCTACCGGTATATTACATTGACTTACAGAGCCAGTCCTAGAGAATGGATCACTGAGGTGGGGAAACAAGCTCACAATACCTCTGGCATACATTTCTTTTACCTGTCTGGGTGGTGATGTACTGCAACATTGAAATGAGAAAAAAAAAATATATATGTCTTGGTTGTATGCACTGATTTTAATGAAAGTTTTACTGAGCTAAACAGAAAGGATTGACAAATTACCCATTCTTCTCCGTTATGTCAGCCGCTAGTATGTTCACCATTTTCCTTCTGGTTTCATCTGTCAAGGACTTGTTTCGATTATATTCATTTATAATGATTTCCCCACCTGGCTTCTTGGTCAAAATGGTTTCTACCAACTATAAGCAAAGAGGAAGAAAAAAGGGATAGTACACCCACAGAATGATGTACCTTTATATTCTCCTCACCCTCATACTAAGCAGGACTCTGGAACACGTTTTTAATGTCTCAAATGCAGCCGGAAATTCAAAATTGTCTCCGATCTCTGGCTGCATTTGAATATTAAAAAAGTGTTTCAGAGTCTTGCTCAGCATGAGGGCGAGCAGAAAATGAAGGCACATCATTCTGTGGGTGTACTTATCTTTTAAGAATACATCATAAAGACATATGAACCGAATGGTTATTAAAATGCCACTTTAACGGGAAAAAAAAAAACACCACCACCACTTTGAAGACCTAACACTGTTTTACTATATTAATGTCCAGCCTCTGCCGTTTACTGGAAGGACTCTCTGAAAGGATGATTGTGTCTTGAGAATCAGACGAATTGAGGGATGATGGTTCCGATTGCTCAGGAGACACCATAGAAACAGATTCTGTTCATGACAGGAGCAGATTGAAGGAAAAATGTTTATCACACTAAACTTGTATTTTATTCAATACGGTAATATAAATTACATACAGTATGCAACTGAGACAAACCCGTGTCAAGTTTGATGGTTAGCACTCCAGTTGAGGGATCCTTAATTACATCCTCAAATACATCATCATCCAACTTAGTTCCCGAAGTGTCAAAAACTTTCACATCTTCTGTCAGAGCTGGCACACCAAACTTTGCAAATGCTATAGGAAGACAAATACCTATGTCAATCAAACTTATAAATATTTTTCTAATGCTCACAAAAATCCAATAAATCTTTTATGAGGAGAGACACTCTTTCTATGGAGGATAAAAAGCCAAAATTAAATAAATAAATAAATACAGTATTAAATATTTAAATGTGTCAATAATTAATTAAATGTGGAATTAAATATAAAGTGCCACAATTAAATAAATAAATACAGCGATAAACAATTAAATGTGTAATTCATTAAATAAATAAGGAATTAAATATATTAATGTGTCATTAATTTAATAAAATACGTCTTCATTTTATTTAAAAAATATATATATAATTATTTCAGTGTGCATTTAATGATTTCATGGTCCTGTGTCGCAGTGCGTCAAAATCATAAAAAGAATCTGTCAAACTCACCCATCAAAGTTAGGTAACCTGGAACTGTTACATTTCTTCTGCCTATACGCTTTCTATTGTTTTACGTCCTAGTCACGTGACTTTCAAGATTCCAGCTGGGAGAAGAAAAAATATATATATGGCCGACATTCGCTCATTTTTTTGTGAAAAGATTAATGACTTGAGTTTGTTTTTGCATTAAAATGAGTTTTGATTACATTTCTAGTGAGAAATGTATAGTTTGTTGCCAGAATATTTACCCAGGGAATGTACATATTCACTTGCTTGTTCATTTCTTGCAAAGATTTTTCAAGATAATGTGAAACTAACATTTTGGTATAAACATGGCTGAGATTTCTCTAACTTTTAGTGGGAAAATAAATAATTTCAATCAGTTTCTGCATTTAAATGGGTTTTGATTACATTTATAGCGAGAAGTGTAGGGTTTATTTACATAATATTTACTTAGTGAACATACATAATCACCCGCTTGCTAGTTTTTGCTACGGTTTTTCGGATCTCGTCAGGATTATCTGAAATTGCAACGTTTTGGCTGCTACCCATCGCCTAGCATTTAGCTGCCCCCCCGATTCAACATTGAATTCTTTGTGATTTAACCCCATCTGACGGATCAAACCCTCGCCACTGCATGCGTTGCGTCTGAGGTTGATTTTCAGATCAGTGCATTACGTCGTTAGCCTGACGTAGTCCTACTCAATTCTAGTCAGAATATGAGTCTGATACTGCTCCATAGAGCTGTGATTATGGGGCGTGTTTTGAACAAACCAGGAAAAAAAATGCCTCTGCACTCAATTGGACAGACGTACAACCAATAAGAGCAACGGAGTGCGTGACGTATGTTAAGCAACGCATAGTTGTTGTCAGGTGCGCGAGACACTTTTTCCACCTGGATCCCCGCACTTTTTGGCCCTGGTGTCCCTCCGTTGTTGCACAAACATGCCCCCACTTCTTCTCCGCCTCTGCCGTATCTAGACCCACAGCTAGTTCATGATTGTCCATCTTGCGTTGTGGCCAAACCAGTAGTTATCCTCCTATGATTTGTAAAATTTAGATAAGGAAAAATACCATCCAAGCTTTGTGCAAAGTGTGATTTATTGGTATTTTTTAATAAAAAATAAATGATTTGCATCTAATTTTGTCAGGATTCCTATCTGTGTGTGTGTTTTTCTGTGTTTGTCTCCCTTCCTCCACCAGGAGGCGCCTGGTTCTGGTCCGCCTCCCTACACACCTGCAGAGAGTTACCTCATTAACAGAGTGCTCTTAAGCTGCTGATTGCCACTACCTCGACGCCAGAGTGTTTGCCAGTTTTGGGTACTCTAGCCAAGCTGAGTTTTTGCTGATTTAAACTGAGTTCCTGCACACTGGATGTTTCGGACCTTCTCTCCCTGGAAGTATCATCTGAGCTTCAAACTGAGTTGAGGATTCAAACTGGAGGTTTGAATCCACTTTCCCTCAAGAGATTGTTCTAGCTTCACACTGAGTAAGGGATTCATCTCCACTATTACCTGTTCAAGTACCGCAGGAAATCTGAGTGGTAGCTAGCTTCTCCATTCGCCGACAACAACCGCATTCTCGGTAAACCCTGTCCACCCTCCACCGAATCAGACAAACACTGGAACTTCCGCACACAGACTGGAGTCTAAGAGTCAGCTACTTCTCTGGAAACGTGAGTCAATTACCAAATTCTCCTCTTCAAAGTCGAGAATCAAATTTCCCACTGAGCCTGAACTAACTGCAGTGTCTTCCCCTCACCTTTCAGTTCCGGTTGAGCAGAGCAACACCGGAATCTTCACAATCTCCTAAATAAACCCGTAAGGTCTCTCTGAATTGGTTTCTCTGCATGTGGAGAGCTCTTGATAAAATCATGACAAGTTTCCTTCATATTGAAGCATTGATTCAAATAATTTCTACCACTGGTCTATCCGTGCCTGGTGTCCGTCTCCAGCAAGGTGAAAGGTAGTGTACATCCTTTGACAGGTCACCAGTTCATTACAGGATGACACACACATGCAACATTGTAATTAATGCAATATAGAGACACCCATTAACGTAACAGTCATATTTGTAAGATAGTGGTGCAATGCTGCATTTACCCAAACACAAAGCTTTGGATTAATTCCTCTCCACTCTAACATGGTGTAATAACACTCAATTAATTTATACTTATCTATTTAACGAACCAGAAACGCTCTTTACCTGCCACCACTTTATTCTACCTAAGATACTGTGTATATTCCAAAAAATAAAAACAGTCCACTGGACTTTGTTTCCAAGTTTGAAGACGCTTCTTCTTTGAAACAAAGTCAAGTGGATTTTTTTTAATTTTCTGTTTTTGGAATGACTATGACCCGGATGACTGAGAATCTTAACCAGCGTACTGTATATGAATTAGTCAACTTAAATCTCTCCTTTATTTTTTACCATCCACTGTACACTACTGTTCAGGTTTTGGGTCACCCAAGCAATTTTGTGTTTTCCTGAAAAGTCACACTTGTTCACCACCATACGTTGTGAAATGAATAGAAAATAGAGTCAAGACGTTGACAAGGTTGGAAATAATGACTTGTATTTGACAGAAGATTTTTTTTTTTTACATCAAACTTTGCTTTCGTCAAAGAATCCTTCATTTGCAGCAATTACAGCATTGCATACCTTTGGCATTCTAGCTGTTAATTTGTTGAGGTAATCTGGAGAAATTGAATCACACGCTTCCAGAAGCAGCTCTCACTAGTTGGATTGGTTGGATGGGCACTTCTTGCATATGTAAGCCACTATTAGTCAGAGACTTATTTTTTCAGGCCCACTTCCTGTGTTGCCCAAATGAATTAGCTTCTTTAAAGCCCCACCTCAAGCATGCAGTTCAGGAACCTCAGCTGTTTCCACTGTGATTGTGGCTGCTGGTGTCTTCTCCACGTGTTCATCTGAAATCTTTAACCCTATTGGTCTGATTGCTGGAATCATTGGCGTTGTTTATCTGGACCATCCCTGGGATTCTGCCAGAGCTGTTTTGGCTCAGTAAAACCCCACTCTCTTTGAAAAGGTTGGGTTTTTTTCTTTTCCCGCTTTGGATCAGATCCTCATCTGGATCTGAAGATGGCGAGCTAGTAATGGACTATGGACTTTATGATTTGGAAGTTAAAGGAGAATTCCGGTTTTTAACACTTTTAGCCCATTTTCTGTAGTGTCCAGGATGAAATCGAATGATCGACACCAAAATTTTGACAATTGGTCCTGTCTCTGCTTTTTGGCTCATGCAGAATCCCCCCCTGGCTGCTTCAGAATGGCTTCCATAGTGCATGTCCGATAATGTCCTTAAAACAACCTTAAACGTTCTTTTTTTAAAATATGCTACTCACCGGGTCATCAGCGCTGTTCAATGACGTTCCAAAAAAAAGTTTCGTAAAGAAAAAACGTTCCTGTAGTGTTTTATTTAGCATTTTGTAAATCCCATTGAGTTCTGTTGGAATAGTCAATATCCCTCCGCCACCGGAAACGGAAATGGGGCCTGTTTACACATAGTTGTAGTCTTTTCGCTTCACTCTGTGTACTTCGACGTCGAGGTGCTAACGTCTCTGTTAAACACTTTAAAAAACTCTGAAAATGGAATACGAAAGGTGGATTCTTGAGGAGGACATATTGGACTTTGAGTTTGACGGTAGAGGATACCGTCGCCAACTAGTGGTCTGGAGTGTGCAATGCTTCAGATTCGAACGGGAAGCGGAAGTTTATAAGCGGTTGTGATGTATCGGAAAAAATAGTTCTGGGATTTACAAAATGCTAAATAAAACAAGACAGGAACGGTTTTTCTTCACAAAACTTTTTTTGGAACGTCATTGAACAGCGCTGACGACCCGGTGAGTAGCATATTTTAAAAAAAGAACGTTTAAGGTTGTTTTAAGGACATTATCGGACATGCACAATGGAAGCCATTCTGAAGCAGCCAGGGGGGGATTCTGCATGAGCCAAAAAGCAGAGACAGGACCAATTGTCAAAATTTTGGTGTCGATCATTCGATTTCATCCTGGACACTACAGAAAATGGGCTAAAAGTGTTAAAAACCGGAATTCTCTATTAATTTGTTTTGAGTCAATCCGCTTGTGTCTCATTGTGTTGCTGTAATTTTTCTGTTTAATTCAACCACCTAATATACATCCACCAAACCTAAAAGCACTGCATTCTGCTTTTGTCCTGAGGCTCCTTAAAAGGACACTCTTCTGATGCTGCTTTTGTAGCCGCAGTTAGCTGCCTAGCCCATTAATGTTACATAACTTTGGCAAGCTAGCCAGGAGCCTGATACTGTGAAATCTTGGTGGATGTGTTTTGTGGGTTGTATTGGAATATGGATTTCTTTGACCAAATTGGTATCAATGTTGCTCATTCTGTCATCATTAGTGGTGTAACGAACACTCAAGCAGATGATGAGATCATTGATTATTTACATAGTAATGGTAGAATTAAGGTTTTTCCTGTTACTGCACGTGAAAGTCGATTTTATAAAAACCTGGCTGTTAAATTCATCGATCCTGCAGATTCAGAAAAGCTAAAATCGCTTTTACCCTATGTTTATCCATCTCAGGTTGCAGAAGATGTTATATTTGTAGTTAAATTACTTTCTAGAGAGTGCACTGCCAAGCCACAGTAGACACAACCCTACCTCCTGATTACCTCCATGTACTGAAATGTGTTTTCCAGCAGAGTGGAAAATCATTTGATGACGTTTTGAGAGGAGCTTTTGAACAAATAAGTGCTCATTTAGGAATGGCGGCTACTGGAGGGGAGCCTGATGAGGATGATGAAGGGGATGGTGATGAGGATACTGTTGAAATACTTACCACTAGAAAAGAGTCTAGTCAGACTCCGCCATCTAATCTTCCCTCAAACAAATTAGATCAGTCCACCACCTACCAGCAGGGACCACAAACTCAACCAAATCCAACTCCAAATGTGGGCCCTGGAATTTTCCTCTCCGGGAATGATCTGAATCCTTCAAGTATTCAAAGGGTTGTAGTCGAACACATTGTGCCTAAACATGATGTTAATCTTCAACCTCTGTCTTCATTTAGACAACGTGCCTTTTCAGGAAGACTTCCAAAACCTCAGCAGATTATGAATCCTGGAGGTCTCAAGTAGAACTCTTAAATGCAGATCCAAGTTTTGCACCTTTACATGTTACAAGGTGCATTTTGGAAGGGTTACTCCCTCCAGCTGCTGACCTAGTGAAGGGTTTGGGGCCTGATGCCCTGCCTGCAACATGTTTGCAGGTACTTGATTCTGCATATGCCACTGTTGAGGACGGAGAAGAATTGTTTGCAAAATTTTTGAACACACCTCAGGACCATGGGGAACGACCCTCTTCTTATCTGCAGAGACTTCAGTTGGCTCTCAGCACAGTGGTGAAGCGTGGTGGGATTCCAGCTACTGATATGGACAAATATTTGTTAAAGCAATTTTGTAGGGGTTGCTGGGATAACAGCATGATAAACAAACTGCAACTAGAGAAGAAAAAAGACCAACCACCTCCCTTCTCAGAGCTTTAGTTAACACTTAGAACAGAAGAGGACAGACAGTTGGCAAAAGAGATGTTAATGAAAAAACACATCCCATCAGCCAAGCATCGTGTCAATGTACAAGCTCACACTACCAGTGCATGTTCATGTGGCCATCCATCAGACTCTGGTGCTATTGAAGACTTGAGAAAGCAAATGCTGAAGCTGCAGAGTCAAATGTCAGCCTTGCTGTCCAAGGACTCAAATTCTGCTAAACAAGAAAATCAGCTGAAAAAACAGAAACCAAAATCTGGCCAAACCAGCAGTAGGCCAAAGCCCTGGTTCTGTTTCAAGTGTGGACAGAATGGCCACATTGCTCCTAACTGTTCCAGTCAGCCCAATTCCTGCCTGGTTGAAGAAAAAAGCCTCCAGCTTCAACACAAACAGCAGTCCTGGGGGAAAACAACCCCATCAAAGTAGAAGCAGTTCTCACTGAGGGACAAGTGGGAGCTGCAACCAGTGAATGTCCCCACACCAAAGACTCATCTTCATATCTTTCATTACCTAAAGGATTAGTGGGCACAAGGAGTACTGGTGAAGTGAAGATCAAAGGGATACATTTTCATTGCCTTTTGGACACAGGTTCCCAAGTCACCACAATTTCACATTCCTTCTATAACACCCATCTATTGGATCCTTAAAATAAAATCAATAAATGATCTTTTGGAGATAGAAGGTGCAAATGGTCAGAGGGTGCCTTATATTGGATATGTGGAACTCTGTTTGACATTCCCCCCTGAGTTCATAGGAGAGGAGGTGGACATAACCACTTTGGCTTTGTTGTTCCAGACCTAAGATCATCACAACCCCCTGTTCTGAGTGGCACCAACACTTTGGATGTTGTGTATAACCAGTGCTGTCAGTCATAGTCTGAATTCCATCCTGTGCCATTTGGATATAGAGCAGTGCATAAAATTTTGGAGATGAGGCACAAATTAACAACTGATGACTATCATGGCATTCTAAAAATGCAGTCACCCATTCCACAGGTTGTCCCTGTTCAAAGGACTGCTGTGTTGGAATGTGTAACCCTTATCACAATTTGGTAATAGAGAAACAGGCAATAAATGATTTGTAACAATAACAGGACCAGTAACAGAAGATGCTAGGCCTTAAGAGCCTGTGGATTGACCTCAATAATGACAGACAACAGTGATTTCAGTTGCTGTATTAACGATTTCTTTGAACAAGAAAAAAACTTCACATACAAAATTACATTTAAATTCAAACTGTATAAATGTATATTGAAAAATAAAAAAATAGAAATAATAAAGCCGGCAAGAGTTCTGGAGCCCTTCTTTCCTTGAGTCTGTGATATATTGGTACCAGTACCAGTGTCAGAAATCAGTGTTCAACAGTCCTACCTCACACCCTGTGAGGGAAGGCAGATGAGACAGCATCAAATCCAAGCTCACGGTTCAGTTGGCCCGCCACCCAGCTCACACTGGGAATCTCTGTGTGCAGGGGATGAACATCCACTGCTGATTCAACTCAACTCAAGACCTCCAAATCTGGAATGGATGTGACTCCAAATCCACTGATATCACTGGAAAATCTGGGTAGCAAAAAAAACTGACCTATGGATTGGCCAGAAGAAAGTCCGTTAGTTCCATTTTTTATTCTCTACCCCATAGATCACCAATCAATAGCATTTTGCCTCATATCAATTGGTTTAAAAATCATTTTCTTAACAGCTTAGTCGTACGACAAAAATATCAATAGGGGGTTTTCAGTGACGTCACTGGCCAGCTTCCGGTCCGCCATCTTGGGTGGCATATTATCGTATATCATATATATCATGTCGCGAATTGATAAGTACGCCAGCACGCTAGAGCCACCAGATCATGGAACATATCTGAGGAAATGTTCCGTGATCGACCATATGGACCCCTATGCCCTCCACGGTGCCTTGTTTAGCACTAATCCAGATGATTGGCCAAATGTAGAGCACGGCGACATAGTTCATTACCTGGTGTTCAGAGAAAACCCTCTGCACACTCTTGAGGAAATGAGAGCGTACAAGGGTCTAGAGGCTAACAACCAGTTCACATCTGGTTGGGTACGAGATGTCGAAGTGATGTACATGAAGGAAATCGCCATCATACGTGGACGGGTGAGTTTTAATAAGATGGTAAAAATGTAAACAATCCGACGCAGGGCTCGCTATGCTAGGTGGCTAACGGCCGGCGGTGCGCAAACAGTTCCAAAGCTACAAGTCCTTGGAGTCTCATGTGCAGTTTACGAATGGATGGGTTCAGGAGCTCCAGCTCATAAAGCCAGCAAACAGTGTTAACCGTTGGTGCTAACAACCACTCAGGCATGTAATGTACTTTTAACTAGCTGCTATGTGTTTCAAAGGTTTGGTTAGTAACGTTAACTGCCAAACCTCCCTAAACCCTCCGGGTTTCTCACATATTTGAGCCTTTTCCCGCTGGTTGAAATCAAGTTAAGGTGAAATTAATCAAATTAAAACACGGCTGAGAGAGGGAGTCCAGTACGCGGTAGTCATAGGCAGTAGTCTGAGTAGCGGCGGCGGAGACGGTCAACATTGCGGCCACGGAAAGTAATACGTCATGACGCCCAAGCCCTATTATTAATATATTCTTACATGTTTTAAATGCTTGACAGTTAATTACCTGTGACAAAGTGAGCACTGCAGAATCTGGCGTATTCCAGCTTAACACCGTCCAAATCGGACCTGGATATCCGTGTCAGCCATAGGTGACGGCGTTGTTTATATAGCTGTTTTGTTTTTTCACAATGATTCACGATTACGGCTGGTATGCGATAGAAAGAGCGTTGATCTCCACCTCCACGGGCCGTGCAACCAACAATTACACACGTTTTCACCATTTTTCACTGTCAATACTGCCTAAGGCTGCCACCCAATATGGCGGACGCGCTGAGTAGTCACGTGAGCGTGACGTCACCTGAAAACCCCCTATTCTCAAATCCAAAGTGCTCATAGTAGACTACTATAAGTATATAACTTAATTACATTCTTCTCTCACATTAACACTTAACTTTGAGTAGTCAAATTATGATCTTTCAAATTGCTAATTAACTTACAACAACATAAATTAAAGAGTAACCTTTATAACAAAGAAAACAAAGAGCATGCTGCACACATAGCACCAATTTCCATGGTAACAGATTAGCTAAGTTCTACTTAGCAAGGTTAGCATTATTGCACAGCACTAACAAATGCTACAGCTGTTGGCAGCCATTTATACATTTAATTTCATCAGCTGTTACCATTTATAGCACAATTAGTATCATACACGCAGGGCCGGTTCTAGCCCTTTGGTTGCCCTAGGCGAGATTGAGTTTTGCGCCCCCCCCCCTCACTTTTGCCGTGCGAAATACCAGTACTGTTTTCAGCATCTGTTTAGTGCTTCATTGAGTTGTGTTTACAGTTCCACAAAGAGTGCTGTGCGGTGAATTGCGCCTACAGTTGTGCAAAGTGTGTGTTACAAAATTGCAAATTGAGTGCAAAGCAGTGTTTGTTCTTTTAGTTTTGTGAACTCATTGAGTGGATTTGCTATAAGTATTAATAGTTTTAGAAATTGTGCTATAAGAATCAAGGTTGTGTTTAAGCATTCAGAAAAAACTGTAACTTAGCATGGAGTGATGCATAGACAAATACCAGAATAGGTTTCAGTACCTTTTCTTTTTTATTATTTTAAATAATTTATTACACACTCAAAGTTAGGACTGTGCAAAAACACTTTTAACCATCTGTAAGGACACTTAGGTAAAGTATAACTAAAAAACTGGATTGAATCATTGAATGAATTTATTTCAGACAATTAACAAATTTAACACACATTAAACAAATATTAAATAAATCAATTTCAGAAATTACCAAATAACAATAAAAAATAATAAATTTAAGAAATTCTTCAACCAAGGACTACATAAAAAAGTAATTGATAAATATTAAATTAAATTTTCTGTTCCAGTTCAATTAAATCATTTGAACATAAATAGAAATGAGATAAACAAAATTTTCCTCTAAATAAAATATATCAGGTATATTTACCATGATTTCTGACATTGATTAGTGATTAAAGAAAAGATTAACCCTCTACAAACAAAAGTGCTTTTATGAATACCATTACAAAATTAAATGTTTGAAGTTGTTGTTTTTTTTGTTGTTCACATATTCTATGATGAACAGCCATAACTTCATATATTTTGATGATTATTTGTACATCCCTTTTGAATACTCAATGCAGATAATCACTACAAAATATTTTATTTATATTAGTATCTTCTACCCATTCTCAAGCTAATAATATAGCACATAATTCTGCTGCATATATACTGAGGAAAAAAATTATGTCAACATTAGGGATGGGGATCGTTAATATTTATTGATATCGATACCTTTATCGATACTCCTTATCGATCCGAGTCTTTATTATTATTATTTATACCACTATCGATACTTTTCTGTTATTTGGTGGAAAGACGATGCAACAAAATTTTTTTAACAGAACTGGTATTGCTTCTATTGCTTAACACGTGAGCATAACAAAAACGTTTCTAGCCTTCAATAAACATGGCTAATGTAATAGGCCACTTTGAAATGACATAAAACTAACTAGAATATATTTTCACAATTGTTTGTTAATGTATTGTCTACTGTCACTTTTCATCATGTTTTTAGTGATTAGGAAAATATTTAACAAATAAATAATTGTATTTTAAATTAAATGTAATTTTTAATAAATGTTGGCATCAGTAGTTTAATTATATATAGAGCAATATACAACTGTATTACTCGTTTCTCGCCAAAAACAAAATTTCCCGTTTTCTTTACGTTACACTTGAACGCATCATGATAACCTAATTGTCATTTTACTGAGCCAATCTGAACACATCATCACGCAGCACGTCTGAAACTTTATTTACTTTTCAAGCTAACTAGCTTCTTTGCTTTCGATTACAAGACGTATTTCACAATTACTATTTTTAACTGACCGGACAAGCTACAAAGTCTGTGTGCGCGCTTACCAGTGGTACTCTGAGTGGATGATGAAGACGGGCCCGACTGCGGTGGCAGGAGGAGGAGGAGGAGTCTTTTCCGTTCAGCCATTCTCGAGTCGCGAGCTAAGTTAAGTGCAAGACTTCACTTGTTTTACTTTTAATATCTGTTTGCTTACAATTTCATTCCAAAATATTGGTGTACATGCTGCAGTGATTGACGTCACGACTTCCGGGTTGGAGGGCGCTTGAAAAGTAATCAGAATCTTTTCCGATTTTCTCTTAAATGTGAAAAAATAAATAAAAAAAACGGTGGTATATTTATTTGTTCATATTTTGCTATTTATATATACGTAAGGTTAAGTCAAACTGACGGACGCTTCATAACCGGTTTAATTCGCTTTTTTTTCTAATTCTATGATTAATGGGAAGTAAGCCTAAGGGCGACGCTAGAGGGCGCCCCCAACACATTTGTCGCCCTAGGCAATTGCCTAGCTGGCCTATAGCAATCGCCGGCCCTGCATACACGTAACTGATCCAATTTCAGAGGGTTTCACTCACCGTTGAAATATGTCTCTAAACCATTTCACCTGATCGCAGCCGTTGTCTGCTGATTACGCTATTCTACAACATGTAACACAACAATATAAACATCATCAGATGTTTAAAACCCTCAATAATATGTTAGAGTACATTTCGGGAAATATTTTTGCTCCTTACCCTTCCGATGGTTAAAAGTTCAGAATCCTGCATGTCAAATTTCAGCCATAGGGCTCGGGATCCACATTGCATTGTGGGACGTCGCGGTCATATTGACGGCTACGCAAACGTAAACATAGCTCTGATACAACGTTGTTGTTGAAAGAAGAGACAGAAGTAGAGAGAAAAAAGATGTTAAAATCCCGAAAAGGATCTGGAATTTACCGGGACACATTAAATAGAGAAGCCAGGGACCGGTATGGTGACAAAATCAGCATTATTAATCATTTGGATCCATATAAAGTTCCAAACAATGAGTGGAGCACCGATGAGTGAGCACCTATACTTCAAAACAGTTCCGAAGCTACAAGTCCTTGGAGTCTCATGTGCAGTTCATGAATGGATGGGTTCAGGAGCTGCACATCATAAAGCCATCAAACAGTGGGAACAGAGTAATTCGTACTAAGGTAAGCTGTGATCAGACGGGCTCTGGAACCTGCTAGTTTAGCAACTGCTAACCGCTAGTGCTAACAACCACTCACGCATGTAATGTACTTTTAACTAGCTGCTATGTGTTTCAAAGATGTAGTTAGTAACGTTAACTGCCAACCCTCCGGGTTTCTCACGTATTTGAGCATTTTCCCGCTGCCGTTTTTAAATATTTTCCCGTAAAAGATCCCAAATTTGAAGGAAAGAAACAAAGTAGGCTATAAAATAAAACCGTGCATCTTTAACTTACCAGAATGAAAATGCAGTGAACACACTCTCACTGACATTGGAATACTTTGGAAAGTTATGTTCGGTTGTCTTACAGCCGCGATCCAAGCTAGCCGACGACTCTTTATCTCTGACGCTTGGTCTCCATGGTTACGCGTCCATTCAGGAAAGCGGTGGAAAGTTAACCCATTTTCTATGTTTCCATGGCGATCATGCGTTGAGCTGTTACAACCCACAATACAGCAACGGTTTACCATGGTTGAAATCAAGTTAAGGTGAAATTAATCAAATTAAAACACGGCTGAGAGGGAGTACAGTACCCGGTAGTCATAGGCAGTAGTCTGAGCCGCGGTAAAAGACGCATTCAACATGGCGGCGACGCGAAGTGCCTACGTCACGACGACCAAGCCCTATTAAGCAGTTTCACTGACAGGAAGGCCTAGTCACCCCAGAGAGGAGCATGGGAATTGTAGTTCAGTTCTTTAAAGGGGAAATAATTCTTTTTTTAAATAATTGTAGATTGCCCTTTTTTTTAAAACAACCTCTCAAGCTGAACATATTTATTAATTGTTAGTATTTCTTTTTAAACTTTTTAATTAAATAAAATCTGTAATACAATCAATTTAAACAATTATTTATCTGAGCTACTGTTACTTTTAAACAAAAGATTACTTGACTTTAAAAGAAAACTTAAATTTTAAGGTCTGGTTACAGATGCTCTTCTTGTTTGCCCATTACTGCAAGGTGAAAAAGAAGTAATTAATCAGCATACAACCTCTTTTTCTTTACCTGGTGGTTTGATAGTAAAATCTAGCCTGTTTGATCTACCTCCTGTACAGCCTGCTTCTCTGCCAGTGGTGATCACTAATGAATCTGACCATGACATTGTGATTCCAGCCAGAGCAGCCATCGCTGAAGTCAGTACCATCCAAACCATTCTTCACAAAGAGCAGAGTGTCTCTCAGCCTTCCCATAGTTCAGAGCCAAATCCAAACAAGTTGAACTACAACTTTGGAGACTCGCCGCTCTCATCTGAATGGAAGCAACGTAAAGCAACCATGCTCGACAGTATGTCCGATGTTTTTTCAAAGCATGATCTTGATTTTGGTCGTACAGATAAGGTTAAGCATGAGATCAAGTTGTCAGATCCCACTGCTTTTAAACAGCGACCAAGACCCATCCACCTTCAAGAATTGCTGCAGTCTGGAGAAACAAGCCCTGCAAGTTGCAAAATAATCAGAGAGAAATATTTAAAAGCATCACCAAGGAGAGGTGGATTATTATCACATGCATTGGATTTGAAAATAATACTTACTTACTTACTTACTTACTTTTCTGAGAAATTAAAAAAAAAAGCCTAAATGACAAATGGCACCTCTATTTTATTATTAGAATACATACAAAATGGGAGCTTCCGGGAGAAGACAGAGGAGCTCCCCACTCAACTTTTCAAAACTAGATTTTAAAAGCGCCACCCAGAGCACTTCACTTTATTTTTATCAGAAAAAAGATAAAAGAGGATAAGAGGCCAACAACTTTGACGACATGAGCAAAAATAAGCAGACCAGCGTGCCGCCAACAACCCAAACTAGCATAGCTAGCAAGGTAGCTGCCTTGGTTAGCGCTAGCCCACACAGTGATGGAGCGACCACAAGCGCTGAGGTGGTCTCCTTGAGTCAACTGGTAGCAAAACTGTCGAAACAGCGGTCTTCGCTAAGGGAGGATATATCTGCTTTGATTCAGAGTCGATTGCCCCGCTCCAGTCCTCCGTGAATGCATTGACAGACTGTTAATAGCTTTCAGGCACGACTGAGCGCAACCAAAGTTCTGGCTGGGGATAATTTCAGTACGATATCCACAGCGGATGGGAAGATAAAACGTCTAGACGAGCAAAACGCGACCCTGCTCAAACGAGTGGATGACCTGGAGAATTGCTCCCACAGAGCAAACCTGAGGATCCTGAACGTCCCAGAGGACAGCGAGAGGGGCCAGCAACCTGTGAAGATTATATCCGAACTCTGAAAGCAAGCAATGGGCCGAGAGGTTTTTTAAAAAAAACCTAAGTTGGAGCGGGCTCATCGTACTCCGGGCCAAAGACCTAGAGAAGGCCAGCCGCCCCGTCCCTTTGTGGTGTGCTTTCTTCGCCTACAGGACAAAGAGGGTCCAGACGCACGAAGTGGAGTTTAATGGCTCCAAACTGAGAATCTATCCGGATTTTTCTGCGGACCTGGCGAAGAAACGTGCAGCGTTTAAAAACATCAAGCAGCTCCTATATGAGTGTTGTGATTTTATGTTCTTTTCTATTCCCAGCCCGCTGAGAATTTATGTTTCTTATGTTCTTTAAGATGTTTATTGCCCTCCCCTGTAGGGGTGGTAAAATATCTTATTTAATCAGATATTATTTCAGCTGTTATATACTGTTTATGACACACAGTCCTACTAACTGTGTGTTAGAACAATAGATGAAAGAGTGATTCGAGCACTAATCATGGTCAAACAGTTATTTCTGCACATACATGGAATAAATTCACCACAACTTCTGTTCAAAATATAAGTTTTTATTAACAAAAATCATTCAGCTCCAAGTCAAACATATTTCAGTTTAACACTCTCAACCAAGACTAGTAAAACTCCACTAAACTAAACTAACTACTATGTACAAAGAGGAAGGGGAAAACGGTTGAAAAACATATTACAGTTTAAGATGGATTCTGTGTTTGAAACCAAAGTTTATCTGGAAGAATTTGGGATATGATCAAATTAGCTTTTCACTAATTTTAAAGAAATCAGAATGTTTTCAGACCAATTCACAATGCAAATCCATGAGGTGAATAAAACATTATTTGGCCAAATAATGTTTTATTGAATGATTTGCTTAATGAAGAACCAATAACCTTTACTTAAATGATTCTTTACCTTCCTTGAAATAGCTAGCAGCGAATAGACATCAGGATTCCACTAAATGACTCTCTGTCATACTTGGTAAGGGAAATGTAATGAGCATTTGAGGAACACATGAACACTGATGTTATATCAGTGTTTAAATCCTTTGTGAATAAAGCTTGTCTAAGCTTTAGCAACAGCTCAACACATATTCCAGTAGCATAGCGTAGCATGCAGTCCATTCTTTAGCATCAATTAGCGTTGTCTTAAAGCAGTAAACACACGATATTGGCATGATCAGGTAGGTTTTACTAGCCCAGATGCAGAACTCACAGACACACAGGCAGGATAAAGTCCAATAATTTATTGGATAAACACAGGTTTCAGCCTGGAAGGCAGAGAGGACAAGCAGGTTAGGTTCAGGTTCAGGCTCAGGTAAAAACAGGTTCAGGTTTACAGGTTCAGACAGGCAGGGTGGCTCAGGCTTGTTAACCGTGGCTAAAGTTCAAAGTCAACAATCCGGCCCAGAGGGAAGCTCTCCTTCAGCTTAAGTAAGGAGAGTTTAATGAGCAGATGGGGATCAGCTGTGAGCGCTGAGCACCAGCTCCCAGGAAAGGATCCAAGGCGCCCTCTGGTGGGCAAGCCTCTAGATCCCAACAGATAAAAGGAAGCCCACAACAAGGGATCCACATCGCCCTCTGGAGGGCAAACCCCTGGATCCCAACAGTAACAGAAGCCCACAGAAAGGGATCCACGTCGCCCTCTGGAGGGCAAACCTCTGGATCCCAACAGATATGATTAGCATCATCAGAAGACGCATTGCTTGTTCTGTCCCTAATCATGCCAGACCTGCAAACCTTTTTCCATGTCCATTTGGAAAGCTTGAGTTTCATCCAGTTTTGCAGCTCTGCAGTCAGGGGCTCTTTGTCTCAGTCTCACACCCAGGGCACCCAGTGGTGTAGTCTACATTATTGTAGTGGGTATATTGTGCTTAGAAATAAGCACGCCAGTAAGTGCAATGTAATTGACCATTTTTTTTTTTTAAGCATATTTAACATTGCTTAATTTTTCTGTTGCTTACATTTGAATCAATGAACAACAAACTGTACTACAGTTGGCTTTGTATTGAAAATACGTAGACTCTATAAAACAGTACAACAAAACATGCTTAAGTATCAAGTACTACATGTAAGTACAGAAGTACTATGCAGGTTAAAACTGTGTCTATAAAATGTTCCAGACATGTTTGTTTTGAGGCTCCTTATGTTTCACTTGTCTTCTTGTTTCTGTTGCAGAGTAGTGGTTTCTTAACCATGTTGTCACAAACTTCCTAGGTTCAAGAAGATTAACAGGAGGCCCATTTATACTTATCCTCATGAGAACACATGACAACAGAGAAGATCTTTTATTTGTACAGATATTGTTCATTAAGCTGAACCCTCTTTCACACTCAGCTGTGCTACATGGAATGGTTTGCATGCAAGTGATCAGTGGTTTAAGGTTTTCAGGCTCCCTGCTCTATATTTTCTTTGCCTTGCAGCTATATTTGCTGTGATCTGTGGGAATAAAGTAGTTTTAATTTGTTTTTAAGTGGGAAAATCCACCTGAAAACTTCATCAGTGCAGTCAGTTCATCCAGATTACCATCCTGCCTTGCAATATTATTTCTATCGGAGCCGCTCAAACCCCCCATACCGGCGGTGCACTGTCAGTAGCAATCCCATTCAACAGTAGCCTATGGCCCGGTCACCTCCTCGCCATAGGCGGACCTACTGGGGTGGCAAAGGGTGGCAAATGCCTCCCTAAATGACAGCCTTGCCACCCCTGCTGGCACCCCAGTTGGTGGTAGGGGTGGCCAGGCTTATAAATTATGGATAATTTGAGAATTACGACCGCTAATTTACAATGTCGGACTGCAGTGAATGCAGCACGAGATGACGCGATAGCGACTGAGACTGATTTGTTTTGAAAACCGAATGAGGCAAAGCAAGGGAGCCCGGGGTCATGGGGAGAGGAGACATGGGATGAAACAGGTAAAAACTGATTAACTATCGAGAAATTAAATCATAATGAAAGCACAATGTTGCTAGCATAGCTGCAATGCTGATTATGAGATGATAAAAATCAGGCTGCAAAACGTTATTTCTCCAACTATGATGTTAGTTAGGCCTGACGTCAGAAAAGAGACTATCAGTTTGGTTGTACTCAAATCAAATTGCTGTTTTCCACTATATGCTTAACTTCGTATTTTTTTTGTTGTTGAATATTAGAGATTTTGCAGATATATTTTTTATAAATATATTGTTTAGATTTACTTATATCTTTCTACCCCTTTTATAGAATAGAAAATCCCTTTATTTTCCCACAATGGGAAAATGTACAGTAGCAGAAAGATTATTGAAAATGGTCACACAAATGTGGACCTTAGAAAAATGTATAAGAATAACTGTCATGATGGGTTCTCAAAGAGCGACCCAAGTATGCAGAACACCACTGACGGACACAGGAATAAAAGTTCAAGAAGTTTATTTTGATACATGCACACTGAATGTACTGGTTCTGGCTCGGGCCTGGACACTGGTTCACCGGAGTCTGCGTGAGAGACAGTTCAGTTAGCGTTGCAAGCTGGAGCTTGATTTCTAGATGATAACTGATTGTACCTTGAGGGTTCTTGAGGTTAGCTTTGGGAGAGTCACTGTTGGATCTGGAGAGGAGTTGATCAGCAGAGTCCGCTTGCTGCTTCAGCGTCTCACGTCTAATAATGAACAGACCTTGGCTTAGGGTTTTCCAGCTCTTAGTCCTGAGCTGCATGGAAGTTCTCTATGGTTCTTCGGGTTTGGCTCAGAGGGTCGGCTCGGCAGGTTAGCTCTTCCTGAGCTTCACAGAGGAGACACTGGTTTCCTGGAAGACAGAGACAACGGTTAGAATCCTGGCTGGATTCAAAGTCACGAAGTAACACTGAGAGTCTAGGCTTAGGCGCTGACCAACTGGATCAACACTGCGGCGTTGAGGCAAGGTCTGAAGACAGCTTATAAAGTGGATCCCCTGATGATCTTGATGGGCTGCAGCTGTGCAGGGGGCTCACTCAGAAGGATCCACGGCGGACTCTGCTGGAGAAAGGTGGAACTTCTCCAGCTCCCAACAATAACATAATAGGGAAGAGTTAAAATATAAACAATAAAATCCTGTAAAGTGTTTTAACAATATAAAACTGGGGAATAAATAACCAATATGCAGCTATGGACATTTTTACAGTAATGGATATTTGAAAATAGCAGCAGCATCAGAGATGTGCAGGATGACAGCAGCAGGTTATTTAACTGACTAAGGTTTCCATCATTACATTTGATTTAATTTGTTCCTGCTCCCGGTGGTTGGAACATTTATTCCACTCTGGATTCTTGTGAGTGTAGTCTTTGTTCACGTCACAATAAAAAATAAATAAATAAACAGTTTTGAAAACTTCTGTAATAATTCTTTTCCTGCTTTGTGTGTCAACGTTCACGGTTGCTAAGCAACAGAGCATACGGCGGTAAAACCCGCCAAAGGGTAGACCTGGTCGAATTTACAGCCAAAACTCTTCCAGTCTCCTTATTTTCAAGGACTTCGAAGGATCCAGTCTAGGTAGACTGCGTCCTTGGAGGACCCGTCCTATGTTTTCGAACAGAGCCTAAGTTTAAGACCATTAATATTCATTCATTTGTTCAGACTATAGTTCGTCATTAGTCAGTTTGGAAAATAATCAGTCAGACAGTAGACCAGATATATTAATTGAAATACAGCAAACACTTTACATAATAAATATGATGGGGCAAGGTAAGGATAGATATTAATGTTAGTTTTAGTATAACAGAAATAAAGGGTATAATTAAACAAAACAAAAACAAAAGCGAGGTGGCAAAAGTAATGGGAAGAAGAAAAGAAAGGAAGTGGTTTTATAAAATCCAAAAGAGAATTGGACAAATGAGAAGAAAAGAAAGGAACAGGAGAGAAGAGAGAATTATTTCACCACTTAGAATCAGACACACAGGATTGAATAGGTCTTTAGTTTTAATAGGGATACATCAGACAGGGAAATGTGACTGTGGGGAAGATGAGCCGGTGGAACATGTTATTTTGAGTTGTAGGGAATATTTGATTCAGAGAAACAAGTAAATTAGGAAAATATGAAAATGAAACATGACATTGTTGATTTACTGCAAAAGGAATTAGGAAGTGCAGGATATCAGGTTATATTTCAGTTTTTGAAACAGGATAGGCTATAGGTTTTGTTTGTTTCTTTTTTGCCATGTGGTACACACTCCTTACCAGTTGGTGGCGGTAATGCTCACCTAACATTTTTGCCAACCGCCATAAAAATTTCAACAAGAAGAGGGAGAATCGTTTGTGACGTAAACCGAAATGAAGGTAGCTTGTTACTGCAGATAAATCCGCCTATTTAGCAGTTAAAAAGGTGTTGCGTTCCTATTCAGGTTCTCTGGTGATGATTTTTGTTTCGGTCTTAACGTGATGCATCAGGAAGCAGACGAAGAAGAAACCTTGAAACATCCAGTAGTTTTCTTCGACCTGGAGACAACCGGCCTGGGTAAGAAAGGATGAAGCAGAGAGAAGCAGACATTGATCAGGGATTTAATCCCAACTTTAACCACTCCCTTCCTAAACAATACAGCATCACAATAAAAGCAACTAAAACAGAATGTTTAAACAAATTCTGACTCTCTTATCTGTATATTTATATTATTTATGTGACTTGTTATTCTTTTTATTCGTTTTTTTCCTTTTTACCCTTTCAAATGCCAAACTTTTATTAATCTAAATTTGTTTTCTCTAGTATAGTGTCCTTACACACCTGGCAGTCACTGGTTTCTTGTACAATTGATGAAAAAAATGATCCAAGATCTATAATCAAGTTGGAACAGCATCTCCTGAATAAATCTTTTATGTTTTGTTTCCTCTCAGCCTGGAAATTGTTTGAGGGTTTGCACCATTTTATTTTCAGATCTTACCTAAATCGTTTAAGAGGTTTATTGTATTTGTTATAAGAAACAAGACACAACATGTAATTGAAGTGTTCAGACTTTGACTAGGCCATTGCAGACATGTTTGGGTCATTTCCAGCTCATCCATTCTTTAATCCCAGGCAGGCGGACCGGTTTTCTCTAGAATCTCTACGTATTTAACTTGATTCATCTTCTCCTAATCCTGGACTGGTCTGTGAGTTCTGGGCTGTTCTCTCTTTACAGGTTTTCTTTGGTAACTAGAGGTGAGGGGGTTTCAGGGGCACATTAAAAATAGCATTTAAAATTTTTTTTACAACCCAATGACTTTGGCCATTTCTCAGTTCACTAGAACGTGAGTTCAGACTCATGTCCTCACCAAGTACTTTCTTGAGAAGAACACAGGGAAGTCTGGACTTTGTGAGAACAGGAGCGTGTACCTTAAATAGGGGTCAATTGGAACAGATGGGTACTGATGACATCACCACACGCTCTGCTTGTCTAGAGCTGCATTTCACCTGTTATTAATAGTCTCTAGATAATAATAAATTATTCCTTTTTTTATTTAGCGGGGGACTAACCCTGAGCTTTTTGCACAGCTTGTTCCTCATGGTGTCGCATCTCTTGCTTCTTGCACTAAGGTAGAGTGTATTTCACTCATGTGACTTTTAAAGGTAATTTTTTGCACCAGATCTTTTTAAGGTCTTCTTAGCAAACAAGCAGTTTTCTGCTCTATACATAGCCATACTCTTCTCCCGCTTCTTCTGGGCAGCAGCATCAGCAGAGACTCCCAGACCTCCGTCTCCTCTGACTCCTCCTCCAGCTCTGCTTGAAGAAGCCCAGCTGAGAGACATACTCTCTGCAGCGTCCCCTGGGTCTCCTCACGGTGGGATATGCCTGGAACACCCCCTGAGGAAGGCATCCCAGGGGCATCTGAGCCTCCTCAGCTGACCTCTCTATGTGGAGGAAAGCGGCTCTACGCCTCTCCTTAATGACCGAGCTCCTCGCCCTATCTCTAAGAAAGAGCCCAGCCACCCTGCAGAGAAAACTCATTTCAGTTGTTTGTATCTTCTGTTCATGATACAGATAAATGTTTTCTTTCAGGTAGCTTCTTGCATGGCTGTAGTTCCTCTTATTGGATTATTAAAGCCCTCAGTGGAACCAAAAGCAGTTTGAAGGGTTGTGTCTCCTCTGAGATCCATCCATGTCTTTCGCCGCAGAGCAAATGAGGCGCCATTCTGATCTCTGCACTGTTTCCTCTCCAGGTCAAGACTCTGAGATCATCCAGCTGGCAGCGGTAAGCGGGGGTCATTCACTCAACCTCTACGTCGTCCCCCGGTGTCATATTCAGCGAGGAGCAGCCAGAGTCACGGGCTTTAAGGTCCGGAGGCAGAGGCTCTTCCTCCATCATCGGCTCGTCTTCACCAACACCCTCAAAGAGGTGGTGGTGTCCTTCATCGCTTTCCTTCAAATGCTCGGTCGCCCTCTGATCGTCGGACATAACATCCGACGCTTCGACTGTAGGCTGCTGGCTCGGGCTCTGGACGACCTGAACCTGAGAGCTACGTTTCAGGCTTCGGCGTCGGGCTTTGTTGACACCCTGCCGCTGGCTCGGGAGCTGCTGAGGGACCACGGGCTGCAGAGTTTTGGCCAGGAGAACCTGGTCAGGGAGCTGCTGGGGATAAACTACAAGGCCCATGATGCTTTGGAGGACGTGAGAGCTTTACAGACGCTCTATAGTTTCCTTCAGCCGAGTCCAGACGTGCTCCGCAGGCATACATTTACTTTGGACTCTATGGACAGCAAACCAGGTGTGCCAAGAAGCAAAAGGTAAAACCTCACATCAGCTGCAAGGACGGCGCCCCCTGGTGGAGCATTTCAAACAGAGGGAAGTCGATGCAGAGAAACCTAAAAACTCGACTCCTTCCTTCAGCTGCCTCCCAGGCTGCTTGGTTGGAGCCACTGCAGCAGGTTTCTCCTGACAGTGGAACCAAACCGAACACACTGCAGCACTTTCAGCACATCTCCCTGTTTTTGCAAAGATGGTGGACAGTTTGAATACCGTTAGATATTTATTGTATTGCTCAGAGATGTTTGTTTACCACGATGTTCATCTATTTATGAGCCGGAGCAGTTTTATGTACCTGATTGTTTCATAAAAAAAAAAAAAAATCTCCCTAAACTTGAATAAAAATAAAAATTAGGTGAGAATTTAATAAATTCTCCAACGATCCATGGTCGGCTTCTTCACTGTGAAACATGCTGCTGGCAGCACCAGGCTGTGGGGACAAGGTCACCTTTAATGAAGTCAGACTGGGGCAGTTTCACCTTCTAGGTTAACTGAACGTATAATGAAATAGCTTCAAGGGTTAGATTGGCCTAGTCAAAGTTCAGGCCACACCAGTTAAGAAAAGGAGAAAAACTGTGAGCAAAGCTAACAGATCTTCAACAATTTGAATGTTTCACCTTCCTTCCATTTATCCATTACTGGTTGCTCTAAAACTTAATGCTGTGGCTGTACGGAGATAAATGTAATAAAATAAAGTATTGCTTCAACAACAAAAGAAACCAGACTGATTTAGGGTTTTTTTTCTTTTTTTTTTTTTAGAAGCACACAAAGACTATATTAAACCACTTTTCACAAACATGTCCTGCATTCTCATACATTAATCAACAAAACCTCTAAACCTTAACAGGATTCGAGAGGTTTTCCCCACAGAAACATTTCACAGTCCATCTACAGTGTTTGAAACAGACAAGATCAGTAACAGAAGCTGAAAACAAAACACAGTAAAATTACATGTGGTGTTAGAGTTGCAAAACAGAAAAATCACTTAAGGGAAAAAAAAAACGGGGATATTTCCATTCTTTTATTTCAGCAACATGAATGAATGGAGGCGTTTGAAGAGAAAACCTCCAGGAAAAAGCAGCAGGTTGAACTTATTTATTCAGAGAAAGTTTACTGGGAGGCAGCAGAACAACGACATTTAAATATTTCGAGGTCAACTATAAATGAGCTGAGCTTGTTTTGACCCTGTTCTGTAGCCGTACTTCATAGGAAGTTCAAATCGTAGAGTAGAAACTTCTAGAAACAGGAGCTTAAAGCTTTTCTTCACTGCCATCCTTCCTCCATTGTTAAAACAAGTGAAACCTTAAATTCAGCTTGTAACAAGGAGAGCTCAAGATTATACAGAAAAAGTTAAATTACACTCCTGAGAAAATAAAATCAAGGGGAACCTTGAATTTAAATAAAAAATGCTTATAATCTCCTAATCAGACGTGAAGTAAAGAGTCTCAACTTGAAACTATTACAGAAAAGACAAAGATATATTTATTTCTAACATAATGAAACCATTACGATATTGAAACATCTGTTATTTGATGAAACAGGACAAACAGCAGACGGTGAGAATCCCCAAAACCAGCTGAAGCTGTTACCACGGTAATCAAAAACCAATTCAAGACATTATCAAGACGCTACTGTAAACTCAATGGATAATGATCGTCTGCATGATGTGAAAAATCCGTTATTGGTTTAAAACTCTGCTTCTGTTTACAGTGTTGGAGCTTCAGGCACCGACCTGAGCCTGCAGAGATGGACGTAAAACCCCGGTTCTGCAGTTCAAACGGAAAACATGAAGCAACAAGCATGTCTGTTAAAAGACGGATTCACCAAAGCAACACCCTAACCCTCCCCATGCATGCAGCGTATCGTCGTACAAGAAGGGTCGCTATGAACGTATCAAGCACTGATGCAAGCTGCAAAAAAAAAAAAAAAAAAAACAGCATTCCTGAAGCTCCACATTAATCACTGTTTAGATTTTCAAACCAAAAGCAAGTGATCTCTGATCCAAACTAGTAAACTCTGCAGCTTAGTTTCAATGTATCTGGCAGGAAGCAAACAATCAGATGTGTGACAGCTCTAAATAAATATCGGCATGCATGGGAATCCTTGTTGCTAAGCTACATGTCACTGTAGTGATAAGAGTTTCATAGATTGCTACCTCTGCTGGTGATCCCAGTGGAAGACAGTTGCTGGCTTTTTAAAACAGACCACTGCTGTGTTTTCAAAGTAGTACTTCACACGACCAGTAGGTGGTGCAATAAATGAGCGTGAACATTTTATAATACAGCAAAGATGCTTGATGAGAAACTGCTGTTGATTCAGCACTTTATTTTTATTTTTGTTTGTTTCAGAAATGATTACAGAGCTCTGGGAATAACGTAAGGTCCAGCACCAATACAGAACTTGGGATGTGCACAGGTTCTCATTTAAACGCTGCAATGGCACTAGAGGTAAAGAAAGGGTTCAAACTGATGATTACCCTACACCATAATCCTGGAATTGTTAAAAAAGCTGCTGGGATCCTCAAGGTGTTAAAAAAGAGCAATGGATGCCGTTACAAAAACTGGATCTGCTGTTTTTAATACCCCTACCAATTAGTGCACGTCAGTAGTCGGACCAACTGCAGCGACACGGCCAGCTCGGGATGCTACAGAAGGCTGCAGGCTCGAAACAGGGTCATCCCCGACTGGGAGGAGATCTGCAGAGACACGCTCTCATTAGCTGAGACAAACAGGACAGTCCCCCGCCGCAGGGTGATGTCGGAGAAAGCGGCGGCGGAGGTGGCCGTGGCGTCGCCGTGGATGACCAACAGGATGCTGGCGCTGTCGACGGAAGCTATGGTGTACTCCTTCACTGAGGCTGGGACCTGCAGATGAATGGAGATGGTTAGGGGAACTTACCAAGCCTCGGTAAAGAAGATGTGTTCCTTTTCACACAAAAAATGTAATTAATTAAACCAAGAGGAGCTGCTTTTTGTAAGAGAAAGACATTTTTTTGTTTCTTTCTGCATTGTCCAAATTCACAGTTTGCAAATTAGACGAGTATTTTAAGTTCGGCAGCATTCATGTTTTAAAGCCATCCAGGATTAGTTATGACAGATTTTATTACAAAAATATTTTAATAAATACAACAGGGTAAAAAAAAAACGTAAACTTTTTAGAAATATAAATAAATCATTTACACCCAGATGTCGCCATGTTATTAAGGTTGCAATGCATTCTGGGTAAATGATGCATGCTAGGTGAGTAACGTTAAACCTTCTCAGTTTAAAATAAAAAAAAAATATGTAGAATCAGAGAGGAAATGAAGATGAAGAGGAGCAAATGGAGGAAGAAGAAGCTGCTGTTTGTTTGGCTGATGGTTCACTTTATAGAGCGGAGACTATATGGTGAACTTTATAGTGAACTCAGTTAACTGACCGGACAGATAATCACTACTTTTCGCTCCCCATTGGTCACGTAAATCCGCCTCTACGCAGCATGGAGGCGGACTTACGCCTCATCTAGTGACCATGGATGATCACTACTTTTCAAGGTGCATTGTGGGAAATTTCAAGTCCACTACTTTTTTATCCACTAGATGTTCGGACACTCATTTAAAATGGCCTAATCACCATCTAGTGCCCTATATATCAAAACATTTCCTCAGATATATCAGAACGATGTGTGACAACAACTGAAGGATTCTTCTGTCACTTTAAACAGTCATTCTCCTTTTGATTAAGCTTTGATTTCATGTTAGCTTCTGCTAACAATGATAGCTCTAGCTAATAAAGTAAACAGTAGATTACGCTAGTTATCTAATGTGCAACAGGCTCATGAAAACATTGATTGGTGTAAATTAAGACAATGACACAGAGCTGCTGCCTCAAACACAACGGCTTTGCTAATGTTAGCCTTCCTGTGTTGGTGGTAACAAGTCTAAGGTTGCAGCATCTGTAAACGATCCGGTGGGAGACGCTGATGTTGGAAATGTTTCATCAGAGTACGCAGAGAGAACAGGGATCTATCAAGATGGAATGAACACAAACTTCCCACCTGAATCTTCATGACGGTGAAGTCCGGCACCGGGGGGTCGTACAGGGTAACACAGGGGTCAGCGAGGTCGGGGACGCACGGGAAGATCTTGGAGGAGGCAGATGCAGGCATGTAGTTCAACATCTCGCACAGCGTGTTCACGTCGATGTATTTACGGGTCAGTCCAGCTCTGACGGTGTTGTCTGAGCACGCCATGCACTCGATGCAGTCTAAAAGACAGAATAATAAAACTGATCCATTAGCAGCATTAGAAAACCTCCTTTGTTTCACACATTATTCCCTCACAAAACATTCCAATCAGTGCTCTGACGGAACAAGAGATCAGCTTTTTTTTTATGCATTCCCTTGTAGAAGAAACCGCTACAAAATGTCTACATCCCTTGTAGACACTGAGGCTGGTTCTGCTGGAGGTTTCTTCCTATTAAAAGGGAGTTTTTCCTCTCCACTGTCGCTACAAGCATGCTTAGTGTGAGGGATTGCTGAAGAGTCACAGAGTCAAACAGTTTTCCTTAGATAGAAAACTTTATAATTCAACCAGATCAAACAGTCAAATTGATTCAAAGTGCCTTGAGATGACATGTTGTGGCACTTTAGAAATAAACTGAATTGAAAAGTGAATTGAATGTTAACCCTAAACCTTGGGGAGCAGGGGGCTGCCACTGTGGGGCACCTGAGGAGTAGTCTGGGCTTAAGGGTCTTGCTCAGGAATCCAGAGTGGCAGTCTGTGGGAATGAGTGGGACTTGAAACGAGAACCTTTAGCAAACCTCCAGCGCGATGCTCTAACCACTAGGCCACTGCATCTGATGCCTCCTGTCCACTAAAGTAAAACATGACCACTTTCAGCTCTAGTTTAGTAGAACTAAGGTTCAGTAAATGACACTGATGATATAAACTCTGTCAGGATGCCTTCCTACTGCTTCCTCCTCTTAACCAGCCAAGAAATGCCCTCCATGTGAAAATCAAACTCAAATTAATATCAGGTTCGGCCTTCTTAAGTGTGATATTTCTATGCTGGTTCAAAATATCTATGTTAGAGTATTTAAATTTCATTGAGAAGATCAGAGGATAGAAGTCCTGTTAGCCAGCTAATTCAAAACAGGTAAACTTTTATGATCTCTTTGCTTTAAAAGAATCAGATTTGAGATTCATTAGTGTTGTGATCAAATGTCGATTACCTAACCAAAACTACTCCCCCGTGAAGGCACACTCCTCTGGTGGAGCTTTTAAAAGGGTCAACTTCCTGTTCAACATCCAGGCCACCTCTCCTGCTAATGGCTACACTCTGAGACCTTCCAGCTGAAGATTAAGCTAAAGTAGCAATAAGTAGCAACCAAATCCATCCAGAGAAGTCTGTACTCGCTGGAACGAGCCCGAATACCTTCCCTGCGATTCAAAAGGAGCTGATTGCAGTAAAAGATGCCTCTTATTATTGTATTTCGGATTAATCCAAATCTTTTTGAACTGTAAAGTGCCTTGAGATGACTTGTGTTGTGAATTGGCGCAATACAAATAAATTGAATTGAATTGAATTGAAAGCTGCTTTGGACGAACGGACTGGACCGGGACCGGACCAGATGAAGAACCGAATTGAAATGAAGGTCTTCATTCCACCGAGCCAAAACCGTAAGATCCATCCTTCCTGATCCATCCTTCCCTCTTCCCATCTGATGCTTAATGCTACGCGATTGAAGCAGCAAAAAATCACCTGCTGCTTCATTTTTGATGCTTGTAGACGTTAAGGTTGATGCGCCTAAATAGCATCTTTGATGCTCCTGAAGCGTGTCCAGTCAAGATGTGTCTGATGCTTCTGCTGCTCCTGTGTTCAATGTCAGAGAGCAGCTTTGCTATATTTGCTGTGATCAGTGGGTAGAAAGTAGTTTTAATTTGCTTTTAAGGGAGAAAGTCCACCAGCACAAAGCCCCCGCACACTGGCGGTGCGCTGTCAGTGGGAATCCCCAGCAGTAGCTTGCACTGGCCCAGTCTCCTCTTTGGGCTTTCCACTATTGTCGTGGCGGCTGGAAGGAGATGTTAGCGGCTTTCATGTGCGCACGCTCCTGCTGCTCGGTCCTTTTGGTGCGCCTTGATACGCGTCAACCATTGACGTTGCATGTAAACCAGCTGCTTCTGCTGCTTCAATAGCCTGCGGTCTGAAATTAGCATCATAAGTGCTCTGCTCTGGTGAACAAGGTGGGAAAAGATGTGTTTGTATTTTATTTGAAATTAGCTTTCCGATTCAACTGCTGATGGTTTTAAGACTTTAACTGATTGCTAATGCTCACTGAACAGACTGAATGAGTCAGGTGGAGCTGAAGAAACAGCTACCGTGGACTGGCTAGCATCATCAGCTAACCTTTTCGTCTTTTCAGCAGGACCTGTACAGACAACTAAGCTAACCCACTGCTCTTTCAACCTCAACACAGTTGAATGCATTACTGAATCATTGGCCGATTCTCAATTCACGGACTCACGTTCTCGTCAAGTCCAGTCTTGGCAAGAAAACAGGAAAGTATGGACTCGGCAAGAACGCGAGCACGCAGCACAGATGTGGGTCAGTTGGAACAGAAGCTTACTGATGACGTCACCACACGTTCGGCTCTTCTAGAGCTGCATTTCACCTGCTGCTATTAATAGTCTCTAGATAATAATAAAGTATTACTTTTTTCATTTAGTGGGGGAATAATGATGGATCAATCAAATGAAAAGTTTTCCTAATAAAACAAAAATAAAAAATCGCCATCATAGCCAGCGGTGCTTCACATACGGCGATGCAGAGAGAGGGTTGCTGCAGACGGGCTGCGGTTAGCCCTGGCTGCCCTTAGCTTTGGAGCTCCGCTGGTTGCCGCGGTCCTTTCAACTGCGGAATTTTTTTTTATTTAATTACACATTAAATCGGTAAATGGACGCTCTAACGTATAATATTCTCACCTCAAATTATCTTAAAACATACTTTTATTGAACAACAGCAACAGAAAAGACAACTTTTAACTTTAAATGAAGCGCTCCATTGAAAGCTGCTGCAGCAGTGCATGCTGGGACAGCTGTCAATCTCAGGAACGGACAAGTCTGCTCTGATGCGTGCTCGATAAAGAGGGTGGGGCGAGAAAAACATCCGGGGATTTGGTGCGTTCTCGGTCTTGCATTCTCAGCAATTGGAACAGTGCTAGGGCTGATGCTAATGACGTATCACAAGCATCACGAGAACGCACAAGAACGCATATTGAGAAACGGCCATTGTTCCATTTTTCTCCATAAAACCGAATGAAACTGCACTGTTTTGACTGCATTTAACTTCTCTGTGTCAGGGTTTAGTTACTTTCATCTGCTACTATTTTAAAGGACACTTTCAATGTATTAAGCCTTAAAATTGGAAGAATCCTCAGAGACTTTGAATTGACTCTTAGAGACCTCTTCCCCCTTTTTTGTGCTTTTTTCCAGTAGTGTTTAATGCCTGCGTAGTAATCAGTGTGTGATTATCAGCTACCGTTGTATTTTAACCTGTGGTCTTTTGTGTTTATTTTACACAGTGAATGATTCATCCCTCAGCCTGGATTTATTCTTCTTTCAGTAGCATCTTCTAAAACACAATTACAGTATGAACTGCTTCTCATCAAATCCCCAAAAAACAGCAAAACCTTTTGGAGTTTTAACCTGATCAAATGTAGAAATGTTGAAATAGAATAAATCTAGATCGCTCTGACCTCCATAGATGTAGGCATGAGGCTCATTGGCTCCCAGGAACATGGCCTGGCCCGGCTCCAGCACCACGTAGTTGAGGAAGTAAATGGAGAAGCAGCCGATGTCTCCGGGGTACTGGGAGTGCAGGCGCAGCAGCAGATCCCCACTGCTGCTGGAAGTGTCCTTCCCTGCTGCACCTGTGGACAAAACAGATCAGCTGGCATGAAAACGCTAGACAGTGAGCTGAATACTGCCCCCTAGTGTCAGTTACATGCTAGTTTGCTTTGCTCAAGTAGGTAAAAAGATAACAGTTTAACTTTACTATGAGTTCAGCTCTATACCGTTATTTTGAAATGTCTGACGTAAAAATGGGAACTAATAAAAAAGTTGCTGATAGCAGCTAACCTTTAGCAGAATGCTAGTTTATTGCATGATCTCTTTCTCTTTAAAGTGCACATAATTATGAACCTAAAGCATTGAACCATGCTGATGAGCAGATTTTATATGATAGGATGACAACGTTTGCAATGATTTAATAGTTCAGATAAATCGGGATACACTGCACAGCAGGTCTCTGTGTATTTATCTATCTAATGTTTCACTTTGTGAGTTTTTAGAGGATTTTTTTACAGTGTGCATATGCATTGTGGAGAAGGCAGGTCTTAAAAAAAAAAAAAAATCACAAAAATCCACCACGATACCTTTAAAACAAATGACCCGCACAGTCACCATGGAAACATGGGGAGTGTTGGCCTAGTGGTTAGAGCAGTGCGCTTGTTTGATCCCCACAGCCAGCACTCTGGGTTCCTGAGCAAGACCCTTACACTGCTCCCTGGGCGCCGCACAATGGCAGCCCACTGCTCTCCCCGGTGGGAGTTCAATTTTGAAATAATAAAGTTCAATTATGAAACTGTAGCTTCTTCATTTAGCAAACAGTGCTGCTTGAGTGAAGCTCCCAAAGATGTGCTCATCAGTTGCCTCCTCTGTTTGCTGCCGTCTAAAAATAACGTAGAGCAACGTTCTCCCTTCATGGTCCATTTTCCCAGGATAGGCAAACTATTTCCACATAGCAGACTTTAATAAGCCCAGCAGTGCACTGCATCTAAAAGTTATTTAGGAATAGGTTTGAGGGGCTTCCCTCTTTCAGCCAACATCCAGACCATTGACATGAATACGTAGAAGTTTCTGGGCGTTGCCTTGAATGTCGACATTACAGCCATATTAAAAAGGGGCAGAGAGGAGCATCAAAAATCAAGCAACACGCTCCTTTCTGCTGCTCCTGCTGCTTGCGGACTGAGCGTAGCATAATCCGTTTATTCCAAACATCTGTGGTCTTTATTCCTTTTTTTTTTTCTTTTTTAAATGTCTCACATGTGAACCTTTCAATATCTGATATAGACAAAGATCTATGATGCAGCATTAGGGGAAGTGGTCGTTGTAAAAAAAAAAAAGAAAAGAAAGAGGGATGGTGGATTTTTTGGCTATCACTGCCCCTACATAGTTAGCATGGCTATAACTGCCCCTACATAGTTAGCGTTGCTAACACTGCCCCTACACAGTTAGCGTGGCTACCACTGCCCCTACATAGTTAGCGTGGCTACCACTGCCCCTACAGAGTTAGCGTGGCTTTCACTGCCCCTACAGAGTTAGCGTGGCTATCACTGCACCTACAGAGTTAGCGTGGCTATCACTACCCCTACATAGATAGCGTGGCTATCACTGCCCCTACATAGTTAGCATGGCTATCACTACCCCTACATAGATAGCATGGCTATCACTGCCCCTACATAGTTAGCATGGCTATCACTACCCCTACATAGATAGCATGGCTATCACTGCGCCTACATAGTTAGCATGGCTATCACTACCCCTACATAGATAGCATGGCTATCACTGCACCTTCATAGTTAGTGTGGCTTTCACTGCCCCTACAGAGTTAGCGTGGCTATCACTGCCCCTACATAGTTAGCGTGGCTTTCACTGCCCCTACTAGGGCTGGGCGATAATTCAATAACGATATATATCGATCGATAGACGTGTGGCGCAATAGAAAAAAATAGTGTCGATAAAAGTTCGATTAAAAAGAAACGTAGTTTTCCTTCCTTCTCATTGTAGCCTAGCATGTAGGTTTATGCTAGTCACCGCTTCCTCCCAACCAATCACAATCGCGGACCCAGGCACGCCGTCACCAAGCGCCGCCCTCTCAAACCACAACACAGAGCATATGAAGCTGTGCAGCAAGGAGAGGCGGAGGAAATTGTTCCAAAGAAGGTTTTTGTAGTTCGGCAGTCTGGCAGTATTTCGGTCATGGCAAGTCGGACCAAAAACAAACCACAGTCATCTGGAAAATGTGTCGGGAACCAGTGAAACCAGTCTGATAACGAAACCAACTTTTTTTTATCATCTCAGCCGCTCACAGCCGCAGGAGTACGAGCTGTGTAGGCCCCGACGCGGCTCTCCTCCGAGGAATCTTCGGAAAATATATATATATTTTCAGTTCTGGGCAGTTTCCCACGTAGTTCTAACAATTGAGATAAAAATGCTGAGGGGCCAGAAACTTCAAAGTAATAACTCAGGTTAAAGCAGGAAACGGGGGCGGCGGCGGTGGTGGGGGGGCATTTATTTATTTGTTATATTTATTTTGGTCACTTTTCTGGTCACTTTAGTTTATTCTTTGTCAGTATTTAATAACATAACTCAGGTCTCTTAAGTTATTTTTCTTTAAAACAATTCTGTTATGGTTAAAAAAGTTGGTTAAATAAAGATTTAATTCGAAGTCTGTGTTTGTGTTTTTTATTAAAATTAAATCATTTAGCAATATTATAAAAAGTCCAGGCAGAGCTGCACATAAAATATGGTTTCAAATCTTTTCAATAATTATCGATATCGCTCAATATGCATTTTTTTTTATCGATAAGCTTTTTTTCTATATCGCCCAGCCCTAGCCCCTACATAGTTAGCGTGGCTATCACTACCCTTACATAGATAGCATGGCTATCACTGCACCTACAGAGTTAGCGTGGCTTTCACTGCCCCTACAGAGTTAGCGTGGCTATCACTGCCCCTACATAGTTAGCGTGGCTAACACTGCCCCTACATAGTTAGCGTGGCTACCACTGCCCCTACAGAGTTAGCGTGGCTATCATTGCACCTACATAGTTAGCATGGCTATCACTACCCCTACATAGATAGCATGGCTATCACTGCCCCTACATAGTTAGCATGGCTATCACTACCCCTACATAGATAGCATGGCTATCATTGCGCCTACATAGTTAGCATGGCTATCACTACCACTACATAGATAGCATGGCTATCACTGCACCGTCATAGTTAGCGTGGCTACCACTGCCCCTACAGAGTTAGCGTGGCTTTCACTGCCCCTACAGAGTTAGCGTGGCTATCATTGCACCTACATAGTTAGCATGGCTATCACTACCCCTACATAGATAGCATGGCTATCACTGCCCCTACATAGTTAGCATGGCTATCACTACCCCTACATAGATAGCATGGCTATCACTGCCCCTACATAGATAGCATGGCTATCACTGCCCCTATATAGTTAGCATGGCTATCACTACCCCTACATAGATAGCATGGCTATCACTGCGCCTACATAGTTAGCATGGCTATCACTACCCCTACATAGATAGCGTGGCTATCACTGCACCTTCATAGTTAGCGTGGCTTTCACTTCCCCTACAGAGTTAGCGTGGCTATCACTGCCCCTACATAGTTAGCGTGGCTTCCACTGCCCCTACATAGTTAGCATGGCTATCACTACCCCTACATAGATAGCATGGCTATCACTGCCCCTACATAGTTAGCATGGCTATCACTACCCCTACATAGATAGCATGGCTATCACTGCGCCTACATAGTTAGCATGGCTATCACTACCCCTACATAGATAGCATGGCTATCACTGCACCTTCATAGTTAGCGTGGCTTTCACTGCCCCTACAGAGTTAGCATGGCTATCACTGCCCCTACATAGTTAGCGTGGCTTTCACTGCCCCTACATAGTTAGCGTGGCTTTCACTGCCCCTACATAGTTAGCGTGGCTATCACTACCCCTACATAGTTAGCATGGCTATCACTACCCCTACATAGTTAGCATGGCTATCACTGCCCCTACATAGTTAGCATGGCTATCACTACCCCTACATAGATAGCATGGCTATCACTACCCCTACATAGATAGCATGGCTATCACTGTGCCTACATAGTTAGCATGGCTATCACTACCCCTTCATAGTTAGCGTGGCTTTCACTGCCCCTTCATAGTTAGCGTGGCTTTCACTGCCCCTACAGAGTTAGCTTGGCTATCACTGCCCCTACATAGTTAGCATGGCTATCACTACCCCTACATAGTTAGCATGGCTATCACTACCCCTACATAGTTAGTGCGGCTATCACTACCCCATACATAGTCAGCGTGGCTATCACTGCACCTACAGAGTTAGGGACAAATTTTTCACTGGGATCAGCTTCAATGGCTCTGTTCGAAAACCTGGGCTGCATTCTCCAAGGAGGCGGTCTACCTAGACTGAATCTTTCGAAGTCCTTGAAAATAAAGAGACCGGAAGTGGTTTGGCTGTAAATTCGAACAGGTCTACCCTTCAGCGGGTTTTACCACCGTATGCTCTGTTGCTTAGCAACCGTGAAAGTTGACACACAAAGCAGGAAAATAATGAATACCGAAGTTTTCAAAACTGTTTGTTTATTTATTTATTTTTTATTATAAAGTGAACACATGACTGATGCGAATCCAGAGTGGAATAAATGTTCCAACCACCGGGAGCAGGAATAAAATAAAATCAAATGTAATGATAGAAACCTTAGTCAGTTAAATAGCATGCTGCTGTCATTCTGCTCATCTCTGATGTTGCTGCTATTTTCAAATATCCATTACTGTAAAAAATGCATATTGGTTATTTATTCTCCAGTTTTATATTGTTAAAACACTTTACAGAATTGTATTGTTTATATTTTAACTCTTCCCTATTATGTTAGTCTTATACATTTTCTAAGGTCCACATTTGTGTGACCATTTTCAATAATCTTTCTGCTGCTGTAAATTTGCCCATTGTGGGACAATAAAGAGATTTTCTATTCTATTCTATAAAAGAGGTAGAAAGATATAAGTAAATCTAAATTATGTATGCATAAAGAATATATCTGCAAAATCTCTAATATTCAACAACAAAAAATATTTAACTAAGCATATTGTGCAAAATAGCAATAAAAAATTTAACTCCTATCAGATTTATAGTCCCCACACTGCAGATATATTAGAATTTGTCCTTAAATTACAGCCGAACCCATTTACACAGTAACAGATTAAAACCTTTAGATAAACCAAACATTACAGCCACACATCTGACTCAATAACCATTAAATAACTATTTTTCATTAATCTCAGACGGAACTATTAAATTACTTGTATTATATTAAACTGAACTTCCAATTTTCACCACTGTTCGGCGCCAAGTAACCTTTCCTCTGATCACGGCTTACTTGGTCTCGCAATGAATCCTGGGTAAACCAAGGATAGCGAGGATACATCGGACCCGTCCTTCAAATCGGGCAAAAAGAAGGACGCATTTAAAGGTCGCATAACGAGGACTCTTGGAATCCGACCAGACCTCGGCGCCGCGCTATGACGTAATTGTACTTCGAATATGGCCTTCTAAGGACGCGTCCTAGGTTTTCGAACAGAGCAATAGTCATGGTAGGACACTTCTTTGATTTTACTTTGGAAAAAGACTTGGAACAAAACTTCACAATACATTGCAAATTAATATTAATATTTTTTTTTATCCAAGTTCAATTAATTTAATTGAATTTCCAAATCTGAAAAAACTGCTTAGAAATTAAAATACATTAGAATTAGCCTAAAAATTAAATAAATATAAAATTATTTTACTCACCTTTCAAATATTCATTTAGAGTGTTTATTTTATAGAATAGACTGTTTATCAGAAAATCTGCATTGCTTCTATTGGCTAATCTAAGGTAAGCTAGGCTACATGCTTTGAAACAACTTTGTCAAGAAGAGCCAGCACCATTACAGCCATGCAGAATTCTGCAGGCAACTGTTAGGACAGCTCAGTGACAGCACTAGGGGCATATTTTATAATTCGGATGTTAAAAAAAATGTAGTTTTGACTAGTTCAAATTAACTGAAATATCTTGATTCTAATTCCGGATGTGTGACACTTTAAATGACAAATCAAATGACGTCATTTGAGATATCTCAAATGCATTTTGACTCTCCAAAATGTGATTAAAGATATCTTGAATTGTTTTTTTTCCCCTTAGACATAATATAAAAATATAAAACATCATTAAGGGCAGTAAAAATTTAGTAAATAATGTTTGTCTGTTCTATTAAAATTTCCGTATCTCTATAATGAGTTTGTATTATGAGTTGTCTTCTCAATTCAGAGGGCCCCATGCCTGTCCTTGCCTAGGATCCCAAGTTTCCTAAATCCGCCCCTGCTTCGATTCTCTCCTCCAGGTGTCCTCTGTTGTTCCCAGAATGACCTCCCGTCACAGGATAGTGTATTGCGCTAAACTCACGCCCACTGATGGGAAAACGGATCGAAATGTGAATGAAAAGCGGGGGGGGATTTTGAACGTATTCTTAATGTTTTAATCTTTCTTATAGATGGATGCCTTAACATTGATGGTTTTGGTGGACAGATGAATTCAAATTGAAAGGATTTAACTTGTAAGGAGACACGTTTCAGTCAGTGTGTGATGAATAAATTCTCTGCTCAGTGGAGCCAATTCCCATTTTGCTATCAGCACCATTCTAGATCATTTCTGACACTATATGTTAAACTTAGAACCTGGAACCTGCCAGAGATTCTTTCCCCTCTTTATTTTCACATTTACTGTCAACACATTATTTCTCAAACTAAGCAGGGGAGGGAGATCTCGGCAACCTAGAAGCTGGAACCTGCGGAAGATTCCCTCCCCTCCTTATTTGCTCCTTTGCCGTGATGCTGTTCAGAACACCTTAAGACGCTCCGCTGCTGTTCGCTGAGGTCGAAAATGAAATAGCATTTTTGCTCAGGCTACTCATAAGTTGAAAGGTTAATATTATTGCCATTTCTGTTAATATATAGTAGACATTTACACAATTAGTGATATAATGTCACAGGGATGGCCATTTAAGAAGGGGGATGATTTTTAAGATTTTTTTAAGAAGTGGAAAGCCATCCCCCCTCACCGCCCCTCATCTGGAGTACTGATTAAGAGCACATATTATTTTGGATGGAATCATGGGATTAAATTAAGACGCTGCAGCTGAGGAATCCGACAACTTTCTATCTGCATTTATAGAATAAAAATATTGATAGCAACTGTGGCTTTTTCAAATATCTAAATCCTAGATACTACACACTGAGACACAGACCCACCACCATCAGCATCCTGTCTGTTCAGTATCCTCACCGTCCTGCATGACCCGTTTAACCAGCTCGTTCAGTTCGTCCACAAACACCTTCTTCTCACAGCTCATCATCTTAGAGAAGCACTTCTTCAGAGCCCGGCTGGTCCGAAGCTCGTCTCCGACGCTGCTACGCAGTTCTTCTGCTGCCTCGCTGCCAACCAGAGCGTGAAACTCTGGAACAGCTGCAGAAGTGAAAACAATCACAAAGAAAATGGTAGAGATTCAGCAAAAGGGCAACAGCTGGGTCCCGACCAGGAGAGTCTTATTAGAAAAGATCATCCTTTTTCTTACCTTGAAGGAAGCCCAGGATCTCCTCCACTGGTCTGAAGCCGCAGAGTCCCTGGAAGCGCGTGAGAGCGATAGCCATCTCTGGTTTGTGGTTGTTGTCTGGATAGTGCTCTGGAAACTGTGCATGAAGAGAGGCGGCTAGCTCCTAAATGTTAAAGAAAAACAAGAAAAGGAAGAGGTTTAAAAAAAAAAAAGCATGTAGAGGTTCCCCTCAGTTCAGCAGGAGATCCAGGAGCATGTGGAAGGAAAGGTCCATGTGGTAAAAACCTGAACACGCCTCCGCTCCTTCGTAAAGGAAGACATACAGAGAAAGGTGACTTAAACAAGCTTTAAAAACAAGCAGAACATAGAATAAACAATCCTGGAAAGTTGCTGCTTTAAAGTGCACATCTCACTAAAGGTTGAAGAGCTTTATCAGTTCGGTGTTTACAATCTGTTAAAGGCTTTGAAAAGAAAAAGAAAACCAACTGAAACTGAAACAGTGAAACCTTAAAGAAATCTGTGATTTTCAGGAAAAAAAGTGAAAGACTGAGGGTAAGCTGATCATCATAAGGTTGGAAATATTCGATTCATTAGAAATATTCAGCATCCTCAGACTTTAAAGCTCAAACTTCATTCAGCTGTTTGTGCTATGATTTATCCAAACCCAGGCCTTTCTTCACTTCTTAAGTGAAGTTTAAAGGATTTGATTTAAGGCATCAGAGTAAAGGGGGCTGAATGCAGATGCCGTTTCACGGCGCAAACTCCTACGCAGGGGCGGATTTACCATTAGGCAAAACTAGGCTGTATGGTTAATATAGCTAGCACTTATTTGTGCACATAAATTAAGGTCTTTTATTTAAGTACCATTAGAACTCTGATAATATTAAGTGTGTCTCAGCCCCCCCCCCTTCAGTGTCCACCATATTGGATCAGTCCATTTGCTGCACATGTTCAGAAAGGTCCAAACAGACAGCAGCAAACCATTTGAAAACAAACCATGCAAAGAGCAGTGTTGCCAACTTAGCGCTTTAGTCGCTATATTTAGCCACTTTTCAGACCCCTCTAGATCTTTGATAAAAAAAAAAAAAGCCAAGTGTAGTGACTTTTTTCTGCTACTGGAGACAACATCTAAAAGCAGAGAACTCTGCTCTCCAGAGCAAGTAGATTGGTAACCCCGCCTCCTGCTCTCCTCTATCTTGTCTGCTGTCATGATTCATGCAGCTATTATTTCATCCAAATGAAAAATGGAGAACAGATAAGCAGATCATGGCTTGTCTACAGTGAAAAGAAGGACTGGGTTATTTACTTTGGCCTTTTTGGTAACACAGGAAGGAGCAATCAGCTAAGTGAGCTTAGTGCTTGGAAAAAATCTTTCATTCCTTTAGAGACAGCATGAAAAGTCAGCTGAGTACAAAACATAGAGAGGAAAACAACAAGTAGAGTGGGACACAACAGAACAAATAATGGATGTCTATTCTATTAACATTTCTCCATCTGTAGAATGGGTCTGTTTGATGTGTTGTCTTCACAATTCAGAGGGCCCCCTTCCTGTCTTGGCCTAGGGCCCCAGATTTCCTAAATCCGCCCCTGCTCCTATGCTGAAACGAGTTGGCCTCAGCATTTGCTTCTTTCTGCTTCTGTGCTTCTGCACCTGAAGGTCACAGAGAATCGGGCCTGATTTACCAAATTGGCAAATATTGTCCCGATTTAGTCGCCTGTGTCAGAGTCAGACACCGCTTCTATCTACTCTTATTAACAGACGGGCTCCTACTAAGCACAGGCTGAGCAAACCTCACACATTGTCTCTCATAACAATCTTTTTTTTACATTTCTTTTTATTTTGAAGCTCTAGGAGCATCTCTATTTAACTTCCTGTTCTCCTGACTATGGATAAAGTCACAGTTTATCTATTATTTATGTCCAGGCCTGCACACCAGACTGTACAGGTGTCTGCAACATGTGGCTCTGTGGACTTTCCACCAAAAACAGAGAGATAATAAAGAAAGAAAGAATAAAAGCTGCAGGTTTTGAGCAAGGCTTTAATCATTTCTCATTAAATACCTGATCTGAAATCAGCATGACAATTATCCCAAACATACTGATGATTTAGCTTTAGTCGGGGTGCACCAATCACAGTTTTCCTTCTCATCACAGATTTTTAAAAAGCCTGACATGGTGATTCTAATTTTGACCAGTACTGGGGGGGGGGGTTTTGAAGAAGAAAACCTTTAATATTTCAGTCATATAAAAAAAAGTTGTTTTATCTCACATGGTCATGATCTGAAAATGTTTAAAGCATTTTCAGACCTTTGAGGAGGTAAATGACATCAGAGGATAAGATCAGTTCAACATCCAAGTACCCGATGGATGATCTCCCAAAAGTCTATTCTATTCAGTTTATTTCTATAGCGCCAATTCACAACACACGTCATCTCAGTTCACTTTCCAGTTCAACCAGATCATCCAGTCAGATTGATTCAAAGTTTTCTACCTAAGGAAAACCAGTTGATTGCATCGACTCCTTGACTCTTCAGCAATCCCTCACACTAAGCATCCGAGTCAGCTCACATGTCAGAGGATGGAAGAGAGCACATCCAGTTAGTCGCAGTCAGAGAAACAGGACTACACTGAAAAACAGGACGAGCTCAAACATCTAAAGGAAGAAAATCAAGGCCAATCGACTTTTTTTTTTATAATCTATTTTTTCTTTTCATTCGGTTTAAAACAATTTCTTTAGTTACAGCATTGAACACACACATTAAATGTAATCCCTGTCTGGGGAGTCTGGGGATTAATCCTGCCTGGGCTACTTAATGTGTACCTTGCAGGACCCTTTTTTTTTTTTTTTTTTTCTTTTTAAGCGAAAATTAATTTAATCTTTTTTATAAAAAAAAGAAAAAAGAAAAGGTGATTCTTTCAAAAATAAAGAATGTTCTAGTGTATTAATTGATGATGACGTCCTTTATCCAGGAACCCATAGAACATTTGCGGCTCTAAAAACCGTTTATTTCGCTGGACTGCGGGTAGAAAATGTCTCAAAGGTTGCAGACTCCTGCACTAGCATGTTTCTTTATGTTTCTATGTCTCTTTACCTTGCCAATCAGAGATTTTACTTTGTATTTTCCCCAACGCAGATGCTTTTCTCTTTTACTGTGCAGCTCTTGACATTTCTGCAAATTGCGGCATAGCTCAGACAAAAACAGACCAGCAATTTATTTAAGTCTGAGCAACATTTTCGACTAACTACGGTGACCTGATACGATCGGGTTTTTCCATCGGATCCAACGTTAACATCATGTCTGGTTTGTTCAGGCCTTCATCCTCTGGTACTTACATCATTAGCAGACATGGCCAAGGAAGACGGGGGTGCTGCAGCACCCCCTAGTGGCGAAAGGGGGATTATTTAAAAATGTATGTAGTAAAAATACTTTGCACATTTAATACATTTGTTCAAGGTATTTGGACTTTTTTATTTTACTATTACGTGTATTGGGATTTCAATTCAATTATTTTGGGGCCTTATTAACACAAGTTCACGGAAGTTACATTGTCATGGCAACGGCAAGCGAGCTGGTGGTGGTGGAGTAAAGAGGTACCCGCTCACAGCAGCAGACTAGTAAATTTACAGTCTAATGGCAGAAACAAGGAGGAAATATGGTAAAGAAATGAATTTTGCAGTGAAGAGACTGTCTGCCTGCCTGTGGTGGCAGATTAAATATTAATGCATTAGGTTTTGTTGCATTAATTAAATTATAGAAACACAATAAAGAAATCTTTATTTTGAGCATTTGGGGAAAAAATTAAATAAAGTACCCTTCGCTGCATCAGAGCGCTACCTGTGGACGGTTTTCTATGCTTATAACCAAACTAGCAGCAGTTCGGGAGTTTAGAGATGCAATCCATTTCTCAAATCTTACTTTGCTCTCCTCCAGTAATCCAGAAGTTCTGCAATCACACTTTTTCTCTCACTCCCAGCTTTGTGGTCGGCTGCATATATCGCATATATTCCCTGGAAAGGCCTTTCCTAATTACTCTTTTTATTATTTCACAACTTCTCATCCCAAAGCAAACATGCAGGCAATCTTTCCTGACTGGTAATGAATCGCTCCATTCTACTTTGAATCCTCTGTTCTCATCAGCTATCTTCCTTTTTTCCTCTTTGGGATCCATGGCCTGAGACATACCCACCGCTTTGTTTACAGCAGCCACCTGCCTGGCACTGCGCCGCGCTGAAACCTGCTGCAGGATATGATGCTAATCTTTATTGAAAGAAATTTTAAGGTTTATTGTTTAAATCTATTTATTATACATTTGAAAATATAATGAATGTTTGTTTGACTTCCTGTACACCATATTAAAACAAACAAAAATCCATCTTTTTCCATTTTCAAACATTTTTGAAGTTCCAAGGAGCCGCACTGGGTCCACTAAAGAGCTCCGGGTTGCTGCCCTACTGTGATAATAAAGCTCTGATTCCATCCCAGTTTACAGAGAGCTTCATTTTTCCATCAGAGACTTTACAAGTCAGCTGACAGAAACCTTAGGAAGTGCTGACTGTGCTGGACGATGTTTGCTGAACCACTGAATGATATCGGCTCTGTTCAAACACGGGTTGGCCTGACACAGCTGGATAAAGACCATGGAACCGAGTTCAGCCTGACATTTGTGGCTGTGCTCTCACCTTGTTGGGGTGGGCCTGTATGGACAGAGCCGTGTTGACCGACAGGACTTTGAAGAGGAACGGCAGCTGACCCTGAAAGGCCTCTTTCACCTTGGAGCCCAGGCAGGCCGGGTAGTGAGCGATCCACTGGCCCAGGGTGGTCTGGGCGATCCGGTTGTCCTTAATCTGAGCGTCGCCTTTGGGGTGGGCCCCCATCCACAGCTGCAGCAAACATTGACAGCTTTTAAAATGGTGCTTTCAAGGTTAATTTTAGATTTTTTTTTAAAGCCTTGTGTGGGAATCTATCAGCAGGAACAGGGGAAGCTGGGAGAGGCAAAATAAATGACAGTCCCTGCAGAGGAACCAGATATAATTAAGACTGGAGCAAGCTGACTAATGCTAAATCTGCTGCAGAGCTTGAAAGCTGAATTTCACAGATGCTCTACCTCCAGTCAGAGCTTGGGGTTTATTTAACAACCTGCAGACTCTGGATGCTGCCAGAGACAAACACTGGGAGATCAGCAGCACAGACCAGCTGAATCTAAACCCACACCCCAATGCTTGAAAGCATCCCTCCCTTTTTCTCATAATTCATTAGTTTTAAGTACAATTGTTCTTTTTATAACAGATTCAACCTTTTAAAAATCTTCAAGTGGAATTTTTACAGATTTCTTATTTTTCATTATTTATTAAGCGATTTAGATCTTGCATTTTCTTCCTTCTGGGGGGCGGGGTTTCCTCCTAGTGAGAAGCAAATAAGCATTTCTATTGGTCTGTATGGACGTTAGCAACAACATTTTTATTTAGTGTTTGTGTTTAGCTTAAAGTGAAAAGAATCTGATCTGTGAAACACATTTAAAAAAATGCAATTCATAAAACTCAATCTAAACAAATAACATTTGAAAAAGATTTTTTTAAATATTAATGTAAATCAGCACATTTGTCTGGCCAGATCTCCTTTTATGAGTAGATAAAGGATCACATTTCCTCCTAGGATACTAAAACTAAAACTTATTCAGTCCAAATTTGCTTGACTTCTAGTCAAGATGTGGATCTATAAAGTCTGACAGGTTATCCAGAGTTTCAAATGGGCTTTCATTTAGTTTTTTTAGTGTTTATTTTGGAAAATAATTTTGTGACGCTAAATATTTTCCATTTTTTTCTTTGTTTAATCACCTATAAAATCAGACATGGTAACATTTAAAATAGTGTTTCCATCTGAAAAATATTCCTCAATGCCTTTCTGTCATACTAAATGTATGGTTCGGTAGCTTTACTTGCTTTAATTCACATATGTGATTTCAGGTGGAATTTGCTCTTAACACCCTTTAGGGTTAAATCTGACAACACAACAAACTTGCTCCTCAAAACCTTTTTTAATTAAGAAGTTTTTCAACATCTTATTTCTGGACGTTTACATCCTTTTTTGCAACAATAATGGCACTAAATTCCCTCCATACTCTCAAAGCCACTTCCAGGACAACCAGAGAGCAGAATGTCTAATCCGTTTAGACCATAACATCCATTTTAATTCCTGCCTTTAGGAGGTCAGTGGTCTGCTTTTATTTTAGAAGCAAACATATCAAATAAAATGAGGATAACGGCTCCTACACAACAGCTACTCTGTTAAATCCACAGACAGACATGAAACCTAACCTTGATGGGAACAATGTGATCTGTAGAACGTGGAAATGTCACCATGTGAACTAATGACCTTGATAACTCGCCCCACAGAGCAGCAGCTGCTAAATAAAGAACTCTAAAAGGCGACGGGCAGCTGATCCACAGCACAGTGCCTTCCTCACATTACAATCAAAACAACTTGGTTTAATATCTGCTATCATTTTATCAACATTAAATGTTTCTTCTTAGAAGAGAGCGTACCTCTGCATAGGGTTTATCCACCTCTATGACTGCGAGCGGGTCTCCACCAACCACCAGCTTGGCCACCTCACTGTCCAGCCCCATCTTTCCCCATGCGTAGTTCTGCACTGCACAGGTCAAGGGAAACACTGAGGAGGGAATAAAGACAAATATCATAATTAAAATATCTAATATTCACTGGATCCACCTCAGATGAACAAGTATTTCGTTCACCAGCGTCATCTCAAAATGATTTGCTATCCTTTTTATTATCCGCTGTAGACCAAAATCAGCCCTAAAGGACTGCTCGGATGAAATGGTAGGATGTCCCATTTCTCGACAGGGTAATAAATCTCACTGCGGTTGGTCAGGATATGAATATGACGGAAAGTTAGGAAACTCTTGTTCTAATAAGCATTTTACTTTCATTTATTTCCCACACTTTATTTGACTATAATAGTTTCATTAATACACCTCCCTTTTCAACATGGTTCCATAATCCCTGTTTTCTTATTTTTTATTATCTAATTAGTATTAATTCATCCATCCATCCAATTTCTGTCACAGTTATCCCATGTGGGTCATGAGGGGTGCTGGTGTCCATCTCCAGCCGTCTACAGGTGAGAGGCGAGGTCCACCCTGGACAGGTCGCCAGTCTATCGCAGGGCAACACAGAGACAAACAACCATTCACGCACACACCTAAGGAGAATTTAGAGAAGCCAGAGTACCCGGAGAGAACCCACGCATGCACAGGGAGAACATGTAAACTCCATGCAGAAAGACCCGGGGTGGGAATCAAACCCAGAACCTTCTTGCTGCAAGGCAGCAGTGCTACCCACTGCTCCACTAAGCAGCCTAGTGTTAATTCTATTCAGTTTATTTCTATAGCACAACACATGTCATCTCAAGGCAATTTACAGAAACAATTCAACCAGATCATCCGGTCGAATGAGTCAGTGTTTGTTATCTAAGGAAAACCAGTTGATTGCATCGACTCCTTGACACAAAGGCAATCCCTCACACTATGCATGCTTGTAGCAACAGTGGAGAGGAAAAACTCCCTTTTAACAGGAAGAAACCTCCAGCAGAACCAGGCTCAGTGTGAGTGGCCATCTGCTGAGGCTGACTGGGGTTCAAGGAGACAGAAGCAGACAAAAAGCAGCTGTTAAAAGCGGAAAAGCAGGAAACACACAGCCAGGCAGACGAGCTCCGAGCCAGCTCCCATGTCAGAGGATGAAGAGAGCACATCCAGTTAGTCACAGTCAGAGAAACAGGACTGCACTGAAAAACAGGCCAAGCTCCAACATCTAGAAACAAAGGTGTTGATGGCAGCAGCACAGCTGATATTTTTCTGCAGGATGGAGGAACACTCCGCTGTTACTCTCTGTTAGGTTTATAAAACCATTGTTAAAAAAAAAAAAAAGTTCTCTCCACTGCATTTCTTTTATTGACCTGCTAAGCAGACCTCGTTTCACCAGGTTTCTAACAACAAAAAGTTGCCTTATTGTATATTTTAGCAGCGTGGATGTTCTGATTGGGTGAAGCTCTGGGACTGATTTAGCTGGTGATACAAAAATCGACACAACATCGATAAATGCAGGATCTCTCTGCACAGCCAACACTTTCAGCCGCTTCTTCTTCTCCGCTTTCAGCTTAATGTTCTTTAACACCTGCTTCGCAATCTGAAACCTTCAAATATCTTCATTCTTTGCTCTAACAGCGACGTGCCTCTAGCTCCTCGGCTGCTTTGATTAAACCAAAAAACGCAGACCGACAATAAACGGTGACTGAAACAACCCGCTTCACCTTCCCGTGGAGTCAAACTGCTGATCAAAACAGCTTCTTCCATTTGAATCAATGAAAGTGATAATTTAAAGCAGCTTTGAATGAAGAAAATCCACCTCACCTCTTACTTCCTCCATGACTGCGCCGAGGACCGTGCGTAACGCGCTGACGTCACCGCTCAGTGAACGGCTCGTGTCAGGCCCTGTAGCAGGGGAACCAATCAAAAACCTTCAACCAGTAAAGGTCCGGAGACATTTTTAATTAGAATCTGATACTTTATACTGAACTTAATACTGAATAGAATGAGGTTTTTATTACGAAGCGTAGTACGGAGCCCCCTAGGGGACATGGGGAATTTTTTTTCTTTTGCGTTCCCTCGCAATACTTTTGCGTTCCCTCGCAATACTTTTGCGTTACCTCGCAATACTTTTGCGTTCCCTCGCAAAAACTTTTGCGTTCCCTCGCAAAACCTTTTGCGTTACCTCGCAATAGGGCTTGGTCGTCGTGACCATGTTGACGGCGCACTTTACGGCTTCCTTAGACTATTGCCTGTGTTCTCCCTCTCAGCCGTGTTTTATTTCGTTTAATTTCACCGTAACTTGATTTCAACCATGGTAAACCGTTGCTGTATTGTGGGCTGTAACAGCGCATCACATGATCGCCGAGGGAAAAACCTACAAAATGGGATAACTTTCCACCGCTGTCCTGCCTGGAGGCGCAAACACGGAGACCAAGTTTCACAGATAACAAAGAGTCGTCGGCTAGCTTGGATCGCGGCTGTAAGACGAGAGAACAGAACTTTCCACAGTATCCTGATGTCAATGCGAGTGTGTTCCCTGCATTTTCATTCTGGTAAGTTAAAGATGCACGGTTTTATTTTATAGCCTACAGTGTTTCCTTCCTTCATCCGTGGCACCACATACAAGCATGAACGCGCGCCCAGAGACTGTTGATATAGCATTTTCATCCTCGTTGGTTGATATAGCATTTTATCCTCTTTGGTAGAACACACTGCCAGTTCCTACAAGGACAGGGACATCCCTCTCCATTTTCAAAAAAAACCCTGAGGTTGACAGCTGTCATAGCACCACTTATAAATTTTGCTGATCCTAGCGCTTACCAGCCGTCTTGTAATGTAATGTAATCATATAATACAATTTAATAATGTGTATATTGAGGATCATTGATAACATTATGGTTCTATATGTGTTCAACACTGCTGCTGTGGATAATAATTTTAAATTGTGTCACCAGGAAAACCAGCAAATGAAATGTACACCTCGCATCCGGATTGGGCACCATCACTACACTTGGGCCACACTGAGATAAAGGCCACACAGACTGCACGCTATGAGAGACAGGAAAAGAGAAAACGGCAAAGGACTGACAGTACACCTGCGAGGATGAGACAGCTATTGATGACCTTGTTCCACCCGGTAAGCCTTACAGAGCCAGAAGATTCAACACCGTATGTTGCTTTTGTGGCTTTTTCAGCTGCATGATGCACATTTAGCTAAAAGATGTCCTTATTTTATCCATAGTGGAGACACCAGCACCAGCTGAGGATGGAGCTGAGCAGACACCGCTGACAGAATGTGACTTCTGTCAGCGCCGGCGTGCTGAAATCAACCGGCTGCTGGAGGAGAACAGGACCCTGAAACGTGAGCTTGGCCAGAGAAAAATGGATGAAGATTTCCTGAAGGAAGACACCGTCAAAGTGAAATACTACACTGGACTTCCACACCTTAAAGTCAACCACTTTATTCTGGTGTTTATGAATTACTGTATTAAAGAAAAGATTGATGCTCAATATGGAATTGACAATTTCTTTGTATCAACAATACACTCTAAGCAAACATTTAACAAGTGGGTTGTTTTTTAGCCATAGGTGTGTTTTGCATCCATACCCAAAAGCAAGAGGTCTCAAACGATCAGATCCTTTTCAGTGTTTATTTGCAAGTAGTGAAACTTGAGAACACAGTGCAGCGCAGAACAGAGCAGTGCAGTTTGAATGCTTGTAGGTAAATGGTTACAAATAAAAAATGGACGCGATGAAAATGCAGTGCAATTACTTACAATAACAGTATGTATTTATACAAAATGTTCAATCCTATTAATAAGTCGGTCTTAATGAAACATCAATGGAGAAATGGAAAGTGGAGATATTGCAAATTATTATTATACAAATTGTAGTTATAGTAAACATTAACAGTTAAACACTGTTGGTGCAAATTCTTATATAAGTATTTATAATAATATGCATTACTTAAATTGTATAAATAAAGGCTGCGATGCAATATGTCATGATATACAATAATATAATCTATAATTGTATAATATAACAACGTGCAATAATATGCAAATATAACAATACAATGTAATAATACAAAATACTATGCTTTTTATAAAAAATGTCTTTGTATAAAAAAATTCCAAAGTAATAAAAAATACGTATTTATGAAACATCAATTACAAACATAAAAATTGGAGGTAGATCAAATTAAGTAATAACAGATATCAATAACATTTGAAGTAGTGCAAATTATTACCGGTACTATAGTACACATTAAAAAACAATGTTAGTGCAATGTCTTATATAATTACTTTTAACAATATGCATTTCTTAAATTGTATAAATAAAGGCTGCGATGCAATATGTCATGATATACAGTAATATAATCTATAATTGTATTGTAATATAACGACGTGCAATAATATGCAGCTGCAATGTCTTTCACTGTCTCACAGTGCTGGAGAAGGACAGCTGGTGGAGCATTTTCCAACTTTGGGTCGCGCAGACGGTCTTGCAGGGGTTTTGGGATCACAGCTGGCTGGACAGGAGCAGCATAGTTGTGAAAGTAGGGCTTCACTGTGGACATACAAACTGACCTATGGTTCTGAAGAACAGGGAACATTGACGATAAGTCGTCCAATGTGGCTTGGGCAGTGCGTCTGCTGGCCCGTGTCCGTAGGCCAGGCATGGGAATGTTGTCATCGATGACTCTGTCCAGAGCAATCCTCTGCACTTTGGATGAAGTGAAGTCCATCTTGTGGGCGACTTCACCGCTGACTTTGTTGATACCTGCTGGTATTTTCCAATAAGCTGGCACATCTGTCACAGTCTTTTTCCCACGGATGCGGACTGCTGCCTCAATCTTAAACAGCAGAGCCCCAACATGTGTACATGCCTCTGCAATTCCAGCCATGCATGTACAGTGTGCACAGCAAACCTGCCCATCGTCAGCAATGATGACCCATGGCTTCAGGGGAGTCTCATTAATGCGCTGAGAGTGCAAGACCTGAGGAGAAAAAAAATAGACATAAATTATGCAGGTAAGGACACCATTATATTTCATTCTATGCTGGAAAGCAAACGTTAACCTCAACCCCTCATGCATGTGTATACATATCATATAAATCACAGTTATACAACAGTAAAGTATAACAACCACGCTGTTATATTGTTATATCACTTAAAAGAAAAAGAAATGAAATGAGCACAGGACATTTAAACCTGCATAATACCTCTGACTGAATGATTTAAGCTCAAAGTTACCCGTTACAGTGTTTTATGAGGTCAGATTTAATAACCCGCAGTCAATACTGCACTCATTTTTCTAAATAGTTCACTTTGAAAGACTCTGATTCAAACTAGGAGTTAACTTGAATGGCCACAGCACTGCACTATTGTTTATTTTTTTATATTTTGCGGATCTTTGACTATTTAATCTATTCCTTAAAATTTTATTAATAACAATGTTCAATAAATGATTTTCAACAAAATACAGATGTAACACCTATCCAGTTTCTGAATGATGGTAAAAAAATCTTGTTTCTACCAGCAGCTGGGGGAGACTAGATTAGAAGATGGTTCAGAAAACCTGTTAGGACACATTTTTTTTCTAACACTAAGTATCAAACAAATGCTGATTTCTATTTCAGCAAATTATTCTTAAATTTTTTTTTAATATTTTGAATAATGTTTTGATGAAGATTTGAGATTCCTTTCACTGAATGAATGGTCACAAAGCTAGTGTTAAGCTTGAAGTCTCTGGCCAAGCTCACGTTTCAGGGTCCTGTTCTCCTCCAGCAGCCGGTTGATTTCAGCACGCCGGCGCTGACAGAAGTCACATTCTGTCAGCGGTGTCTGCTCAGCTCCATCCTCAGCTGGTGCTGGTGTCTCCACTATGGATAAAATAAGGACATCTTTTAGCTAAATGTGCATCATGCAGCTGAAAAAGCCACAAAAGCAACATACGGTGTTGAATCTGCTGGCTCTGTAAGGCTTACCGGGTGGAACAAGGTCATCAATAGCTGTCTCATCCTCGCAGGTGTACTGTCAGTCCTTTGCCGTTTTCTCTTTTCCTGTCTCTCATAGCGTGCAGTCTGTGTGGCCTTTATCTCAGTGTGGCCCAAGTGTAGTGATGGTGCCCAATCCGGATGCGAGGTGTACATTTCATTTGCTGGTTTTCCTGGTGACACAATTTAAAATTATTATCCACAGCAGCAGTGTTGAAAACAAATAGAACCATAATGTTATCAATGATCCTCAATATACACATTATTAAATTGTATTATATGATTACATTACATTACAAGACGGCTGGTAAGCGCTAGGATCAGCAAAATTTATAAGTGGTGCTATGACAGCTGTCAACCTCAGGGTTTTTTTTTGAAAATGGAGAGGGATGTCCCTGTCCTTGTAGGAACTGGCAGTGTGTTCTACCAAAGAGGATAAAATGCTATATCAACCAACGAGGATGAAAATGCTATATCAACAGTCTCTGGGCGCGCGTTCATGCTTGTATGTGGTGCCACGGATGAAGGAAGGAAACACTGTAGGCTATAAAATAAAACCGTGCATCTTTAACTTACCAGAATGAAAATGCAGGGAACACACTCGCATTGACATCAGGATACTGTGGAAAGTTCTGTTCTGTCGTCTTACAGCCGCGATCCAAGCTAGCCGACGACTCTTTGTTATCTGTGAAACTTGGTCTCCGTGTTTGCGCCTCCAGGCAGAACAGCGGTGGAAAGTTATCCCATTTTGTAGGTTTTTCCCTCGGCGATCATGTGATGCGCTGTTACAGCCCACAATACAGCAACGGTTTACCATGGTTGAAATCAAGTTACGGTGAAATTAAACGAAATAAAACACGGCTGAGAGGGAGAACACAGGCAATAGTCTAAGGAAGCCGTAAAGTGCGCCGTCAACATGGTCACGACGACCAAGCCCTATTGCGAGGTAACGCAAAAGGTTTTGCGAGGGAACGCAAAAGTTTTTGCGAGGGAACGCAAAAGTATTGCGAGGTAACGCAAAAGTATTGCGAGGGAACGCAAAAGTATTGCGAGGGAACGCAAAAGAAAAAAAATTCCCCATGTCCCCTAGGGGGCTCCGTACGAAGAAGTATTAGGGCCAGGCTAGAGTTGTTGTTTTTCTTCTATTCAGACATCCCAAGTCCCAAAAAATAATTTAATAATATTAATAATAATAATAATAATAAAAAAATAATATTGGACAATGCAGAACACAGATTTACCTTCACAAAGCCTCAGAAGGGCAAGATTTATGTACAAAATGTAAAGCTGTTCATGAAATTATGTTTTGGTTTTATAATGTTTTTGTTGTTGGCATTCATATAAATATAACGGTGTGATAACTTGGTATACGTTTGACTGGGTTTTGTTATACGTCTATTTTGAATTTATAGCCCCCCTGGAGAAATCTCCAACAGCCGCCGCTGGGTGAAACGCTTCAGTTTACTGTTAAAAAATGAACATCCAGCTCTCCCATCTTTCTGGCAATGATATACACGCCATGATAGGATCATCACCATCATATGATGGGCCCAAATAGAAATGATAAGCACAGACATGTATGTAGAGGTGTTTTTTTTTTTGTTTTTCCTTTTACAGTTGCAAGTTTCCAGTTTTCGAGTATTGAATTAAGATAAATTGTGCCTTCATCTGTAGTGGATTAGAGATATACAGTTAAGTTCACAAGTGGGCCAATTCAATTCAGTTTGGCTCAGCTAGATATTTCATGATGCAGAAAATAACAATCTTATTGTGCAATTTATTTATGACGCTTTATAATAATAAATAAGTGCCATAAAATATTTGCTTGTGTGCTTGCATTGATTATCTGTGCCTGTGCTTTTTTTAAATAAATAATTGCCCAAAAATGTCTTTGCACGCGTGCTTTGCGCGCTCGCATTTTATTTGGTGCCCTATTGTGCCCCTGTATAGTATTGGGTCAGCTGACGCCCCTGGCTGCAACGTGCCTCATACATGAACTCCATCATTCTTCACCCTCACTAGACATGGATACACTTTAGTATATTCTGCTGTAAAATGAGGTGACTGTAAGAGTAAACTGAAACTAATTGGCTTATTTTTCTGACTGATCCAATCAGCGCTTTGACAACCAGTCTCCTGGATTGGACAGACAGGTTTCATAAGCAACCTCCTCCCCTCACCCACTCTCTTATTGTGTCTGCGCAATCGCAGTAGTTCTAATCCACAAATGGTACACAAATTACTGTGCTGCCTGCCCGCTCTCACTCGCATAAAAAAAAAAACACCTTGCAAGGTCTAAAATCCGGGATGATTTATCCGACTCGCAGGTATCCTTGAACAACTATCGATATCAGGGAGACTCCCGGAACTTTCGGGAGACTTGGGATGTCTGTCTATTTCCAGAATAAAGTCATAACATTACGAGAATAAATTTGTTCAATTCAATTCAGTTTATTTATATAGCGCCAAATCACAACATATGTCATCTCAAGGCACTTTATAGTTCAACCAGATCATACAGTCAAATTGATACAAAGTTTTCTATCTAAGGAAAACCAGTTGATTGCATTGACTCATTGACTCAAATACAATCCCTCACACTAAGCATGCTTGTAGCGACAGTGGAGAGGAAAAACTCCCTTTGAACAGGAAGAAACCTCCAGCAGAACCAGGCTCAGTGTGAGCGGCCATCTGCTGAGGCCCACTGGGGTTCAAGGAGACAGAAGCAGAGATACAAAAAGCAGCTGTAAAAGGCGGCGCCGTCCAGGAAACACACAGCCAGGCAGACGAGCTCTGAGCCAGCTCCCATGCCAGAGAACGAAGAGAGCACATCCAGCCAGTCACAGTCAGAGAAACAGGACTACACTGGAAAACAGGCCGATCTCCAGCATCTATAAACAAAGGTGTGGATGGAAGCAGCACAGTGGATGTTTCTCTCCAGGATGGAGTCACAGCCAAACAGGAACAGACCAGATGAAGCTACTATGAGGAAAAGCAGAGAGGGCAGAACATTAGAGATTGAACTAACAGATTCTGCAGAATAGGAGAACAGAGAGAGAATGAAGCAGAATGATGAAATAGGGTCCCTATGTCCTCCAGCGGTCTAAGCCTATAGCAGCATAACTATAGAGATAGCTCAGGATAACCTGAGCCACTCTAACTATAGCTTTAACAAAAAGGAAAGTTTTAAGCCTAGCCTTAAAAGTAGACAGGGTGTCTGCCTCGCGGACTAAAACTGGTAGTTGGTTCCACAGGAGAGGAGCCTGATAACTAAAAGATCTGCCTCCCATTCTACTTTTAGAAATTCTAGGAACCACTAGTAAACCTGCAGATTGAGAGCGAAGTGCTCTGTTAGGAACATAAGGAACAATCAGATCTCTGATATAAGATGGAGCTTGGCCATTTAAGGCTTTATATGTGAGAAGGAGGATTTTAAATTCTATTCTGGATTTAACAGGAAGCCAATGAAGAGAAGCCAGGATAGGAGAGATATGATCTCTCTTTTTAATTTCCATCAGAACTCTGGCTGCAGCATTTTGGATCAGCTGAAGGCTTTTAACTACAGTTTGTGGACTTCCTGATAGTAAAGAATTACAATAGTCCAGCCTTGAAGTAACAAATGCATGGACTAGTTTCTCAGCATCACCTCTGGACAGGAGATTTCTAATTTTTGCAATATTCCTCAGATGAAAGAAGGAAATTCTAGAAACCTCTTTGATATGGGATTTAAATGACAGGTCCTGATCAAAAATAACACCAAGATTTTTTACTTTATTATCTGAAATCAGTTTAATCCCATCCAAATGAATTGACTGACTAATCAGCTTATTTTTCAAAGACTCTGGTCCAAAGATTATAACTTGTGTTTTTTTGTCAGCATTCAGAAGGAGAAAGTTAAGAGTCATCCAAGTCTTTATATATGGAAGAGAAATGCAGGTTTGTAATATGGAACAGGAAACCGTATCTCATTTATTCCATCACTGTACCCACTCTACCTATATCTTACAATGGACTCTTAACAATATATAATGTGTAAACTCAAAACATACGTTGTAATTGACTGTAAGAGTGTATTACTGCATTTAGCCGCATGGAAAGACTATTGTTACTTTTATCACAAATCTACTCACTACTTTATCTACTTTACTTAATCTACTTTACACATATGTAAATATTCCAAAACGAGCCCCAACTTCAGATGTTTCTTGCATGAATTCAAAGAGTACACGAAATCACTTACTTTAATTGATTTGAAACAGAGAAATACGTCTATCAATATTTTTGAGAGATTTTCTATAGAATATGTATTTGGTTCTTTGTATGTATTTGTTTTAAAGCACCTGTCTATTATTATTATTATGCATAATTGTTTGTTTTTAAGATCTGTATATTTGCTTGTTAGCAAAATATTTCAATAAAATCCCTGTAGTTTAGTAAGAAATAACAATTTAATTACTTACTTTTTGATGTTTTTTGAAGCGTATGGTGATCTGACCTTAAGATAGTTTTTTTGTACATGACTAAAGGGATACACGCCTGTTTAGGTGGTTTAGTGTAATTTTCGTATGAAATTAAGAGGATCAATTCAAATATGTTGTCTTGCGCTCACCGGTTCATTTATTTATAAACAATTTGTCTCCCTAATTTTTGTTAAACTCCATCCTTAATCTCATACTAAGATTTTTGTTGTTTGAATATTTCTTATTAATTTACACAAAGGCCCTTTTTGCCACTCTGCTATAAAATACTAGGAAAGAAATTTGTAATATTAGGATAATTTAAGTGGTAAGAGTGACTGTTGCTGCCTCTTTGAAAACGTCTTAATGGAATGGAATAGAATAGAATAGAATAGAATAGAATAGAATAGAATAGAATAGAATAGAATAGAATAGAAATTCCCTTTATTATCCCACACTGGGGAAATTCTGGTGTTTACAGCGGCAAAAAAGTTTTAGAAAAAAATGGTCACACAAATATGGACCTTAGAAAAATGTATAAGAATGACATAACAGTGAAGAGTTAAAAGATAAACAACAACTGTACTGTAAAGTGTTTTAACAACATAAAACTGCACCTGCAGAATGAATATCCAATATGCAGCTATGGACATTTTTACAGTAATGAATATTTGAAAATAGCAACAACATCAGAGATGTGAAAAAATGACAGCAGCATGTTATTTAACCTACTAAGGTAGAAACTGTGCAAAGTCAGCATGAATGGAACAACCTGTCGAGGTTGTTGGGAACAGTGGTGGTTCTAGAGTGTTCCTGCTCTAGAACCACCAGTGCAGCAGTCTGTCACTGAAGGAGCTGTCCAGTTCAGCACCAGCTTCATGCATGGGGGGGGGGACATTATCCAACAGAGATGATCATTTAGTTAGGATGCTTTTTTTTCTCCACTCCCTGAGTCAAGAGAGCATCCAATCACAGAGCTGGCCTTCCTGATCAGCTGATCCAGCTGCTTTCTTTCAGGAACAGACAAGCCACTGCTCCAGCAGACAGCTCCATAGAAGATGGCTGATGCCACAACAGAGACAGACATAGAAGGTCTTTAGCACCGCCCCCTGCAGTCCAAAAGACCTCAGTCTCCTCGGCAGGAAGAGTCTGTTCTTACCTTTAACTTAAACATTGTTTTCATGGGTGGATTCTGTATAACTAAACATTTGTATTTGTTTTATAGTTAAATAAACACCAGAGTGCATTATTCTGTAGTTAGACTTAAATCAGATGCTTAGACCACACAATCACGGTAATATGCACCCTTTTTGCACCATCTATTAATAGACATGATTAAATGCACTAATGTATGTGAGGTGACACTCAAATTAAAATGTCAAACTAACGTAAGGAAACCATATAGATATGATTTTTGTCCCCACTCAATGTTCTTCAAACAGATAATAGGCAACATTGTTTGTCTTTATTAACGTTTACTTAAATGTGTCATCATCAGTTTAAACTTTTTCAACTGATTGTCCTACTCAGTGCGCTAGAGTTGGGTTTACTTTAGCTGGCTGTCTATTACCGGATCTAAAAATATGTAAAAGAAAAAAAAAAAAAACTTCTGAAACTACTAAAAAAATACTACTGTAGCCTCCCCGGTTGAAAAGATGGTTCACAATCCTTTTGTTATTGAACAACCTTGCTTGTGAACACACCATAAGAGCTACAAAACACGCAGATTGAATCCCCCATTAGTAACTCAGCCAGTATTTAACCTTTTTTACATAATCAATTTACCATGAATCATTTTTAACCTTAAATTGTTTCAATCTTTTAATCTTGACAATCCTTTCGACAGTGACTAATCCACGTTTAGTGCTATCAGGATCTTTTACCAAATATTTTTATTAAACCCATTAGTATAGTATTTTATAATGCCTTGTACCAAAAAATGAAATAAAATGTATAATAATGTAACCATCTGTGACTTCACATAGCAGATAATGTTGCGTACTATTCATAAACATTTGTATTGCTGAATAAGCGTCCCAAACAGAGACTATTAGCACCTACTAGTGGACAAAAATCTAACTACAACAAAACATAACAGAAAAATGTAAGCAGAAATATTTCTAAATATGCATAAAAAAGAAAAGAAAACGTTGATACGAACCTTGTTCCCTCATCAACCAGGTGCTAAGGACCTTTTGCAGCTTGAAATTACTCCGTAATAATATGCGTCCCCCCCCCCCCCTTTTTTAGAGCCTTTCTCTGGGCCTTTCACAATAAAAGCATGAGCTGTATTACTGCTGGAGCAAAATTCCAAACACATTCGTAAGGACATTTACAACTACTACTACTATTCTAATAATAAAAATAAGCCCAGCTGTCTATTCTGCATAAAAACAAATACAGATCTGTAATATAGATCTATTTGTAATTCTTAACAAACTGTTAGTTGGGGAAAAAATGGTCCTGTATATATATATATATATATATATATATATATATATATATATATATATATATATATATATATATATATATATATATATATATATATATATATATATATATATATAAAACAAAACAATAAAAACAATTGAAGCTCCGTGTTTTATGATTTTCATTTTTTATTTTGGGTATATTCCAGTTTAAGGCGGCGCACTTTGAGTAATAACGCTGCTACGTCATTTTTCTGAAATCCCAGTGTGCATGCGCCCTCGACTTCATTCGAGGAAGTGGTGGGGCAAGTAGATTCTAAAGCGACAGAGTTTGTTGTTGACTTCTTTCCAGAGGATAAACACCTCACCTTTCTCACAAAATGTCGGATTTTGACAACAACCCGTTCGCAGAGCCCAGCAGCATTAACCCGTTCAATGTAAGTGAGCATTTTAATGACTTGTCGTTGTCTGATGAAGCGCTGTCGGGAGTGGGTGCAGAGAGCTTTTTCGTCAGAAGGCTGCCAGCACGCCAGGAAACGCGCTGGGTGGGTGTGTGGGAGGGATCTGGAAAGCTATTGGCTAACAGTAGATTATTGACAGCCTTTAAGCAAATCAACACTCTCCGTTTCCAGAGAAGGCAGTCCGCCCTCAAAGTTGACTTTCAGGAAGTTAATCAGCAGCCAACCCAGAATGTCAGGCTATTTTAAAATTCCACCATCACTTATAAGTTTCAGACTAGATTCAACTAATGTTTTTAATCTTTAACTCGACTCAGAGCAACTGTTTCCTTCTGTTTTAAATGTCTAATTTCAGCCAAACTGATGATGTTTACTTTCTGAAGCGCGTTTCTCTCTAACAGGATGTGACATTCAGGTTCATCCTTTACATAGAAAATAAATTTAACTCTTTCACTTTACTTTTCTCCATTATTATCCATTCAGCCGAAGTAATGTAAATAAATCTGCCAAGTCCTGCCTGTGCATGAGAGGAAATGAATAAATGTAATAAAGGCGTCTGTTACCATTATGACTCATTAGTAACAGTGTAAGGTTGATCTTGGAGTTTTATTGCATATTTCACATTAATGAGGCTCTTTTAAAGAATACTTGTTATTGAATATTAGAAGTACACAAAGTTTAGACTGTAAATATATTTACTTATTTCTGCATCCAGGCTTGATCCTGGCATCTTGTAATGTTTTTATATAAACTCTGAGGACATTTACATCACTGATTTTAAATTATCTGATGTTGCTTTTGATACATTTCTCTTCATATAATGTTCATGGGCTTTCTATGGTAAATGAGAATTTTATAAAAAATCTTTCATTTCACAAATTAAACTGGCCAGTTTCTTCCCCGTCCTGCAGTTGGGATTTCCTGTTCTAGAAACAAAAGATTCAAAAGTTAGGACTTATTCTAGATCAGCTTTGACTGATCATTAACGGGAAAACAGGAGGAAGGTTTTGTTTTTGCTCTGCGTTTACAAAAAAAATAAAGACTTGTATTATTATTGATATTTACTAGTGCTGTCAATCGATTAAATTTTTTTAATCGCGATTAATCGCATCAATGCCTGAGTTAACTCACGATTAATCGCATTTTAATCGCACATTTTTTTCCTGATTGAAAATCATTTAAATACTCTCGATGACATACAAAAAAATACATACAGGCTAGGTTTGTGCCAATGTTCTTTTTTTTTTATGAAAACAGGTCACAGATACTGATTGATGCCATAGAAACATATGGCAAGAAGATGGGGAGGCATGTAGCAAAAAATAACAAATATGTAGCCAAAAAAAAGGCCCTGAAAACAGGCTGATGTAAAAGACAGTCTTTACAGTTAATACAGTCTTTTGAACAAAGACAAGCATTTTACCCTACTGCTATAAAATGGGGTAGAGTTAACATTAGATGTCAATTAACCAAGATAATAATGAACAATTTTCAATCAATACATCAAAATCAATAGACCGACATCACTAGATGGAGGTAGTCTATGCTCTAGGAAGTTACTTTTCAGCCTCTTAACAAAAATGAGAACACACACACACCCACACACCCACACACGATACCGACCTGTGGCGTACACAGACAGCAAGAGTGCCGTAGCAGATTCCATTTCACCTCAGTAATCTGTTTTCTCAGCGTATTTCAGGTTGCTACTAGTTATCAGACACTCAACTTGTTTGTTAGTGGTGGGGCTTAAAGAAAAGGCACTAGCGCCACCGAGTGTATGAGCGTCTTTTTCCCTTGAGGAGGTCCGCTCTCGAAGCCTATGAGAAATGCATAGACTGGGGGGAAAATAGCCCCGCCTTCTCGCAGGCTGCAGCGGGATGTACTTGGAAAATTGTACCATAAAACCACATAGCGTTAATCTCACGTTAAAAAAATTATCGCCGTTAAAATGGCCTCGCGTTAACGCGTTAATAACGCGATAATTTTGACAGCACTAATATTTACATACATCAACCAACAGCATGAAACTCTTCTGGTTCAGCACTTTGCTTTCAGTTTAATTTAACACAGAGATAGGTAGTAATTAGGTACATTCACTCTTTGGGTAATATTTAGAAGTCAAATGAATTATAGAAGTAGTTTTACTGTAGTTACCGTAAGTTATATTCTTATTGGAGTATTGCTATTCTTACTTGAGCAAAAAAGCTACTCTGCCCACTGTTAGTAACTTCAGGTATGCAGAGATAGCCAGGCTGATATGACTTACATACACAGGAGAGGCGGGGCTAACAGAGTCCGCCTCATGAGGTTAAAACCAATCAGATAACTACAGATGTGATGAAAAAACTCCAAGCAATGCACCCTTTTTTGTAATTTTGTAATCCGTCAAGCCGGGAATAGCTAATGTGACCTTTTTAAAAAGAAATGTCCCTAAAGCTTTCCGTGGTTGAGGTTTTAAACTTACATCAATCTCCATTAGGACATCAGAAAGGGCATCATTAAGATGCTGCGGTTGCCATCTTGCTGTTATGATAAAGAAAAGCAGAAAGGTGATGAGAGCGATGAATTGTAATGTCCCATCTCCTGCGCTGCGATTGATCCAGCCAGAACTGGCCCAGGCTAACGCAAAGATCAGTTGAATCCTAAAAAGTTAAAAAACAATCCACTGGATTTGGTTTTCAAGTTTGAAGACGTTTCGCTTCCCAAATTGAACGCATGTTTTCTAAGCTAAAACAAGTTGTTGGGCTACTATATAAAACTTCGATCTCAACGCTATTTCTGACATTATGAATTAAAAAATCTTCCTGGAGGAGAAGCGAACTGTCTTCAAACGTGGAAACAAGGTCCAGTGGATTGTTTTGACCTTTTTTGAAATGACTATGACCTGGATGACTGAGACTCTTCACCAGCAGATGAAATAAATATACAGTAAATAGAAGCTGTTTTTTAGTGGATGTTCCTTACTGTCTCCTAACAATTCAATTCAATTCAGTTTATTTATATAGCGCCAAATTCACAACACATGTCATCTCAAGGCACTTTACAGTTCAACCAGATCATACAGTCAAATTGATACAAAGTTTTCTATCTAAGGAAAACCAGTTGATTGCATTGACTCATTGACTCAAATACAATCCCCCACACTAAGCATGCTTGTAGCGACAGTGGAGAGGAAAAACTCCCTTTTAACAGGAAGAAACCTCCAGCAGAACCAGGCTCAGTGTGAGCGGCCATCTGCCGAGGCCGACTGGGGTTCAAGGAGACAGAAGCAGAGATACAAAAAGCAGCTGTAAAAGGCGGCCCCGTCCAGGAAACACACAGCCAGGCAGACGAGCTCCAAGGCAGCTCCCATGCCAGAGGACGAAGAGAGCACATCCACTCAGTCACGGTCAGAGAAACAGGACCACACTGGAAAACAGGCCGATCTCCAACTTCTATTAACAAGGGTGTTGATAGAAGCAGCACAGCTGATGTTTTTTTCAGGATGACGTCACAGCCAAACAGGAACAGACGAGGCAAAGCTACTCTGAGGAAAAGCAGAGATAGAAGAAGGTTAGAGATTGAACTAACAGATTCTGCAGAATAGGAGAACAGAGAGAGAATGAAGCAGAATGATGAAATGGGGGTCCCTATGTCCTCCAAAAGTCTAAGCCTATAGCAGCATAACTATAGAGATAGCTCAGGATAACCTGAGCCACCCTAACTATAAGCTTTATCAAAAATGAAAGTTTTAAGCCTAGCCTTAAAAGTAGACAGGGTGTCTGCCTCACGGACTAAAACTGGTAGTTGGTTCCACAGGAGAGGAGCCTGATAACTAAAAGATCTGCCTCCCATTCTACTTTTAGAAATTCTAGGAACCACTAGTAAACCTGCAGATTGAGAGCGAAGTGCTCTGTTAGGAACATAAGGAACAATCAGATCTCTGATATAAGATGGAGCTTGGCCATTTAAGGCTTTATATGTGAGAAGGAGGATTTTAAATTCTATTCTTGATTTAACAGGAAGCCAATGAAGAGAAGCCAGGATAGGAGAGATATGATCTCTCTTTTTCATTTTCATTAGAACTCTGGCTGCAGCATTTTGGATCAGCTGAAGGCTTTTAACTACAGTTTGTGGACTTCCTGATAGTAAAGAATTACAATAGTCCAGCCTTGAAGTAACAAATGCATGGACTAGTTTCTCAGCATCACCCCTGGACAGGATATTTCTAATTTTTGCAATGTTTCTCAGATGAAAGAAGGAAATTCTAGAAACCTCTTTGATATGGGATTTAAATGACAGGTCCTGATCAAAAATAACACCAAGATTTTTTACTTTATTATCTGAAATCAGTTTAATCCCATCCAAATGAAGTGACTGGCTAATCAGTTTCTTTTTCAGAGACTCTGGTCCAAAGACTATAACTTCTGTTTTGTCTGCATTCAGAAGCAGAAAATTAAGAGTCATCCAGGTTTTATGTCTTCAAGACATGCCTGTAATCTATGTAATGGGTTAGCTTCATCTGGATTTATAGACAGATATAGCTGGGTATCATCAGCATAACAGTGGAAATTAATCCCATGCTGTCTAATAATTCTACCAATTGGGAGCATGTATAAAGTAAAGAGAATTGGTCCTAGCACTGATCCCTGTGGTACTCCACAGGTAACCTTTGAGCGTGTTGAAGATCTATCATTAACATGAACAAACTGAATTCGATCAGATAGATAAGATTTAAACCAGTCTAGTGCTGTTCCTTTAATTCCAACAAAATATTCAAGTCTTTCTAAAAGAATATTATGGTCAACTGTATCAAATGCAGCACTAAGATCCAACAGGACGAGCACAGATACAAGTCCATTATCTGAGGCCATGAGAATATCATTAGTGACTTTCACCAGAGCTGTTTCAGTGCTATGATGAGCTCTAAAGCCAGACTGAAACTCTTCAAAAAGTTCATTATGGTGGAAGTGATCGCAAACTTGTTTGGCAACTACTTTCTCAAGAATTTTGGATAAGAAAGGAAGATTGGATATAGGTCTATAATTGACCAAGTCATCTGGGTCAAGAGACGGTTTCTTAAGCAGAGGTTTAATTACAGCAATCTTAAAAGCTTTAGGTACATATCCCTGTAACAGAGATAGATTAATCACATCTAAAATGGAGGAGGAGATCAAAGGGAATACCTCCTTAAATAACCTGGTTGGAACTGGATCTAACATACAAGTTGAAGGCTTAGATGAAGACAATAATTTTGCTAATTCAGAGAGTTCAACTGGATCAAAGCAGTCTAAACCCGGTTCAGATTCCATGACTACCTCAGGTACAATCGCGGATAGAGGAGTGCTTATGATCTTATTTTTAATAAGATCAATCTTATTTATAAAGAATCCCATAAAATCATTGCTGCTAAGAGCAGGTGGAATGGACGGTTCAACAGAGCTATGGCTCTGGGTGAGTTTGGCAACTGTATTAAAAAGGAATCTAGGATTATTCTTATTCTCCTCTATTAATGAGGAGAAGTATTCTGCTCTTGCTTTACAAAGGGTCCTCTTATACAGCAGTAAACCATTTTTCCAGACTAGGAAGGACTCTCGCAGGCCTGTGGAGCGATATTTTCTCTCCAGTTTCCTAGCATTTTGCTTCAAAGTACGCAGCTCTGCATTAAACCAAGGAGCAAGCTTTCTATTTTTAATGGTTTTCATTTTCAAAGGAGCTGCGTTGTCTAAGGCAATACGCAGAGAACTAGCAACCCCCTCAACAAAATCATCAACCTGTGAAGGGGAATAAGCTAAGCTTTTGCACTCTGCAGCACTGCTCAGTGACACAGAGCAGAGAGAAAGTGAAGCAGATTCTTTAAAATTTATAACTGCACTATCTGATAAAGATCTACTAAAATTGAACCTTCTTTTGGGGGAGGAGAACTCTGTTAAAGTAATCCTGAAGGTTATTAGAAAGTGGTCAGAGAGGACAGGGTTGTGAGGAAATACTGTTATTTCTTCACATTCTATGCCGTATGTCAGCACAAGATCCAAAGTATGAAGATGAGAATGCGTGGGACTATTCACATTTTGAACAAAGCCAATAGTGTCTAAGATAGCATTAAAGGCTGCTCTTAAGCTATCGCCTTCAATGTCAGCATGGATGTTAAAATCTCCCACTATGATGACCCTGTCAGTATTTAATACCAAATCAGAAAGGAACTCTGAAAACTCATCTAAAAATTCAGAGTAAGGACCTGGTGGACGATACAAAGTTACAAAAAGAAGAGGTTTTCTTGCCTTGAAATTTGGATCAGGGAAATTAAGGGTTAAATGTTCAAAAGAGTTGTAGGAATTAATTGTTTTGGGAGTAATCAGTAAGTCAGACTCGAAGATTGTTGCTACTCCTCCTCCTCGCCCAGAACTTCTGGGGATGTGAAAATTTAAATAGCTTGAAGGAGTTGCCTCATTTATGCTCACATAATCCTCTTGCTGCAGCCAGGTTTCTGTAAGGCAAAACAAGTCAATGTGATTATCACAAATCAAGTCATTAACTAGTAGACTTTTAGAGGAAAGCGATCTTATGTTAAACAGACCGCATTTAATTGTTTTAACTTTTTCCCCAATTGGAGTTATTTTGATTTTAATTAGATTATCATGATTTACTCCTTTGGGAATCTTTGCTAATTTATTAGATTTTGGTCGTGGGCAAGACACTGTCTGGATGGAGTAAAGAGTGGGTAACAGTAGAGAAGCTGCAGAGATGTGTGTTAAACTACAACTCTGCTTCCTGGTCTGCACCCTGGGTGGTCAGGGTTTTGGAGGACTAACACTTCTCACTGTAAGGATTCATTTCATAAGTTTTATGTTCGGGAAAAATATGGATTTGGAAAAGGGTTGTCTCTGCATTAGTTTTATAATTTTGTAATCCTGTTATTTATTTGCATTTTAGTCTGTAAAACACTTGAATCTGCACGTAGTGATAGTCTAAATAAATCATTTATAAACCTTAAATCTGATGTTAGGATCCAACAGTTACTCAGTGCTGGCCTAGCCTTTTCACATAATGCTGTTTTACTCTTACGTCAACTAATTTATTGGATGGCTATAAGGGATGTAAAGAAATAATTTACTTGTGATTAATTATTTCTTAATGATTTATTATTAGATTAGGATTTGCCTCATCCAATTAATGGGCTATATTCCCAACTCCACCACTTCCTGAACCTTAGCAGCTCCTCTGTTTCCTGTCTTTCATCACTGAAAAATACTGATTAACCCAGGTGTGTCTGGGCAATATCGTCATGGTTACTGAGGTCAGACACACCAGGATTCATCCATTGATAACGTCCACTTAAAACAAATTTCTTTTACTGTTGTAATGTTAATGCCGTCCACTAGAGGGCTGTTCATTCGGAGGCAAAGACTTACCGGTCTAGGTACCAGATATGCTCGGGGCCCCGCCCCTTCTTATGACGTCATATATGGCAACTCCACTCGGACAAACTGTATTGCACCCGTTTCTTTCTTAAGGATCGAATCTCTTTCGGAGTCTTAACATATTATTTCCTATATTTGCTATATTACATTTCATTGGAGATCTAAAGTAACTGAAAGTAGAAAACAGTCAATGTCAAGGTTGAAGGAAAGTACTTCGTTCTTAGACAGACTGAGCTCTGCTATTTAACAAGATGACAAAACAAGTCTCAACTTATTTTTATTCTTTTTATTAAGATCTGAGGACAGGAAGGACAAATGGAACATCCTAAAAAATTACTTTCGTAGAGATTTTAGACAAATAAAACAGTTATTTTAATTGTAGGAAACAAATGTATGTTGTAGACACAAAGTTAAAAGTTGTGTAGCTTAATAGGGTTAACCTAAGCGCTACCCAGACAGACACGCTAACGCTACAGATGCTCCCGACTCAACACACACACGCTGCGGGATGTTATTATAGTTGTCTGGGCAACCACAATGTTCTACATCATGTGGGAACGTTCACCTATGCCGGTGTTTGCAGGAGAAGTAATGGTTGAGCAGAGGGATGCTAGAGCAAAACGTCCGGTCTGGATTATTGACTGTTTTATGTAGACAAGGGGCCTGTTTCAGAAAGGAGGTTAAGTGAAAACTCTGAGTTTGTTAACCCTGAAATGAGGGAAACTCTAGGTTTTCTGTTTCAGAAAGGGAGGTAAGTTAAACCTGAGAAAGCAGAGTAAGTCAAGCCCGTTTCTGAAAGAGAGGTAACTTATACTCAGAGTCAGTTACCATGGCAATTTACTCTGTGAACCTAACCTGGTCGGGAGCAGGTTTTCTTCTGAAAATCCAGAGTTTATTTTGGTCTCCTCCCCTTTTTTAAAGAGGAAGTGGTGTTTAAACACCTCATTGATTCTTTGGGGACATACAGTATTCATTGCACACATTTCAGTCACGTAGAGCGCATCAAAGGGAATGAAATGGCATGTCCTTTTATGGATGATCCTGTTTGTAAAGCCAGGTAGCTACTCTACTCCCATGATGTGCTCAAGGCTTACCTGCTTGAAGTATGTTTTTATATTTCATTTTCAGCTGCTGCCATGTTCTTTTGATGCCTGCAGGATTGCACCTATCCATGAAAACTAAATTAGGTTTAATAAAATACTGTTCTTCCAGTTTCACCTCTGATATTATAACAGTTGGGTAAGTTACTCTAAAATAGTTCTTAATTACTAACTACAAATTTTATCTTCAACAAGTCTAATTAGATTAATGTAATAATTACTGTCTCTAGAAAGTATTGGTCTACTTACTAATTTGTTTTACTTACTTATTAATTACTTTCTAAATCCCAAATCAACCTCAACAACTTGAACAATACAAGGAGAGACAAGAAACTGCACTTCTAATGCTTTCAAATAAACAATATTCAATTGCATGAATTAATCTTAAATTGACCAAAGTGTGTAACTAGAGGGAGAAAGTTCAAATCAAAATATACCTTTTAAAATTTGATATTAAATCCACTATTGTTTTATAGTCTTTAATTTAATTACAGTATTTATATGACTTAAGTAACTTAATTCATTACACCCAATACTGTATAAAAGTAATTAAAATGTAAACTTATGCATTGACTCAAGCAGCTATTTTCACCCAAGCTAACTTTCTCTCCTTCGCCGCTGCAGCCTTGTTGCTTTTTTTTTTTAAATACATGTTCAAATTCTGCATATGCTTGCATAAGCACATCCAGTTCTGCTGGTGAGAAATATGCACACCTTTTTTTGTCTGACGCTGGTGCCATGGTGACTCGTAATATCTGTGCTCCATTGATAATGGCTTTTTATAGTTGTGGTGCACGCGCTTAACTCAGAGTCAGTCAATTTAGAGTTGATTGAACTAACTCATTTCAGCTGTTCTGAAACCCAAAACTCAGAGTTTCCAATCTCAGGATAAGTCAACTTAGAGTTCAAGTTTTAACTCAGAGTTGGTTGAACTTCCTTATTGAAACAGGCCCAAGGATGCAAACTGCATTTTATGCGGTTCTGTTTGTAAATAGGAGCGCTTGATGAACTTCTTAAGTTATCGCCTAAATGGCGCCCATTGGAGCGTGGTGCATGGCGGGGCTGCATCGACATTTGCTTGGAAGGAAAGGATGTGATGATTGTTGTATTACACAGAGAGTGATATGACAGTTTAAACAATAGTTGGTTTCTTTAAACAATACTTTTACATCTTTATACATTGGAAATCTTTAGTGTTTCACATATTTTATTACTATTTTTTAATTTGGTAACCTAATAAGTTCAGTGTCATATAAATATGTTTTGTTAGGGTTAGGAAATTGTATGAAATATTTATTTAGCTCAGATTTAATTAAACGGCTGAATAAATTGTTGAAATATAATGATTTACTATTTAATTTTTCTTAAATTGTCGTATTGTGTAAATAATATTTAGCCCTTCATGTTATGGAAGGATCCTGTTGATAAAAGATAAACTTCAGTTTTTATGGAAAATGGACCCATATAAATTAATCATTAGTTGATCGATGAAATCACTCAATTTTAAATAAAAAATTATTTCATTAATCCATAGCTTGCATTCCTATCAGCTACTTTTCAGTTTTACTTGTGTAAACAAATGTTGAAGTAGTGCTACTGTTACTGGGGTACTATTAATTGAAAATCATATTAAAGGGGAGGGAGATGTGGTTTACAGCATAAAGTTTATTCCTTAATAGGTTTTTTTTGTTTTGTTTTTTAAGTTCAGGGTAAAAATCGCTCATCTATGACAGATTCAGTTCTCCACCTTATGGAAAGTGTTTTATCAATCCCAAGATAAAGCAACACGTCACTCACTCACCATGTGACTACATGAGCTCACGGCCTGCTGCTCAGGACACACCTGTAAACATTCCCATCAGGAATGGGAGCAGCTTATATCTTTCTCCTACATTTGGTAGCTGTGTTTAGAAACGTTCTGCAACGCTTTATCTATAACCAATTAGAATAGATGAATAATCCATCAATTCCTGAGTAAAGTCAACATGATAGCAATGTAACATGAATTAAATTAACTAACTTACATAATGTCAGAAGTTTAAAGCAGTACGATCATTATGATAATTAGAAATAACAATAATAAGGATAAACAGAGGACTATACAATAAAATGTGAGGCCGTATTAAGTAAATACAGTATCCGAAAGCAGTGATCTAGTAGATGCATATCCTGTTGGTGTAAAAGAAACCGCTCCTGTTTGATTAAGAGGCTCGGATGGAAAGAATGAGGAAGCGGATCATCAATCCTGCTTAAAAAAAAAAAACATGTCGTGGGGGGGGGGGGGGGGGGGGGGGGGATAAAACAGGAAAAGCTGGAAATTGATTGAAACATTCAAGTTAAAACATATTTGAAAGACATCGGCTGTTTGTATATATGTGGTGTTATTTCTGTTGCTGGTCAGTGATGAGGAGAACATGCTCGGCTGTGAGGTGTAGAAAAGTGGATTATTATTTAGGTAAAAGAAATGAGTATATGGTAGCTGGTCTGTATTTATCACTGACCAACACCTCGCTTGGCCTGGCTATTGATTCAGCAACCTCTCCACCCATCTAACAAACACAGCTCCCCGCTGACATCACAGCCGCCTGTTACTCGCATCATAATGGGTGACGCTGGTCTCCTTTAAAATGGCATAAACTGGATTTATGAGGTCAGTTTTAACAAGGGGTGTGAGGAAAAAGTCGTTTTCGCGATATATTGCGATTTATGTCTGCACGATATAATTTTAATCTTTCAGTTGCTTGTATCAATGTTAAAAAAGAAAAACATTTCTACCTGAAATGATGAGGGGAAAATGGGCCACCTCTGCACCTCCACTCTGGCAGATGGCGCTGTGGAGCTCTTTAGCTGTGCGGTTGAGGCAGTCACAGTGAAACTCACTGAAACCCCAAACAACATGGATACTGAAATGACTAATGATCAATATCTTCTGATGAACAGATACTGCACCTGCTTCTTTATCTTTAAATTAAATTTTGATAGCTGAGAAAAATATCGCAATATATATAAAGTGATATCCCAATATAGTGATTTCATATTGTGATCCATGTATCGTGATCATATTGCAACACCCATGTCAATACTCACCCCTAATTTTAACACCTTTTTCTATAGGATTTTTAAAAATGTTGCGTTTTCTTTGTGCTGTTCTGTTTTTATTTTATTTTTTTTTACGCTAAAAGCTACAGGTCCATCACCCTAATGTGCGGGAGGTTTATGGGAATGAATATTTGGAAATGTCTTGCCCCTAAACACTAGCACTAAGCACTAACCCTTTGTTTTCACATTCCTGTCGAGGGTCCGCCACATTAAGGACCGTCCCAAACCCGGTAGTGTGAAGGGCGAGTGGACCGTTCAGCCCGCGAGATCTATGCAGAATGGCAGTGATTATTAAACAACAACAAAAAGGCTCTTCAATCAGAGGCTTTTCTACATCTGCTGCAAGACAGACCGCTACAGAAAATCCTTCCTTCTACAGCTATCAACACCTACAGCAACTCGATGAAAAGAAAATAGGAAACAATGAGAGTCTAGCTATCTAATATTAGCGGGTTAGCTAGCCAGTAGTCGAAGGCTTCATTATATTTTTTCAGCTGTAGTTTCATAAACGGTTTCCCTTAATGACCGATTTGGTTGCCATTTCTTTCAGTTTAAACGTGACCGTTTTTCATTCTTCAAATATTTACAGAAACAGGGAAAGTTTTCCATGGTGCAAAAAATCTGTAAAAATGCATAATTTGTTGAAATAATCAACTAGTTTAGTATCCCATTGATAATAAAGTGGAGTACACAAACTCAAAAAACATACAGTTTGCTAAAAAAAAAAAAAAAACGTATTTTATCCAAAACTGTACAAAATATGAATAACATGAATTGAAGCTCCTCAACTGGTGTAGTTTACGCTATAACTGGTATAAATTCTGAAAAGAAGAACTAATATCAGGCACATTTTAGCTGACATGTTATTAAAGTAATCACCAGATTAATTGATTTTGAAAAATATCTGTTCGTTGCAGCCCTAGTTGTAAGCTACAAACTAATTCTGGAATTTCAGCCAGTTGAAATGGAGCCTAGGCGGAAGTCCTACTGAATAAACTGATTACTTTCCTTCATCCACCTACGACACAGCCAGTCAGCTTTTAACCACGCCTCCACGGAAGCCAATCAGCGTCCAAGGTTCATCTTAAAGGCCTCTGATCCACAACTTGTCTGCTCCTAGTCGCAGGCAGTGGTTGCGCTGTGTGACTTAATTCAGGCGACACCGTTTCAACCCTCCTCCACCATCATAGCTAAAACTTCATCAGAGCATCATTCCTCCTGGACTCTTCCTATATTCCGCATCTCATTTCAACCAGTCCGGCAGAGGATCGCCATGTTGAGCCTGGCTCTGCCAGAGGTTTCTTACCAATGGGGAGTTTTTCCTCTCCACTGTCGCTTTATGCTTGCTCATCATGGACAGGTTCTCTCAGCCTGTGTTATCCAACTGGACTTCAATCTTCCAGGTCCCTGAGTGAATCTCTAGTATCAGCTCATGCAGTCCACTGGATCTCCCCATAAAGCTCAGCAGACCGTCTCACTAACCAGCAGTCTGACCAACTTCATTTATCTCCACTCCACCACCAGTTTCAGGCCTGGGGGGAAACAGCCCTATTCTTTACTCCTCTTCATGCATGTTTTCTGCTGAGGTCTGAGCGCCAAAGACAAAGTAAATGTATCAATAAATTTCTTCTAATTGTCTTTTTTCTTGGTGTGAGTTTTTCAGATTGAACAGCAGTTAGCAGCAACTTTTTGGGAGAAGAGATGTACTGAAAAATTGGTCAGTCATGAACTTCCTCAGGAAGCTCTTCAAAAGGTTTTACAGCCTGAATACTTGAATGGGGACAATTAAAAACCTTATTTCCAGTGACTATGAGATATTCTAACGTTCAGGGTATTTCTGTGATGATTGCATGTGAAGCTGACATCATGGCAACATTTAAATATCCTCATTTTGTCCATGTTCATCTGTCTTAATTAGCAGGATGTTATGATCTGCTGACCACGTGATGCCATTAGACGCTTTAGTTTTATAGATTTATGCCTCACCCATGTTATCAGATCAGAAAGGCGTACATTTCACAGTTCTGCATAATACATTATATATTAAAAAAAATAAAATTCCTGTCAGATATCGCCATTTCAGCACAGAGGTTCACTGTTTAATCGATAAATTTGACCAAATTAAAGCAAAGTTGTCCTCTAAAGGTGTAGAAGTTGCACTGCTCTCATTATTGGTGACATTTTCAAATGTTGTTACACTTTTTCCTCTTTGGTTTGAATATTAAATTGGGTTTTCTCCATTTATTGGCCAAAACTGTCTTGAGATCAGAGATGACTCCTGTTGGTCAGAGTCTTTGCTTTTAGACTGGAACCAGACTCAGGTTGAGCAAAACCATTTAATGATTACCATGGGCCTTCCAAAGGTAATGATTGATGCAGAGCCTCCACACGTGAACGCTGCGACTGCCTTTGTTTACAACTCGATCAAAGATGGGAAACAATCAGTTTCCTCTGGCTCGCACCTTTTTCTCTCACTGTTTCGGAGAAAAAAAGTGTGGAGCATTAAGCAACCATTGGTTATTAAAAATAATCTAAAGTTTGAATTAGTCCAATACATCCTTCTTAATAGCAAAAAGCAAACGTATATAAGTATTGACGCTCTTTTAGGTGATACCTTTTGTTCAGTTTGGTTTTATACTCTTGGTTTGCTAGTGAGCCTGAAACCAGCAGCTTTCCAGTTCTACTAAGCTCTGCTTATCTAACATAGAAAGTTTGCAGTCATCATTAAACTATCACCATTTGATTCAACTTTTTGAAATAAAGAAAAACTAATTTGTTTTGCAAAGAAGAGAAGAGAAGCATTTAGGGCGGTAACTAATGATTATTTTACTAATTCATTAATCTGTCAAATATCTTTTTGATTAACTGATTAATAATCAGATTGCAAATGTTCCTGAAAGAAGACTTTTTCCGTAGCTAAACCAGGTGAAACAAAAACGTTTCCACATGAGGAGTACTGGATGGAGCATATTGAGCATTTAATCTTAAATGTTATATGTTTACCATTTAGTTATAATTAATGCTCTAAGTGAGGTGCTGTATCAGCTAGAGATATTTTAGAGTTTCTACACTCCTGTTAACGATTAATCTATTCCTAAATTAGTTTACGATTATTCCATTAATCAATTAATCCATTAATTGATTCAGCCCTAGATGAATTGTCCTCAATATACACTGGTAACAAGAAAAAAAAGTGATGTAAAATAAGTTGCTTTTAGTGTCACTCAGATGGGAACTCAGAGCAGTTCTTCCAGTAAAACATAAGTTTACAACATTTGTTGTTTATTATTTTGGACCAAAGTTATCAGGAGGCCTCTGGAGGATCCCAGGCTGCAGACGCTTCATCTAATCTCTGTTGTTTATGCTTAATCTCTTATTGCTCTATGTCTCTCTTGTTGTTTTCAGGATCCGTCGGTCACTCAGGTGACAAACTCCAACATTGAAACAGTTGAAGAGTACAACCCTTTTCCCCAGACCACGGTGAGACCTCCCACATTGATTTTATGAGCCTTGTTTTCTTCAATAAAATAGTGATTGACGGAGACAAACGGAAATCACGACCAGAATCACTGTGATTTATTATTATTTTTGATATATTTTTTGATAATGGTTAAAGATGATTTTAAAATTGGACGGAAACAGAAAAGGGCCATTTACTGGGAAGAAAAAGCTGGATTTAGCCTTGCAAAGTCTCATCTATCCATTATATAATTGTTATATTTGTTTTCTTAAACGTAATTGTTATCTCTAAGCCATCATGCCAAACACCTGGAGCTTGACTGATTTTAAAAAAAGTTGATCTGTTTCACCTCCTGTTTCTGTCTTGCCTTAATTTTTTTTCATATTCTCCTGGATCTCCCATCTGATTATCTCTATACCTTGTTTTCCTTTGTTTTCAAAGTTTTTTTTGTGTTTTACACGTTAAGTTTTCCCTTTGCGTCAAATGTTTTTTTTTTCTCATTTTCTGTCAGGATTTTGCTGCCACTCGCACCACGCCAGCCTCCAGCTCTCTCTACCAGCCGGCCGTGTTGCAGCCTTCGACAGAACCCAGCCCACAGGTGGGAACAGGCCCTCGCTTCCCTCCATGTGTCGCCTACATTTTATTAACACTCTTAATTGTTTAGCACAGCTGCTCTTCTTCTTTATCGGCCAACAGATCCACTTCAAAATTAACATCGAACACCATAAACCAGAGAGAGGACAGCTTTTAAACTGTAAATGTATAACAGCTAACTGGATGTCTGAATCCAAGCCTTCCCTGTTTAATCTGAGAAAAGAATTCTTTTAAACCGTTTAATTTAAAATTCCCTCAACATGTAGTCTGTGGCTCTTATCTTTCTGTATCTCTGCTTCTGTCTCCTTGAACACACTGAGCCTGGTTCTGCTGGAGGTTTCTTCCTGTTAAAAGGGAGTTTTTCCTCTCCACTGTCGCTACAAGCATGCTTAGTGTGAGGGATTGCTGAAGAGTCACTGAGTCGATGCAATCAGCTGGTTTTCCTTAGATAGAAAACTATGAATCAATCTGACTGGATGATCTGGTGAACTGGAAAGTACTATAAAGTATAAAACTGAATATTTTCACTCTCAATTCAATTCAATTCAGTTTATTTATATAGCGCCAAATTCACAACACATGTCATCTCAAGGCACTTTACAGTTCAACCAGATCATACAATCAAATCGATACAAAGTTTTCTAAGGAAAACCAGTTGATTGCATTGAGTCATTGACTCAAATACAATCCCTCACACTAAGCATGCTTGTAGCGACAGTGGAGAGGAAAAACTCCCTTTTAACAGGAAGAAACCTCCAGCAGAACCAGGCTCAGTGTGAGCGGCCATCTGCCGAGGCCGACTGGGGTTCAAGGAGACAGAAGCAGAGATACAAAAAGCAGCTGTAAAAGGCGGCCCCGTCCAGGAAACACACAGCCAGGCAGACAAGCTCCAAAGCAGCTCCCATGTCAGAGGATGAAGAGAGCACATCCACTCAGTCTCATCACTATCTGACATGGTGTTTGGTCCAGTGAGCCAAGCGCTAAAGTCGGATAATGGAGATTGAATTTCTGAACGTTTGCAGCTTGATGGTGAATCAGAGAGCTGATCCAGGAGCTGGCTGGCCCCGTTAAACTATAAAAAATGAGCCTGAATGTATATAAATGGACAATCCATGAATTTCCTTTTACAAAGCTTAGAGGCAAATTAACATTTCATAAAACAAATTAGCAGAAAACACAAATTAGTTTTAAGCTTTAAGTGTTTCAGAATCTGTAATGTGGGTTTGCACCTCAGGGCCACTGTAGTTTGACACTGCTGCCTAGCAGCGTTTTTTTTTTAAAGCCTCTGCAGTCCGCCGCCTCTGTCTCAGTCCCTTTCTCTATTTCTTCCAGGCAACTACTGCCGCAGCTCAGGCCACCCTGCTGAAGCAGCAGGAGGAGCTGGAGAGGAAAGCTGCTGAACTGGACCGCAGGGAGCAGGAGCTGCAGAGCCGAGGCCCCACAGGTCATTAAAGACAAATGCATCCTTCACCACAGCAGCTCAGCTTTCTGAGACAGGAAGGCGTTTTGCAGCGTCTGCATCTTGCTGCAAACAGGATGTTTAGGATGACATGCTGCACATACGCCTCATATCTCAGAGGCGTCATGTAGTCCTCTTAAAAGCCCAGCTGAGACAGGAGTGATGCCACTCTGAGTAAAAACCATCCATTAAAGTAGTAGCCATTCAAATTTTCCCCACTTTCCTTGATGGGCCATTGGCTGGTCCCTACAATTCCTTTTTAAACATCAATCTTTGTACTAAAATATTCTTTCTGTTATGATTTGTGGACATTAAGATCTAAAGAGAAGCTTCAGACCCTGTAATTCAGTGAAAGGGTAGAGTCAAAGTAAAATAATATGCAAGAGGGGGTCACTCCAGTGGCTGGAAGTTGCTGCCATTCACTGGCGTTTGACCGGCCATTTTGAATGGCTGCTACTGTAGGTTCATTTCTACCATCACTGTTCCCTTTGAGGCTTTATGTGCTGATAGCCCCTGTGGTTACGAGCTCCTCGTTAAACCGATGCTTCAGGAAACTCACAATAACTTTACCTTTTGTTTCAGCAGGTAAGGAGAACAACTGGCCTCCGCTTCCCAAGTTCTTCCCCATCAAACCGTGTTTCTATCAGGACTTCTCAGAGGAAATTCCTACAGAGTACCAGAGAGTCTGCAAAATGATGTACTACCTCTGGATGTGTAAGCATTCTTATCTTCTCACGGTGTAGAATCCTGGATGAATTCAGCATTTGCTGATGATGACAGTCACTGTGCTGTTTCCTTCAGTCTACTGTGTGACTCTGTTCCTCAACCTGCTGGCGTGCCTGGCAGAATTCATTGGCGGCTCAGCGCACGGCGTTGACTTCGGCCTCTCCATTCTCTGGCTAATCCTGTTTACCCCCTGCTCCTTCCTCTGCTGGTACCGGCCAGTCTACAAGGCCTTTAAGTAAGTAAAGTAACCACTAAAACTGCACTAATGCTAACGATTACCACTGGTCCGTTAGATCCCAATAAAAAGGAAAAACACATGGTCTACCAGCAGGTGGCAGCATTATGTTACAAGAAACTGAATTTGAATGATTCTGACTGAATCTATATAATCATGTAATTTGAACTTAAAAGCTTGAAAATAGATATCATTAAAGTCATAGGGAATTCATATTTAAATGTCAAATCATTCTGGCTTAAACATGTATATGAATGTACTCTTTATGAGACTATATTGTCTATATAAAAAAAAAATCCTGTCTTAACATCTGTGTTTTTTTTTGTTATCTTCTGCAGGCCAGTTAGTTCTACGTCAGCCTGAACATCTAAATTCCACCAATCATATATCAACGGTCATCTGTCAATCAAATTTTTTTGGTCATAGCATCTTGATTGATATGTGGCAGCTAATATACGCAATGGTTGAAATCAGAATCCTTTCCTTTCCGATTGAGTTCCGTCCCAGTGTTCACGGGGATGGACGTCTGTGTCTTCAGCAGGCGTAGAGCTAACAGAACTGGCAGCGTTGCGAGGCAAGGGCTAAAACATGTACGGCTGGAAGCCTTCTACACCAAATTAAGCTTCTGCCGCCCTGGCGTCCTCTTCCACAACATCTTCGTCCCCGCTTTCCTCCTCTAAATAAAAAATGGATGACGGAGGAGTCTCATCCACGACCTCTGACACTAAACTCTCCTCCTCTTGCATGTTTCCTCTGTCCATAGCGTTCCTTGACAGTGTCGTTTCTAAGTCACCTATTTAGTGCTACTTGGTCCCAATGGAATTTCCCATTGGGAACCTACTAGCACTAAGTTGCTAACTGGTTAGCAAGATGGTTCCGACAAACCGGCCACAACCAAACTTGCTTGCGAACCTTCCTCCACAACAATCCCACCCCCTTGATAAACGACCAATGAAATTCACTTTATTCACTCATGTAAAGTCGTGCACCACTCGGGAGAATTCGAAAATGAAAAGGTTGGAACAGCCGTTTCCCTACGACTTTAAATTTAGAGGTTTAAAATTCTATTACCGTTTTGGCCCGAATATGAGACGAGGTTATTTTCATTTAAAGAGATGTGAAAATGTGGGGAAGTCTTATAATGGTGTCTAACAATTATACAGACTGACATCTATCTGTGGTCGCTACATGAACGTAACAGCAGAGGGCGCCAGTTTTTTTTGTAAAGCCAGTGACCTCATGGAGATGGGAAACTGTAGCTGGGGTCATCCTTCTACCACAACAGAGAAGGATTAAGAGTCAGACAAGTTTGCCGACATTTGAGGAGGAGTTATGATGCCAATTTTAAAATAAGGTTGATCACCGCAGCAGAGGCATCAACTGGGGACAGTGATTCGTCTACATGTTCTGAATGCTGGCATACCATAAAGAATAAGTGATGAACAGTTTAGTTTGTGCCTTCAACTCGTTGCCCATAGAATAATATCTCTCTAAATGGTCTGAGA